>NC_089822.1:247520532-248270294 GCF_035046505.1 Tiliqua scincoides | reverse complement strand
TGGGATCAGGATTGTGGCACCACCCACCATCTCTGGGTGCAAGAGGGCCCCATAGTACTGATGATGAGTGCTAGATGCCCTATCACTTCAAAATAGAAGTGAGCCCAGGTAAAGAGAAGAGAGGATTGACACTCCAAGAAGTTGATGCTTTAGCTCTCTAAAATGCAAGCAATGTGTGTGGGAAGAAACCCTGGCTCAGACATTCCTTTTTATCCTCACAATGCCTTCAGCATCCCACTAGCATCCTTGTGCGTGAGAGCAAGGAACAGTTTCTCATATCATACCATGAGGAGAGAGCCAAACAGCATCATGTTCATACATTTTGCTTCTTGCTTGGCACATAGGAGGAGGGACAATGCCACTTTTACATATTAGGCTGAAAAGGATCTATCATGCAAACATAAACTCTACATTGTTTACAATGTACATTGAATTCCTCCTGGCCCTGCCCTGCTGTATTTGTGCACAGTCATTACACAAAAGAGGCTCCACATGCACACATTTTCAATGTCATAAGCAAAACAGGTCTATGGAGCAAGTCAGTGTATGACATGAGAGCTGAAGCATGTCTATCTTTTAAGAATGAGCAGATTTGTTATTGGTGGTCTGGCTATTCAGTGAGTCTTTGATCCCATTTCCATGTAGGTGGAAAGGGGGAGCGTGACAAATTTGGAATTAATTTGCCTTCCTTTGCATTAAAAGCTACTGAGGAGGGTTTATGTGTTGCTAGAGCTTAATGATGGCTTTTGCAACCATTCCCTGAACTGGAGAACTAGGTAGGGTGCCTCTGTAACTTTTTTTCCTTCGAGGTGTAGTTTCATGGTTCTATTGTATGGTACTTACTCCATTGGACCATTTCAGCGACGTGGAGAGGGGGGATTTGCTGCATGGGTCACAGCCTATCCTCCACACCTACTTTACCCAGGCTTCGCGCACTGGAGAGGACACTCTGTTCCAGAACCACCATTCAGAGCGTGACACCATAGTCTTCCGAGACTGAAGGATGCCAACAACTCCCATTCATGACCCTACTGGATATCATACAGTTCCAACTATCTGCCCTTGGCTTTCTAACAAATTTGATCTTAATTGACTATTTAGAACTCATTAGTTGCCTTTTAACCATAACTAGGATCTCTGTTTCCCAAACTGTGGGTCCAAGCCCACCAGAGGGTAGCAATTTGATTGTTGGTGGGCTGTGAAACGGGCAAGCTGATAGTTGACAAGGAAAATGTATTGAGCGCTATGGAAAGTGAAACTGAGCTATACATGCATCTTAACTCATGAGCAGGTGACCGTGCCATGGCTACTATTGAAGGCCAGGAGAAGGGGGACACAAGGCCATCAAAATGGACCCATTCTGATGAAAGGGAAACTGAATAAAAACAAACAAAACATCCCTTTTCTGTATGCTTCAGCATTTAAGCAGTATTTGACACCAAGTCTTGAAGAGGGTGGGCAAACCCTGATTAACCCATTTCTGCCCAGCCCACAGGCATACACATTTGATCCCTGTTCATATATGCAACATTGGGCAGAAATACGGCTTAAGGAGAAAACTGACTAATGGTGCAGAAGTAATGCTAAGGTTCATACTAACAAGGGAAGGGAAATGTATTCCAGTGCTAGGAGGAGGAAGCAGGGGGGGATCTCACATCCATGCAGCTGGCTTCTGCTTTGCAAGCAACTGTTTTTAAGGAGCCAGTGATACTTCTACACCAGGGCTCACAGAAATGACAAAAGGGAATCCTTGAATGTTAGAATCAGGTGGGGTCTTCAAGGTCATTGTCAAAGGGAGGGGGGAGCAGCTTTTACAGACAGCATGGACAGTTAATGGTCTGGTACAACCCATTCTTTTGTGAGCAATTTCTTAAGTATGTGTGAAGCTACAGTTACCACTGTAGCTTATTGAACAGAAGACCTATCATGCGATAAGCATGATAATGGCATACAGTGGCGTCACTAGGGTTTGCGTTACCCGATGCGGGAGGCCAGCGCATCACCCCATGCAGTGGGTGTGGCTGCACCCCAGGTGGTGGGCATGGTGACCTACCATCACCCTGCCCCCATGGGTTAGTTTTGTCTGTATCTTTTGATAGCATAAAGGTATTTCAACACGGTTTGTTTCATTGCATTCTGAATGAAATTACACATTGATTGATATATAACATGATGGTATTATTTCTCCAAACTGTGATTTTGGTCACTAGTGGTGTCACCCGCCCCCCCCAGGTGTCAACTTACTAACACCTTCTTGCAGCAGTTCTCAAACTTTTAGCACCGGGACCCACTTTTTAGAATGACAATCTGTCCAGGACCCACCAGAAAGTGACATCATGGCTGAAAGTGACATCATAAAGCAAATTAAAATAATTATATATAAATACATTATTTTAATTAATAATTAATTACATTTTATGGGGGGGGGCTGCCTTCTGGAGCATTTGTTGAGCTCCAGTTCCATCAGATCAGGACCATTCTGGTGGCCTCACATTCCCCTTTGCCTGACCTGCCCAGGAGCAAAGGCACGTTTGCTTACTCGCTAGTAAACCTGACCCTGTGTCTTAGTTTCACTTTCCATAGGGCTCAATACATTCACCTGCTTGAAGGGAGGGACCTCCTTCTCGGGTGTTTTTGGGGGGCTATATTCATTGGCTCAGCACCATTCTGGTGTCATTGGATTTCTCTCAGCCTGCCCTTTCTAACGGACTAAGTTCACCTACTCATGAGTAAATGTGTGATACAGTTTCACTTTCCATAGGTCCCCATGCATTTTTTGTTTTCAGGTTTTTTGCCAATAACCTTTGACAGAAAGGAGATATTTCACTCTGGTTTTTTTTTTTTTTTCATTGCATTCAGCTGTAAATTCCACATCCAACAGTATATAACATGTTGGTATTATTCCTAACTACCATGATTTTAGCGTGTCACCCCCAGTGCACTTCACCCCCCCTTGCACGTCACTCAGTGCTGCCCGCACCCCCTGTAGCAATGCCACTGATGGCATATATGAACATTTGGAGTTCTTAATAGGCTTTTTAATAAAAGAAAAAAGGAACAGAACAAGCGCCAGTTAGTCAAATTCATAATCAAAATAAGAGCCCACTGTTTATCAATGAGGATGAAAAGATACAAACTGCCAAGGGAGTGATGGATTTTCCAACCCCCTGCGGCCTTGGAGTCAAGGTTGGATATTTTAACCAAGCACAATGTAATGGGCTTCAAAGAGTAATTACTGGAGGCAATAATAAATGTCTTGGGAGATGCAGAAGGTCAGGCTAGAAGATCTTTGTCATTTTTCAAAGAGATATAAAGTGGGATACTTTTTATTAGTACTTTTTATTGAGCCTTGGCTTAGGTTGGGGATGGAGCAAGTGAGCATTTGACCCTCATAGACATGTTTGCTAGGCAACTGCCATCTCTCAGCTATTATTGTAGATCTCCAACATTTCACACATGAACCTAAAAAAAGTTGCTTATAACACCCTTCTTGTATCAAGGATCACCTATATGCTGCATTCATTTATTCTGCATTTATTAGTCCTGCGCTGATTTATAAGCCCAGAAGGTGTTTTGTACTTTAAAGCAAAGCTAGAAAAAAAACACACATAAATTGTTCTGCAATCTGTTATCAACAGTTCAAAATCAGCCTCTCCAGCATATAAAATAGCAGGCTGTGTATTAGAAAGTATATTGATGTTGATGTGTGATGCAATTAGTGTACACTGATGTACACTGGAAAGAAAATGTGTCCAGCTTCTCACTAAGAGATTTACAGCACAATCCTAACTGGCATTTGAACAGGCATGCTGGTGGGCCTGCACTGTTTCCAGCACAAGTTTGGCACTGGGTGAGGCTCAGCCCGAGGCAAGGGGAAACTTTTCCCCTTACTCTGGGGAAAGTCGCAGCAGCCCCAATGAGTCTACTTGGACAAGGTGGCACAGAACAGAGCAGCCAGGAGCCGCTCCACGCTGCCGGGAAACAGGGGCTAGGATCCGGCATAACCGCTGGACCCTTGCTCCATCTCCCGCTCCCTGCCCACCCACCCACCCATGGGCCTGTCTCCTGCCCTCTCCCGCCCCAAAATGCCTCCTCCCCATCCTCCACTTGCCCTCCCTGACCCCTGCGCTGGCCTTGCTCAACTGGCGCGAAGTCACCTGCCGCTGCCGCCACAGAGGCTGAATCTGCCCTCTGCGGGCTGGTGCACCTCCATGCTCTGGCACAGATTGTTTGGAGGGAGGCGCAAACATGCTTTACGGACATTTGCAATCCTCCTGGACCCAGTGCAAGGGACTTGTGCCAGCCCAGGGCACACTCAGGATTGCGCCCTTAGGTTGTAATACTATGCATACTTCCTTGGGAGGATGCTCCATTGACCACAGTTTGAACTTCTAGGTAAACTGTCTTATGACTACACTGTAAACTTCGGGGGGGGGGGGGTAGATCCATGAAAAACAACGATAGTGATTCACAATCGTATGTTAACCAGGATCTTAGAAGGCAAAGATATTGGCAATTTTTAGCCTTTTGAGAATGTGTCCTTACCCAGAGTGAGGCAGGTTCTGGAAAACAAGATCAGAGTTTGTTCTGATTAAAGGAGAAGTAGCTATTTTGAACAAGAGCCGCCATTACCTGATAGGTGTACTTGGAGCTGCACCAGCTACAGGGGGCCTTCCATATCTGCAGATCCCATAACCACAGATTCACATATCTGTGGATACAGGCAGCGCCCCTCTGTGCCCTCCACCCTCCAGGGGTAAGGGGATCTGTGCTTCCCTCACCTCCAGAGGGGCTTCTGAGCTCCTTAGAGGCTGCAGACATCCACCCGCGGCTTTGGTGGGCCTCAGAATGGCCATTTTTGGCCAAAAAAAATCACTTCTGGTGCCCCTCGTTACTCCCCTTACCCCCAGAGGGTCCAAACTGCAGGGATGGGTGTTTGTCCATATTCGCGGTTTCAGCTATTTGTCGGGGAGGGGGGTTCCGGAATTGAATCACCGCTGATAAGGGGGCATGACTGTACTTTACTGGAGCAAGACTGAGTGGACCAGGAAGGTGGATCAAGGCCTGGAAGGGGAATAGGATACATTGCGAACAGATGTGTTCTACTGAAAGCCAGGATGGGACTGGGGCATAAGACTCACCAAACTGCAAAGTTCACAGGATTCTAGAGGAAGCCCTAAGAGTAAAACACACGTGTTGGTAATGTAGCTATACCCTTTCTTGATAGTGTGGTGCCCCAGTGACCCTTGTGAAAATAGGGAAAGAAGAAAAAGGCCAGTTAATCCGTGATGCTGTGGCAAGCCTACCAATATCTTAAAGTGGCCAGAGAAGGAGCCTGAATGGGTCATGGTCTCCACTGGGGTGTGGGTGAATTTTGTACCATGGATTGGCTTGGGTGGCCTATGGAGGGAGGGTTACCATGGATACTCTCAGCTCGGCCTGTGCCATGTGACTCGGTTTCTGTTTTGGCAGAGACCTGCGAGAATGTTCATATACATCGTTATATCACTTATTGTAATAAATCTACGTGCCTTTGCACTGTTTGTCATCTTAATGAGAGAAGTGCTTGCTTTTAATGAAAAAGAATTGCGTTTGGCATGAGAGGCTCTGCCGTGAAACATTATCCCGCAAATTGCCGGTAGTCCCGTGAGAATTGTAGTTTGCTTAAATGGGATTGTTTGATTGTTGAACCTTTAGAGCAGCGATTTTCAACCACTGTGCCGTGGCCCACAGGTGTGCCACAAATGGCTCACAGGTGTGCCGTGGGAGTTTGGGGGAGGGTCAATAGGGCCACTGGGGGGTGTGACACCCCTGCATCCACCAGTGTGTTGTGTCTTGTCAATTTTCAAAACATTTTGGTGTGCCCTGACAATTTTTGTGCCTTATCAGCGTGCCGTGAGATGAAAAAGGTTGAAAATTGCTGCTTTAGAGAAACAGGTGTAGCCCAATGAGCCTAGAATCCTTAGGAAGGGTCTGAAGGCAAAAAGGGATGGGTGTGGAGGGGCAGAGTCTGAATTCACAGAAATCAACAGATGCTGCTGTACCTGGTTTGCATCCACACCCACAAATACTCCCAGTCTGAATCTCATCTCTGGTTGGTTTTCCATCACAGAATATGAGCAGAGCCCGGCTGGAACAGGCCAAAGATTCACCTACAGCACAAGTCTCTGCATGTCTCCTCAGAAGTAAATTCCATTGTATTCAATGGGCCTTGCTCCCAGGAAAGTATGCCTAGGATTGCAGCCTTACTCTGGCACCCTGTTACACAACCAGATGCTTTCAGGACACCCACAAGCAGGACAGGAAGGCCATAGCCCTCCCCTACCATTGCCTCCCAGCAACTGGTATTCAATGGTACACTACTCCTGAACATGGAGGTTCTGTTTAGATATCAGTTTCATCATCCAAGCTTGACTTTTCTATATTGAAATGTCAGTTTGCAGGTCACTGCTGCATAATACTGGCTCTTTGGCAATCCTCACTTGAAACGTTCAGTTGATTTTCGCCAGTTGTACAGATATAAGTAATGTTCATTTTTACGTCATGTTCTAGGTCTAGATAGGCCACAGCTGAGAGAGTTGCCTTTGATCCTTCTCCTTGGAGAGAAACTGGCTTTACGATTCTACCAGGCAAGGAAAAGGAAAGGAGTAGAAAGAAAGAGACCTTGAGTTTTGCTTTGTTTCGGTTGTGGATGGGAGGTGAATGAGCGCAGAAGCAGAGGTGGTTGGGCATCCATGTATTCCTCTAGGTCTCATGGTAACAGCTGCTGCTTAAATGCAGCCTCATGGGGTGGAGAGGCCTTGTGCAACCATGAGAGGCGATTGATGTTTGCTGACTGGAACAGTTCTGCAGAAGAAGTGTTGAAATGCATACAGCCATCTGACCATTCCTACCAGGAAGCCAGTGGGCTCTGCTTGGTGTGTGGCTGGTGATAATTCTTGTTTTGTATATAATGCCTTTTGCCTGCAGTCAGCAGAAATCTTTACAGACTGAGGGAAAAACTGGAACTGATGTCGTTCATATTCCTGGTTCTGGGCTGTGGGGCTCAGCTCCCTAGGGTGAGGCAATATTTCTTGCCTTTTGTCTGTCATCGGCTCTGAGATGGAGAAGGAAGGGTCCCCAAGCATTTCAGAAAATAGCATGCTCTCTAAGATTTGAGCAAAAAATGGTGTGAGAGTGGAGTACCTCAGAGCAAAAAATGGTGTGAGAGTGGAGTACCTCAGAGCAAAAAATGGTGTGAGAGTCGAGTACCTCAGCGCAAGGTTGACAGGACCTAGAGGCTGGCATGGCCTAGCAATTAATTTTACTTTTGTGACCATTTATGTGAATCTAACCAATTAATTAATCAAGTTGTTGACTAAAACTAATATATCTGATTGACTCACAGGGCAATCCTAGGCATGTCTACTCAGAAGTAAGCCCCACTGAGTTTAATGGAACTTACTCTCTGGTAAATGTGTGTAGGATTGAAGCTCCAGCTGTTTTTAACCAAGCAACAGCTCTGTGGTTTTCTAGATTCTAGAAAACCACAGAGCTGTTGCCTGGTTAAAAACAGCTGGAGCTAGATTTTCTACAATCTAGAAAACCTGTACCTTCATGCTTCAGGTAGGCATGACTAATCTTGGTATGAGATGGACTCATTCAGTCCTCTCATAATTCCTCCTCTACCCCGTCAGGACTTCAAATTTCTTTCTTTCTTCTTTTTCATTCTGTAGATGGAACAAGCAGGCTGTACAACTGACATAATCTAAGGAACATAAGAAGATAAGGAGAGCATTGATGGATCAGGTCAAGTGCCCAACTAGTCCAGGCTCCTACATCTCACAGTGGCCCACCAAATGCCTCAAACAAGATATCTGTGTCCTGTTGCCACACCCTTGCACCTGGCATTGAGAGACAGGCTTCCTCCAAAACCCAGAGGTTGCATACTGTCATCATGACAGTGTAGGTTTTTGAAGGGGGAAGCATATTTCTTTTCAAAAATATCTATTTTGGCATTCAAATATTAAATTGGAAGCTGGAGAAAAACAACAAAAATGGAAGCACTGAATATCATGTATTCGTGAGATTTGGCTGGTGGTGGCATGCAATAGGGCCGTCTTGGGAGTGACCCCCATGGTTATAGTCTCACATTACAGGAGTCTAATCTCAGTGTGAATAGGCGTGTGTTACGCCAGTGTTTCTCAACCAGTGGTACAGGTACCACCAGTGGTACTTGAGGTGATGTCTGTGGTATTTGTGGGACCCCTGGCAGCGAGACCAGGAACACAACACAACGAACGGTGATAGGAGACTTGTCTCAGCAGGCAGAGCTCCAAAGCATACTTTTCTGTGCTCGAAAAGGCCCTCCCATCCACCCTGGTGTTTGTCATGTTGCATCTGGTCTCCCAACCTAGAAGTAACTGGCAATGAGGTCATCACCAGTTACTTCCAGTGGTATTCTGAATATATGGACCATATGAAGTGGTACAGCGGAGGACAAATGTTGAAGAAACACTGTGTTACACTATCCGGATCTGATTTTGTGAGAGAAGAGTGCAGTTGGTACACCAACAAATTCTATACAAAAGCATTCCTGACCACAGCCACTATCTGACCAACCCAGAGTAAAGTTGGGTCCAGGCTAAATTTGCTTACTGTTAAGCACACAGTAGATTACTAGATTTATGGAAAATTTGCTCTTGACTGTTGGGAGAACAAAGCTTATAAATCTACAATGTTTACTGTACCTTCATTTTGAATTGTGGTTTTCTCACCTACCTTGTGCACAGCAGTAATCAATTTTTGCATGCTATGAATTGCAATGAACTCCATAAAATAAAAGAAAAAAAGAATGAATACTTGCAGATGTGCTGCTTAGTATCGAATATCCGTACACTTTTCTCATTGTTTCCGTTGTAGCTTAGAATTACTGTAACTTTCAGAATTAGTATAACTTTCAATTACTGTAACTTTGCAAGGCTCAGTGTATACATATTAGCTGGATTTGGTACTGAAGCAAGCAAGATAGGTTTCTGCAATCCAGGCTGTTGTGCCAAGTGAGAAAATGGATTTCTCCATCAGGCCCTCATGGAGGACAGTGGGTACTTACTGACTGTCCCAGGTAGGGCATCACTAGAGTTTGGGGATGGTGCGGGAGGCCAGCGTGTCACCCCTATGATGGACCTCCTCCCATGCACTGGGCAGGGCAACGTCCTGGGTAGCGGGCATGGTTATAGCCAAAAAACCAGGGCGGCAGGGAGTTGGTACATCACCACACACCCCTGGTTTTTTGGCTATAACCTTTGCTAGAATAGAGATATTTCAACGCGGTTTGTTTCATTGCTTTCTGCATGAAATCACACACTGATTGATCTATAACATGATGATATTATTCAAAAATATCAAGATTTAAAAAAATGTTGGCAAGTAGTGGTGTCACCCCCCTGTGTACATCACCTGATGTGGCCCACACCCCCAAGGTATTTAGAACATGAGATGTGTGTGGTGACCTCCTGAGGCAGAATAGCTGCAATTATTCTGCAAGTATTCTGAGAAAACTAAATTAAAAAAAAGTATGCAGAGAAAACAAGAATTAATAAAATATCTTGCCAAACATGTTATGAGGGGAAAAGAGGTTGTGTGCGCTGCCTTTATGGGCCAAGTGCCCTTTCACCATGGTTCCCATCACCAAAGCCCCCCTTTGAGAGACCAGAGAGGTATAGCCCCATCCGGCACATCTGATCATCTGTCTCCTTGGCAGGCACTTTATTACTGGGGTGAGTGTGCTGTGATTGACTGCCAAATGCAGCCTGTAATTATCCTCCTTAGTAGGGAAGTGGGTGGGGCAGGGAGGTGGCAAGAGGTGGAATTTACTGCTGTTTTTCTCTTTCCTATTGTTCCTTGTGGGGATACTCCTATGTAAACCAAGTCTGTCACTGGCATAGTGTTTTTTGGGGGGTTGGGGGCAGGTCCATCATCTTCAGGGGTGCGATGATATGGCATATGTCAACTCTTCCTCACCTCTCCTATGCCCATCCTATGTCCCCACCATGTCATGCCCCAATCTCCCTCCTTTGGGAGCAGCATCTGTCAGTGCTACATTTTTCCAGCACTGTTGTCCGTGATGTATCCATCGGTAGGAGGACTTCTACACAAGCAGAGCTGTTGTTGCATCAGTTACTTGGTGATATGCTCTATACTCTTATCTTGTGTCTGTCTGTTGGCAACCTTCAGTCTCGAAAGACTATGGTATCGCGCTCTGAATGGTGATTCTGGAACAGCGTCTAGTGTGGCTGAAAAGGCCAATTCGGGAGTGACAATCCCTTCCACACTGGGAGCAAGTGCAGTCTGTCCCTGGTCTGTCTGCCTGGCTATGGGCCTTCCTTCTTTGCCTCTTTGCCTCAGACTGTTGGCCAAGTGTCTCTTCAAACTGGGAAAGGCCATGCTGCACAGCCTGCCTCCAAGCGGGCCACTCAGAGGCCAGGGTTTCCCACTTGTTGAGGTCCACTCCTAAGGCCTTCAGATCCCTCTTGCAGATGTCCTTGTATCGCAGCTGTGGTCTATCTTGTGTAGAAGTGTAGAAGAGTATAGGATTGGGCTGAAAGTCACCTTAAAAGCAGAGTCACCACTTGGTGTGGCCACTTCTCACAGTTCTCTGGTAACATAGGAAATGAGAAGACCACGTGGGAAAGTTTTATGGTGTGCTTACTTTCCAAGTTAATGGTGTTGTTTGGTTCAGTGTCCAGACCAATCTTAGATGGATTGCTTCCAGAAATCAAATAGCTGGGGAAGGGGATTTCCCACTTCTAAAAGAGATGTAACATTCCAAGGAGCTGATTCTTGGCAGGATACATTCCAAATCTATTCTATGCTTTTCTATATTATTCTGAAATAAGAGTGGAGATATCTAGGAGAGGTACAAGAAATATTGGGAGATACCCGTATTCAGATGCTTTCATGTTAAGCAGTACTAGGGGTGTGTGTGTGTGTGTGTGTGTGAGAGAGAGAGAGAGAGAGAGAGAGAGAGAGCGCGCTTGTTGTTGCCGTTGTAGTAAGATTCCTGTGCCTCTGAGCTTTGACCCAAATTAAGCTCTACTTAAATCCATGAACAATGCAAAAGTCACTTGCTAGGCAGGACCAAGGGAGCCAGTACATTTGCAGGGCTGCTTTTGGACAGCACTGCTGAAGAAAAAGGAAGATAAGCTTAATAAAAACTTGCCAGCGTCTATTCTTAGCATCCATCTGCAGCCTGTTTTCTGTCTTGGTTGCTGCCAGGTCTGCTCTGGAGATAGTGCGTTCCATATCACTGACAGAATCAAGAGTGTCACATGCAGGGCAGCCCCATTTGGATTCTGGCGCCAACCACATGCCTTTGACTTCCCATGGCTGAGTCGGCTTTCCTTTAATGGTTCTTAATGTGATTTTGCTAAATACGTATAAAAATGTAAGGCCATCATGTGACAGTGATAGTGCAAAACAAACCATGAAGAAAACTCATTATATATATGACTCATTATATATATATATATATATATATATATATATATATATATATATATATATATATATATATATATATAATGTATCTCTCTCTCTCTCACTCACCGTTTCCGGGCTGAATTCAAGGTGCTGGTTATGACCTTTAAAGCCCTAAACGGCTTGGGACCAGCGTATTTGAGAGACCGCCTTCTTCCGTATAATCCAGTCCGTTCTCTAAGGTCATCAGAAGGGACCCTGTTGGTTGTGCCGTCATTGAGAGTGGTGAAGGGAATGGCGGCCAGAAACAGGGCCTTTTCGGTGGTGGCACCTGCACTATGGAATTCTCTCCCCTTTGAACTGAGAGCAGCTTCCTCATTACTAGCGTTCCGGCAGGGCCTGAAGACTTTTTTATTCAGGAAAGCCTTCGAGGCACCATAAGGTCTGTTTTTATAAACTTATAACTTATGCTGCTATGTTATCTTATCTTGTTTTTAATTGTTTTTAAATGTTTTGTATTTTTAATGTGTATTTGTATTTTTTAACCTGATTGTTAACCACCTTGGGTGCCCTTCGGGGAGAAAGGCGAATACAAATCCAATAAATAAATAAATCCCTATGCAGCTGCCTTATTTACTGAGTCACTTAGGTGGTCTGCTTGGCTGAGGACATTCTGGCTGCAGTGGCTCTGACTGCAGGAGTCCATGCAGAATTCTATTCCAACCCCGCTGTAGGATGTCCTTTTAACTGGAGGTGCTGGGAACAGAAACTGTGGCTTTCTATATGGTAAGCACGTGCAGGGCCAGCCCATCCATGAGGCCAGCTGAAGAGATCACTTCGAGCAGTAGATTGAGAGGGGTGTCCACCTCCACCTGCCCCCTAACCTCTACTCCTCTTTCTCCCCTCCCTCCCTCCACTCTCTGCATTGGAAGAAGAAAGGGAATGGAGCAGAAGTACAATAACAGCCCAATCCTGTCTGGGCTTTGTGCTGACGAAGCTCACGTTCTGTCAGCGCAAAGCACAGACTGCTCACGCAGCAACTGCCGAGATGGTGCATGGGCAGGCTCCACCAGTGCGAATAACTGGCAGTCCTGGCTGAGTGCCAATGGAGTGACCAGCCCCCGCCAGAACTGAGGTGTTCTGGAACATTCTGGGGGAGGATTCAGGCGGGGATTGGGGCTGGCCAGGGGCGTGTAGAGGGCAGGCAATGTCCTATGGCTCTGGCCCACCCTCAACACACCCCTGGACCAACTTCTATTTATGCTACCCAAAGAGCTAGCCCAGACCTGAGTAGGGCAGAGCGGGGAAGTAAAACCATGTTTTACTTACTGTACCTCTCCATTGCTGCTTGGTTTCCGGCCAGCCCACAGCATGCAGTAGAGGCTGTGTCACCAGCTATGGCCTGGCCCAAGACAGGCTTAGGCTGTTAGTCCCCTACATACATACTTGTTAGTATCTGTACGTAGGTTGAAATGTATGTAGCTTGGAACATCTGGCTCTTGCCGGCCCAGCATTAGCATGCATGTGCAAAAACACCACCAAAAGACATACTGTGCCTGCGCAAAAGTGCCAGTGCAGCTGTCCACAACTGAAACATCTGTAACTCAAGGAGCCAGTGTATGGAGGAAAGAAGAGTGGTGCACCTGAGCTCTCAGATACTAAACCAATTCCAAATTACAATTTCACGTCTCAGCATGCAAGTCAGAGCCTGACTTGTCTGAAGTGGCCAAGTAAAACAAATTATTACTCAGTTATTAACTTACCTGGCACATTACATTTTCTATACTTTTGCATTCTGTTTTCTGACTGTCGCATCATATGGTAGGTTTGAAAAAGCGAGGATTGACCTATCCTGAGTCTTGCAGCCTGAAACTACATGTTTATGCAGCAGCTTTGCAAGTCTTATTCTCCAGGCTATGGCCTGGCTGCTTGGAGATTCTGAGCGAGTACATCCTGTCATTTGAAGGTGTGATGTAGCAGCCTGAAGACATTCCTCCTATTCAGAATGTGGCAAGGGCACTCCTTCTGGGACCTTCTAAACAGGTGCTCTTGTGTCATATTAATGCAATAAACTCAGAGGTAATGAACTTGATGCTGAGCTCACAATGGAGGGAGACAAGGCATAGGGCTTAGCTCTGTGATATCTGTAGGGCTGAAGTGGAAGATTGTAAAAGCCTTCTGGGTAAAGAGTGGTGACACTTCTTTGCTCCTAACAGTTCATTTGTATTAAATAGGGCTGAGCTGAAGTGGGGTGTGTGTGTGAGTGCAATATTTCACAGACAGCTGCTCACTGTCTAAAGCGCTCTTCCTTTCACCGATTTGTTATGGAATCTTGCCAAAGGGAGTGAAAGTGTTCACACATTGTGAAAGAGCAGGTGTTACCTCTCTGATTGTTTAGGCACCTGAGAAGACATTCCCTGTTTTGCTCTGCTGCACTATGGCCACAACAGCAAGGGTAGGCAAGACAGGGAGCATCAATGATGCACTCCCCTGGTACTTATTCAAAGGGAGGGCAGTAAAGCTTCATTTGCCTCCAGTGACAGCACCTTCTAGCCAAACCAGATAAGGCCATATGGTGACATAACTGATACATCCATGACATCAGTGGTTCTTTTTAGCACCAGGACCCACTTTTCAGAAAGACAATCTGTCTGGGCCCACCTAAAGTGATATCATTAACCTGAAAGTGATGCCATGGCTGGAAGTGACATCTTCAAGCAGGAAAATTTTTAACACCTCCATATAACAAAATAAAATCAATCAAGTAAATTAAAAGTTTACAATAAGCATAAGTTTTAAAATGTATTTAAAATAAAGAACTCTCCTAACCCTCCCAAGCAGTTTCTGATCTGTTAAAAAAAAAAATCCCCAAACATCCCAAAGGCTGCAATCCTATCCACACTTACCCAAGAATAAGGTTCATTGACTAACATTTTTAAAAGCATATACATAGTAGCCTTTTAAAAGTACAGATCTGTAACATTTCCCCAAATGCAGTTACATACCATACCATATACCATATACTGTAACCCAAATGCAGTTAAATACCATAACCATGCAGTTACATACCATACCATATAATACATCAAGTCTAATATAGTAAAAATAAAGTACACCTTGAAATGAATGGAGACCCACCTGAAATTGGCTCATGACCCACCTAGGGAGTCCTGATTCACAGTGAGAAACACTGCACCACATGATCCCTGATTGGTTGGGCTCACTCCTGGAAGGATAAAATTGAAGAAAAAAATAGTTACAGCCTAATTCTATCTAACCCCCTGCATTGTGATGCTATGGTGCTGATGCAACACCTGCTGAATCCTGCTGGGGGGGGGGGTGGTTGTCTTGGGACATTTGTTACCCCAGGGTAAGTCCCTGCTGGCCCAGTGGATCACTTCAGACCTGTACCAACTTAGCACTGACCCATGAAGGCTGATCAAGCCCAGGAAGAGGGTTAAGATTTGGTAGTCACTGCTGTCACCAAACCTGCCCCCTGTTGTAGACCTGATCTTCCCTCCATGTTTACATCCTTTTGTATCTGATTGTTTACAGTCCTCTTTTTTAACAATGACTGCTAGTCACTACTTTAGGAAATGAATACTTCCATGCTGCAGGAGTGCTAGATGTAGGAGCTTCACAAGTGTCGATACAAACAAGCTTGTCAAAAGTGGAATCCCACACAAGAACACTGAATATTTGCCCAGATTTGAAAACTGAACTATTAAAAAGTCAGGTGTTGACTTTTTTGATGTTGGGACTTTGGCTGTCCTTGTACGTTTCCCATAATGGGGTTAACAGCAGAAGTCAGAGTCAGAATTTAATTAGAAATCAAAGCATGTATCTACTGTGATCACACATGAAAATTTCACTTCCGTTTCCTTAAACATGTGAAAAGAATTAGGTTAATAAGGCGATTAACATAACAATGGCTTAATATGATTAAAGTTACTAGAATAATTCTTCTGTGAGTGCAGTGGTCAGTAAATTAACTCATTAGATTCCTCTTTTCCCCCAAGTAAATGGCTATAATTCTGTAATTCTTCAAAATGCATGCATACAGACTTCAGATGGTGCAAAAGAAAATTTTATGGCCTGTTTGTAAAATGGTTTGATGATTATCTATAAGCTGCCTTGGAGAAAAATGACATATCCATCAGCATCATCATCATCATCATCAGAAACAAAAGTTAAAACACTCCCATTGGAGAGTTTTTATAAACAAATCATTGTATTTTCTTCAGCACCTTCTGAGGTTTGCCTCTTGTGGTGTATTTTTTATTTGAAAATCGTGCTTTGGTCTCAGCAACCTCCCAGTTCATCTCTACCCTGTTTCTTTCATGAGCCATTTTTACTGAATTCTTGGTTTTGCCTTTCATGGGGCAAATGCAATCATTTTGAAGGTCAGAGGATCAGGCAAAATATTTCTAACATCTCTCTATATTGGTTACTCTAGAATCTTGCATTCGAATAACTTGATTTTTTACAGATCATTCCTTCGTAATCTGCCAGTGGACCCAAAATGAGACAGTTCCCTTTCAGCTATCAGTGCTCAGACTTGTGAGAGACACTCACAATTATTATTATCATAATCTCTGTATTTTCCATAATAAAACCGCCCCCTGAAATTAGTTCCAACTGCATGGAGAATGGACTGAACTAATCTGTGAGTATGAAGCAATTTGAAATGGGTAATGAAGACTATGTTGAATCCTCTTGCTGTGTTATTCCATGTTGTCATGAACTGTCCATCCATCCATCACAGCCTTAACTTTTATTTTTGTTCTTGATGAAAGACTGGAGCCAGGGCTAGTTCAGCAGCTCTTTACATGTGCTGCCAAATGCTGCCCCCCAAGTCAAGGATGCACCTGCCTCTGCTCCCCCCACTCTGCAATGCTCTGCTCAGCACTCTCCTCCCTCCACATTTTCTCTTTCCCTCTGTTCCACTCTTTCTTTTCCAATCCAGGGACTGGAAGCAAAATGAGAAGCAGTGGAGGCAAGTAGGCAGACAGAGATGGGTGCCCCTGACCAACCAATTTCTGGAGGTGACTGCTTCAGTTGGCTTCATGGATGGGCTGGCCCTGGGCCTTGGGGTTGCAAGGGATGCAAGGGATCCTTGAGGTTGCAAGGGATGCAGTGAGACCAGCCACATGGCTGTCATTAATTTGTGGAGTTTGCTGGTACAGAATATGGCAGTGGCTGCTACCTTAGGTGGCTTTCAATGGACATTAGACCATTTCAGTGGTGGCACAAACTGGAACACTGCCTGTTGCTGTCTCAGGTCCACTACCTTTAAAACCAAAATTCTCACCATGCTCCTTGTGCTCTGCTATGAAACCCAGCTTTCACGTCAGCACATGAGGAACGTGGTAAGGAGGGAAATGATCTGCTTCCTGCTCAAGTGAGCAGGAAGCAGGTAATTGCACCTCACACTGCCAACAAGTTGGAGATAGTTAGTGGTGGCAGACTTGGGGTGAAAGGCACCCCTAATTCACTGCCCCTTCTAACCTCTCCCAATTTACCACTGATGCAACCTGCATCCGGTGGCTCCAAAGATGGGCCAGCAGTGGGCAATTTTATAATAGCCATATGGAACCTCCATGTTCAGAGGCAGTAAACCTTTGACTGCCAGTTGCTGGGGAGTATCAGCTAAAGATGGCTATTATCTTCACGCTTGGGGGCTTCTCCAGTGTTTGGCCAGCTTGAGAAACCAAATGCTGGACTTGGTGAACTTTTGGTCTGACCCAGGAGGGGTCTTAAAATGTTTTTTTGTGTGTGTCTCAGTTATATCCCCCCAAATGTTTAATTTTGGATTATGTAAAAATGACCCACCCCCAAAAGAGCCCACCCCCTGTATTTCTGCATGGTCAAGCCTCCTGACCGGAAGGAGGCCCATTGCGGTGCTACGAACAGAGATGGAATAGGCAGCTTGCTGCAAGGGCAGGTAATTCTGCTGCATCTTTGTATGGAAGTGATTCACTGATCCAATCACACATGACCTAGAAGCGACACCCAACAGGGGCTGATTGAAGGAAGGCCAGACCAGAGCAGTTTGTCATGCAGATATGCAAGGGGTAACCTCCCCTGCAGATGGGTACTTTGGGCTCTCAGGAGCCTTGAATTATTTAGTTCATGCAGTGCTCCAAGGATGTGGGGGAAGTCATAGGAACCCTTAACGAAATTGACAAGCCCTAACTTCTGATTCTCGAATTATAGTAAACTATGCCACCCATAGCCTTCTGAAAAACAGTGGGTGGTAGGCCATCAAGGGGGCCATGCCCCCTTGCAGTCTGAACACTGAATTCATGCTAGCACTCTTAGCAAGGTAGTCATTCTCTTAAGCTGGGAATTACTGAAGAGACTGAGCAAAGTAAGATGGTTATCTTTGCAACTGCGAACCAAGCTGAGCAAACAGACCAGGACCAGCAGTGGTTTGGCATTTCTTAAATAAGCCTTTCGTAGAGCACTTACAGGTCTGTGCATCATCTCTAAACATGATGATTTTAAAAAATGCTGCTCAGTGTGACCTTGGATGGGCACAGATGGTTCATAAATTGCTATGTGCTGGAGTCTCGCAAGCAAGTTGTGGACCTGTCAGAATATGACAGATTGTTTCCTTCCTTTGCTTTTTTTGTTTTGTTTTGTTTTGCTTTTATCCCCTCTTCCCTTCTTCCTTTGGAAAACACATAGCCCTATGCTGACATGTCTCCTTGATTAATGGGAGAGCCACAAAATGCTCAAGAAAGGTGTGCTTCTTGCTTTTAAAGAGAATGTCTGGAGAGGATTTCTTTTTTTTTACGCAAAGAATGAAAGCAATTGCTCTGATTTAAATCTGGCATGATAGTAATAAATGATTAACTGTATCGTTTGCAATTGCAAGCAGGTTTTCGGAACAGACAATTTTGCAAGCACACTTAATTGTACAGTGCAGATGAGCTGGTTAACACTTATTGTGCAGTGCAAATCCAGGCCGAACATTGCTGATGACTGTTTAGTGCCATTCAGGACAATGGAACATGGGCATTAATGAATCTCCCTCCTGATTGCCCTGCTTTCTTACTAAACCTCTAATCACTCTGTTTGCCCACTCTTTTGATGTCATTTCTGATCTGCTCTGATGTCATGGTGGGTTTGTGTTATTCATGCATACGGTATTACCTAATCTGCCCCACCCCTATCATAAGAACATAAGAACATAAGAACAGCCCCACTGGATCAGGCCATAGGCCTATATGAGAGGATCTGATGCAGGACTGTTGTCACAGCCCCTTTAGATGCTTTTGCTTAGCTACTCTGATGTCACAGAGGCTCTTGGCCCATTGAATGCAACCCTTAGGGGTAATGGAGAAAAGCTTTTGATTATACATTTCATGATCCACAGAGGGTAACTGTGGGCTGAATTAAACAGCACTGGTGTCTATTTACAATATAGGATCTAAACTTAGACTTTGGGGCAGAGCCAGCCTTTTCATCAAGTTGTGGCAGGGAGGGCACTTTCTTGCCTTCTGCTTCATCCCAGTGTGTCAAGTTCATTTTCAGAAATGTGATTTCTGCCCCTGTTTGCATATGTTGTTTGGCTGAGCAACCTTGGACCTTTTCATTGGAGATAGTCAGAGGGCACACGCTGCTTTTTAAAGTAGGCTTCCTCATTCCTTGAAATGGGAAAACTTGCTGAAACAGGCATATCTATCTTTTCTATAGGCTGGCTTTAAGCCAACTGGACCACTTGCTTCCAAATAGGTCCTGAGCCTAAGGGGACCCGCACTGGTTAATCTACTCTAGTGTTGCATGTAATTTTATATTAAAAAGTGCTTAGATCCATTTGGTCCATTAACTCTCATGCACTTTTTACGCACACATTTTGATTGCTTTCCAGTCTACCATAGAGAGATACAGTCTATCATAGATTGTATTTGTATCTCTAACATTCTACAGACCTTGGCTGTGAACCTGGGGCAATGGCATCACTGGGGGGGTGATGGCTGCACTGGGTGAAGTGCACAGAGGGGGGTGGTGACACCACTACTTGCCAAAATTTTTAAAAGCATGATATTTTCAAATTATACCATCATGTTATATATCAATCAATGTGTAAGTTCATGCAGGATGCAATGAAACAAACCACACTGAACTACCATGAGAACATAAGAACAGCCCCACTGGATCAGGCCATAGGCCCATCTAGTCCAGCTTCCTGTATCTCACAGCGGCCCACCAAATGCCCCAGGGAGCACGCCAGATAACAAGAGACCTCATTCTGGTGCCCTCCCTTGCATCTGGCCTTCTGACATAGCCCATTTCTAAAATCAGGAGGTTGCACATATTCATCATGGCTTGTAACCCATAATGGATTTTCAGTTATAGCCAAAAAACCAGCAGGAACAGGGTGATGGTTCATCACCACACCCACTGCCTGGAACCATGCCCTGTCTACTCCATGGGAGGAGGTCCATCATAGGGGTGCAAGTACGGCTTCCCACAACAGGTGACACAAACCTAGTAATGCCACTCACCCAGGGCCCCACAAAAAATTCTTCCAGTTGGGCCCTGCAGCTCCTGAAGCCAGCCCTGATAGCACCTGTTGACGCCAGCTGGAGCTTTCTTCTGAGGTCAAACAGCAGCCATGGCAAGGGGAAAGATTTAAAGTTCCCCCATACCATGGTCCTAATCTGGATCTCACCTACCCGTTCCTATTTAGTAAAGCTAAAATCAGCATTTTGGCTCTGATGCTATGGGTAATGCAATGTGTAACTTGGTCTGGAGAGGTCAGAGGTTGTGTTGCTCATTTGAATTCCAACTGAGCTTGCTGCACTTCATGACTGATTGGCAGACAGATTGACACTGATGGACTGACTGCTGTGTCCACCCCCAGCAGACCCATCTTTCCAAGCCGGTGGCCTCCCTCGCTGGTGAAGCTGAAGTGTAGCTATTAATGTGGAAATAGCTCAGGGGTTCAGCAACCTCAGAAAGACAATCGGATGTTCTCCCTGGTGTTCCTGCTGCCTTTTCCAGATCTGCCTGCTTTGGGGCCGTGCTCGTGAGAGGCTTCCCTCCTTGCAAAATAGCGGGGGGGGGATGGTTGTTGAAGGGAAGGTGGGCTCTCCCAGGACTTGCGTGACTATCAGTCAGTTTAATTGCTTTGGAGAAATAAAAGCTCCTTCCTCTGCTAGCATATAAAAGGTCACCTTGGTCTCTGTCTAAAAATCAATAGCTGCCCCTAACCCCCATTTTGAAAGTGTGCTTGGTTCCTAGCAGATGTTTTGTGGCTTAGCAGGAGGCTTTGAAACACCTGGAAGGAGGTTTGCCAGCGACTGAGGGGCGTGTGGGAAGGGCAGTTGTGCTGCAGCTGCTCACTGCAGAGAGAAACTTTCAGAATTCTTAAAAAGCAAACCTTTTTTCCCCCTCCCCCTTTTCTGCAGAGGATCCCTCCTGCCCAATCACAGTTGGGCTCCCTCCTGCTTTTTTTCCCCCTGTGGAGAGAATAGATTGCTGCCAACAGGGTTCGAAAGAGGCAATCATGCAGTTGACTTGCGCAGTCGTGCGGAAAACTGGGCCGGCTCTTTCTCAGAGGCTAGAGTGGATGGGCACCTGTCACTTTTCCTCCTCTAATAGACAGTACCTCCCCGACATGGTGAATCCTTGCAATCAATACCCACGACAGTTCCTTTTTGGGAACCAGAACCATAGATGCGCATCAGTAACTTAATATTCTGAATATAGCAACAGGTTTTCAAATGCAGTATAGCAGAACTGCTAAGAAGTATGGAGAAAGAAAAGAAACTTCCTGTGCAATTTGGTTGTGCACTCAGTGCAGTTGCAAACCTGCAAATACAGGTTGCGACTAATTATTCGCGTGGGTTGAAACTATACGTACATGCAGTGGCGTCACTAGGAGTTGCATTGCCAGGTGCGGGAGGCCAGTGCATCACCCCCACGATGGACCTCCTCCCATGCAGTGGGCAGGTAAATGCCCTGGGTGGTGGGCGTGGTGATGCACCATTGCCCCGCCCCACTGGTTTTTTGGTTACAACTTTTGATAGAAACAGAGATATTTCAACGCAGTTTGTTTAATCGAATTCTTCGTGAAATTATACATCTAATGATATATGACATGATGGTATTATTCAAAAATGCCAAGATTTCAACAATTTTGACAAGTAGTGGTGTCACCCTCCCCCTGTGATGTCACCCAGTGTGGCCCACACCCCCTAGCAAAGCCACTGAGTACACGATCTATAATAGTGGGGTATTGTTTTGAGTGTTGGACTAGGGCTTGAAAGGGCCAGGGTTCAGCTCCCCATTCTGTCAATTCCCAATGGGTGACCTTGAATCAGTCACTATTTCTCAGCCTATTTCTCAGCGTAAAGTACCTTACGGGATTGCCCTGAGGATAAAATGGAAGCAGGGAAGAATATCTATACTTTTTCTCTTAGCACCATAGAGTAAGGGTAGGACATACATGTAATTAATAATGATGATACATGAAAAAAAAACTCCCTCTTCCAAAAATTGTTTATTAAAAGCCCAATCCTACCTAACTCCCCACATGACAGTGCAGCGGCACCAGTATAGCTTCTGCGGCATCCCTTAGAGAGTTTTGGCTGCTGGAGATTTCTTCAGGGTAAGGGGACTTTTGTCCTCTTGCTGTGGGGTAAGCCCCAGCAGCCACTATGGGTCAACCAGATCTGCACTAGTAATATCCCTGGCTCAAATCCAAGTTGATCTATGCTGGTGAATCAGGCCTGTATTTGGTACAAATTAGCAAGATAACTTAGAGCCCAATCCTATGCATGTCTACTCAAACATAAGTCCCATTATACTCAGTGGAGCTTACTCCCAGGTAAGTGTACATAGGATTGTAGCCTTATTTGGATAACAACAAGTTCAGTTAGTTCTTTGGTGTCCAGGATTCTGCTTTGGAGTTGTGACTCTTCCTAGAGTCTTCCAACATACAGGGGAGACCTGTGACCTAGCTAGTTGCTCAGAGGGAAGGAACAATGCAATGAAAATGAAAGATATGTAAATACAGCCTTCACAAGAAAAAGCCTACGTTTTAAATGCTCTGCCAATACTAATAATTGTGAATGGAAAAGGGAAAGACAATAACAGTAGAACTTGGAGTTCTGGTTCCGGAGAACAATACTTAGCAGAGAACAACCATATAGTAGCAGAATGAAGAGAAAATATGAAGTGGTGAGGTCATGACATGGTCATGACATGGTCTGTCGGAGGAAGTACTGCAGGAGAGGATGGCCTAAGACAGGGGTGGCCAGCCTGCAGCACACCACGTGCCACTTTTAATGTGCAGAAACTTTGAACGTACCACTCTACTTGCCTTCAGTGGTGTCTCCCAGTTGCGTGCAGCTTGGCCTGAATGCCTCATGCTGTTGAGGGGGTAGGAACCAATGCTGCTTGTCTCCAGTGGCAGCCAGACCTGCTGCATCTCATCCTGGCCTGTCACGCCAAAGGACAGACCATGTCATGACAGACCATGATACTGACCCTTTCCACCCAGCCCCATGCATGGGAGCCAAGACTCCCAAGCCACATAAAGGTATTCTGGAGGGACTTTGTGTGGAATTGTAGCCCTGGGGAACAACTCAGGCTTCTTGTAAAAGGGGTCATCTCCAGTTTAATCCTGTTGGATATCAACAGACAGGTTGGGTTTGGGAACAGCCCAAGACAGTGCATTTGGTTGGAGTGATTTGCAGGTAATTGCCAGACTCGTTCATACTCCCAGATGCCTTTCATTTTGCCCAGCCCCCATAATCCTATCCAGCCACTTCTTGTTTATGCCATTTTAGGCTCTCTAATTCATTGATCAAGTGGTAGTGTTACTGTCAATTTCTCCTTCGAAGGTATAATGGTGTAGGTACCACTCGAATGGTGTAGGTACCTCTTCGAAGGTACCCCTGGTGTAGGCCAGGGGTAGCAAGTGGCATGTGCAGCAGAGCTGATTCCCCTGTTGACAACCTGGGCAAAGCTTCCAGTGGGGGGTGGGTGGGTGTCGCAGTTGCATGCAGCTTGGCCAGGATGCCCTGCACAGGGGATGGGAACCGATGCTGCTTGCCTCTGTCGGTGGCTGGACCTGCTGCAGTTTCTCCTGCCCTGTCTCGTCCTGCTGCACCACACACCTGTTGTACAAAGGCCCCTTCAGCAACCTGGGCGAAGCCTCTACGCCCAACTGCACAAACCGGGTGCTAACTCGCAGCCCAGCATTTGGTGCGGACTACTGGCCTGCCCTAACTCTGACTCAGTGACAGCCTTCGCATCAAGCCAGTCCATGCAATCGGGCATGGAGGCTTCATCCAGGTCGCTGACAGACCCTTTGGCGTGACAGGCCAGGATGAGATGCAGCAGGTCTGGCTGCCACTGGAGACAAGCAGCATTGGTTCCTACCCCCTCAACAGCATGAGGCATTCAGGCCAAGCTGCACGCAACTGGGAGACACCACTGAAGGCAAGTAGAGTGGTACATTCAAAGTTTCTGCACATTAAAAGTGGCACGTGGTGTGCTGCAGGCTGGCCACCCCTGTCTTAGGCCATCCTCTCCTGCAGTACTTACTCTGACTCTTATCAGTTTTCTACTCTCCTTATGCTCCTTATCCCTCCTACATACAGATTATGCTAGCAGAACTTCTTTAAACTAACTGGGCCTCCTGGCTTCCGGGGGAGGGGAACAGACATGGAACAAAGCATTTCAGTTATCCTTAAAATTAAAAAAAACAAAAAACTTCTATAAGATTAGAAGAAACAAGTTTGCTTTAATTTGACTTATACAGCATATGGCATAATAAATACACTGATCATGCAGCACTCCACTGTCATGGTACCCAGGACCTGCTGGTCTCTGTTACAATTCAGTGAAAATCTGAAATTCAACATATATGTTTTTGTACAACATGGAAAATACATATTTCTACATTTCTAAATTATAGTTTTAATGTAACATTCATAGGTATCTCCCACGTATTCAGAATTTTAAAATCCAGAATTATTATATACTTAGAACCTAAGCCAAACTAAACATACTTTTCACATTCTAACACAATCCTTTTAACACAGAGGGGTGAGCTCACCAACTTCCACACTGGTATGTCAATTATTCTGTTAATAAGGACACCTGCTGAATAAAATGAGTACCTGCAAGTAAGGAAATCTGTGCACACCTCTCTTAATTAAGGGGATTTCCAACCTTATCATCCACCCTTCTTGAGGCTACCATCCTGCAAAGCAGGCTCTACTTGATTTAGGGCAGACTTTCTGATTAACCAGAGCAAGGAAAAACAAGATAATGGACTCAGGGATATAAGAAAATAAAAGGAAACTTAAAAGCACATTATCAGCGTATACTGTCTTAGCTGAGATATTGAAAGACAAATGATAGTGCAAGAAGTTACAAAAGTATTTTGGTTAAGTCTCACTGCTTTCTGCGAGATAATAGAACAGGTGCTTCTATTTCGCATCTGGAGTGTTGGCAAACAAAATAATTAGTCCAAAAAACTGTATCTTTTTTGGATACAGTCCAAAAAACTGTCAAACTGTGTCTGACTTTAGGGTCAGTTACAGTGCAATCTTGTGCATGACTATTCAGAAGTCAGTCCTATTGTGCTCAGTGGAAAGTGTGTATGACAGTCCAATGGTTCCCTCTGATCACAAGTGATCCACCAGCACTAACTGCTGAAAAAGTGCCATAAAGAGGATTCCGGCAGCACATTCAGTAGCGTGTTGCTGGGATGCCAGGAGGAAGGCCAGAGCCCAGTAGAACAGGTCAGTCAGCAGGAGGAGATAGGGAAAGCAGAAGGGGGGTGAAGAGGGTGAAACTGGGCATGGAGGGGGGTGTAACAGGGGGCAAGGAGGCTGCGGGATGGGGTGGATCTAGTGACAATGGTGCGTGCTGGATTCTATCCCTCTTTCCTGCAGCCTCCTTTCTCTCCCTGGACCTGCGCTAGCTTGCAAAATTGCTAGCACAGGTATGAGGAGACTCATTGCAGAGCAGGAGGTTTACATAGGTGTAAGGGGATTTAAATCCCCTTTTGCCTCTGAAGACTCCTGATCCCCCCCCCCCCAATACAGCAGACCCATTTTTGGCACAGCTGCAGGGGGAGGGAGGAGGAGAGGATTGGGCTCTGAGTCACCTTGTAAGCCATGTAGCTTTCTGAGCCATTCAAACTCATTTCAGTTATATTTAAACAGGAACAAAAGGATAAAGCATGAGGCATTGCTGTTCTATAACCCTGTAACAACCCTGTAACCCTTCAGGCTGCGGTTCTGGTAGTTGTGTGTGTTTGAACACTTGTTGAGGCAATGTGCCAGTTTACTTATCAAACCTACTTACGCATATCTGATGGGGCACTGTGCCTGATTCAGTGTCCCTTTCTCCCTCTTTCTTTTATGAAAACAACTTCTGTCCAGAAAGCGATATGACTACCATGATACTACATACACCCATACACACACATATATATATATATATATATATATATATATATATATATATATATATATATATATATAGAATAACAAGTTTCTCAAAGATTCAAGTTGCTCCACAGTGGACAGACACATAGATCTGTATCTGTGCTGAACCCACGCAGCTTTCAGCATTGCTGGCTCCAGAGATCAAGCGGTGTGAGGCAAGCGTGCTGGCTGGCTGGGTGCAATCGGAATGATGCTCCAGAGATCAAGTGGTGAGACAAGTATGCTGGCTGGATGGTGCAATCTGAATTGAACCCATGACTCTGGAGGCAGACTCATTAAAAAACATGAGAACACAAGAAGAGCCCCACTGGATCAGGTCAAATGCCTGTCTAGGCCACCTTCCTGTGTATCTCACTGTGGCCCACTAGATGCATCAGGGAGCAGACAAGACAACACCAGAGACCTGCATCCTAGTGCCACTCCCCTGCACTGGGCATTCTGAGGTCACCTACTTCTAAAAACAGGGGGTTGCACATCCCTATCACAACTTGTAATCTGTGATGGACTTTTCCTCCAGAAATTTGTCCAATTCCCTCTTAAAGGCCTCTAGGCCATATGCCATCACTACATCATGTGGCAAGGAGTTCCCCAGACTGGGTGAGGAAATATTTTCTTTTTATCTGTTCTCCTGACACTCAATTTTAGTGGATGTCCCCTGGTTCTTGTGTGGGATGAGAAGAATGAGAAGCTCATTACTGAATGAGAAAGGGACATCTTGGGCGGGGGTCATCAGGAGGCCCCTCTCCTTACCAACAAGCCCCACTTGGGTACTACTAACTAGAGAGGACGTTGAATGAATGAATGGACCCTCCAGGGCTCCACGATGAGCCCGAGATCCGAGTTGCAGGCAAGAACTCCCCAGCCTTGGTTGCCCTCGCCCTGTTCCCAGGGGGATGGATCTACAGCCCGGGCTCATCGCTATGCGCCTTTGCACATTGTGTGTGTGTGTGTGTGTGTGTGCGTGGTGGAGTAGGGAGGGAGCAGCCAGCCAGGCAGGCAGGCACTCTGGGGCTTGGCTGGGCTTTTGTCAGCTGGATTCCTCCAGCCCCTCAATTCTCCCTCTCCCTTTCTCTCCCTTTGCAGTAGCTGCCTGCTCTCAGCAGGGGCTCCCTATAGCCTCTCCTCGTTGTTTGCTTTAGTGGCGGGGCGAGTGTTTGCCGGGCGCAGAACTACTTGCACGCGCAGCAGCGAAGGAGCAAGGGGAGCCCACTGATTGATTGGTTGATTGATTGATTAAGGGGCTCATTGGGCAGCAAGCAGCCTAGCCGTGCCCCCTCCACACACAGCCGCGCTTGTTCTGCGGGCAGGAGGATAGCCTGGGCGCTTGTTTACACCCAGGCGCAAGCAGGACTTGGAATTCCCCATAGAGCGGAGGGGGGCAGACCCTGAAGGCCACGGCTGGTGCAGAGAGTGGGCACCCCCGGAGAGGGCTTTTCCCCTCCCTCCTACCCCGATGATCGCCTGGAGCAAGCAGTCCCCAACCCCACACCTTCGGTGCACTTTCTCCGGAGATGGCATTTCGGGTGAGTAGCCTGCTTGCTTTCCATGCTTGATCCCCCCCCGCTTTTGTTTCATGCTCCTTTTCGATAACTTTTGCCCCAACTGGGGTGGGGGGAAGTAGGGCATTTAGGGGGTTAAGGTGGGGGGATCTCAGGTGTTTTTTTTTTTTGCATGGAGATCCATGGCTTGGGGGGGAGATCGCGAATAGCCTTTCTCCCCCTCCCTTCCCCCATCTTCTTTTCCACCCTTCCCTCCCAACAGCCCAATCTATGCGTGTCTACTCAGAAGTAAGCCCCAGTGAGTTCAGTGGGGCTGGCTCTCAGGTATGCATGCGTAGGATTGCAGCCCAATCCTACGCGTGTCTGCTCGGAAGTAAGTCCCGTTGAGTTCAAAGGGAGCCTGACTCCCAGGGAAAGCACTCCTGAGATGGCAGCCCTAAGTTGCCTTCCTCGGACCCATTCATTCTCCCTCTCTTCCCCAGGCGGCGCGCAGGCAGGTTCTGAATGGAACTTTTCTTCGGAGCAAAAAGGGCATCTGGCTGGGCTCTGCTTCAGAACTTGTTTGGGAAGCCGCCGCCAGGAGCCTGGGGTGGGGTGGGGGGACCGGATTCTCTCCCTTGCAGACACTGAGGAGGCTTGTGTGTGGGAGAGCCTTGGCTGGCCGAGTCCCAGAGAGGTGTGTTGACCAGGAGGCCTTTAGAATGACCCTTTTATTCCTGCCTGCTTGTAAACCAGCCTTGTCCACCCTCCTTGGGCTTCTCCCCCACCACAGCAAAAGGAAAGGGGGAGGGAAGCCAAGCCAAGGCACATTTCTGCCCCCCCCCTTCAAGCCTTGCCAAGACTGGCTCCCTCCTTCCTTTCCTCTGTCTCTCTCTCTGGGGAAGCCAGCAGCAGCCTTCATTCAGGTTGGAAACCTTTGGTTTCTTTCTGTGGCCCCATCCCCCTGTCCATTTGTCTGGGGTGAGGAGGAAGGGGGAGAGAGAGAGCCCTCCAGCAGCAGAGACCCATCCCCTCTGAGGACTGGGAGGCTGGACTTGGTCCCACCCCGCTCTCTATCTTCTTTGTTCCTGGAGGTGCTTCCTTGTCCCATAGGGAGCTGGTGGTGCTGGGCAGAAATATGAAACCTGCGCTCAAGAGTGGTGGGGAGGGGTTGGTGTGGCGCTGGAGTGGAGTGTGGTGTGATGCGGGAGTGGCTGATGCTCATCCCTTGAACCTGTGAAGGTTGGGGTGATGGTGTGGCGAACTTTTGTCTCTGTGGATGGTGGGGTGAGAAAAGTCTGAAGGACTTGGAGAAGGAGCAAAGCACATCATGCTGTAAGAGGGCTGTCTCTTATGCGCTCTCTCAGTGCATTTGAACAGGGAACATTCTCTATGTGCCTTACATGCACTCTCTTTTTCTTTTTTTATGACCAGTCCTCTCTGAGGTTTCTCTCGGAGGATGTTCCATACAAAGAAAGAAGATCCTGACAGGAAATTGGTTCTCCTCCCCCCCCCCCTTAACATTGTTGCCCTCCAGGACAACCTACTTTTGGCTTTTCTCTCCAGTTTTGTTCCAGGTGTGTGTAGATCAGACAGTTTGGAAGAACTTTGTTCCTTGAGTTCTGATTTGCTTCTCTGGGCAAAAAATAATAATAATAATAAAATTTTAAAAATGGGGGGTTTATACTCAAAAGAGCCCAATCCTATGCATATCTACTCAGAAGTAAATCCCATTGTGTTCCGTGGGACTTACTCCCAAGCAAGTGTGCAGCCATATCACTTACTGTAGATCAGTTACCCATTAATACCCTTTAGTCCTTCCTCTGTACTTATTACAGTCAGAGGTAAATGGGTGGATTCTCTCTCTCCCCCCCACCCGTGTTAACACGTTTGTAGTGAAACAAGAATCATAATCTGTGTCAGTGGTGCTGAGACCAATCACAGGTAAAAAGTACGCTAGATGTAATTAATCCAGAATCAAGGTATCTGTGTGTGCGCGCGCACTGCATTAGTTATTCATTTAAAATGAACTATTCTGTTATTTAAAGGTGAAGGGAACGGCAGAGGATGCGATGGTTAGATAGCATCACGGAGGCAATTAACATGAATTTGGACATACTCCGGAAGTTAGTGGTAGGCAGGTGGGCCTGGCGTGCTGTGGTCCATGGGGTCACGGAGAGTTGGACACAACTTAAGGACCGAACAACAAATTCTATTATTAACCCTCTAACCAATTACTCTCTCCCCCTTCCTTCTCTCTCAACACACACATGCACAGAGGATACAGTCCAACCCTTTGAAGACTCATGTTCATCCTTTTGTAAATCAGAACATGGCAAAATGCTGATGATGGGTTTTGCCCCTCCTACCCCAAATTTCCTGCCACCCATAATGCAAAAAAAATTAAAAAATGGACATACCGGTAACAATGACATCTATTAAAATAACAACATGAGGTGATATTTTCAGTGTGGAATAATTGGATCAAATTTGGCCCAATTTTCAGAGTTTGAGATTAAAAACTGGTTATCAGCTTTCTGGGAGGATTAGTGAGAGCAGCAGACTAGGCAGAGTACTGCCCTTGTTACTTCTCATTTAGCCTGTTATCTGCAGCCTAGTACTGTACAATAGAGCACGTTGTGTCACTGTAGCTAGTAAGGGTGCAAAAAAATCTGAAATGTATTTATTTTGTTTTGGTGATTTTAACTGTTGCTCCCCAAAAGGATCAATCTGGGGTTAATTGCTCCTGCAGGAATGGAGAATTGAGCACCTAACTCAATTATTGAAATGACAAGTTAAGGCACTGTGATGCATACTGAATTTCCTGGATAAAGTCACCTAACTCAGTGATCCCTTCTTGGAAGTCATTCTTAGTAAGGGGAATTCATGCTTTGGGAAGCAGAGTTTGCATTATTTATTTATCATAATAAAAAGAGAATTATATCCTGTTTCTGCATTAAAATATTCAATTGTACACATTGACATATTGCAGGTTAGCCTCCCATTGTGAATGTGTGAAAATGTGGGTGGGTGGAAATGGAAATGCCCTGCCTTTCTATTAAATTGTGGGGAATGTGCACTGCCTGGAGTTTTCCATGCAGCCTCGTCAAATGCAAATGTGCGAGAAAGTGTTGGAGTGGAATGCCTCTCCAGCAGCTGTGACAGACGGCCACTTTCATCACCTTATCGCCTTGCTGGTGGAGGAGTGGATGTGACACATTGTGAGTGTGACTGTTTGCCAGCAGATGTCACCCCCTGCGCTGGAGAGAGACACACGAAGCATCCCTGAAGATTTGGGGAGGGCTGAGGCTCTCTTTCCTACTGGTAGAGGCCAAGCTTGGTGCAGTCTTTTCTGCAAGGCAACCTGTTGTGGTCATCTGTTGGGCCCTTTGGGCGGATGTGCCCCACGCCACTTACTGCATTTCCAGTCAATCTGAATATGCTCCTAGGGCAGCTGTCCTCAAATAATGGACTGTGGCCATAGGTTGCCTCTCCTATCCAGTGCTGGGGCTATTGGAAGAGAGAGGCCCATTCCTTTAATAAAGGACATCTGGCAACTCTGCAGTTGGGCATTTGCTCCTTGATTTACTGGGGTCAAGCGGGTAGTGCTGAGCTCTAGCTTCACTAGTTCAGCAGAAGCTGGTGTTTCTCTCTTCTGGGTGTGAAGAGAGGGAACAACAAGCCTGCTTTTAGATCTTGTGTTTAGTACAGCAGTTTCCCTTCTCTGTTTTTGAGGTCAAAATGACTTGCTGATTGAGGACCCAATTCTATCCAATTTTCCATTGCTAGTGCAGTTGTGCCAGTGGGGTGTGTGCTGCAACCTGTGGTGGAAGGGCGATCACTGGTAATAATCTCCCCAAAGTATATGTGTTCCCTTGCCACAGAGCGGCATTGTGGCTACACTGGAGCTGGAAAGTTGGATAGGATTGGCCCTGAGTCTCTTTGCATTTGAGTGTCTTGCAGCAAAAACCACCAAGAATCTTATGGCACCATAAAGGCTACCAAATGTATGTGTACATGAACTTTTCTAAGCCCAGATGCATGATGCATGAAATGGCTGGTGAAGATAGATTATGGAAGTCCCTTCACTTCTCTCTGTGAAAGTTGTCTCTTGCTCTTGGCATTTCATCACACTCTCAGGTGACCAAGGAACAAAACCTGTTACTGGGTTGTGGAGACATCATTCAGGAGATGGCTTGATTCTCAGTGGCTCAGGCCAGCAGGAGGATGAAACAGGTTTAGGGCCCAATCCTATCCAACTTTCTAGCATTGGTGCAACTGCAATGCAGCCCTGACACAAGGGAACAAATGTTCCCATACCTTGAGGAGGCCTCTGTGACTGCCTCCCCAACACAGGAAGCAGTGCACACCCCATTGACACAGCAGCACCAGCAATGGACAATTGGATAGGATTGGGTCCTTAGTCCTCACCTTACATAGTGTGCATCAAAGTGAATAGTTGCCATTGACAACAGTGGAAAGAAGTAAAGCATGGAACATGAGGATCCTGTTACAGTAAAGGCAAAACTGCCCCCTCCTCTCCTTGTGCTGGGTGATCCAGACTGCACTGAAAGGGAGCCTGCAGATGTTGCAGTGCTTGTCTGCATGCAGAACTCATAGAGTTGCGCTGCGTTGTGAGAGCGCCGAGATGTACATGACCCCTTGTGAATGCCATTTGTTAGCCTTTAAGATGCCACAAGGGGGTGTGTTGTTCAAAAGTTCTCCAAAACTTCAAATGCAAAAAAAGATAGTGAAGACTGAAGTACATCGAGGTGTAAGTGCAAGGCAAATATCTCTGGTTTTTGTCCTAAAAATAAATATACTGTATACAATGTATTTAAGGAAAAAATGTGAAAGGTTGAAGGTTATCCCAGATTCGAAGCATTGCAATCTTCTGTGTGCATGAAAATTTCATGGGTGACTGGGGGAAACAGCAAAACCCTACATTTGCAGGGAACATAACATAAGAACAGCCCCAGTGGATCAGGCCATAGGCCCATCTAGTCCAGCTTCCTGTATCTCACAGCGGCCCACCAAATGCCCCAGGGAGCACACCAGATAACAAGAGACCTCATCCTGGTGCCCTCCCTTGCATCTGGCATTCTGACATAACCCATTTCTAAAAATCAGGAGGTTGCGCATACACATCATGGCTTGTACCCCATAATGGATTTTTCCTCCAGAAACTTGTCCAATCCCCTTTTAAAGGCATCTAGGCTAGACGCCATCACCACATCCTGTGGCAAGGAGTTCCACAGACCGACCACAGGCTGAGTAAAGAAATATTTCTTTTGTCTGTCCTAACCCGCCCAACACTCAATTTTAGTGTCCCCTGGTTCTAGTATTATGTGAGAGTGTAAAGAGCATCTCCCTATCCACTCTGTCCATCCCCTGCATAATTTTATATGTCTCAATCATGTCCCCCCTCAGGCATCTCTTTTCTAGGCTGAAGAGGCCCAAACGCCTTAGCCTTTCCTCATAAGGAAGGTGCCCCAGCCCCGTAATCATCTTAGTCGCTCTCTTTTGCACCTTTTCCATTTCCACTATGTCTTTTTTGAGATGCGGCGACCAGAACTGGACACAATACTCCAGGTGTGGCCTTACCATCGATTTGTACAACGGCATTATAATACTAGCCGTTTTGTTCTCAATACCCTTCCTAATGATCCCAAGCATAGAATTGGCCTTCTTCACTGCCGCCGCACATTGGGTCGACACTTTCATCGACCTGTCCACCACCACCCCAAGATCTCTCTCCTGATCTGTCACAGACAGCTCAGAACCCATCAGCCTATATGAGAAGTTTTGATTTTTTGCCCCAATGTGCATGACTTTACACTTACTGACATTGAAGCGCATCTGCCATTTTGCTGCCCATTCTGCCAGTCTGGAGAGATCCTTCTGGAGCTCCTCACAATCACTTCTGGTCTTCACCACTCAGAAAGGTTTGGTGTCGTCTGCAAACTTAGCCACTTCACTGCTCAACCCTGTCTCCAGGTCATTTATGAAGAGGTTGAAAAGCACCGGTCCCAGGACAGATCCTTGGGGCACACCGCTTTTCACCTCTCTCCATTGTGAAAATTGCCCATTGACACCCACTCTCTGCTTCCTGGCCTCCAACCAGTTCTCAATCCACGAGAGGACCTGTCCTCTAATTCCCTGACTGTGGAGTTTTTTCAGTAGCCTTTGGTGAGGGACCGTGTCAAACGCCTTCTGAAAGTCCAGATATATAATGTCCACGGGTTCTCCCGCATCCACATGCCTGTTGACCTTTTCAAAGAATTCTATAAGGTTGGTGAGGCAAGACTTACCCTTACAGAAGCCATGCTGACTCTCCCTCAGCAAGGCCTGTTCGTCTATGTGTTTTGAGATCCTATCTTTGATGAGGCATTCCACCATCTTACCCGGTATGGATGTTAGGCTGACCGGCCTATAGTTTCCCGGGTCCCCCCTCTTTCCCTTTTTAAAAATAGGCGTGACATTTGCTATCCTCCAATCTTCTGGCACCATGGCCATTTTGAGGGACAAGTTGCATACCTTAGTCAAGAGATCTGCAACTTCATTCTTCAATTCCTTAATAACTCTTGGGTGAATGCCATCAGGGCCCGGTGACTTATTGATCTTTAATTTATCAATGAGGTCTGAAACATCTTCTCTTTTAACCTCTATCTGACTTAACTCCTCGGTCAGGAGGGGCCGTTCGGGCAACGGTATCTGCCCGAGGTCTTCTGCCGTGAAGACAGATGCAAAGAACTCATTTAATTTCTCTGCCATCTCTAAGTCTCCTTTTATCTCCCCTTTCCCTCCCTCACCATCCAGAGGGCCAACCGCTTCTCTGGCGGGTTTCCTGCTTCTAACATATTTGAAGAATCTTTTATTATTCCCCTTAATGTTGCTGGCCATGCGTTCCTCATAGTCTCGCTTGGCCTCCCGTATCACCTTTTTACATTTCTTTTGCCACAGTTTATGTTCCTTTTTATTCTCCTCATTAGGGCAAGACTTCCATTTACAGAAGGAAGCTTCCTTGCCCTTCACAGCCTCTCTAACTTGGCTGGTTAGCCATGCGGAACATCTACTTCCCACAGCTAGAAGAACCCCAGTGGCATGTGTGGTTTTGTTTTGCTGGGCTGCAGTCCTCATCCGTTGGTTATCATCTTATATACATTGGATGCATTGTGGTTGCGAATAGACCACAAGCTACCTGAACTGACTGCAGATAGTTGCAACAAGATCTGTTATTGACTTAAGAAAATATTTGTCTAGCCCTTCAGATGTATTAATTTCCTCACAGTAAAACATGTGACAATCTCTTGCCTGATCTAAGTAGATATTAGATACCAGAGGGAAGGGCAGGGAGTGCAGAAAAAATGTAAATGTGTGTCGCCTCAGCTGAGGGCCAAATAAGATGCAACTATGACAGGGTTATTATGAAGATTTTGTCTGAGTGTGAGTGTGGGAGGAATAAAACTGGCTCTTTTAAAACATGAAATGGCATGCACAGGTGAGGGGATTAAACCATGCTGCTTCCATTGTTGTGCTCTGAGGAGAAATTTTCTCCTCAGACCAACTCATGCCCAGTATTAGAGCTGGCTGAGGAGAAAATTGTGACTCTTCTTTTTTTCATGTGAAAGGGCAGGTGTGAATAAAACACTACCATGTCTAGTGTGGCCCCGATACCCTGCTGGAGGGAAATCACAAAGGGAAGCCCCAGTGGTGGGAGCACTGAAATTTGGTTCACATGTCATCCACAACAGATGCAACATATATTTCATAGATTTGTACTGTGGAGGCTACAAGACTGGATCAATGGATTTATCCTATCCCGTAGCCACACTAATACGAATCTATTTCTGCCTCTTTGGGGGAATGTTTGAGGATGTTGTGCTGAAAAATCTGTCGGTGCACAAGTGCACTTGAGTGCCCTAGCTTCTTTCCCACCACCTTTCGTAGCCACCCACCAAGATAGTAAATATTTCTGAATGTGTCTGAGTCACAGCTATTCTGTAATCAGCACAAGACCCACAGTGAGATTAAACATTCTTAAGCTTTAAAAGAATGAAACTGTTGTGGTCAGTTCAGTAATACACTTGCTTCAGAAGCCAGTACAGGGTTGGTTATTGCCAAGAAAATGAGCAAATCGAACAGCAAAGAATCTTCACCAATGTATAATGGGTATGTGTATATTCAGCCCTCAGGCAGTGTTCCTTGGTGTGAGAAGAGAACTGTACCTGCGTAAGAGTGTCTGTATTTCCAACTGTTGCAGAGGTATAGTATTCTAGTAGTTTGTGTGTGTGTGTGTCGTAACTGACAAATTATGGTCAGCTGGGGACTGGAATTTGCAGTTCACAAGAGATGTCATGTACCTACAATGCTGGGTAAGGCCAAATATGGGGTGGCAGAGGAAACCAGGGTGGGGATGATCACCCAAGCCTCCCTCTGCCTGAACTTGTCTCCAAGCTAGAAAAGAATGTTGTGCCAATCAGTATCCCAGAAATTCCTGATCAGCCCCCGGCTCAGCCCTGCAGTGATAACACTGGGCCCAACAGTGGCAGCTGCCTTCCAGGTAGAGCAAGAAGTGGGTAAGAGTCTTTTGGAGGCCAGATGAGAGGCACAGGAAAACTCTCTGGTTCTCAGCAGCACCCTCCAGACCAGGTTTGTGATGGACTAAGCCAGGGGTGTCAAAGATAAGGCCCGCGGGCCAGATCCGGCCCTCAGAGCCATTTTGGGCGGCCCCTGGAGCTTTGTTGGAGTTCTGGGGCTGCCCCACCCCCGCTCTCTCCAACGGCAAGCACAGCTCTGCAGCCGCAGAGACTTCCCAGGGCTGGAGCAGCCACGCGTGGTGTCCCTGGCCTTTGGTTCTCCCTCCAGCTGCAAGCCGGCCTCACTTGCAGCTGGAAGGGGTGACTGAGGGCTGGAGCACCCGTGCGTGGTGACCCCAGCCCTCGGTCCTTCCTCCGGGTGCGAGCAGGGCTCGCCCGCAGCTGGTAAGAGTTCTGGAGCAGCCGCGTGCAGCGTTCCCAGACCTCTGTTCTCCCTCCAGCTGCAGGTGGGCCTCGCCCACAGCTGGAAGGGGCAACAGGGCGTGAGCAGCTGTGCATGGTGTCCCCGGTCCTCCATCCTCCCTCTGGGTGCGAGCAGGGCTCGCCCACGGCCGGAAGGGCGACTGAGAGCTGGAGCACCCACGCACAGCATCTCCAGCCTTCAGTCCTCCCTCCAGCTGCAGCCAGAGCTCTCCCGGGCTTTTGTCTTGGCCAGACAGGGTCTGGGAGCAGGAGCCGCTGTGCGTGGCTTCCCTGGCCGTGACAGGTAGGTGGGGGCTGGGGGGGCGACTGAGAGGCTTGGCTAGCTGGCGGGCAGGGGATGCTTGGTGGTAGAATGGGTTGGGTGAGGTAGCAGAACATGGGGGAAGCCTCAGCTTTAAAAAAAAAACAGGAAGTGATGTCACAAGTGACATCACTTCCTGTGTTCAGGTCACTTCCGGGTGCCACACTTGGGAGTTCGGCCCTCAGCAGGTGCCATGAATCCAATGTGGCCCCCAGGATGAAATGAGTTTGACACCCCTGGACGAAGCACTGATTACAGGGTGTCAATCCCTGCAGGGATTGTAGGGAACAATGACAACCCAGAAGCACCGACCAGCTGAGAGTTGTGAGTCACACTCATGACCACCTCATGGGCTGAACCAAGGACTGCTAGAGGATGTAATTGGGAAGGCGTTGGCACCTGTCCAACTATTAAAAAAGCAGTTGTGCATATCACCTTTATACATTTACTATTCATCCATCTTTGGAAGCATCTGGTGCTTCGTTGGGGTTTTCCCAGCTAAGTGTGGGCATAAGGACCAACATCCTAGACTAGAAAGAGAACTTTGGTTAGGGAAAGTACTCAGTCAGCTGCATTACTGTTTTGCTTTCTTTTCAGCTTTTAGCTTCTGTGCCAACCTTTTGCCCAACCCTTTCCATCTTGTTGCCTATGCTGTTGTCTACTTGAACATGCCTGGTTCTCCTCTTTTTATTCTCCTTCTATAGTTTTGTGTAATTTATACTCCTTTTAATAAACTTTTTGAAATTTTTATTTTACTATTTTCCTGCTTGGTCTCAGTTCCCTTGTGAGGGAGCTGGTTTGCCGCATTTTCTCAGGCCACCTATTTTCACTACCTATTTTCAGTCTGAGTTTTTAAGGGGACTTCCATGAATTTGGGGTTATCCATTATTCTAGGTTACCCTGGAATAACCTGTTTCTGTCTGGTCTCTCCTAGCCATGGGCGATGGCACCAAGAACTACCAAGTCTGTTTACACCCAGTTTCAAGATGAGATGGGCTGCAAATGGGTGCTGGTTGCTATTTGCTACCCCCTGTCCTGTCCATCAGCTACCACGTGAGTGCTCAGCAGTATGGTCTCATGTGGCTGTAATACAGCAAATGCTGAGGCTTCTGTTGCCCCAGGGTCTCACATTTGGTGTTAGCAGGAATTGTGGCTCAAGCCCTCTGCTTCCCAGTTTTGAGTGCTGCTCTAAAGCCTCCTGATGCTCGTGTTTGCTGCTTTCCCCAAATGCCCAGTCCTCTCCTGTGACAACAGGTTCTTGTCTGATTTTTGGCCCTGGGTTTTGCCTGCTCCCTGTTGTCCCAAAGCCTCGTGGGTTCTGTGCAATTGGACCAGATGTATCATCACTTTCTATCTTGTGCAGGCCTTTCTTATTGCTGGAAACCCTGACCTCCCTAGAATTTCAGGCAACATGTGATTGGTCTTCTGGAGTGCCTGTCTCTTCCCTACACAGGCTGGCTGTTCCACATACCAAGAGGCTGAACATTGCCCCTTCCCCCTGTTGTAATGTGAAAGGGCATCCCTGTACCTAATGCTTCCATGCCAGAGCAGTGACACTTTGGGAATGTGCCTGCCACACAGTAACCAGATGGTATGGCTGCTGCCCTTGTTTTTGCCACTCCTGTTTCTTGCTGCACCACTTGTAAAATGATAGTGTTGCTTGCAGCCTCCTGACTGGTGGAGAGTGTAGGCTTGGCACACTGGTCAGCTGACTAACTGTTATTTGACTGTAGTCAAGTGTTATCAAGTGTTCCATGTCAAGTATTGCCAAGGATTTCATGAATAATTCTGCTGTGACTGTGGCAGCTTACTTTTTAAACTCTTTTGTGGAGTCATTTGTCAGCAAGGGACTGACAAAAGGGCTGCTTGCCCTGTAGCCCTCCAGCAGTTTGAAGTAAACCTAGTAGTCTAGTAAAATTTCTCACAGTGGTCCCTGTTGCAAAATAAATAAGGACACAAGCAGTCATCAGTGGCAGAGGTCACGGTCACTCATGACTCCATCTTGCTTTTTGTTGTTGGCAACCTTCAGTCTCGAAAGACTATGGTATCGCGCTCTGAAAGGTGGTTCTGGAACAGCGTCTAGTGTGGCTGAAAAGGCCGATTCGGGAGTGACAATCCCTTCCACACTGGGAGCAAGTGTAGTCTGTCCCTGGTCTGTCTCCCTGGCTATGGGCCTTCCTTCTTTGCCTCAGACTGTTGGCCAAGTGTCTCTTCAAACTGGGAAAGGCCATGCTGCACAGCCTGCCTCCAAGCGGGCTGCTCAGAGGCCAGGGTTTCCCACTTGTTGAGGTCCACTCCTAAGGCCTTCAGATCCCTCTTGCAGATGTCCTTGTATCGGAGCTGTGGTCTACCTGTAGGGCACTTTCCTTGCACGAGTTCTCCATAGAGAACTCGTGCATCTTGCTTGCTGTTGTGAATAACACCTCCCTGTGATCTGCCTGTGTGGGCCTGGACTCGGATCTAAAATATTTTAAAAGGTAAGCTTATTGTTTTACAATGACAGTTAATGAATCTGTTTTTGTAATGAGCACAGGGCTGGCCTTTCCATGAGTAACTGAGGCCATCACCTTAGTCGCTGGAGGATGCCTATCTCTCTCTGCTCATTTAGCTTAACTGCTCCTCCTCTTCCTCCTGGATTGGAAAAGGATGAGGGGGACAGAATAGAAGAGAAAGTTTGAAGGATAGGAGAGTGATGGGCTAGAGCAGTGGTTCCCAAACGTTTTTGATTGGCAAGCTCCCTTGAACCACTGGGCCATTGGCCATGGCTCCCCATTAGGGTTACAATCCTATACATTGTATAGGGAGGGGGGCTTTTCATGAGGGTTCCATGGCCCCCCTGGTTAGTTTCTGTGGTTCTGCAAGGCTCACAGTTTGGGAACCACTGGGTTAGAGTATGGGAGATGGAGCAGGAGAACTACCTCACCACTCTTCTCCGTCCCGCTCTTACTGTTCCAGTCCAGGTAGGGGCAGAGGCTGGCACATCACCAGGTAAGCAGGCAGGTATTTGGCATGCTGCCTCAGGTGCTAGGAGGACATGGGCTGACCCTGAATTAGCGTAAAGATTAAACCTGTTGATGATTAAAGAATATCTTTTGTTCTGATCAAGTTAATAGTTTACAAAACACTTGACCATTATTTGATAATATTTGACTGACCAGTTGACCAAGTAGCCTTTCCTGACTAATCAAATGCCCAAACCTAAATGGAGGCACCTGATATGAGCCAATCAGAAAGCAGAGTCCCAGACTTTGAAGCATCACAGACAGGGAACTCACAGCTTCACTGTAGTGCAATGTGTGATGGAAGTGGCACGTTGTACTGTTCGTAATCTCTTTGCTAAAATCACCATTCTTTTCAACCACGGTGATCCTTCATCTCAAGTCTCTGTGCTGGCTCCATTTCATTTGTTTATGCCAGTTTCCATCACCAGCTGCAGAGTGCACAGCAAGCAGTGAGGTGTCTATAGCAGATAGCTTAGCTGACTGGAGCTGTACTAAGTATAGCAGAGCTATTTGCTGCAGATGAATTAAAACATGCAAAGCAAGCACAATACCCGAGAGGAGAGTTTGAGCCTTAAGATGCACAGTAGAACTTTTCAGCTACCGAATGCATCCGAAGGGATCTTCCTGATGATATTCAGCTGAGTGAAGATATAGGATTCCCTGCCTTCAGCAATTTTTTGGTTGCCAGCGTACACTTGATTTGTCAAGTTAGGTTGTGCTTGGTGAAAAGTTGACACCCCGTCTCTTTCTTTCTCTGGAACTCAACTGAACAAGTTAATAATTAACCAGCCACCCCTCCCACATCTGTTGCAGTTTTGTAAAATCTCATTTGAGGAACAGCTTTGTTAAAGAGCTCCCTCCCCTTTTCCCCGTTGCACACTGTTAATCTCCAGGGAGAATGTGCTGGCACAGAAGTCCTTTCATTCTCCTTTATGCTGCTCACTTTGGCTCTGGGTACAGCATCTCTCCCCACCCCAGCCCCAACTCCCTCTTTTTTTCCTGACTAGAGTGCCATGTTCTGGGGAGAGAGAGAGAGAGAGAAAGTTAAGACAGAGCTCAAAAAATCCTGGTGGGGACAAGATTTCCCCATAGGTGGTATGTACTATATTATGGGCAGTGATGGGAAGCAAAGATGGGACAGGCAGGGCTGGTTCAGGACCTCCTGATCTCTCTGAAACAGCATACCAAATGCTGCCCCCATTTCTTTGGTGGTGTGCCAGCCTCTGCTTCTCCCACTTCCAGGACTGGAAGAGAGAGAAGGAGATGGAGCAGAAGAGGGAGGAGACACTCTAGCCCACCACTCCTCTCCACAGTTCCTCTTAAGCTCCATCTTTTTTGATGCAGGAGGTGAGAGGAGGAGCAATGAAGGTCAGTGAATGAATGGAGATGAGTGCGCCTGTTTGCTTCCTGAGGCGACCCCCCCTCTTAGCCAACTTTGTGGAAGGGTTTGCCCTGGGAACAGCTTTAAAAGGCAAATGAAAAAGATGATATGTTGTGGGCTGCCCTCGAGGAGGAGAGAAGACGTTTGTGCCCCTTAAAGAAGGGTGCCTCCACAGTTGCCCCTCTGACTGGTTGTCCGGGTACCACACTAGGGCTTGCATCTGGACAGTCTACTCCACAGGGAGGCCTCAGTGTTCACAGGAAAAAGGGTTCCAACAACCCTTTTCCTCTGCAGGCAGTGGGGGGAATTGCCTTCCTGGGCCTGTCTGGCCCTCAGCCTCCACCCAGACACCCTCATTCCTGCTCTGCCTCTTTGTTCCCCCTTGCCCTTCCTAGCATCAGGTTCAGCAGGAAGCAAACTGAGAAATTTGTCTAGGGGCATACATTCATGTCACTGTCTAGGCCAGTGGGAACTAAACCTCGGATCCAGCGTCCGAAGTGATCCTTCCCCTGGGTGAATGGAGCTTACTGTTCTGCCAGGGAGCCTCTTCTTTACATCTCTGATCATCCCCAATCTTCGTGCCACCCAGTCAGCCACTCCCCAGCAGGCTTTTGGATTTCCTGGCAGATTCAATTGCTCAATGCAAAGGCTGGGAGTGATCAGAGGCACAGAGAAGAGGCTCCCTGGTGGAAAGGTAAGCTCTGTTCACTCCGGGGAATGATTTTCCAGAATGCAGTGTTGAGACTGCTGGTATAGGCCATTGCCAAGGGCTGTCTTATGTGACAATATGTCGCACCTATTAACATAAGAAGAGCCCTGCTGGAGCCCATCTAGTCCAGCTTCCTGTATCTTACAGTGGCCCACCAAATGCTTCAGGGAAAAATTGCATTAAGGCCTATGCAAATTTACTGGGGAGTATGCCCTACTGAACATGTGGCTTTGGGGAGGGAGGTGTCTTGAACTTCTCCACTTTAAAATTTACCAGGACACCTCTGGTTTTACTTTGGAACAAAACACCAAGTTGTAGGAAAGGACTCAGCTTGCCATGTATTAGGGAGATTGCATAAATAAACAGCTTGGAAAGTTCAAGGTATTTTTCATGTCAGAGCTGAAAGATGTATTGCAAATGAAGCAATTAAAAAAAATAAAAAGGCAAACTTGGGGCCAGGCAGTTCCATCTTAATATCCCCATCCTAATCACAGTAATATGGAAGAAGGTCTTGCAGTTTTCCAAAAAGACTTTCTTCTGCTTAATGGGCATGGCCCAGCCAAAGATAGAATTTTTGGTTCTGTTGTTATCAGTGAGAGAGGGTTAGGTTTCTGGAGTGCCCTGTATATAAACAGGTTTTAAGCTTCTAAAATTAAAGGAAATACAGTATTTTCCAAGCATGTAAGTAATCTGTGGAACTTCTTGCCACAGGATGTTGTGATGGCACCTGGCCAAAATGCCTCTAAGGGGGGATTGGGCAGATCAGTGGATGAAAAGTCCATCATGGGTTACACAGGCTGGCTATATGCAACCTTGGGGTTTTAGAGGTAGCCTATTTCTGAATGCCAGGCGCAAGGGAGTGGCATCAGGATACAGGTATTTGCTCTCTTGTGCTCCCAGAGACATCTGGTGGGCCACTGTGAGATACAGAAGCTGAACTAGGTGGGCCCTTGGCCTGATTCAGCAAGGCTCTTCTTATATTCTTACATTCTCTGTCTTATGAACCAAGTTGAACCTTGGTATCCACGGGGGATCCGTTCCTGGACCACCACTCCCCCGGACACGGAAGCCCGCAGATAAACAACCCCACAGGTCCAATCCTTAGGACCTTTGGAGGCGACCAGAGATGTTTTCCAATCGCTGTCTGGAGGTGTTTCAGATGCCTCTACGGGCCTCAGAAAGGCCTTTAGAGGTGCCAGAAGGGCACTTCCAGTTTTTGGAAAAACATCTCTGGTCATGTCCAGGATCTCGGGTCCAGCCTCCATCGCAGGTTTGGAACCTGTGGTTAGTTAAAACTGCTGGTCCCAAATCTGCATATAAGGAGGTAGGACCTACATTAGCATGAGTGAAGCCTTTCCTAATTATTTCATATCTCAATGCTGCGAAAATACTGTTTTTCTGCTTGATGTGCTGCTATTAAAAGTATAAGAGCCCTGTTAGGGGGAAAAAATTGGTAATGAATTGGTAATGATAGGTGCTGGTAAGCTAAGGCTAGGTTGGATCAGGGAAGGTTTTGCTAAAGTAGTGAAACACTTGAATTTCCTCAACGCTGCCTGCTTAACTTTATGAGTCAAATAAGCCATTTGTTTCTATAAGATCATGTACAGGGTGACCCCCCAAAAAACAGAACCCATAAAAATTTTATTAAATCCTAGAAAGGTCCAGTAAATTTCAAGAAACCTTTCCTTGGTTGACCAAGACATATTGGGGAAGATTATTGTTCCAATATTTCATGCACAAAGTCGACTTGTTTACCCTGAAAGAAAAAAGAAGAGAAATTTAAATTAACAGTTTTAGTCAAAGATTTGTGGGTTCTGGTTTTTTTGGGGGGGGGAGGTCACCCTGTATTTTATTTCTAGCAGAAATGTTTATGGTCAGAAAGCTGGTCCCGCTGTCTTCAGAGGGACTAAGCTGGAATACATTGTTGATTCAGTGATTTTTTTTGGGGGGGGGGGGAGGTTCCTATTTTTAACTATATTTCTTTTTCATGAACTGCCTTGACAACCCTGTTCATTCAAAAGACTGTGTAGGATGTACCCTTGGCTCATTATTCAGTGGGCAGAGCACTACTTGCATGATGGAAAAGGGCAAAACATTATTGAAAATCAACACACATGGATGTGAGCAGAATGCATTTTTCATTTACTGAAGGGGTTTTTGTTTTTTATTTAGGTTCCAGCGCCGGCCCCAGTGAGCTGGTGCAGGAGTGCTAAAAGGTTTCACTGACTTTGCTCCAGGCCTCCCCCTAAGGAGATTCAATGAGTGCCATGGGGGCCCCTGTGTGGTGGCAGGATGGATGGGCTGATGAAGGGGGGGGGGAGAGGCTGCTGGCTTAGCAGGACAGTGGTGGGTGGATGCTGATTGGAGAACAGCTGCCCAGGCCTGCCCTTTAATGTAAATTTCATGCTTTTGTTCTCCTTTAAGCTGAAGAGGGGGAGAATAGGGGACTTGACTGCACTGCAAAGACAAATGCTGGTGACTCTGTGAGAAACAATGGGATTCTTATGCCCAGGGGGAAGAGGGGGGGAAAGTGGGCACAAATAAAGGGAAGTAGATGGAGAATTGGTTGGAAATAATTTTTAGATAGGGAAATGGTTAGGAGAAGCTTTAGATAAATGGAGCGGGGGGGGGGAGGTGTGGTGGTTTGGTGGATGGGATTAATAATAATAATAATAATACACGTATTTCTATACCGCCTTTCTTGGTTCTCAGATTTCTCCTTAAGACTTTATTCAAGGTGGTTTACATAGGCAGGCAATTTAAATCCCTGTAGGGATTTTTATAATTTGAAAGAAGGTTTCTATGTTTCAAGAAACCACAACATTCAGATGTTTCTTTCTTGATCTGGTCGCACATTCTGGCCTCCATCCTCCCACGCTCAGAGCAGATGGAATAGCTCGGCTCAGCTTGTCAGCTGCTTCAAGGTTGCAGGGAGCCGGTGTCCTCGAACTGGTGACCTTCGGATGTTATCTTCAGGCAAATGGAGGCTCTACCCTCTAGACCAGACCTACTGCCCAATGTGGTGCCCACTGAATCTCTCACACTTTATGGAGGCACCTGCCACCCTTGGCAGTATAGACATCACACTTTATTATTTTCACATTTTTATACCACGCTTCCTGCAAGGAGCTCAGGGTGGTATAGATCAGGGGTGCTGAATAGGTGGATCGTGATCTACCGGTAGATCGCGAGGCAAAATGAGTAGATCGCGGAGTGCCGACCCCCCCTTCAGGTGCCTCTGGGAGGAAACGCCGGGAGTAAGGCCCATTGTACTCAATGGGGCTTACTCCCAGGTAAGTGTGGCTAGGATTGCAGCCTCACAGCCTAATCCTAGGCATGTCTACTCAGGAGTAAGTCCTGTTATACTCAGTGGGGCTCAAGGTACACCAACATACATTGTACACATAAATGTTATATGTTATGATGGCGCGAACATTGTAAAAAAAACTCTGGTAGATCTCCGGGCCTTGCTGGGTTTCAAAGTAGCTCTCGAGCCAAAAAAGTGTGAGCACCCCTGGTATAGATGGTTACTCCCCCTCCTTTTGTCCACACAACAACCTGTGAGGTAGGTGAGGCTGAGAGAGAGTGACTGGCCCATGGCCACCGAGGAAGCTTCCCAGCTGATCAGGGATTTGAATCTGTCTAAGTTCAACTCCTGAACCACTATACCTTCCTGGCTTTCTTGTGCTTTTTGTGGCTATATCTGGAAAAGATAATAAAACTGGCTCTATCCACCATTGAAAATCAATGAAAGCTGGTGCAATATGAATGGCCCTGAGGAGGACGTTCCATAAACAAGGTGCTGCTGCAGAAAAAGGCCCCTTTGCTTTAGGTGAGGGCACCAGAGACAGGCTGATCTGAAGAAATGGCCAGGTTCGCATGAGAAAAAGCAGTCCTTCACTTTACCAATTCATTTAGGGCACAATCCTAATCAACCTTCCAGCACTGAGGTCAGGGCAATGCAACTTTGAGGTAAGGGAACCAATGTTGCCTTACCTTGAGGAGGCCTCCGTGACTGCCCCCCATTTGCAGGATACAGCACATGCCTCACTGGCACAGTGATGCCAGTGCTGGAAAGTTGGTTAGGATTGTGCCCTTAGAGTTTTATAACATTTCTATTGTTCTTGAAAACAAACTGGAAGCCAGTGAATATCTTTGGACACTGGTGAAATATGTTCAGTCTGGATAATATTCTGAGCCAGCTGAAGTTTCTGAGTTGGCTTCAGGGAAGCTGTAGTGATTCCCCAATGTACCTTCCTTAATTGTTAATTTGCCTGATTCCCTGAGGCACTGGACAGGTGACACTATGTTTAGATAACATAGAATGAAATAAAAGAATAAGAAAGTGGTATTAAAGCCAGCCTTCATCAGCGTTAACCTCTGTGACCAAAGGGCAGCCTTCATTAAGGTCTCTTGAAAGATGCTTGGTCTTTGGAAACAGCGGAAGACTCATCACACTGAAGAAATGCCCTGTTGAATCAGATCAAGAGCCACCAAGCCCAGCAATCTGTCTCCAACAGTGGCCAGCCTGAGAAGTACTCAAGCAGAACATGGGCTGGCAATTGCCAGTTCTTTTTATCTGCCCCCACTATCTTGTAATTAGCAGACCACTTCTGAATACAGACTTTTCTCTTTAAGCTACCATGGCTACGGGCTGTTGACGGACCTATTTTCCTCTGTAAAACTAATACCTTTTTAAAAAAGTATGGTATAGATCAGGGGTGCCCAAACCCCTGGGGCCACTTGCGGCCCTCGAGGCCTCTCAATATGGCCCTCAGGGAGCCCCCAGTCTCCATTGAGCCTCTGGCCCTCCGGAGATTTGTTGGAGCCCGGGCTGGCCTGACGCAACTGCTCTCAGCATGAAGGTGACTGTTTGACCTCTTGTGTGAGTTGTGGGATGAGGGCTCCCTCCACTGCTTGTTGTTTCACATCTGTGATGCAGTAGCGGCAGCAAAAGAAAGGCCAGTCTTGCTTTGTGCAAGGCCATGACTTGAGTTATTGTCAGAGAGAGATGTGGCCCTCCTGCCAAAAACTTTGGACACCCCTGGTATAGATCACTTCCTCTTGCAGGCTTGCATTTGCTTTCCTTTAAGCCAAAAATACACACTCCCTCTATTGTCCCCAGTTCAAAAAGCAGGTGCAACTAGTAGTGCTCTCAAACAAGATGACACTGTTTCCATCCTGCCACCGGCACCTGAACTGCCTCCAGCAACTGGACGCGCTCGCTTACAGCCATGTTCCAGTCGTTTCAGCGTGCACAAACACATGCTAACGTTATAGTAGCAGCTGCTGAGGTGGAAAAAGCAGAGAACATTTCAAGCGGGAAATTTGCGCCTCGGGGCTCACACAGGAAGCAATATTGGAATGAATTCTGCAAATGGTTTGAGGACACTGATGCTGTTACAGTATCCAAGCTAAGCAAGTTTCAGCTTGGAAGACGGCCTGGGAGCCCAAAGCTGCTTCGTTTCCTGAAGCACCCTTTGGAAGGATGAGGAAAGATGCAAGTAATTTTGGTGAATACTACTATAGGCAGGGCTTGAGCTGAAAGCCGGAAATTATCAAGCAGGTTTTGAGCCCTGCTAACAACGATGTTGCAACCCAGGGTTGGTTCCAGGTTTGAGGGTGCCCTTGGCAAAATACCCTCCAGTGGGCCCCCTCCTTTGTGTGTTGCCCCTATAATCTTTGGGAGGAGTTGCCTTAGTGAAGACAGAAACAACTTCTAAAATACTTGTTTTTATAGAGTACATCTTGGCCACAATGGAGGGGAATTGTGGGGAACAAATGGTGGATGCCACTTCTTTCCACAGTGCCCCAGAACAATGCTACATTGGGGGCATCGTGGGATAAAAACAATGACTACCAATCAATTTGTAGCCAGGCTTAGTCCTCCGGGGGGGGGGGAGGTGTTGGCAGACATCAGTGCTGCAATACTGGGACCCCGGAAGTTGTTGGCTGAATGAAACTTCAGCCTTTGGTGCAAACTTCAGCAGAATGGTGAATGAAACTTCAGACTTTAGGCCAACAGGCTAAACTCATAGAACAAAGGAATCACACAGTCTTACTGCCAAATTGTGATACTACCTGCAAATCAAGGTCTTCATTCTAGACCTTTCTATGCATCCCATTCTCCCCCCCTCCCCACACACACTGCTGCACCCCATTGTCTTAGGAGAGATGCGTAGTGACCTGCTCTAGTGCCTTTGCTGTACTGGTTTCCCATTCTGAGGATGCGAAGAACATAAGAGCAGCCCCGCTGGATTAGGCCATAGGCCCATCGAGTCCAGCTTCCTGCATCTCACTGTGGCCCACCAAATGCTCCAGGGAGCACACAGGACAACAAAAGACCAACAAGACGCTTTCCCAGGATAGTTTGCTTGGTGCCAACTCTGTCTAGATTTTTTTTTTTTAGTATTTCTAGCTTTGGCTGATGGATTTAGCTGACTTTAAATTGTCTTTGCTGCCTTTTTGCTCTTTTATATATCATGATGGTTGATATTGTATTTGTATTGATATACAGTACACCTAGGAAGTTTTGTGGCTGAGTGAGGATTTGAACCTGGATCTTCCAGATCTTCCAACATCAGAACCACAGTACTATCCTGGCTGTCTGGCTCTCTCATACAAGGAGTTTATCCCATTTTATATTTCCAACAACCCTGCAGGGCAGGTTAAGATCAGAGAGTGTGTGATTGGCCCATAGTCCCTCAGTGAGCTTCGTGGCAGTGGGGAGATTTTTTAAACCTTGATCACCCTGATCTACCCACAAAAACCACACTGGCTTTTAGTGGCTGTGATATTGCCCACCAGAGCCATGTCTCTTCATTGTGTAGGACACCTGCAATTGACCTGCGTTCCAAAATTGTCCTACATTGTTTTCCTTCCTGATATCTCTTAGTAGGTGCAGGTGGAACCTTGTCGAATAGGGTGGGGGTGGGGGTTAGGGAATGGATTTGCATGAGTGAGACTTAAGTGGATGCTGAGATCTTGTGAGACTGGAAGGACCTTAATGCATGCCATTGAGAGGAATACATACATAGGACAGTGGTGAACGGGGAAGCCTCATTCATTAACTGTCAAGAGGTCCTGTCACTGGGGCTTGCTGTACACACAGTGAAAACTGGGCAGGAGGAAAATTCTGGTAATAGTAAATTATCTACTAAATACACCCAGCCAGGTTTGAATTTATCTGTGACTGGTATACACGGCAAGGCAGATAATTAGATCTCAGCACATTTCTGTGTTTCTTAATGCTTTCATAGCTACCCTCATTACTTTCTCCTTTCAATTTTCCCCTTAGCGTTGTTGTTATTATATAGAAGATTCATAATACTGTGTTTCAGGGGAAAAGGACTCAAAATGATTTACATAGCAGAGGATGGTTCTCTGCCCCAGAGAGTCTCTCGGTGTTAAAAGCACACACATACACACAAAGGAGACACCAGCAATAGCTGGTGGGAGGGATGCTGTGCAGGGATAAGTGGCGTAGTTAGAGGGATTGCAGAGAACTAAGTTTTGCAGGGACCCTCATCGCAGCATGGCTCCCTCTCCTTTGGAACAATTTCAGGAGGTGTGTGCATCCATTTTGCTTCCCCCCTGCCTGGAATGCAAGGGAAGTGGAAGGGCCTCTTGCATGCTGCGGTGAAGCTTCCTGCAAAACTTAGTTCTTTGCACCCCCTCTAGCTACGCCACTGGCGGGGGTGAATAGAGACAGTTGCTCTCTCTGTGCTAAACATGAGAGAGCCACCGCTTGCGATCTTCCTTCCACTCCCCACTGTGCAGGAACATTGTTTTAATAGGCATACAAAATAAATTAACTGTCCTGGGCTCAGGATACTCATTTCAGAATCCTAATTTTGGTGGTTAAGGGAGTCTCCTTTGCCTGCCCATCATTCTCCCAGCCTGTTGCCAAACGGCTGAGGTTTTGTTTTCAGAAGATCTAAAAATACCTCAGTTGTCCCTGAAGCTGGCTTTTAAATATGCCCTCTTCTGCAACTTTAAAAAAAATAAACAAAGTGAAATACATTGGCAGTAGATGATTTGTGGTGTTGTGCCTTAAAAAAAAAAAATCTTGCTTTCCCCCTTCCAAATAGAAGTGCCTAAAGCAGCTCACAATCCATTTAGCACTATAGCACTCAGGCATGGTGTCAGAGGTTGAACAGATCAGGCACTAGCAGAGAGCTCATTCGGGAACCCAGTTGGCTGGGCTGATTCATGAGCCCCCAGTACCAACAACAAGTAGGCAACTTTCAGTCTCGAAAGAGTATGGTATCGCGTTCTGAATGGTGGTTCTGGCACAGCGTCTAGTGTGGCTGAAAAGGCCGATTCGGGAGTGACAATCCCTTCCACACCGGGAGCAAGTGCAGTCTGTCCCTGGTCTGTCTCCCTGGCTATGGGCCTTCCTTCTTTGCCTCTTTGCCTCAGACTGTTGGCCAAGTGTCTCTTCAAACTGGGAAAGGCCATGCTGCACAGCCTGCCTCCAAGCGGGCCGCTCAGAGGCCAGGGTTTCCCACTTGTTGAGGTCCATCCCTAAGGCCTTCAGATCCCTCTTGCAGATGTCCTTGTATCACAGCTGTGGTCTACCTGTAGGGCGCTTTCCTTGCACGAGTTCTCCATAGAGGAGATCCTTTGGGATCCGCCCATCATCCATTCTCACGACATGACCGAGCCAATGCAGGCGTCTCTGTTTCAGCAGTGCATACATGCTAGGGATTCCAGCACGTTCCAGGACTGTGTACCAATGGCAGCAGTAATGCCCAGCGCCCCATCAGGGATCAGGAGGGAGCACCATGGGAGACCCGTTGTAGTGTTGTAACTGCTGTCCTTGTTTGATTTGGTTATTTTAATCAGTTATTGCACTGATGTGTTTAAAATTCTCTTGTGAACCTTCTTGGGCACCTCCCACTGGGGAGGGAAAAGGTGAGATATAAATATTTTAAGCCAATAAATGGAACTTGGCGCTGGTGCTGACAACACAATAAAAATAGTCAAACCATAAATCCGTTTTTAAAAATAGGAATAAACCAGTAGCAACAGTGATCCAACCAAATACCTGTAAGCTGACACACAAAAGCACAAAACGAACACACACACACACACACACACTCCCAACACAGCAAAACGGAAAAGCTTGCTGAGACAGAAACATTTCTAGATGCAGCTGGAACCCTGACAGAGAAGAAGCTAATCTCCCATTGCAGAGAGTTCCACAGACCGAAAAGGCCCTCTGCCATGTTGCTGCCAGTCAAGCTTCTGACTGTTTGCTCAATTATTTGTGAAAAATCATGGGGCTTGCATGTTCCCACTGAACAAGCAAAATGTGGGATAAATGTTCTTGTTTAGGGAGCTGCTGCTGCAGCGTGCCACTGCAGGCGGTGGTCGCAGCAGGTCTGGGACAGGTATGGCAAGGGCAATTAAATGTCATGGCACCCTGATTGGCCTTCTTTCTAATGCCTGCCCTCCTTGGCGTTTATATAAACGTGCCACAACCCTGCTATTAGTGGGCTTGTCCTGAACTGCCTCGCAATAAAGAGTTCCTGAAGGATGGGTAATGCGTGCATGCATGCTGCTTTAGAAGAAGTAGCCTCCAGCCTTCCTGCCCTCACACAGGCTTTGGGAGAGTGGGTGGTTCCTCCTCTGAAAGGCACAACCAGAGCCAAAAAGGGCATTATTCTCTCACCGGAAGAAGGGATCCGATCTGCCTGGTGGGGAAAGGGGGGAGGTTTTAAGTGCAGCTGGCTGGGGTGGGAGTTTGGCTGAAGTTCCCTGGAGTTCTCTCCCTTTCTGCCCTGGGTGCCAGGGAGTGACAGCTTACAGGCAGGCAGCCAAGCCCTGAATGGAGGAATGTATGAGACCTTCAGCTTTCACATGCTTTATCAAGAGTGCAAAGAATAGCCTCGGACTCCAGCAGCACCGTTTAGGTCAGAAGAGAAAAAATGTTAACATTAACTCATGCAGTGCTGTCCAACTGTCTCAGGAGGAAGTAGCAAGGCAGGCCCATGGGAGTGACAGGGCTAACCTTGAACATAAAGAGGCAGGAGTAGGAGTCCATCTCTCAGGCTGCAGTCTTATATTCGCTTACTGCAGAGTCAGTCCCTTTGAATTCATTGGGACCTACTTCTCAGATGTACATAGGCTTCTACTGAAAGCCAACTTGCTGCCTGACGGTGGTGAGCCAGATACCATTAGGAAATTCAAGGGGAGTTTGTAGTTATCCAGTACGCTGGTCTTCAACCTTTTTCATTCCACAACCCAAACAAAGTATGAGACTGGGGACCCACCCCCGATCCTGCCCCCCTTCTGGGCCCTGATCCACCTACCCCTGCCCCATTTCCCCCTGCCTCTTGTGTCTTTACAGCAACCCTGTGAGGTTGCAAGAGAAACATTTTCCAGACTCACAAAGAGAGTCTGGTCCAACAAGAAGCTGACGGAACATACCAAGATCCAGGTCTACAGAGCTTGCGTCCTGAGTACACTTCTGTACTGCAGCGAGTCATGGACTCTCCGCTCACAACAGGAGAGGAAACTGAACGCTTTCCACATGCGCTGCCTCCGACGCATTCTCGGCATCACCTGGCAGGACAAAGTTCCTAACAACACAGTCCTGGAACGTGCTGGAATCCCTAGCATGTATGCACTGCTGAAACAGAGACGCCTGCATTGGCTCGGTCATGTCGTGAGAATGGATGATGGGCGGATCCCAAAGGATCTCCTCTATGGAGAACTGGTGCAAGGAAAGTGCCCTACAGGTAGACCACAGCTGTGATACAAGGACATCTGCAAGAGGGATCTGAAGGCCTTAGGAATGGACCTCAACAAGTGGGAAACCCTGGCCTCTGAGCGGCCCGCTTGGAGGCAGGCTGTGCAGCATGGCCTTTCCCAGTTTGAAGAGACACTTTCCCAACAGTCTGAGGCAAAGAGGCAAAGAAGGAAGGCCCATAGCCAGGGAGACAGACCAGGGACAGACTGCACTTGCTCCCAGTGTGGAAGGGATTGTCACTCCCGAATTGGCCTTTTCAGCCACACTAGACGCTGTGCCAGAACCATCATTCAGAGCGCGATACCATAGTCTTTCGAGACTGAAGGTTGCCAATACTGTGAGGTTGCAGCCTGAGCAGGGCTGGTCTTAACAGCTGTGGGACAAGACAGTAAATAGAGGCAGCATGTAGTAGCAAAAACTTAGTTTGCAGTACCATTACTGGATTGGATCCAAGCCCTCTCTTGCACCGGCTTTGAAAGTTTGCCATGACCCCTACCCCCCACCCCAAATGAAGCTTCACTACCCCATTGGGATCATGACCTGCAGGTTGAAAAACACTGATCTAGTAAATAGGTCCCCAATATCTTGTAACCAAAGTTACCTCTGAACATGAGCGAGGAACAGTTTCCTATCCTGGCCAGAAGCCATCAAAATGTATCTATTATCAAAGATCTGTAGTACGAGGGATGGAGCTTTTTTTGGTGGCAGCCCCTCAATTCTAGAATCCCTTTTGCAGGCTGGTTTAGCAGGCTTACTTTTTTGCCATCTTTTGGCAGAAACAGAAGACCTTCCTAACATTTTAGAAAGCGTTTTACTCTGCTGCTGGACTGTGTTTTATTCTTTGCTGTGCCTCAATGTAATGGTTTTTAACTCTGCTGTTTTAAATTGCTGTTATTTAGTTTTAGCTCTGATGATGATGATGATGGTGTGGGTATGTGTGTGTGTGTTTAATATCTTTTACTGCTTTAAATTTTTTTTCTAAGCCACTTTGATATTTTATTTTTAAAAATGGGATATGAATACATCAAGTGATGGTGATGATTATGGTAATGATGTGTCCAATGATGTAGTGTGTATTGAATGCCATTTAAGCTGACTTTTGGGCTGCCAAAATTAGACCAGGCAGGAACGTACCATGCTAGGGAGGATTTGCAGGTCCAGACCTTGAGAGGACTCTTGTACCCCTTAAGAATTGCTTGGGGTAGAGAATTCCATTAGGTGCAACTTCTCCATTCAGTACAGCCCTGGAATGTCTACATACTCAGTTTTGCTCCCAGTTCAAATTTCTACATTTGTTTGATATGATGTAGAACTATTAAAAGACAAAGATGGAGAGAGATCAGAATGACATAACATGCAACATTTCACAACTGTAAATAGTGATGCACTACCTATTATAGTGAGTTCACTGTCCAAGGCTCCCCCTCCTATACTGAGTCAGTTTAACATAAGAACATAAGAACAGCCCCACTGGACCAGGCCATAGGCCCATCTAGTCCAGCTTCCTGTATCTCACAGCGGCCCACCAAATGCCCCAGGGAGCACACCAGATAACAAGAGACCTCGTCCTGGTGCTCTCCCCTACATCTGGCATTCTGACTTAACCCATTCCTAAAATCAGGAGGTTGCGCATACACATCATGGCTTGTACCCCATAATGGATTTTTCTTCCAGAAACTTGTCCAATCCCCTTTTAAAGGCGTCTAGGCTAGACGCCAGCACCACATCCTGTGGCAAGGAGTTCCACAGACTGACCACACGCTGAGTAAAGAAATATTTTCTTTTGTCTGTCCTAACCCGCCCAACACTCAATTTTAGTGGATGTCCCCTGGTTCTGGTATTATGTGAGAGTGTAAAGAGCATCTCCCTATCCACTCTGTCCATCCCCTGCATAATTTTGTATGTCTCAATCATGTCCCCCCTCAAGCGTCTCTTTTCTAGGCTGAAGAGGCCCAAACGCCGTAGCCTTTCCTCATAAGGAAGGTGCCCCAGCCCCGTAATCATCTTAGTCGCTCTCTTTTGCACCTTTTCCATTTCCACTATGTCTTTTTTGAGATGCGGCGACCAGAACTGGACACAATACTCCAGGTGTGGCCTTACCATCGATTTGTACAACGGCATTATAATATTAGCCGTTTTGTTTTCAATACCCTTCCTAATGATCCCAAGCATAGAATTGGCCTTCTTCACTGCCGCCGCACATTGGGTCGACACTTTCATCGACCTGTCCACCACCACCCCAAGATCTCTCTCCTGATCTGTCACAGACAGCTCAGAACCCATCAGCCTATATCTAAAGTTTTGATTTTTTGCCCCAATGTGCATGACTTTACACTTACTGACATTGAAGCGCATCTGCCATTTTGCTGCCCATTCTGGCAGTCTGGAGAGATCCTTCTGGAGCTCCTCACAATCACTTCTGGTCTTTACCACTCGGAAAAGTTTGGTGTCGTCTGCAAACTTAGCCACTTCACTGCTCAACCCTGTCTCCAGGTCATTTATGAAGAGGTTGAAAAGCACCGGTCCCAGGACAGATCCTTGGGGCACACCACTTTTCACCTCTCTCCATTGTGAAAATTGCCCATTGACACCCACTCGCTGCTTCCTGGCCTCCAACCAGTTCTCAATCCATGAGAGGACCTGTCCTCTAATTCCCTGACTGTGGAGTTTTTTCAGTAGCCTTTGGTGAGGGACCGTGTCAAACGCCTTCTGAAAGTCCAGATATATAATGTCCACGGGTTCTCCCACATCCACATGCCTGTTGACCTTTTCAAAGAATTCTATAAGGTTTGTGAGGCAAGACTTACCCTTACAGAAGCCATGCTGACTCTCCCTCAGCAAGGCCTGTTCGTCTATGTGTTTTGAGATCCTATCTTTGATGAGGCATTCCACCATCTTACCCGGTATGGATGTTAGGCTGACCGGCCTATAGTTTCCCGGGTCCCCCCTCTTTCCCTTTTTAAAAATAGGCGTGACATTTGCTATCCTCCAATCTTCTGGCACTGTGGCTGTTTTGAGGGACAAGTTGCATACCTTAGTCAAGAGATCTGCAACTTCATTCTTCAATTCCTTAATAACCCTTGGGTGTATGCCATCAGGGCCCGGTGACTTATTGATCTTTAATTTATCAATGAGGTCTGAAACATCTTCTCTTTTAACCTCTATCTGACTTAACTCCTCGGTCAGGAGGGGCCGTTCGGGCAGCGGTATCTGCCCGAGGTCTTCTGCCGTGAAGACAGATGCAAAGAACTCATTTAATTTCTCTGCCATCTCTAAGTCTCCTTTTATCTCCCCTTTCCCTCCCTCACCATCCAGAGGGCCAACCGCTTCTCTGGCGGGTTTCCTGCTTCTAACATATTTGAAGAAGCTTTTATTATTCCCCTTAATGTTGCTGGCCATGCGTTCCTCATAGTCTCGCTTGGCCTCCCCTATCACCTTCTTACATTTCTTTTGCCACAGTTTATGTTCCTTTTTATTCTCTTCATTAGGGCAAGACTTCCATTTACGGAAGGAAGCTTCCTTGCCCTTCACAGCCTCTCTAACTTGGCTGGTTAGCCATGCGGGCACTCTCCTGGATTTAGTGGAACCCTTCTTTCTTTGCGGTATACACCTCTGCTGGGCCTCTATTACTGTTGTTTTAAGCAGCCTCCATGCACTCTGGAGAGACTGGACTCTTTTTACCCTCCCTTTCAACCTTCTTCTAACCAGCCTCCTCATTTGAGGGAAGTCCGCCCGTCGGAAGTCAAGGGTTTTTGTTAGAGATTTGCCTGGTATTCTTCCCCCAACGTGCACGTCAAAACGGATCGCAGCATGATCACTGTTCCCCAATGGCTCAGTAACGTTTACATCTCTAACCAGGTCCTGCGTACCGCACAAAATTAAATCCAGAGTCACCTGTCCTCTGGTGGGCTCCGTGACTAGCTGATCTAAGCCACAGTCATTTAGCACGTCAAGAAATCTGGTTTCCTTATCGTGACCAGAACACAAATTGACCCAGTCAATATGAGGATAATTGAAGTCCCCCATGATTACAACCCTGTCCTTCCTTGTCACCTCCCTGATCTGTTTCCTCATTTCAAGGTCCCCATCCGATTTCTGGTCTGGAGGACGATAGCACGCCCCCAGTATTACATTGCTGCACAAGCCTGGTAATTTAACCCACAGAGATTCTACGGTGGAGTCGGACCCACCTTCAATCTCTACTTTGCTGGATTCTATCCCTTCCTTAACATAAAGGGCCACCCCACCCCCAACACGCCCCTGCCTGTCCCTCCTGTAGAGTTTATAGCCCGGGATTGCGGTATCCCACTGATTCTCCGCATTCCACCAGGTTTCCGTTATGCCCACTATGTCAATAGTTTCCCTTGTCACCAGACATTCCAGTTCTCCCACCTTTGCTCGTAGACTTCGGGCATTCGCATAAAAGCATTTATACACGGAATGCCCCAGGATGGGCTGCTTATTTGCTCCTTTGTCCCCGCATCCTCTCATTGTGCCAAACCGTCTATCACATCCCTTCATCCTACCTTTCCCAATTTCTTCTCTTACTCTGCCTTTGTCTTGTTGTTCTCTAACCTCCCCATCCTCATCCCATAGGGATGAGGAGTCCCGAACCGGATGCCCCTCGGCTCCTGTCGGCCCTCCCCCAGGGATCAGTTTAAAAGCTGCTCTGCCACCTTTTTAATGTTATGCGCCAGCAGTCTGGTTCCATTCTGGTTCAAATGGAGCCCGTCCCTCTTGTACAGGCCCCGCTTGTCCCAAAACGTTCCCCAGTGCCTAACGAATCTAAACCCCTCCTCCCTACACCACCGTCTCATCCACGCATTGAGACCCCTGATCTCCGCCTGCCTAGCTGGCCCTGCGCGTGGAACAGGTAGCACTTCAGAGAACGCTACCTTTGAGGTCCTGGCTTTCAGCTTCCTGCCTAAAAGCCTAAATTTGGCCTCCAGGACCTCCCAGCTACACTTGCCCACGTCGTTGGTGCCGACATGCACCACAGCCGCTACCTCTCCCCCAGCACTGTCTACTAGCCTGTCTAGACGAGAAGTGATGTCCGCAACCTTCGCACCAGGCAGGCAAGTCACCATGCGGTCCTCACATCCGTCGCAAACCCCCCTCTCTATGTTTCTAATAATCGAATCCCCCACTACAAGAAGCCCCCGACCCCCCTCCCGCCGAGGAGTATCCCGAGTGCGCTCGGATACGGGCCCATCCCCTGGAGAAGGGATCCCCCCTAGGGGATTGCTTCCCTCCTCTCCAGGATGACGTCCTCCAGTCCCGAGACTTCCCACCCGGGCAGCCGAGGAGCTGCACGCCTGAGGTTGGGACGAAGCCTGATCGTCCCCGGAAGTCTCCCCACGGTCCTCCTCTGGCTGCCTGCGCTTCTCCAGGTCGGCCACCAAGGCTTCAAGGGAGCAGACGCGTTCCCTGAGAGCCTGGAGCTCCTTGCACCTAGGACACACCCATGATTTATGCCCCAGAGGCATATAATCATACATGTGGCACTCGATGCAGAACACTGGATAGCCCCCACCCTGCTGCTGGCTGTCTGACTGCATAGCTTTTTTGTTGTTGTTGTTGTTGTTGTTGTTTTATTTAGGGGTCCTTTTAAAAACCGTACACTGGATAGCAGCCCTCTTCTCAAGGGAAGAGGAAGGGCAGTGTATGGGGCCCTGGCCTCCTCGCCCTGCTGCTGAACTCGCCCAGATGCTAAACTCTTGTGCCTTACCTGGCACTTAGTTCCCAGAGGCACTGGGTGTCCCAGAGGCCACACGCGTCTGCAGAGAGCCTCACGCGATGGCCCGCCTAGCTTTATACTCCTGGCTGGCTCCTCCCCCCTCCTTCCTTCCTGATTGAAAGGGGGCTGGCCTTCCCAGGTGAGTTTACAAAAGCTCAGGAAGGCAAATGGCTGCTGATGGGCGTGACCTACTCTGCAGGCTCCTGAATGGACTGCTTGGATTAGCCTAATGGGGCTCTTAATGGGTTGGGAATTGGCCCTTCCTAGGTCCTTTCCCTCCTAGTTCTGTTCTCTTAGGCTGGACTGTTTTTGTAACCTCAAGCTAGTTTTTATTTGGGTTTGTTTAATTATTTATTGCTCTCTAGATCCTGTGTCCCAATTTACTGACCTGTTTAGGTTATGTTCTAACTTAGATTAGGTTTAACCTGGGTTAAGTATAGGTTTAATTTAAACAAGTAGAAAAACCTGCTTTCCACTTTATCCTCCTCCCTTCCTTCGATTAAGTGCTACCTTAGGTGCAGCTAACTTTCAACTTTGATTTAAATGCCTGACCCTTGGGCACTTACTCACGAGTAGGACTCTGCTCTTACTCACGAGTAGGACTCTGCTCCTACTCACGAGTAGCCCTATGTACCTCCCTTAGGTGCTAACTTTCAATTTTGATTTAAGGTTGCTTTAAAGGTAAGATTAAGGTTAGAAGACAGGGAGTTAGAAAGACAAAGCGTTAGAATGAGTACACTTACCTCCTCCTCCTGCTCCTCCTCCTCTCCTTCTCCAAAACTCAGAGGTCTCCTTGCCTTCTCCTCGCCTCTCCTTGCCTTCTCCTCGCCTCTCCTTGCCTTCTCCTCGCCTTCTTCTAGTTTACGGGTCTATCTACCTCCATCCTGTCTGCGCTGATTGACAGCCACTCTCTGGTATTTCAGACAGGGATCTTTTCAGATCTTATCTGGAGAGAGGGTGGACTGAATGTGAGACCTCCTATGTGCAAAGGGGGACTGTGCCACCCAGCTGTGGCTCCATACTTATTCCAGCACATTGCTGAAGGCTTCACTCTGTCCATTTTCTCTTCAGTAGCTCTTTTCCACTGATTTTGGATCAAGAGGGTATTGTCTCTTTCAGTTACAATTAGTCTAGAAATACATAATTGACTGACAATGTGTTATCAGTGGGCCAAGATATACATCAGCAGCCAGGATGTGTGAAATGGCAGGATATGCACTGCGTGGGACCATGTATGTGTACTTATATGCCTGCACACAGAAATAAGATGCGCCCCTCTGTCTCCTCCCGCTGCATGCTATAAAATTGAATTCTAGAGACCTTGAAAGAGGGCTTGAAAGATGACAGCACTACAAAGTCCCATTACCAATGGTTAACAAGGCATCCCCCAAAGCAGGGATCTCCAGACCCCGCCCCGGGGGCCAGATGCGGCCCGCAGGGAGCCTCTGCCCAGCCTGAGGCCAGCCTCTTGTCCCCTGAAAGCCTCTGGCCCACTTGACTGAACATGACCAGAGCTGTGCTCTGATTGCATCTGGAGGGTGTTCTGAGGGCCGGAGAGGCTGAGTGAATGAGCCCATTCATTCATTTATCCATTCATCTAAGTTCCATCTCTTATTTATTTATTTAAATTTTATATTTAAATTTTTTTCCGGTCCTCAGTACTGCACCAGATATTTCATGCGGCCCTCTGGCCCAAAAGTTTGGAGACCCCTGCCCCAAAGTATGGCTGACCCACCAATGAGGCTGGGTTCAGGAAGTGGATTGGTGGAAGTGGCATTGCTGTGCACTCAACCTCTGCCTGCCCTCTGGTGTGTGTCCGCCTGCCTGGCCCTGTACCAATTGCTGCTGCCTCTCTTCTTCTTCCTGCTCCCCATTTTAAAATGGTAGAGCCTGGGGAACAGAAGAGGAAGCATAAAGAAGTGAGGACAGTGGTTTCCTAGTGAATCTCCTGGTGAGTGGAAGACAGAAAAGTAGTGTCCTAGAGTGTCTCCTGGATGCAGAGTGGCTTTGGTGCGGAAAAATTTTTTTTGGCATTTGTACACTACTCGTACATGCCACCAGCAGGGCCTGCATGGTCAACCCTGTCCTAAAGGCAGAGACATAACAGAGCCATTGATTTACAGGGAAAAGGACCAGTTACTGTCCCTGGTAATGACAGTGGAGTGTTTTGAAGGTGGGTAGAAACACGAAGCTGTCTTACATTGAGTCAGCAAGTATGATCATATGGAGAGAAAAATTCACTTGGAAAGCAGTCTGTCCCAGTCTGTGATACTTTTGTGGTGCATATTGATTTGAGTTCTTAAGGACAAATGAATTTCATTTACAAAGAACAGTAATTACATGGGTGAGATCCAAGTAGTTTTTTAGATCAGTGTCCTGACAGGAAACATGTACCACACACAAAAAACGCACACAAAGAAATGACTATTTGCTGTTCAAACAGTGATGAGTCAGCCTTGATTTAAATAACATGACAGCTACTAGCTCAAGGCCACCAAAAGCAGGAACCCTATGTCTCTCCCCTCTCCTTGTTAGTAGCATGCAGTAAAAGAAATTGGGCGGTGATGTTCATATTAATAAATATATAAATGCCGTTGCAGCCTGAATTTCCCTAGTTTCTCAAGTAGCAGCCAGTGAGGGGGATGGTGGAGAGATTAGTGTGTGTGACTCACCATGTCACATGTTTTGTTTACTGGAGAAAAGGGGGAATTGTGCGCGTGCTGTTTTCAGCTATGCACGTCTCTTGCATTCGAAGGCTTTTAAAAAGGATTAGACATGTTTGTGAAGGGTAGATCATGTGTTAGCCATGGCAGCTTAAAGGAAAATGTGCGTGCTAAGAGACAGCATACCTTTGGATTCCAAATGCTGAGGACAAGTGTGTGCTTGAATGTGTGTGTGGTGTTGCCCTCATGCCTTGATTTCGAGCTTCTCAAAAGCGTCCGTCAGGTCACTGTTGCAAACAGACCGCTGGCCTGTATGTGCATCCAATGAGTTGTATCCAGGAAGGAACTTCTTAAGTCCTTTTGTTGCGTTAACACAGTTGTGATCTTTCTAGTACTTCATTTCAACAATGGGGGAAAAAAGCAGCTTGGTTGCAGAATTGCTTGAGGGAAACCAAATGGTGTTTGGTTTCTGTGGTTGCTTTTTTGTTTATTACAAGATTTATATCCTGCCTTTCTAATTGGTGTCTGAATATAGGGAGCTCAAGGTGACTTATATCAGATTAAAAACAATATCTGATTGTGTTTTCCCCCCTAATGCACCTCCCTTTCTAGTACTGCAGTGCTTCCCCCTCCAGTTATTTTTTTTAAATGACAAACAGGTTATGCATTGCAGGCAGATTTCCTTAGCTGTAATTTTACCCTGCCATCACCGCCCCCTTCTTGGGCCTGAATCGCCCTCCTCCCTGCCCTCCCCCACCCCAAAACACCCCCTCCCCTGCTTCCCTTTACCCCTTTCCACTGTATGAAGATGGGATGTAGTGCTACTCACACTGAGTGGAGCTAGCATAGATCAAGCACTCGAAAAGTATGTTTGCCAATCCGAAGTCCATTTGGCTTCTAAAGCACCTCAGGATTGAGCAGTTAGTCACTTACCCAGGACGCTAACTGGGCTGCCCGCGCCATGTTACAGTGGTGCCATATTGGTTGCAGCTGTATTCCATGCAGGCAGAAAGCCAGCTGGAAGTCTTCTTGAGGTAAGGGACCATTTGTGTCCTTACCCCGTGTCAAGCCCCAGCAGCCTATATGGGTCTATCGCTGGCACAGAACTGAGTAGCCTCACGTAGGGCTTTCAGGCCTGGGACAGTTGTTAGAATGCAATGGAGACCACCTCTGTCATCGCCCCCTTCTTGGGCCTGAATCTCCCTCCTCCCTGCCCTCCCCCGCCCCAAAACACTCCCTCCCCTGCTTCCCTTCCCTCCCCTGCTCCCCTGCTGTCCAGTGTTATCCTGGGTGACTTACCCTGATCAGTAGATGCTGCTCTGATGCCGGCAGAGGCCTGCCCATGCAGGTTTCTCTGCCAGTGGCATCGGCCTCCGCACAGTCGCAACATGCTTGATGGCACATTTGCGACAGCTTGCATGCCTGTCCCACCAGTGGGAGACGGCTTAGGATTGGGCTGTCCAAATACGTACATTGATTAAATAACTTTGATATAACTAGGAAGTAATTGCATTTTTCAATTTGCCTGATGGAGAGCTCTGTGCAAACAGAAAAAGTTTACATATTACTTGTACCGATGGCAACATTTTGCCTAACGAGTTTTGACTCTTGTTAAAGCTTGATGAGCAAAAGTGACAGTATTGGAGAGCTCAGCAAACTTCTCTTGGAGGTGTGGTCTTTTCCTTCCTACTAACCAGTAGCACATTAAGAACAGAATTGAAGATCCCTGCTGGATCAGACCAAAGGTCCATTGAGTCCAGTCCAGCATCCCAACCAATTTGAAAGTTCACAAGCAGAACTTGAAAGCCATTGCTCTTTCCTGCTATTGCTCCCCAGCAAATGGTATTCAGTGGCATATCACCACTGAACATGAGTGGTTCCATTTAGCTGTCATGACCTCTCCTTCGTGGATCTCTCTAATGCCCTTTTAAGGGCATTACAGACCACTGATACTACTTGTGGCAGCAAATTCCATAGATGCATTCCACATTGTGTGAGAAGTTCTTTCTTTTGTCTGTCCTGAATCTACTGCAAATCAGTTTCATGGGATGAACCCTGAGTTCTGGTAGCATTAAGTGCTTCTCAGCTGTCCCTGGGTACACCTATCTCTCCGATTGTGCTCTATTCCCATGGCTTCTGTTTCTGGCCCTGCCTAGATGTGGGGGAGGGCAGCTGTTCCCACAGATACCCTAAATTGCTTTGAAGGAAGGAACTAGTGCTGCAGCCTCTTCAACTTTGCTCACTGGCCTGGGAGAAATTTGAGCTAATGGACATTGGGCAGAGCTTGTTAGCCAAGGTTGGTTTGCATCATTGTTCATTCAGCTGCCTCCTTCAGCCGAGGTGTCTTGTGAGAAGGCCCTTTGTCTGTCAGAGCATAGGCTGCCTGCCTTAGAGAGCAGAAGAGCTTCCTATCCGGAGGCGGAGAGCAAGCTGGCTGCTAGGGTGTGAAATGCCTGCCTGGGCCTATTGGAACTCAACAGCTTCTCCGCTGGAAATAACTTGTCCATGTTGTCAGTCGGGGAAACTATCTCCTCCTGGCATTTACACTAATTGCTCATATCACAGATGGCTTGGAGGGTCCATCTGCTGCCCGCCAGGGAATCGGCATTGTAGCAGAATGATTTCCTAGTGGGTATGCAAGGCACATCCTTGTGGGCACAAAAAGAGAGAGGCAGATTCAGGCAATAAACCCTCATCTGACTTTTGCCAAGGGGCAGTGGAAACCAGTTTGGTTCTGCCTAATCCAATGATACCTGCCTTTGCTCCCCATCACAGCAGATGTATGTAAACTGGTTTATTAAGCATTCCAACTCCCATAGACTCCTGGGAACTGTAGTTTTATGAACGTGCTAGCCTTCTCAGCACCCTTCCCAAACTATGGCTTCCAGGATTCTTTGGGGAAAGCAGTTGCAATTAAACTAGTGTAATAATTAGATAAGTTTATAGTGTCAATACACCTTTGATTGGCAGGACAAGGTATAGAATCATTGTCATAGCACATGGAAGAAAAATGCTGAGATTTGGTCAAGGCTACATTGGGAAGATGCGAGAGAGAAACACAAGAGGGCATGACTTGTGTTCAAGCAGATTTATTTATTTTTGAAGTATGTTTGCTGCCTTTCTATCCCATTGATTTAAAGGGGTGCTCAAGGTGGCTTACACTATAAAAATCAGTCCAACAATTTTAAAACAAATTACCCCACAATGTACAATTTTAATTAACCGAAAACAGAAGCAGCCAAAGCAAGGCAATACATTAGAACTTAAAATGTAGGCAGATATAATCATTATGCAATAATTATGTCATCATAATAATGTGATAATTATACTATAAAATACATGCCTTTCAACTCAGAAATGGCCATTTCTGAGCTGGACGCACTAATTTGAAGACTGATATCTCTCCTTCCTGTTTTCAAACCTGATGCTCCAACTTTGCCTGTGTTCTGAAGAGTTTAGCCTTAATTCAGGTTTGTTATTCAGTGACTGCCATTAAGGCACACTTTGCAAGGGTGGAGACAAGCAGCTCAATCTTGCCTAGCTCCCCTTGCGCCAGTGCAGCTGCGTCATTGGGGTGTGCGCTGCATCCCACAGGGAAATTTTGCGTACTGAAGGCCTCCTCAAGGTAAGGAAATATTTGGTCTTTTGCCCCAGGGCAAGTCTCCACAGGGTCTTTTCAGACCTGGGCCAGCTACTTGACTAGCACAAGTCCAAGTGAAGCCAGATAGGTGGATCATGACCAAGAAGTGGGATACCATTGCCACTGATATCACCCCCTTCCTGGCCTCAATCCCTGTCCCAGTCCCCACCCCATTCCACCCATCCCTCCCCCTCCCTCCTGCCCTGAATTGATTTGCTGGCTCCAGGGCTCATTGGCGGGCCAGTGCCACATGGTCCCAGCACTTGCTGCTGCAGCCAGGCCAAGCCATTTGCGACAGTCTTAAAGCACTTCTGGTGGTGCAGCAGGCGATTGGGATTGGGCCCTAAGCCTGGGACACTGAGTGTGTGCACAGCATGGCCCTTCTCTGAAATATAGTGTCAACACAGTGGAGTGTTGTGCTTTTCTACGGGGCACTCTCAGTGCATGCCAGATGTCTGTCGGAGCCAACAGGCCTGGCTAATGCCCTGCCTGAAGGGATGTTGCGTGCACCCCTCCTGCACTGAACATGTCCCAGAATTCTTTGCACTGTGTTCTGCGACAGATGCTCAGGGATTCCTAAGCAAGACCAGTTGATGGGGAAAGGTATTCCCTGAAGGTAGAAAGTTTGAAAACTGATTATTTATGGGACTCTCGTGGAAAAAAGAGCTGGGAAAACCCGTGAGCCTTTTGCCGTTTACCAACTTATCACGTACATGATGTGAAAAATTGCACGCATACATGCCCGCTTCCCAGTTGGTGTCTCCTGCCCCCTTGGGGTATGTTGAGAATCACTGCTCATCTATTTTGGGAGCCTGGCATGAAGTGGTGTGGGAGAAAGTGTGGGCGTCACCCTGGGGAGGCTCCGCTTTAGAGTATCTAGAAGAAAGTGGCTGAGGGGGACTGAACTGGAAACCGTTCCAGGCTGCCACAGCTTTCTGGGAGATTAACTCAGAGGCAGAGACATTACTCACCAATCAGGAATGCAGCTCTATTTTTCCTTAATGAGAACAAAACATTTTTATTCTTGTTAGTTAAAAGGAAGCTGGGGCAACTGTCACCATGCCAACAGAATCCTCTCCCCTGGGATCTCTTCTCTCTCCATCCTTGTTTGGAAAGGTGAAGCGCAATAGCCAAAACTTGAGACTGGGAAGAAAAAAAACCAACATTCATGTGTTGTTCCACAGAGTTGTCCAGCCTCTATATAGCAAGGTGTGCCCACTTTACTCTCTGATACGATGTGATTTGCTGCTGACCAACATGGGCATCCGTGCAAACTAGTACACATCTTGATGTTTGTTTGGGCTGTGAGCTTTGAGCATAGTAATTGCCTTGCTTGTAATTGTTTCAATTATCCTAACAACATCAGAAGAGCCCTGCTGGATCAGACCAAAGGTTCATCTCCTCCAGCATCCTGTTTCCCACAGTGGCCTGCAGATGCCTCTGGGGAGTGCATAAGCAGCGCTTAAAGGCAGTACTCCTCCCACGCGTCCTCCAGGGAATTTGTCCTGTTTGGGTTAGTATCATTCCTGCCTGAGCCAAGCCCCCTCTCTGCCCACATCTGGCTCCTACTAGGCCCTGTGCCATCCAGCTGCAGCACTACAGTTCTGGGTGCTTGACTCCTCTAGTTGTAGCATTACACTGTTAGTAGATCCCTTCTCCTGGTTCTAGTCACTTTTTTGCCTGACAGAAGATTGGATCATTAAAAAGAGAAAATCTCCCTGGAGTTGTGCACATACATATTTTCTGGGTTCAGAGCAAGAGAAGGTCCCAGTGCTTTTATTTTTAGGGTTCATCAACTGGCAGCTCTTGGGCCTCTGTATGATGACACTCAATATATGAGCAATATCTGTGTCAATGAGATTTGACAGTAGACCAACAGTTCCCAATTTGTGGGTCACAACCCAATTTTTGGTGCATAGCGAAACTGACAAGAGAAATTAAGCTATGTGCATCAAACAACCTGCTACTTGAAGGGGGGGGGGAGCACTGTTGCCCAATCACCGTTATAGCCACAGAGGCTTGAGTGGCTGGTAAAGTGACACTTTTTTTAAAAGGTGGGTTCCGATGCTAAAAAATCTGGGAACCACTGTAGCAGAGAGATGGAACACAGGTCCTTGTCTCACCCATTGCAACTACCTTGTCAAAGTAGCTCCTGACCATGGCTTTAATTGGTGCCAGGCAGTCAGCCAGGTTTTTTTTCAGCCTGGTGCCTTTTAGAGAAGCCTGATACACAGAAGTTTAGCAGAACGGAGCTTTTCGTGGCATGGTGATAAGTGATGGAAAAGCTTCACTTTGCTAAATTTCAGTGTGTCATGCTGCTGTTATATGGGTCCAGAAGTAGGGCAAGTTAAAAACAGGTGGCAACTCATATTGGAGAGGTTTTCATAGAGGCTGTTTTTACCAACCTTGCAGGGAGAAAGAGAAGGGAGAAACTGTCCCTGGGAAAAGAATGTCCTTTCTGTGCACATTTGAAAGGAACAGGAACCCTGTGCTGTGTTGAAACAGGCAAGACTCACAGTGAATTGCATTTGCTTCCATTAAGGAAATATATCCTTGTTATATTCTGTGTATTATTGTGTTGCTTTTTTTTGTTTGTTTTTTGCAGCTTGAGATCCATTGACTGAGAAGAGAAATGAAGCCCCAGCAATCGAGATGGTAAGCCAACCATGTCAGGATTTGGTGCTGTTCTACTGGGGAGCAAGCCACAGATCATGGACTGGGACAGAGGGTGGGTGTCTGGACACAGTTTTAGATTATCTACCCAGCCATAAGGAGACTCAGCATTTTGAAATTTGTTTTAACAAAATAGACTGAGAATCTTGGGAGGCTAAATTCTGCATCTAATACTTACTTCTGTGTTTGGAAAGTATGATTGCATGGACAAGTAAAATGCATACACTCCTATAACCAATTTGGTACATGCATAAAAAGGTTGGCAGAGAAGGAAGCAATCCGTTGGTGAAACACAAGCAGTACTGAATTTTTGAAAGCCAGTGTGCATGCATTTTCTGCTCTCTTTTCAATGATACAGTAAAAACAATATTTGAACTTGTCTTTCTGGCAGTGGATTACAGTTGGTCTTCAAATAGTAAACAAACAGTTAGTTTGTTTACTATTAGCCTTCTCAAGCAGACCCACCAACATTTCCTGCACTATTTGCCTTAAAAAAAAAACCTTATTGCATTTATACCCCATCCTTCATCCAAAAAGCTCAAGGCAGTGCACATTGTTCTGTCCCCTCCTTGTTCTTCACAACAACCCTGTGAAGTAGGGTAGGCTGACAGCAAGGTCACCCAGCAAGTTCCATGGTGATTTGAACCTGGGCCTCCAGGCCCTAGTCCAACACTTCAGCCTCTACACCACACTGGCTTTTCTCTGTTTTGTCTGTTGGTTGATTCCCTTTAAACATTGCTTGGCCGCAGTAGCTGCTGATGCTGCTACAGCTTCTCTAACCTGTTCCATTTTTCTTTCCTTTGGCTCAGTATGGATATAACTGTGCACAGCGGTGGTTCTCACACTTTGAGCACCGGGACCCACTTTTTAGAATGAGAATCTTTCAGAACTTTTTATGGCCTGATCCAGCGGGGCCCTTATGTTCTTATGGTGGGCCGCTGTGAGATACAGGTAGCTGGACTAGATGGGCCTATGGCCTGATCCAGTGGGGCTGTTCTTACGTTCTTAAACACTGATATTCAGTATTTATTATTCATGGTGATTTATTAAATAGTAATATATTGTTGCCAAAAAAGTCTGTGTGTATGTTTTTTTTTAAAGGTTGCCTGAACTCCAGGTGTTTCACAAATTTCTGGCTGCAGCTATAAACAACTCGCTGGCAGACATCCTACTGCTACCATTGCATAGATTGTGGACTCCTACCAAACCTAGCCTATAGCAGTCAGGTAAGTAAGCTTGTTCTGAGACATATAAGATGCATTTCACCCAGTGTTCAAAGGGCGACAAAAACAGTGTGGTTAAATGTCTTGCAGTCCAATCCAAACTGGGCTTTTCACTGGCCGAACATGTGTTCTGCTGGCAGGAATGCCACTGTGGCAGCATGTGTGACAAAGCCATCAGTGCTTAAGGCAGTGGCCACAGGTGCAGACTGGAGGAGAGGCCCCCCACTGCCGGCGCCATTAAGTTGGAGTCAGAGTGAATAGTGGGGGGAATGGGGCAGGGAGGGGGAGGAACAGGGGAGCATCTGGATGGGGCAGGGGTGGGCAAGAGACAGAACAGGGGAGGGAGGGATTGAATCCCTGCTGTGTACCAAGATCTTAACCCCATTCCTTCCCTCTCCCTTACTCTCCTCAGTTCTGTGTCAGCAAATAGCTGGCACAGATCTGCGGAGACCCATTGGGGTGGTGGAGCTTACCTCAAGGTAAAGGAATGGAAATGGGACATGTACTGCATCCTGCGGTGGGGGTGCAGTTATGGAGGCCTCCTCAAGGTAAGGGAACAGTTGTTCCCTTACCTTGAGTTGCATTGAGGCTACATTGGTGCTGGAAGGTTAGATAGGATTGGGCCCTGTACAGGTTGATAACAAAAAGTTATGGTGTGACAGAGGGAGAACTAGAAATGTGTGTCATTTTATGTATCACAAACTGTACAGTTATACAGACATCTGTGGTTGCTATTGCTAATGTGTAAAGTGTTAGCCACTGACTAGACATAGTACTCCATGCAGGACAGAAACCCCATTGAGAAGGAGGAAGTCACCTGCAGGACTATGCAGTGATTTGCTAGGGGCAGTAAGAAGTGATAAGTTCAGTGAGGCAGGCCAATCTGAAATGTCTGACCTTATAGAGTACCCACAAATCCAAGGTAGGCTACTGATCTAAGGTGAGGTGGAAGTTCAAGAAACAGATGTGAACACAGAGCGGAAGTGGCTGCAGCCCAGAAACCTCTTCCTACTTCCTTAAGAAGAGCTGACAGGAAGCTGGAGCCAGGATGCATCTGCCATGACTTCCCAGCACAGGCTGCAGTCCTCTCTCCTTACCGGAATATTCATTTTGACGTCAGCGATCTGCTGTTCCATGGTAGAACCTACACAGACCTGTGTTGCAGCTGGGGGGTTGTGGCAGAGTGGTAGTGGCTTGTCTAAGAACTGTGAAAGTGAGTCACACAAGTGCCAACCAATACTTTGATTGACGTCATAATTGTTCATCATTTCTTGATTTTGAATATCCTACACGCCTTATTGCTCGGCTTAAATTTGGTGCCACCAGCAGTATGTGTTTTTAGTTTCTTTAGGCAGTAAGAGGATAGGGAGAAAGGTAAGGCTCATCGATGGTAGGTAGAGCAGGGTGTATGGCTTTGTCTTCCTTGCCTGGAACAGTCCACAACAGTGGTTACAGCACATATCTTTCGCCAAAGCAGGGAATGAGCAGTTAGGCTTGAGTCCAGAGAGGGCAAGAGAACTTGATTAAAAGCATCTGCACGGGTGTCTGTATAAAGGGTAAATACAAACATCATGACTGTTTAGTCTGGAAAGCAAAAGAGGATGAGGTGAGGAAGTAGCACTATTGTTTTGTTTTAGCATAAAGCTTCAGAACCCAACTTCATGTGCATCACTCCTATATTTAGTGTCAATTTCCCTGTATCTTTTAGCTCTAAAGCTGCTGTAAGTGGTGGTGGGAAGAGGTCATGATTTTGATTGAACACTTGGGAAAAAAGGCATTTATTAACCTTTCACAATCCAGCTTCATCCCTCCTCTACTCACCGTAAAGCAGGGATCTCCAAACTTTTCGGTATGAGGGCCACATCATATATTTTACACATTTTTGTCAGTCAAAAACAATCAGATTTATTTAACCATGAATGAATTTAAATGGAGCATGTATCTGCACAATGGAATGATTAAAATTATCTTTTAGAATTCTGATGATTAGTACAAGGACAGTAGATTTGTGCAACAATGAGTTACTCACAGAGATGATAACAAGAAGCAGGGCTTGTTATGTGAACAAGAAGCAGGGCTTGTTCTTGTTATGTGAGCTGCTTATATAGGATGGAGGCAAGTGATACCCAGCGCATTATCTCTGCCCAATCCGTTGTGGAAACCCAGTTTGTTATGATTTGTTTACCCACAAAAAATGATGCTATTTCCTCACTGTGATCATTGTATGGCGTTGTTGAAAAGTCAGCTTGAGGAAACCCAATTTTTTTTTATTGGCAATGGCGAGGTTAACATTGAATAATTATGGTTTGAGGTCTTAAAACATATGGCCCAGGTGGCTGAAAATGAGGGTTAGCCACTCTGGTCATATGGAAAAGAGTGCTGTGGACAGAACTGCACATTTTGCATGATTGGGAAAAGAATGTTTTAAGTTGCTCAGGGCTGGATAAAATCTTGTGGCAGGCTGGATGTGCCCCCTGGGCCATAGTTTGGAGACCCCTGCCCTAAAGTCACCCACAGCTGTTTTGCAAGATAAAAGTCTCACTATCTAGGATTGCCAACTCTGACTGAAGATATTCTTGGAGAAAGTGTTCATTCTTTCGTTCTTCAGCCTAATATTGGAAATTCCTGGAGACCATGTTAAAATCTCCAGAGTCACTTTCAATAGTCACCTGGAGATTGATGCTGATTGCTGGATGCTCCAGGCCAATCATGGAGGGTTAGTGAGCTTAATTACGAGAAGTGTAAGACAGAAGTGTTGTGTTTTTTCCTGGGGGGGGGGGGATGTCCTCAAAGCATCATTGCCTCAAAATAGAATGAAAGCTCCAAAGCATTGCAGCAAAGAGCATGTGCCCCCTATTGCAACAATAAAACCTGTCCATGACTAAGTGTTGCATCTGCACCAAACAAACCATGACCAAGGAGCTTTTCCCACTACTACTGCTCCTTGGCTTGTAAGGTGGCAAGCAGTTCCCAATGCGCAAAATTAATCAGGGGACGGAAAGAGTGGATAGAGGGATGTTCTCTTCCCTCTCATACTACCCCAGAACCACATTCACTGAAATTGAGTGTTGGGAGAGTTAGGACAGACAAAAGAAAATATTTCTTTACCCAGTGTGTAATTGATCTGTGGAACTCCTTGCCACAGGATGTGATGATGGCATCTGGCCTTGATGCTTTTAAAAGGGGCTTGGACAGATTTCTGGAGGAAATGTCCATCACATGTTACAAACCATGATGGGTACAAGTGGTCCCTCTGTATATTCAGGGATCCATTCTTGGATCCCCCCCCCCCAGATACTGAAATTTGCAGTTTTCCAGCCCACTGAGGCTCTGAATGTGACTGGAGCCTAGCTCCAGTTGAATCCGGAGCCACTGTGTGGCCCATAGAGGCCACATGTGGCTTTTACAGGTCTCAGAATGGTCTCTGGAGGTCTTAGGGCACTTCCGACTTTTGGCAAAAAACCAGAAGTGCCTTTCTAGGATCTGTGGAGGAGCCGCATGCGGCCTCCACAAGCCTCAGAAGAGGCTGCGGAGCCTTGTTGGCTTCAGATTGAGCCAGATCTGTGGATACAAAATCCACAGATAAGTAGGCTTAACCTGAATATGCAAACTTCTGGTTTTAGAAGTAGGCTATCTCAGAATGGCTACCTAAGAATGCCAGATCAGGTCTGTGGTCTTGTGTGCTCCCTGAGACATCTGGTGGGCCACCGTGAGATACAGAAAGCTAGACTAGATGTTCCTTTGACCTGATCCACAGGCTGTTCCCATGTTCAGTGATGACTCCTTTTACATACCTGCCAAGAGCAGGGTTTAGCTCAGCAACATAAACCACATCTTCACCGAACACTTGGAACATTAACAAGAATTAAAGCAACAGGTCCTAGTTATTGCTAACCTTATAATAGGCTATACTCTACAGGTGGCAACACAAGTATCAAACAACAATTTCATGCCTCAGGCTGCCTGTGGTCTGGCTAAAAATGGTCAGCGCAAAACCGAAGAAGATGGACTGTCCCAGGTTGTGTGGGCGAATTAGTACATGAAAATCTCCAAGACCAAATAGGAGAAAAAAACACAATGAAAGATAGTTTGATGAGAGGGTAGAATAAACACTCTACTGTTTGCATTTGCAAAGGACTATAATCCTGCTAAATTAGACAGTTCCTCATTTTAGTTTGGTGCTTTTTTTATTTTTTACTCTGCTCTGTTGGAGCTTCAGACAGTTCTTGTTTTAGCAGCAGGAAGGGGAGAGGGGGAGAATCAGCAAGGCTATCATTATATCCCCATTCAGATGTGGTTGCAAAACATGGGAGAGTGTTTGAATGCATTTGAAGGGCCTTCCCAGTCAAACAGTTTGTTGCTGGGCCAATTCCAGGTTTGAGAAGGCTGGTGGACCCCTCCTGTGTGGGGGGGGGGGGGGTGGCAGCGGTGGGTTGTAATTTGGTGGCTGGGGGGAAAAAGCACCTTAGGGTTCTTAACCCCTTCTCTGCTTCCTTTTGATCCTCATCCCACCCCATGTAATTGGCCCTCTTGCAAAAACAGACAAACTTTCTGCTCATGCAGTACTTTCGAAAACAAGGAGCAGCCCATAAACCACTTAAGACAAAGTGAGAATGAAGAGGTTGGAGGCAGAAAATATTCTGCCTCACACTTTGCTGTTAGAGCAACTGCTGCAGATGGCATCCTCTCCAGGAGCTCTGCTTCCCTCCTCAAGCCACTTATGATTGGGGAAAAAGTAGTAGTAGTAGGGGCAGGGGAGGGATTCAATCCATTCTCCAGCTCACACATAGGTGGCACCAGAGAGAGCAGGAGGGCAAGTTTCCCCCAGGGCCAAATAGTGGTCCATTCCCCCAACTCCCCAATACTGGATCTCTGTAGGTAATTGGAGGACTGACAGTTTTGCGTACTTTCAGTGCTTTTCTTCTTCTCCGTCAGTATATGTGAGGAACAAATCCTCATGGGCTCACCTCCATCTGTTGATGACGCAACTTAGAAGGGAAAGAGAATTTTGGAGCCGAAAGGGAGGAAACAGACTTCCCTGCCCTCTACTTTGCTCCCTCTGTCCCTCCTCCCAGCGTTGGTTTCTAGTGTGACACCTGAATGTGCTTGTCACTTGCTTGAGGCTTGCTGACCACACTGGTCTCAAATTGCGTATATGTACAAGAATTCTTGCATGGCTGGCAATGCCACTTTAGGTTAGGGTGGTGAACTTGCACCAGGTTCCTTCCTTGTACAAAACTTCCACAGGTTTGGTGTGTCTCCATGAGCAGGAAGCTGTCTGCCTAGGTGCTTTAATGGGAATCCTTGTTTAGGTACCATCTTGGCAAAAAGGCACTTGATTATATGTTCAACACTTTTTGATGCTTCTCCGATCTCCCCCTCCCCAAATAGTCCTTCTCTTGAAATGGAACTGGAATTTGCATGTTGTTAGGGGATTTGCCAAGCAGATGCTCTCTGCTTCCCAACCTAAATCCTCTAAGACTGGTAGAATTCAAAGCCATTAGAAGTTAAAAAAAAATGAAAAAATGCATTACAAAGGGTTTCTCCTGAGTCTGCTGAGTATAAGCTTTTGTATGGCACCAGGCCAGAAACTCAGCCTATTTCTCCTTGTTATTGAGGTCAGATATTTTTCCCTTTTTTAAATGATCCCTGTCCGTAGTCCTAACTGTCTCTCTTCTCAGCTTCAGATCATTCATCAGTTCAGTTAGTGTATTTACCACTCAGCCCTTCAAATATCTAATTAAAATATTGAATAGTATTGGATGCCTGCCAGCCCCACTGAAATCCGTCTCCGGGATTGACACCGGACAATTGATCACTGTCATTTTCATGTCAGTTTATATCCCTCTCGTATAACAGCGCTGTCTGGCCCAAAATTTTCTGTGGTTTCATTATGATGGCTATTGTATGCTAGTTATAGTTGAGACGGAGCCAGAGGTCTGAGTGGCTCTGACTGATGCAGGCAGGCAGAGTAGAATCACCATTGGCACCTATGGATTTGTTCAGAATCTTGAGACCCACTAATTTAAAGCTAAAAGTTTCTAGTCCTCATTATGGAGAGTTGTGAAGAAACCTTAGGAAATATGAGAGGGTATTTTGCTAAAGAGTCAGTCTGGTGGGATGAGAGATTGTATGATGTTACTAAGGATCTGAAAGGGATTTCTGAAGTATCTGTCTCATAGCCTAGAGGTGCTTTTAGATCCAGCCTTGACCTTGGAATCCTAGGTTGCAGTTGCCCCTTCCTAAAGAAGGCAGACCTGACTGCAGAAACCCATGCCTTAGTCACATCATGGCTGGACTATTGTAATGTGCTCTAGTTGGAGCTGCCCTTGAAGACTGCCTACAAACTTCAGCTGGTGGACAATGTAGCAGCCAGGGTTCTTGCCTGCTTCCCTTTTTAAAGAAGTATCATATGAAATCTTGGCTTCATGGTTGCCCTGGGGAGAAGAAATAATTTAAGGCTTTGTCTGTTATGAAAGCTGTTTAAACAATGGCACACTAAATTGCACATACCCCAGAAGCAGCTTATTTGATTCATAAACAAACTGCTACGCTAGGAATTAGTCGCCCACGCAGCAGTATGCAATTCTGCTGGTTGTCACTATCCTTGCAAGCAGTGGCACACAGTGAAGCAGGGAGACCATCTTTTCCAGGGGTGGCCAAAACTGGCGTGCAGGTCAAAGCCACAGGAAGCTGCTTGAGCAGTCTGAGTGCAGAACCCGAGCAGATGGAGAAAGTGAATAGAGCCAGGATTAAAATACAGCCTCTTGGTGGAGGTGCATACAGCTTTTCCAACTTCCCATTACCTTCCTTATGCAGTGGTATACTGCCTCTGAACATGGAGGCTTCACATGACCATCAGGTCTCAACATCAGGAATTGTTAAGAGGTATGTCCTTTATGACAAGTCTAGACTGCACTTGCTCCCGGTGTGGAAGGGATTGTCACTCCCGAATCGGCCTTTTCAGCCACACTAGACGCTGTTCCAGAACCACCATTCAGAGCGCGATACCATAGTCTTTCGAGACTGAAGGTTGCCAACAACAATTCCCTTTAAAACCTTTTAAGCTAATGGCTTAGCAACTCTCATATAACCATTATTTGTACTGCACTGGCTCTCAAGTGTCCGTAATCTAACAAGTGCAGAATGTGGATTTGCTTGCTTCAAATAATAAGAGCTGGAACCCTTATGGTTAATAAGAGACGGCATTCTTACTGTAGCTGTAAGCTTCAACACTGCTTTCAGGTGTCACTTTCAGGTCCTTCCTGCACCCCAGATGCCTCAGACCTGGGGTGGGGATGCATTCATACACCCGTGTCCTTCTCCACTTCAAAGACCTGGCTTTCTCCTCACCTGAGAGCACAGCCTTTAGTCTTATTTTCTTCCTGACGTATTCCCCAAACTGGCTGTCATTGTCCAGGGCCTCTCTGACCAATCTTGCACAGTCCTGGTTCGCTGGCCAAACACCATCAACTCTGGGAGTCAGAAATGCATGTTCCCAATTTGTTCTTGTGTATCCTATTATCTCAGGGGTCTTAATATTCCAGGAGAGAGCAGGATGCAGTTCCTAGGCAAAAGCTGAACATTGAGTACAAGTTCCTGCGCACATTCATGTTCTTGCGCGCATTCATGTTCTTGCAGCCTATTCCCAGTTAGCGAGACCTTGAGGATCCAGCACATTAGCAGGCCTCTCATCCAACCAAAGTGAGACTGAAGATAAGGACCTTCTTTCCCAGTCCACTGACAAGCTCGGTTCCCACAGCTGCTGCAAATTGGCTGCGGCCTATAAGATGGAGTCAGACCTGATTTTGGACCTGTTCATCACACTGGCCATAGAAGGCCTAGCATCTGTGCATGCAGGAAGATATCCTGAGAAGTCTTGCGAGACATATGTGGCTTGGATTGAGAGCAGTCACACCAATGTGCTAGTGCCGGACTTTTCATTCCCCACTGTTGGGTGGGTGTGCAGTTGCTGGACAATCCCCTCCACAGGCTGCCTCCCCACTCCTGCCATGCTAGCAAGTGCAGGTCCGTCAGCAGATCTGGACAACCAGAGTCTGAGAAGCCAGCACAGCAATTTTAAATTCCTGTTAAAACATTTAGGCATGCATGCTAGAGCAAGTCTTAGGACAGTGAAAGTTCCCCCCCCCTCCCAACTCATCATTTTCTTTTTATATGACCACTTTTTGAAAAACACTGAGTTCTTTCTCAGGGCTTTTTTATTAAGCTGGCCCACATGAGTGATGCTTTCGTATCCCCTCATTAAACCCAACAGGAGTATCCGACGGCCCTGCCTCTCTTGCTTTTTCCCACCTTTTCTTTAATTAGCAGTTATGATAAATATTTGCTCCATTGAGCAAGAAACGGGAATGTGCACTGACAGCTCTCAGAAATACAATGCTGAGCCCCAAAGGAAGCTCTTTATTTGCCTCCTATTAATAGCTTGTCAAGGTTATAAAATGAGAAAGAATTATTCATCTCAAAGGTTGTTTTCAAAGGGGGTGAAATCTATAATGTCAGGAGATGGTAGCATGTCTGCGCATTTAGAGGCTTCTACAAGTGGCAGCTGGGGCCTATAAAAGCTGATGGGGTTAAGGAGCAATACTGTCATTCTCACACACCCATTTTGCTTACTGTCATGAACATGGTCGTCCATGGATACAGTTTCACAAATGGAAACCTCTTTTCCTTCTTCTCTTATATGCCCCAACCATGGCCCATGAATGGGGGGCAAAGGGGGTAATTTGTACCCGGGTCCAGGGTCAAAAAGGGAGCCCATGAACCAAAGGCGAGGGGCCCAGAAATTTTCTGGGATCTTGCATTTTCTTATCTCGCTCAGACTTGTTCCCCACATGTGATGCTGGGGGCGCTACCATGAGCGTGCGGCTGCAGCTACTGCCGCAAGCCATGTGCGCTGGTCTGAGGAATGCATACATGACACTCCTTAACACAGTGTCACATCTGGAAGGAAACTGGGCTGTTAGGATAGCTCTTTGGCTTGTGGATCTACTTACCATGAAGTAAGTAAGTGTCCATTCTAGTGTGAGCCTAAATACACTGATGCTAATTTTCTGCATTGATTTCCTATATTTAAAACATTTTAGAGAGGCTTAGGAGTGTGTTTTGTTGTCCATATTACTGTATCTGGCTGCTGATGTCACATAGGTGGGTAGACCTGGGCTCCAAAGACCTTTCCAGCTATTTCTGTTCCCCCATTTCACCCTTCCCTGCCCCATTCTGCTCACCCCATCCCCTCCCCCTTTGCAAAGGGGCCCAAAAGAAACTTTGTACCCCCTGCTACAATTTCTCTCAGAGGCCCTGCCACCCACCAATATACAGTTGGTCTCCTTAGCTTTAAGGAACACCCACAGGAGCATCTAAGGGTACAAACCTATATGCACTTACCTGAGAGTAAGCTCCATTGAACTCAGTGGGACTTCTGAATAGACAGGCCTAGGATTGTGATAATAAGTCAGTTCAGCACTTGCAATGGGGACCAAACTTGATGTGACTTTAAATACAGCGGTCGACCTTCTGCATGGAGGCAGTGCTGCTCTTGGCAGGGTCCGCCTTGGGAGCTGCAGGGCCCAATGCAAAACATTTTTGTGGGCCCCCACCCTGCAGTACTCCCTACTCACCAAGATGAGCAGCAGAGGCGAGGCTTTTTTTTAAGCCCATTGGACCCAGGTGGGAGGGAGGGCCATCCAGCAGAAATGCTCTGCTCACCATGCTCTCTCGTGATGCCTTGGCATGGAAGGTTCCATTCCGGAGTGTCAGATACAGAGTGAGGGAATGGCTGCAGCCGTAGGCACTCTGCTTACTGCCCCAGTGCAGGGCTGCTCTAGGTGCTGGACCCAATTTGGCCAAATTGTGGTAAGGCCACCCCTGGCTCTCAGATATGCCTGCTTGTCAGGGCCCCTCCCAGATGCCCTGACCCTGACTTACCCTGGAGCAGGCACCGCATGCCCAGGGTGAGGAGGCTTCCCTGCCCTTGAAGGGGGCAGAGCAGGTTGGCTCATGCCAACCAGCCAGAGGGGGCTGGCAGGGCAAACAAGGAACACTACAGGAAACAAGCCAGGCACAGGAAAGGCCTTTTCTGCCCCACCTGGAGGAAGGGGAGGGGCCAAAGGGGGCGGGCTTGCTCCATAAAACAGGGAGGCCAGGGATGAAAGGCAGTCAGTGTGAAGCAGGGAGCTGTGAGGTCAACAGCTCCTAGGCCAAGTTTGGTAGTTCTGCTAGGGAGGAGGACAAGGGTGCTGGAACCCCCTCCCCCCTTTAGCCTATCTGAGGCCTCCCTGGGGGTGGAACAAGCCTCCTCCAGGGCAGGGACCCTACACTGCTCTAAAAAAGAAAAGAAAAATAAAGCATTTCAAAGTGTCCTTGAGTTTAAAGTGAATAAATGAATCTCAGATGGAAAAAAGAGAGGCAAAGCTAGAGGAGGGGAAAGAATGGAAGTCATGCTGGCTGTAGAAATGGCTAGTGCCTCCTTAGGGAAGGCTCATGTCATGTTTTGAGAAAGCACTAGATCCAGAATTAATTAGATCAGCAACATCTCCCCACCCCAGCTCTTACTTTCAGAGTTAGGAATTTAGGGATATGCCTCTGAGAAATTCCACTTGTCTCATGGAAACTCATCTAACATCCTTTCAGAATTCCCAATTTCTTTCCTTTGGAAGAACCCCTAATCCATTTGCAATTTTACTTTAAAAAAAAAAAAATTTATTTTGAAATTTTGGTGGCTGGAGAGAAGACCGCTTGCCAATCCTTTCGAAAATCTGCTCAGAGATTCTCCTGGAGGAGGTTTGCTGGCCCTGTGCTGGCGAAAACAGCATACGGGCTAATAGCTAGATGTTACTCTCCTCTGTTTGCGAAGCCGTGTTGGGATGATTAACATCTAATACAGTATTAATATGAAATACTAATACTGTAATATGAAATTTAGCCTGGAGGAAAAGGCTTCATGATTCTTTCATATCTCCAAGAAGGAACAGAAGTTGCTATTTAGGTGGATAACGTTAAAAGATTGAAATCAATTTCTGAGAGCTGATGTGATATTAAAAAGTCTCACCAGTGCAGAGGTGGGGGGAGGGGCCTAGATTCCAAAGTGTGTGATCTCTTTCTTGATTTTTTTTCCATTGGAGGAGCTCAAAAACAGCAGGTGGTCCAGTATCAATCGACACTCTTTCCATTTGAAAACGAAACTCATCATAGTAGCACATAGGGTCTCCTTTGGTGTTCACGTGCTATCTAACAGGAGATAACAGGCTTTTCTGGCAGAAGCAGAAGCAATTACTTCTGCATTGCCTTTTGTTGCACTCCAGATTAAATATGGTGAGCCTGGGAGCAGTAATTTTTTAGCCACTGACAACCTAGGAAAGTTCCTATAGGAAGGAAAATAAAATTCAGTGTTGTCTTTATGATAGGCAAGAATGAATAGGAACACTGTCAGGAAAAATCCTGAGCCTACTACCTTATTGGTTTGTTTGTCTAAAAGGAATACTGGAGGACACACCACGGACGCCAGCTGTATATGCACCAATGTTTATTTTAGCCAATTCTGACCACATCTGCAGATGTATATGTAGATTATCCTTCTCTTGTCCCTTCTGCTAAGGATTATGATGTTGGGATTAACGAGGGCAGTGCAGAAAATTATGTAGGGCAGCGAAGTGTAGTGAGCACTGACTTTTTTTGCCAATGCTGAAAGAGGGAAGCTAGGAATTAAGTCCATTATTCTATTCTTCAGGAACAGTTGGGGCAAAGGAAAACTGGAAAGCTTGATCTTATGATCATGGATGTGTGCTTTTTTTTTTCTTTTTTTTTTTTAAGTGTGCCAAAATTGTGCATCAAGTTAACGGCACTTAAGCACATGTGATTTGTTTTCTGTTCTTCTGCTAGTCAGGACAAGGAGTCATGCAGGACAATGAATTTCTACCTCTGGCCTACTCAAAAAGGAGCCTTTGTGGGCCTGGGGTGAGGTGTGGGTGGATGGATAAGGTCACAGAGGTTCCCAAGCATTCCTGGTTCATGGCACCCTTAGTGTCCCTGTAATATTTTCACAGTGCCCCAGGCCTACCCAACAGTCCTGTCGCTGTGTTTTCATTGAAAATTTAAAATATCTTGCGGGTTAGCTGTGGTGCCCTGGGGTGCCCCGGCGCACAGTTTGGGAACTGCAGGATAAGGAGCTGGCCCTTGGGGTTGAGGCTAATTGGGGGTCAAACTAGACTACATAGGGGATTCATGATGAGAGTTACCTTTCTTTCCTTAAACAAAGTAAGATGTATTTTATACTATTAATTTTACGCTTGGCTCTCTCTCCCCTTTCCTCAGCAGCTTCAAGGTGGAGAGTTATCAGGAAAAAGGCATGGGAGGAAGCCCCCTTCCCTGAGCCATTCTCACTTTTCTTTCTTCAAAGCAGGTCCATGGGGTTGCTAATTAGTAAAAAAAAAAAAGCACCATGGGAGTAGATAGTAGATTTCCTAATAGTAGATTTCAGGTGGCATGGCTTGTTTGCTGCCCCCCAATGATCCAACCCAGCAGGAGATGGCTGGCTGGCTGGTCTGGAGGTGGGAAAGAGGCCTGATAACTCATAGAGTTGGCTGGGGAACAGGTTAAAATAGACTGTCAGGCCTAGGATATGTTGAGAGTTACCCTGCATATGCCTGATATCTGATCTTGGAAGCTAAGCAGGTTCAGGCCTGATTAGTACTTGGATGGGAGACTGCCTGGAATACCGGGTACTGTAGGCTTATACCATAGTCTTTCGAGACTGAAGGTTGCCAACCAGGAGGAGGAGGAAGAATGCATCCTAATTAAAGGCACCTGTTTTGAGCCCTCCTCTCACTTCAGAGGCACCTGAAGAGACTCTTGAATCGTTGGATGCAGTGGGCATGCTTGTCCTTCTTCCTCACCTGACTGGTAAACCAAGGACTTGCAATTGAGCCAACTCACTAGGCTGTGAAGCCCACCTGGTTCCTTGGAGCAGGAAAGTCAGTGGCTTAGGTGACACCTCCCTACCTAGCTATCAGATCCCCACATGAAAAACCCGGTTAAACCATTTCTGCCCAGCCCACAGATGCACACATTTGATTCCTGTTGCATATGTATATGCCAAGTTGGGGAGAAATGGCTTAAGACCCATGAGTTCTAAAAAGCAGGGTCACTCACGCCCCTTCGCATCTTTGCCATAGTCTCTTATTCAAGCATTGGATGCACTGGCAAGGAGCATCCAGCTGCCTGGCTAGCTGTGAATATAAGGTCCGAGATCCTGAACTAGCCTAAGTACTTAAGGTAGGGAAAGTACCCACTAAGCTGCATCGGTATTCTCTTTTCTTTTCAGCTTGCTTTTAATCTCTGCACTGATCTTCACCCTATCGCAGTGGTTCTCAAACTTTCTAGCACCAGGACCCACTTTTTAGAATGACAATCTTTTGGGACCCACCAGAAGTGATGTCATTAACCTGGAAGTGATATCATGGCCGGAAGCGACACAATCAATTTAGTCTTCAAACCTAAGTCGCAATCAGACAAAGTAGACTTGTGCTGTTATTTTGCATGGCCTGGAATTCAAACATTCCAACTTGTAAGTCAAAGCAGAACCCAGTCTTGGATCCTTCTCCAACCACACAGCCCCTCCCCTTTCCAGCATCCCATGCGACCCACCTGAAATTGGCTCATGACCCACCCAGTGGATCCCAACTTACAGTTTGAGAAACACTGCCCTATCCCATCCACCTTGGTTGTTTGGTGCTTCCTAAAGTGCCTTATTTTTGACTTTTACTGTATTCCTGTTGTTTTGGAGTTGTTCATCCTTCTAATGGAAGAAAACTTTTTAAATTGTTCTTATTTATCCTGTCCAGTCTCAGTTTCCTCAGGAGGGACTGGGTTTCTCCATGTTTCCAGACTTCCTGCCTGTGCCACTGTCTGACTTCTGATCATCAGGAATTTTGGGGCCCTATGTTATACCGGAAAGCTGGTTTCCACAAGGCAGCTTCCTTCCATCTAGTTCCCTGTGGCCTTGGGTGGTGGCAATGATCCCTCGTTCAAATGTAAACCCAGTTTCAGAACAAAACTGGTTGGGAGTGGGCGCTGGTTGCTAGGCCCTGTATCCTGCACTGGGTCTATCTACTACTACATCATCACTATATTCTTAATAATCCGTGGAATTTGTTGCGAGAATCCAATCCAAATGCCTGCCCATTGTTTCCTGCTGAATTCTTATTGTGCTTCCTGATATCCAATCTTAATCTTCTTTGTGGTAACTTGAACCCAGTGCTTCTTGTAAGCAATGAAGCGTAAACAACCTGGTTCTATAGCACACAGAGGCAAGCGTGAGAAGCCACTGTCTGCATTCCAATGTCTCCAGATTAGTTTCTCACAGAAGTTGCGGTCTTGAGGCATTGCCCAATACTGAACTGCCCCGGTTTGTGTGATTACAAATGTCACTGGGCAATACAATCAGCTATGACCAAGGCAAAAAATGGGGACCAGAATATTGATGGTTCTGCTCATAGGAAACACACACAATATGTATGCCCTAGACAAGTGATTTTTCAACCCTTTCCATCTCATGGCACATTAAGGCACTAAAATTGTCAAGGCACACCATCAGGCTTCTGACAATTGACAAGGAACACCATGTCGGCAGTGGGGGGTGGGGGTGACATCCCCTATTGGCCCTACTAATAAATGACCTTCCCCCAAATTCTTGTAGCACACCTATGGACCACTTGTGGCACACCAATGTGCCACAGCACAGCGATTGAAAATGGCTGCCCTAGACTTTCCATCCATACAAGAACTAGTAGTTGGCAACCTTCAGTCTCGAAAGACTATGGTATCGCGCTCTGAAAGGTGGTTCTGGAACAGCGTCTAGTGTGGCTGAAAAGGCCGATTCGGGAGTAACAATCCCTTCCACACTGGGAGCAAGTGCAGTCTGTCCCTGGTCTGTCTCCCTGGCTATGGGCCTTCCTTCTTTACCTCTTAGCCTCAGACTGTTGGCCAAGTGTCTCTTCAAACTGGGAAAGGCCATGTTGCACAGCCTGCCTCCAAGCGGGACGCTCAGAGGCCAGGGTTTCCCACTTGTTGAGGTCCACTCCTAAGGCCTTCAGATCCCTCTTGCAGATGTCCTTGTATCGCAGCTGTGGTCTACCTGTAGGGCACTTTCCTTGCACCAGTTCTCCATAGAGGAGATCCTTTGGGATCCGCCCATCATCCATTCTCACGACATGACCGAGCCAACGCAGGCGTCTCTGTTTCAGTAGTGCATACATGCTAGGGATTCCAGCACGTTACAGGACTGTGTTGTTTGGAACTTTGTCCTGCCAGGTGATGCCGAGAATACGTCCGAGGCAGCGCATGTGGAAAGCATTCAGTTTCCTCTCCTGTTGTGAGTGAAGAGTCCATGACTCGCTGCAGTACAGAAGTGTACTCAGGACGCAAGCTCTGTAGACCTGGATCTTGGTATGTTCCGTCAGCTTCTTGTTGGACCAGACTCTCTTTGTGAGTCTGGAAAACGTGGTAGCTGCTTTACCGATGCGTTTGTTTAGCTCAGTATTGAGAGAAAGAGTGTCAGAGATTGTTGAGCCAAGGTACACAAAGTCATGGACAACCTCCAGTTCATGTGGAGAGATTGTAATGCAGGGAGGTGAGTCCACATCCTGAACCATGACCTGTGTTTTCTTCAGACTGATTGTCAGTCCAAAATCTTGGTAGGCCTTGCTAAAACAATCCATGAGCTGCTGGAGATCTTTGGCAGAGTGGGTAGTGATAGCTGCATCGTCGGCAAAGAGGAAGTCACGCAGACATTTCAGCTGGACTTTGGACTTTGCTCTCAGTCTGGAGAGGTTGAAGAGCTTTCCATCTGATCTGGTCCGGAGATAGATGTCTTCTGTTGTAGTTCCAAAGGCCTGCTTCAGCAGGACAGCGAAGAAGATCCCAAACAAGGTTGGTGCAAGAACACAGCCCTGCTTCACGCCGCTTCGGATGTCAAAGGGGTGTGATGTGGAGCCATCGAAGACAACAGTGCCCTTCATGTCCTTGTGGAAGGATCTGATGATGCTGAGGAGCCTGGGTGGACATCCAGTCTTGGGGAGAATCTTGAAGAGGCCATCCCTGCTGACCAAGTCGAAGATTACAAGATACAAGAACTACTAGATTTTTTTAAAGGAAAATTTTTAAAGGAAAAGTAAATTCATCAGGGTTCTCATTTGCTGAATTCCATATTAAAAAACATGTGCTCCAAGCTCTGAAGTGTGATTGGGCTGAAACTCACTGAGTGCCATGTGGTAAGGGTAGACTACTAGGGGTGAGACTAGCTCAATGGTAGGAGGCCCCAATTTCTTATCAAAGAGCTAGTGTGCAGACATAGGAGATGGTGTTGGCAACCTTCAGTCTTGAAAGACTATGGTATCGTGCTCTGAATGGTGGTTCTGGAACAGCGTCTAGTGTTCCAGTGTCTAGTGGACATAGGAGACCACATGACAAACCTGGGCTATAACTCTAGATCGACTGTGCAGAGGGTGCGTGATTGGATGTCTACCCAGAAATACTTATTTGTACCCAGAAAGCTGGAATGTCAGGGAGAAGTTGTTATGTCTCGTTCCCATCTTCCAGGTAAGCTTTCTAGTAGATGGAAGGTACTGAGCAGGGTGGATGTGTTCAGAACAGAGCTAAATTAGGACCAGGTCTAGGGCAGCTGATGTACCAGCAGCTTCTGCACAGCAACTGAGGCCCAAATCCTAACCAACTTTCCAGCTCTGACATCGCTCTGCCAAAGGGGCATGTACTGCATCCTGCAGTTGGGGGGCAGTCACGGAGGCTTCCTCAAAGTGAGGAAATGTTGGTTCCCTTGCCTCGGAGTTGCACTGCCCTTAGGTCAGTGCTGGAAAGATGGTTAGGATTGTGCCCTAAGGCTTTTAGCTGGGCTATCCCACCCTTCCTGGCATACCTCCTCCTGAATAGGACTCTGAATTGGGATGCCTCTTGTGGCCCAAGAATGCTGTGCTATTGGGTGCTCCTTCCATCTTCTTACTTGAGTGGTGGTGATCTTGGAAGTTGAAGGTCCAATTGGGATGCACTGGGCCTCTTGATTTTTCCCTGGGTATCTTCTTAGGTGTGATCTCAAGGGGTTTCCTAAGGGTGTCCTCTCCCGCCCCCGCCCCCCGTGTCTGATCCATGCTGGGGCTCAAGCAAGGCCTGATGAGGAGGTCTCATCTAATTCCACCCCTGGGAGCTGGTGGATCTTGGTAAAATCTAACTTTCAGTGTACAGTGAGCATTCAGTCGTGTGATTTCCCCTACCTGAAACCTGGAGTGGTAAAGTCCAAGACTATTTTTTCCACATGTTCTGTGCTTTTGGCAGACCCAGTGCTCATGGGTTTGATGGCCCAAGTTAATCTGACTCAATTTAAAACTGTTCTGTAAGCTGTCCACTGTTTGTCCAGTGTCTAGTTATTGTGTTATATTCCACCATGGAAAAATAAGCTTTCTCTTGGAATGAACTGTGGTGTTGTGACCTTTGGTGATGTTTTATATTTCCCCCGTATCCTCCTTTCTCTATTTTCCTAACTGGTCTTTGTTATCTTTTCTTTTTGTGCTTCCTTCTTAGCAACAATTTGTATCATAAGTCAATCTCCTTTTTCGCTCTTCCTCCCTTTTCTTTTTTTCCTTCTCTGCCAAAAAAAAAAAAACCAAACAAACATGGAAGCTTCTTCCATTCTGCCAAAGACAGATGATGGCTTTTTATTTTAGCTTTTGTTTTTGTTTGTGGTGTGAGCAAGTTCCAGACTATTTCTTGTTAACCTTCAAAAGTAGCTATAAGCTACTGTGGAATTTAAGAGTATAATTACTTTTCTAAAGCTATGGCACATTTTCCCCCTCCGGCTGCCTGGGTCTGTTAATATTGCTTAAAAAATAACACTGTTAATAACTAATCAAGGTGTTTATTGTGATTCACAATTATGGGTATTGTTGGAGTTGATGCTCTTAGAAAAACTGGATATAAAAGGATGAATGTGGTAAGTTGATACCTTCGAATTTAGGAGCAGCTCTTGAAATTGAATTTTAAAATTGCAGTGTATAAGTTTTGACCTCCTGAATCTCAAATTCAGAAGTAAAAGTGTTCCAGTGTTGGAATACATGCAAAAATTATTTCACCTTTGGGGACAAACTGTACATTACAGGGGGGGCCCCTTATCCACAGATTCACATCCACAGGTCGGGTCCATGAAGCCCCAGCACACGTCCCCCCTCCCACATGCATGCTTCCTCCGGAGATGAGGGAAGCTCCACTCACCTTACCTTTGGAGGGTCATCTGAGCCCAGCGGACATCTGTTCACTGCCTCTGCTGGGCTTAGCCTGAGCCCAGCTATGAAAAAAAACATTTCCAGTTTCTCTGTGAAACCAGAAATCACATTTTTAATGTCTTATATGGGATTTGGAGGCCCAGTGAAGCCGTTCTGGGACCGGGGGGGGGGAGGAGAGGAACCAGGGCAGGAGGGGGCAAAATAGCCAGTGAAGACTTGAGAAGCCCCATTGTGGGGCCTGGAGCTTTCCCCAGAGGAAGGGGATGAAGGTCCCCTTCCCCCAAGGAGACCTCCAGAGGTCCCTTTGAATACTGTAGTAGCCATTTTGGCCCCATTGCACTCGGCAACATCATCAGGGTTAGCTGTAAGTGCCAGAGACCAGCTGGCAGGTCCAGTGGTTTGGCACCAACCGCAAGGATTGCCACTGATGGCAAAAAAACAAAGTCTATTTTGAGGTAAGGGCCAGAGCTGCCTTCAAGTTGCTCTGGTTGTCTTTAGGTGAAGGATCATCCCTGGAGGATCAGCAGTCAGCTGCTGGATCTGGACTCCTAGGGTGGCCCGGGGAAGGCGGCAGAGGACTCATTAAAGCATGGGTGCCAAACTCATGTCATACAGCGGGCCAAATAGCATTCATGATGCCTGCTGAGGGTTGGAAGTGATGATGTCATTTGGTAAGAAGTGATGTCATTAAACGGGTCAAAACCAGAAATAAGCACTCTGTAGGAACTCATTAGCTGCAAATGACAAAAGTGAAAATACACCAATTTTGATCCTATTTCAAGATATGGAGGAGCCCAACCATCATGCGGGCCACCCTTTCAGCAGTGAGACCTCAGCATTGCTCAGCAGCTGAGAGCCCAAGGGCCAGATAAAAAGCTTCTGTGGGCCACATCCAGTCCCCAGGCCTTATGTTTGTTTGCCCCAGCATTGAAGGATCCTTCATTCTGCAGCCAGGAAGTCTGTCCAGGTGGCCCTTGGATAGGCCAGATGTCCCAGGTCAGACAGAGAAAAATTCTGGTCTGAAACCTTGGAGAGCCTTTGCCAGTTCATGTTGACAGTTCTGAGCAAGATGGAGCAATAGTTTGACTCTATAGAAGGCAGCTTCCTATATTCTTAAAACTGGAAGTTAAAGAAATCATAGTCAGTTTACAGTGCAAACCTATGTATTTCTGCTCAGAGGCAAGCCCCATTCAGGAATGTGTGTATAAAAGAGGTTTTCAGACTGGGGCGTCACAATGCCCCAGCCTGAAGGCCCTGGCTTCTTTCCCCTCAAGGGGCGGCCAGGAGGCAGGGAGGGGGCAGTGGCGCGACCCCCAGGATCGTGCCACTCAGGGGGCTGCAGGGGCTTGGCAGCACTCACCAGAGCTTCCTGCAGCCTCCCGGGCGTGTGGGGAGCCCTGCGTGACTGTCTGCAGGGCTCCCAGAAGCTTCAGAAGTGAAAGTGGAGCGATCGCGCCCTGCCTCCACTAAACTGGAAGCGCAGCGTGATTGCTCCACTTTCACCTCTAACGGCGCTGCAAGGACTGGGGTGCACCCACCATTTTTGTAAGTTCTTGTATTAAAAATAATTAACACTTTAAAATACGCAACTCAAGTTCATTAGGGACACCTTTTTAATTAGTTAGGAGGACTTTCAAGTAACCAAACTGTTGTGGTAAATAATTAAGTGCTCAGAGAAAAACTGAACTTTTGCTAACTTAATTCACAAAGAATGTATCTCTTGGCACAACATTATGGGCTGGGCATTTGATCCATGATTAAAGAGTTTTTGCACTGGAACTCCTGTTAGACCCCAAGATCTGTTGACATACATGAAAGGAGCAATGCCTAAGAATAACAGCCTGGCCACTTGATGTGATTTTAGCGGTAGGACTTCTGAATGCGAGATATTGGGAAAGAAACAATGTTCTGTGTTTTGAGAGAGTAGTATATGAAATGAGTTATCAGTACTAAAAGGTTTGAAGAAGAATGGAAACTCTTTACAGCTGTCATTCCAAAACTGGTGAATCATGACCCACCAGGAGAACCAGGCCACTCTCCCTTAAGGCCTTTGACCCAGAAATGCGTGCCCTGATTGTGCCGCAGCGATCATGGCACTGTCGGGATGATAGGAGCTATTTGGAGCAGTGGGGAGCCTTCTAGACCCTCCTGGAGGCCAGCACAACCCCTGGTACTGTAAGCCCCTTGGTCCCAGCAGATCTACCATTGCTGTGGTACTGTCAGGGCCACCTTCACCTTACCCCTGCAAATACCACCTACTCCAAAACCTGAGTAGGACTTTGGGAATCGCTGCTTTAGAGTATACTGGAATGCTAAGCAGGCTCCACTAGACATCACTTTCTCCCTGTTTTCAGAGGGGCAGTTTGGATAATAGGACTGAAGCTCCAATCCTATCCTTTCCCTCCCCCGATGAAGCAGCTGCGCTGCTGGAGTGTGTCCTGCATCCTGCAGGGAGAGGCAGTCCCAGACGGCTCCTCTGGGTAAGGGAACAGCACAGGTCTACTCAGACCTGTGCCAGCGATTTCACTGATGCAAGTCCTACTGGACCTGGAAGGGGGATAGGGTATTAGCAGTGCTGCTGATAGCACTCCCTTACTTCTCTCATTCAGCCCCATTCCTTCCCCTCCTTTTCCCTGTGCTGACTTACCAGTGCTGGGGTATAGGGAAAATCAGTGATACAGTGTGCCGCCTTTTTTGATAGCCATTAAGGATCTTACACCACCAGAACACTAGTTCCAACGGTCCAAGACCCACTGAGGACTGGGTTGCCCATCAGCCCTCCTTCACTGCTCACACAGTGCTTGATCCATAAGAACAGCCTTGCTGGATCAGGCCATAGGCCCATCTAGTCCAGCTTCCTTTATCTCTCTCTGGCCCTCCAAATGCCTCAGGGAGCACACAAGGTAACAAGAGACCTGCATCCTGGTACCCTCCCTTGCATCTGGCATTCTAACATAGCCCATTTCTAAAATCAGGAGGTTGTACATACACATCATGGCTTGTAACCCATGATGGATTTTTCCTCCATAAATTTGTCCAATCCCCTTTTAAATGCATCTAGGCCAGATGCCATCACCACATCCTTTGGCAAGAGTTCCACAGATTAACTATCGTACAAGTCCATCTAAGCTTGAGGGTGGTGGTCTGAATCCCCCCACATCATCTAAATGCAAGTTTAAACTATTATTCAGATCTCATGTGGGGAAGGGGATTTTGGATTAGCCTTCCACCCTGATTAGTTGAATCTTGAATGTGCTTCAGAACAGGGACCAGGGTGTGTATGAGCACATCCCTGCTTGCATGATGAGGGGACCAGCTCAGGTGTGTTGTCCAGCCCTGCCCAGTGTGTCTTCTTGTTGCTTCATCAGTTTGACGTGTGTCACATGCTTTTTTATCTAAATATCTATATATTTATTTTATTTTATTTACAGTAATAGTAAAAGAAAAACAATAAACAAACATAAAAATACATAAAATACATAAAAATAGATAAAATACATAAAACAACCAAAATAGAAAAGAAAAATAAAAAGAGGGGGGAAAAGTACATAGAATATCTCTAAGTGTGTAGTAAGAGCGAAGCAAAAAAATTCCAGTTACTTAATTGCATTTATATTAATGATCTAAATCTCTACCCTTACAAAAAATATCTCCAACAGTCCCTCTTATGATTAATCTTCAAATCCAGAACTCATTAAATCATTTCTCTCTCTCTCTCTCTCTCTCTCTCTCTCTCTCTCTCTCTCTCTCTTTTGTTTGTCACATGCTTTTTACAGTTTCTGCTTGTTTGTTTTTGGTGTGGCCCATGAACGTATTTCATTGATATTTTTCCCATATATTTATCAAATTGTTTTGTGGCCTTTGTAATGCTCTTTTTTCTCTTGATGGTGATGATGAATAACAATAGGTGTATACTTCTGTTCAACAAAAAAGTTCACTAAGCAGTTTGCAGAGAAAATCAAATCAATATGATGGTATTTGATGGTAAATCTATTTTAGTGCTTTTTCATTTATTCTGGCCCCAGTCCTGTCCCCGCCACCACCAGAATCAGATTGCTCCACTTTCACTTTTTAAGTCCCACCCCCCCCCCCCGGAGCCCAGCAGAAGGTCGTGCAGGACTCCCTGAACCCCCCACAGGTTGCTGCAGGAACTGGTGAGTTTATCCCAGTCCTTGCAGCCCTGAGGATCGCATCGCTGCCTCCCTCCCCTCACCTCCGCAAGAACTTACTGCGGTTCAAACTCTCTCTGAGAGTTTGAAAACCGCTGACGTAAGCCCTAGGGCTGCCTATGGATCTCCTCACGTATGCTGGAGGACAGAAAAGGGGTAGGGAGGTTTAAAATGGAGAGGATGAAATCCGGTGTGTGCCATTGCCACCAAGTCCACCCTAGCACCTCCTTCCCACTCCTGATTCCTCCTCCTCCCAGCCCAGTTATGCCCCTAGCTCTTCCACTTTATCTCGCTCCTACCCACAACCTGTCCCTGCTGCTGATTTATCAGCACCAGGGGCTCCAAGTTGACCACTGCCATATGGCTGGCACTGCATGTTTTTCTGGCAGCAGTTTGGTTGTGTACTGTGTGGCATCACATTTATGATGCTTAGGTTAGGCTGATGGTCAGGCTGATGAAATGCTAGTTCCGGCAGCATATCCTGATTGTAGAATTTGGGCAGTTACAAATTAAGCATTCTCTTCCAGCGTCTTCCACCAACTGGCAGGTGGAACTTTACTTTTTCTTATATGAGCATCAGTTATTTCCTGCCCTGCCGTAGCTTGGAGGGCAGGCGTGTGTGAGGAGGGGACTAGCATCTAAAGGCTGGTCTATCTGAATGTTTAAAGCTCCACAAAGAACGGTCTATCCAGCTCTCATAAAAGCACCTCGAACTCTCTGGCCTCCCTTGCAAGTCCAAGGAAGGGGGGCAAAAACCAGATCTCCAAAGAGCCTAGTGCAGAGTTGCTTGGGAATAGGAGTGAGGCGGGTTCCTCCAGTGGCTCTGGGAGGAGGGAATTCTGAGTGCCCATTATCCCCAGAAACAAAAGCCTCTCTGTCTCTGCCACCTAAACAGCAGCCAGGACGGGTGTGATGTGAATTGGCATATGTGAGCTTTGAAGGCAGGATGCCAGAGCAGCATCAGTGAGTGTCCTGGCTGCCTGGCTTACTTACCTTAAATAAGCCTGGCTTTGAGAGCTTAACAAAATGTGGGCTGCCTGTTACACAGTAACAATCATTGGTGCGCTCTATGGCTTTTCCACTGTTAAGATTTCCACACCCAGACACAGGCACACCTTTCCGACAAAGCTAGTGGCAGGCAAACAGAGAACATCAACCCACAAAAAAATGTAGGCAGGCAGTCTGAAAGGGTGGCTTCCATTTCAAACACAACTTTTTGGAAGATAGATAACAGGAGGGTAATGTGCAGTCTTAGTTCCCAGAGAAAGACGCATCTTGTCCAGACCAGTTTCCAGAGTTTCATTCAATTTGCATCTCATGCCTGAGAAAGAGATACTCAAATCCTTTTCTAGAGTATGTTTGCACGGGGCTTGGTCTACTAACACTAAAATCTCATAATGCATGAGCAGCTTTACCAGATTAGACCAGTGTGTGGGATCCCATCTGCAAACGTGGTTGTAATTGGATGCTGCAAAGGAAGGATACAAGAGAGAGGATGTAGTGTAGCAGCTAAGAGACTGGAGTGTAAATCAGGACCTCCATAGTTCAAAACTATTCTCGTTTAACTGCAATATGGGAAAAACAATATTCCCATTAAGAGTGTGGTTGTAAGGATTACATCAAGATAATATACCTGAAGTGCTTGCAACAGTCAGAAAGTATTCAAAAATTGTTTACTAGTTCTACTACATATGCATAGAGACATTGAGTACCTTCATTTATTTCCTGTTACCCTTTGTGTTTTCTACACTAATATAGTCAGAGTTCTGTACCAAGAAAGCAGAATTCTGCAACCAAACTTAATTTTTACAAGTTAACCAATCCGCCCTTCTCTGAATGGTCATCTTTGTAGAAACACAACATGAATCAGCCAATCACAATACAGTTGGTAGCAATTTTCGTGATTGTAGTGGTGAACGTTGTGTCATAGATGCAAGGGCTGGTCATCCATGAGGCTGATCAAGGTGGTCCCCTATGATGGCAGATTGGCATGGAGTGTCCTTCTTCCTGCCTGCCTGCCTCCATTACTCTTCCAGGATTCAGTCCTTGGATTCAAAGAGGAAGAGGGGGACTGCATGAAAAAAAGGAAGTGTGAAGGAGAAGAGAGCAGTGGGATAGAATGTATCCACTCCATTCCTCTCTTCCTGTTTGAATCCAAAAAGTGGAAAGAGGAGTGGTGGAGGTGGCTAGAGTGTTACTTGGAAAGGGGCTGGGGAACAACATTTGGCATGTCACCTCAGGTGATGAGGGGATCTCAGGCTAGCCCTGATGGATACACTGACCAGGATCCAAAGAACTGTGTAACTTGTTCTTTGAGCCCCAGCCGACTTTAGACTTTATTTTCTCAAGGATTTGCTTTCTGTGCTGTAAGGCAAATTGGTTTTGAAATACAGGGAACTTTCGAAGACATTTTGTGATATGACATGTTGCGGTGGGGAGAGGAGGATCCATTGTACTCTCTGCATGAGAGAGAATTGTCTCTCAAACAAGTTGTCATTTCCGTCATTACTGTGGCTATTTTTGGTTAGCAGAAATTGCCACAGAATATATCTATGTAGTGACAGTTTCATACATTTCATTTTTCCCTGTGATCCCTTATGTAGGACATTGAAAGGGACCACATGGAGACAAAATGGGTTGCACAAACAAGTTGGCTCCAAGTCATTTTAGAATGGTTAGAGGCTTGTCGGTTCATCTGAGAATTAAATTGATCTGCAATTGACACAGATTTAAGAGTGATATTGATGCCTGTCTCAAGGACTTTGTTCTTCTTCGATCTGTTTCCATTGAAAGCACTGTCGGATACCACTCTGCAAAGCTTCAGGACTGAAAGTATTTGTTTCTAAATGAACTCAAGAGGAAATGAACAATCAAAAAAGTGAGACTTTGGCCCGGACAGCCTGTTTAGGAGACCAAGAAAGTCTTTACCAGACACTCTTTGATAACACTTGCCCAGCCAGTCAGATGAGGCAATGAACACTGACTGGAAAGTGTAAGGGTTTTGCTGGGAAAGTGTCACTTTGGGCTTTTAGCTTTGAGCTCCCCACAAGGCAACTTTGACCTTTCATGCCTTCATGGGCAGTTTCTATAGTGACAGATTATGAATTGGGGTCCTTCTCCAATTTCCTGATACCCACAAGCCCCTCTCTTGCCCCTCCCCCTGCATCCCGTTTGTCTCACCACTGGTCCTTCTCCAGTTTCTTGATACCCACAAGCCCCTCTTGCCCCTCCCCCTGCATCCTGTTTGTCACACCACTGCTCCTTCTCCAATTTCCTGATACTAACTTCCTGATACTTCCTGATACTTCCTGATACTACTTACTGATACTTCCTGATACTTCCTGATACAACTTCCTGATACTTCCTGATACTTCCTGATACTACTTACTGATAACTAACTTCCTGATACTTCCTGATACTAATTTCCTGATGCTAACGACTACTGGCTCCAGCTCTGTTCCGAGATACAGATAGCAGCTGACACGGGCAACATCAAGGGGATGTATGATGGTATCAAGCAGGCCCTAGGTCCAACACAGAAGAAAATTGCCCCTCTGATGTCTGCCACAGGCGAGGTCATCCAGGATCGGACGCAGCAGACGGAACGCTGGGTGCAGCACTACTATAAGCTATATTCCAGAGAAAATGTAGTCACCGAAGAAGCGCTGAACAACATTGAGTGCCTGCCTGTGCTGGAAGAGCTTGACAGTGAACCAACCCTAGAAGAACTTCACGTGGCCCTGGACTCCCTTGCCTTTGGCAAGGCACCTGGAAAAGACAGCATCCCTGCTGAAGTCCTAAAGTGCTGCAAAGAGATCATCATCACTGAGCTGCATGAAATCCTCTGTCTCTGCTGGAGAGAAGGTGGAGTACCTCAAGACATGAGGGATGCAAACATCATCACGCTGTACAAGAACAAAGGCGACAGGAGTGACTGCAATAACTACCGTGGCATCTCTCTCCTTAGCGTTGTAGGAAAGTTGTTTGCCCGAGTTGCACTAAAGAGGCTCCTGGTACTTGCAGAGAGCATTTATCCAGAATCACAGTGCGGATTCTGAGCCAACAGGTCCACCACTGATATGGTATTCTCCCTTAGACAACTGCAGGAGAAATGCAGGGAACAGCGACAGCCACTCTTTATAGCCTTCATAGATCTCATGAAGGCCTTCGACCTGGTCAGCAGGGATGGCCTCTTCAAGATTCTCCCCAAGATTGGATGTCCACCCAGGCTCCTCAGCATCATCAGATCCTTCCACAAGGACATGAAGGGCACTGTTGTCTTCGATGGCTCCACATCAGACCCCTTTGACATCCGAAGTGGCGTGAAGCAGGGCTGGGTTCTTGCACCAACCTTGTTTGGGATCTTCTTCGCTGTCCTGCTGAAGCAGGCCTTTGGAACCGCAACAGAAGGCATCTATCTCCGGACCAGATCAGATGGAAAGCTCTTCAACCTCTCCAGACTGAGAGCAAAGTCCAAAGTCCAGCTGAAATGTTTCCGTGACTTCCTCTTTGCCGACGATGCAGCTATCACTACCCACTCTGCCAAAGATCTCCAGCCGCTCATGGATCGTTTTAGCAAGGCCTGCCAAGATTTTGGACTGACGATCAGCCTGAAGAGAACACAGGTCATGGTTCAGGATGTGGACTCACCTCCCTGCATTACAATCTCTGCGCATGAACTAGAGGTTGTCCATGACTTTGTGTACCTTGGCTCAACGATCTCTGACACTCTTTCTCTCGATACCGAACTAAACAAACGCATCGGTAAAGCAGCTACCACGTTTTCCAGACTCACAAAGAGAGTCTGGTCCAACAAGAAGCTGACGGAACATACCAAGATCCAGGTCTACAGAGCTTGTGTCCTGAGTACACTTCTGAACTGCAGCGAGTCATGGACTCTTCGCTCACAACAGGAGAGGAAACTGAATGCTTTCCACATGCGCTGCCTCCGACGCATTCTCGGCATCACCTGGCAGGACAAAGTTCCAAACAACACAGTCCTGGAACGTGCTAGAATCCCTAGCATGTATGCACTGCTGAAACAGAGACGCCTGCATTGGCTCGGTCATGTCGTGAGAATGAATGATGGCCGGATCCCAAAGGATCTCCTCTATGGAGAACTGGTGCAAGGAAAGCGCCCTACAGGTAGACCACAGCTGCGATACAAGGACATCTGCAAGAGGGATCTGAAGGCCTTAGGAGTGGACCTCAACAGGTGGGAAACCTTGGTCTCTGAGCATCCCGCTTGGAGGCAGGCTGTGCAGCATGGCCTTTCCCAGTTTGAAGAGACACTTGGCCAACAGTCTGAGGCAAAGAGGCAAAGAAGGAAGGCCCATAGCCAGGGAGACAGACCAGGGACAGACTGCACTTGCTCCTGGTGTGGAAAGGATTGTCACTCCCGAATCGGCCTTTTCAGCCACACTAGACGCTGTTCCAGAACCACCTTTCAGAGCGCGATACCGGAGTCTTTCCAGACTGAAGGTTGCCAATACTATACTACATGTCATGCATACAAGAGCTCCTTTAGGGGGAAACCTTTCCAAATTAGTGATCTGCAATGGAAACTTGCTATGGAACTGCAACATATTGTGCACACTTTGGGACTTTTGTGGGAAAGGTGGATACTGGTGGGCAAGATTTCTCTCAGGGGAGTTTGTCCATGATTAGTGATCTTAAACATATGTACTTGTATGGAGATAACTAATAAGCTACTTAGGAATCCCAGGTTCCCAGAATGCCGTGTTAAAACTGCTGCACTAGAACCTCTGACCTTTGCTCTCTACAGATGTCTCAGCTCTCCTCCTTTCTCCAACTGATTCTCTTGATTCCAGTGTAGGGCTAGAAGATGGATGATGATGAAACAATCTTTAATTGCTCTCCAGCAGCACTTGAACCACTGATGAATCATATGTGGGTTGCTTCAGCATGTTGCTATTCCTGCTCTGATCAGGTTTTCACGGTATACTTTGGGATTGGTTTGTATTGGGCCTTTATCCAGGTGATTAAAATAGATTTCAACATGCAGGCCCATATATGGCTGTACAGATGGGTTTCATCTGGGTTTCCCCATAGGCTATATTAATGCTTGCTCTTCTGGTGTTATGCATGAAGGTATTCTGAGCGACAGGCAAGCATTGACATACGTGCTTCTTTAACTCAACAACAACAACAAAAATAAACCTTTATTAGGCATATAGTTTTACAACTAGTATCTCCAGACAGTCATGTATGAAAGTATATGTTAAAAGAGAGATAAAAATAAGGGTTAAAACACAACAATTTACTTACAGAGTTGCTCCAAGTTGCTTAGGACCAGCAGCTTAGCCCGCTTCAAGTTGCTCAAATATAAAAATTTAGCAACTGGAAGGGTCACTAATTCAGATTCACCTGCCAGCAGAAGTTGTAAAAAGGTGTTCTCAGAGAGGCCTTTTTTGATTCTTGACAATGACAGGAGATACTGGTCTCTGAGCGCTTGGTTGAAAGCACAGTGCAGAACAATGTGTGGAAGAGAGTCTGCCTCTCTGAGGCCACAATTGCAAAATCGTTCTTCCTTCGGGGCATTTCTAAACCTACCAAGTAGGTCTTTAGAAGGCAATACCAGCTAATGTAAAAGCCCTCCTTGCAAAGGGGCACTGTAAGAAGGTCAGGTACTTTGGTTGTTGACCAAAGGTATTGTTAAGATGGAAATTTAGGGGCGAACATTTTTTTTGGTGGTGCAGCCAAAATCTCTTGCCTTTCTATATCGGTTAGTCTTGTTGTCAGGAGCCTAATAGAAACCTCAAGTGTAGCAGCTCCTTGTAGATCTTCCTTGAGACCCATTTGTCTGATTTTCTTATTGAAAAGACCTTTAACTCATTAATGCACATTTTCATCGTAATGCAGCATGGGTTCAAGGTGGAGCTGGCTACTCTGGCTGAAGCTATTCCTGGAGATTTTTTTTCCTCAACATGGTATACTATTGTCAACAGGGCCTCTATGCCATTTCCAGAATGGCTTTCAGTTGTCACCTGTGGATGAATGCTGATTTTTTGGAGACTCCAGACCAAATCTGAGTGTTGGCAGCCCTAAATCAGGGTTTCTGTTTGTTCTCATGGGAGCATGCCTCTCACTTAAATTGTTCAGGCAAGGTCCTTCTCTGGGTGCTGGCAGGAGACAGGCAGGAGAGGAGGTCTTTTCTGTGATGGTGACCAAATTTTGGAACTTCCTTGCCAGGTGCCACCATAATTATCTTTTAGGTGCCGAGCAAAAGTCTGCCCCACTATTGGAAACTACTTTTTATCACTTGGTTTCTAATTCTTGCCATAAATTTATTCTGGCTTAGTTCATTCTTAATGATTTATTGTCTGTATTACCCTGCTTACTGGGTAAGAGGCACTCTCAGGTGGGTGCTCCTCTTTTTAGCAAGGGGAGAGTAACTGGCCCACCTCACCCCAGCAGTGTCTTTTCTAGTGGCTGTCTGCTGGTGTTCTTTTGCATCTTTTTAGATTGTGAGCACTTTTGGGACAGGGAGCCATTAGATATTTGATTTTTCCCCTGTAAACTGCTTTGTGAACTTTTTGTTGAAAAGCGGTATATAAATACTGTTATTATTATTATTATTGATTTGTGAACTACCCTAAGGGCTATTGTATCAGAAAAGAGGGATTTCTAAAAAAAAATCCATCCATCTGCACATAGAGTGCATGCATACATTGTATTTACTGTTTACTCTAGCCCTTGCTTTCAGTTGTCACCTGTAAATGAATGCTGAATCATCCTCAGGGCTCAGATGCTAAGGAAATAATTTGTAATTTATTTATTTGGTTGGTTGGGTGATAACATTATTGAGCCAAGCTTGGCTAGATACAATATAGTTAGAGATATGTTCATCTGTGAGGAGGGGGCAGCCTTTTCTGGCCCCTCCTCTTCCCTTTAGGTTCTCCCTTTAGGGAGAGGGGGAAGGGGGATCTGAAAATGGGATGAATTCATGTGTTCAGCCAATGGTCTCCAAATTTCGGCCTAAAATTCCACTGGAATAATTATTTTGGATGTGATGGTGGTGAAGCCTTACCATTCCACCCTGCAGTCACCTTTCTTTGCTCCAGATTGTGGTAGAGCAGGGGTGTCCAAAGTTTTTGGCAGGAGGGCCACATCATCTCTCTGACACTGTGTCGGGACAGGGGAAAAAAAGAATTAATTTGCATTTCAAATTTGAATAAATATACATAAATTAACGTAAATGAATACATTAGAGATGGAACTTATATGAATGAATGAAGGTCTTACAATAGCTCAAGGCCTATAAAAGGCCTTGCACTTCGCTGCCGCTGTTGCGTAACAGTCGTGAAACAGCAAGCAGTGGAGAGAGCCCTCATCCCACAGCTTACAAGATGGGTTGAACAGTCGCCGTCATGCTGAGAGCAGTTGCATCAGGCCGACATGGGCTCCAGCAAGTCTCTGGAGGGCCAGAGGCTCACTGGAGACCGGGGGCTACTTGCAGGCCAGATTAGGAGTCCTCGAGGGCCACAAGTGGCCCCCAGGCCAGGGTTTGGGCACCCCTGGTCTAGAACATGGAGAAAAGTCATAATGGCTACTTTTACCAATTGACTATGCCCATCTGAAAGATGGAAGACAACGTATAGAAACTTTTGGAGGAACATGGTCTACTGTTTTGAATGCAAAATATAATTGAGATATTAGTGTGTATAAGACCTTTCTGGTGCTATCACCTCAATACAGTATATCAGTGTCATCAAATTACAGTGTTAAAAAGAGTTGAGAAGGACTAGGCTTTTGAATCAACAGAGAAATTAATTGCATGCTGTCTTTCTTCTCTCTTTCACAGAATGATTATGATGCCTCTGAGGGCACTCCTTCTTTATGCTCTGTGTTTCCTGGGGGCAGTCATTCCGCAGGGACTACACCATGCCACCTTTTCACGCAACACCACCAAATTTCTTCATCTGATTATGGATTCCAGCTCTGGGACTCTTTATTTGGGGGCTACTAACTTCCTTTTCCAGCTGACGTCAAATCTAACCCTGGAGGAAGAGGCTTCCACGGGGCCTTACTTAGACAGCAAAGATTGCCTCCCTCCTGTCACCAAGCAAGAGTGTCCTCAAGCTCAGGAGACAGACAACTACAACAAGCTCCTGTTGATCAACTCGCAGGAAAAGGAGCTCATCGTCTGTGGTAGTGTGTGGCAAGGGATCTGTGAGAAGAGGAGCCTGGGTTTCATTAACAATGTCCTCTTCCAACCCCAGACACCAGGAGACACTCAATATGTCGCCGCAAACGACCCCAATATTTCCACAGTGGGGCTTGTAGGATACTCCAAAGACAACATTTCACTGCTGTTTGTGGGCCGCGGCTACACCAGCCGAGGAGTAGGGGGCAGCATCCCTCCCATCACGACTCGGAATCTCAGGGCCCACCCAGGGGAAGTGCCAGGGCCAGATTCACACTCCATCTTCTCCTACGAAGAGACGGCCAAGCTGGCTGTGGGCCGACTCTCGGACTACAGCCACCATTTCATCAAGTCTTTTACTCACGGTTCCAGTGTTTACTTCTTATTCTACCGGCGGGATCTCAAGTCACAGTCACATGAGTACAGAACCTACATTTCCAGGATCTGCTTGGACGACACACACTATTACTCCTATGTAGAACTACCCTTGGTCTGCAAGTCGAAAGAGAAGACCTACAGCCTTCTGCAGGCTGCTTACGTTGCACAGCCTGGTGGAGAAGGAGACCCTGGCACTGCCCAAGGAGATGTCCTTTTTGCTGCCTTCTCTGCCTGGCAGGCTTCCTCAGGGAAGCTGAGCGAGGAATCTGCACTCTGTATTTATACCATGGATGAGGTGGACCACCTCGCCACTCAGACCAGGGACCTTTGTTACACCAAGAATGGAAAATCCGAGGAAGGCAAAGAGATGGCTTATATAGAATATGACGTCAACTCTTTCTGTGGCCAACTGTTGGCGGTAAGTGGGTTCCTGTGACATGCATATGTAAACCTGAATTGTAGTCTAAGGCACTGGTTCCCAAACTTTTGTGATTGGTGGCTCCCTTGTCTTACTGGGCCATTGACCACTGCTCCCCAATAGGGCTACAATCCTATGTATTGTATAGGGCAATGGGTTATTTGTGAGGATTCCGTGCCTCCCCTGGCTGGTTTCCGTGTCTCCCCCCAGGAGCCATGGCTCTCAGTTTGCGAATTACTGGTCTAAAGCAAGAACAGCCAGCTTATTCAACAGAGGGGGCTGGATCCTCCCTCGTCAGGCCTCTTGTGGGCTGGACTCCTCCAGGTACAACAACATCATTAGTCATCCTCTCCACAGGGCAGTTTGTCTGGGGCCCCAAGCTAAGGATGGGAGCCGTGGCTTCCCCACTCAATTGGTCAGCTCTTCACTTTTTTGTGTCGTCCCCCCCCCCCAATGCAGCTGGTGCTCCTGTAGCATGGCTGCACCACTGGAGGAGGTAGGGTGATAGGATTGAACATGCTTCTGGTGTCTTTGATGCTCAGGCCCCTGGGCGACTGGAACCGTGGGGATGTAGGAGGGGACTATTAATGCATTGCAGATTAGAGCTTTTTTTCCCCTTGGCAAATCGCAGCCAGTAGGGGGGGATCACATTTATGGTGGAGGCATATAGCCCCTCCCTGCAGGGAGACTCAGTCTGGTGGCTACTTACCAAAGAAAGTTGTACCATGTCTGGACTAGTGACAGCTGTTTGAGAATTCCCCATAGACCTGCCTTGGCCATGTACAAAGAAAAGTTATTCACCAGGGCAAGTGCTTGAAGATGCCTCAGGTAGATAGTGGTTTCGTCTCAAAGCTGTTTTGCATTTCAAAGGCAAACATAATAATAATAAGGAGAAATTTTGCAATGCAAATCCTCGCCATCATAATGAGCTGCAGGGGATTGCAGACTATAATGTTAGAGAAAGCTAGAATCCCTGCATGAGCTGTCGTCTTTCGTACTCGGGCTATGTGTTGCACGTTGTAAATTACTATTTGTAATTATATAAGCTATAATTTGCAAATTATTTACAAATTAGAAATAATCATTCCGAGGCAGGCTGCTTATGTGTGTGTTGTGTAGTTTTCCTTTTAGAACAAGTGCAGAGGGGTTGGAGAGGGAGAGATCATTCATACCTGACAAGCAATTCTTGGTTACGGTCTTTGTACTGCACCGGTTCATGGTCTCAGTTGTCACTCACTTGTGCAGTGAAACGTACCTCCTTGGACTGATTTCCACAGAAATGACTGCCAAGTGATTGTACTGAGGAGCCCAACCTACCTATTGCAGTATTGCTGGTGCTTCTGATTATTGGCATGTACCCTGGGATTCAGTTTCTCTTTATTCTGTATCTGACCACAGCCACAATGATACCAATGCGCTCCAAGCAGGATGTAATGTCTAAGGTTGCAATCCTATCCACACTTTCCTGAGGGTAAGCCCTATTGAACAAAATAGGACTTACTTCTGAGTAGTTCTGGTTAAGATTGTGCCCATACGTTCAGAGGGCAAACACAGATTTCAACAGGAAACCACTGTGGAAGGGTGTGGATACAGGAAACAGCTGATGAGAAAAGGACTCAACTCCCCCGCTTCCCTCCCATTCATTACCTCTTTACCCTTAATTATTCCCTCCTGAAGCAGTACATGCTGAGCCTATTTATCCACTGATTTTTCATCCACTGATCTGGTTCAGTGTGGGTCCCCCAGAGCTGTGCTCCCCTCACCTCTGGAGGGTGTTTTGAGTGCCTCCCCACACACCACTGGGAGGTCTTGGAATGTCACTTCTGGTTTTCGACGAAAACTGGAAGTGACATTTTAAGGCCTTTGGAGAGCTGGGGAAGTCACGTCACTTAAACATCACTCAAAACATCACTTTTTAGGCTCCCACTTCTCTCAGAGGCCTTAGAAGGGCTGCTAAGTGTCAGGGAGGCTGTGTGCGGCCTCCCCAGTGCTCAGAACACCCTCCAAAGGTAAGGGGAGCAGAACTTCCCTTGCCTCTGGAGGGTTAAAGGTGCCTTAAACTGCACCTTTACACACAGTTTTCAGTATCTGTGGGGGTTCTAGGAACAGAACCCCCACAGATAACAAGGGTCCACCTGTATTGCACTTTTTAAAAAAGCACCAGAGGCGCCCAATCACATATTTAGGCTGCAGTCCTATGCACAGGTACCTGGAAGTAAGCCCCATTGAATTCAACAGGAGTTACTTCTGAGTAGATATGCATGGGACTGTGTTGTTAGTGTGCAGCCTTTCAGATTGCAGTGGACTCTCCATCAGGCTTGTAGTAATGCCATTTCTAATTGCAGTGCAGCAGTCAAGAGTGCTGTGGTTATGATTCTACGGGCTTGCCTGGAAAAAAAGTACTCAAGTGTGCAGCTCACACATTTCTTGAATGAATGAATGCCACCAAGCCTAGGAGGAAGCTGTGTGAGCACCTGGAAAGCAAAAGCACCTTCAGGTACCTTCACCCCAGAAGGGAAGGCAGAATCAGCATCAGTTTCCCTCCTAGGCATGTCTCAAGGGCTGCTTCAGGGAAGGAACCTGACAAATTGGAACAAGCAAGCAACTTGCCAAGAAGAATCAGTCACAGCAGGGAAAGTTAGCAGGTCCAAAAATCAAGAGCCACAATCACAGAGTTAATCAGTTGCTTAGGCCAGGGGTCTCTAAACTTTTTGGCTGAAGGGCCACATCAAATATCTGGCATGGTGTCGAGGGGGGGGGGAGAATTAAATATACAGGTGGAGCCTATTTATCCGCATTAGTTCCGTTCATGACTAGGTTCGATTAACAAAAAACATGTGCTAAATTCCATAGAGTTAAGCAAATATACTGCAGCCTGACACTTGGGGCTGGAAGGAAACTAAGGCAGCTGTTATCAATCCCCTCCCCTCCTTCGCTTCCCCCTCCTTCCCCTTTCACAGGTGGGATGCTGAGCTTTTAAGAGTCCAGTCCTATGCATTTCTACTCAGAAGTAAACCCCATTGTAGTCAATGGAGCTTACTCCCAGGAAAGTGTGAAGAGGATTGTAGCCTAAATCTCATGCTTTGCTTGCTGAGATTTGCTTGCTGCACTGTTTTGTTTCCGTAGGCTGGAGAGCCTGCACCATGGGAGGGGAGGAAATTTGGCAAACACACCCTGGGTTTTTTAAAGCAATCCCCTCTGTTGCTACCGCACCTGGCCCTGTGTGTGTGTGTGTGTGTGTGTGTGTGTGTGTGTGTGTGTGAGAGAGAGAGAGAGAGAGAGAGAGAGAGAGAGGGAGGGAGGGAGGGAGAGAGAGAGCTCCACCTTGCTGCACATGCTCTGGCTACAGAGGTTTTCTGCCCCTCCCTTCCCCTCTTCAGCCTCTTTGCTGGCTCAGGGGTTCCAAGAGTGTTAGTGTTCCTTCAAAAGGGGAACCTCTTCCATGGCTGCAGGGCTATTTCCCTGCCTGGCGGAGCCTTTTTGCAGTGTTTTGGGCTGCCTGGAAATGGAGCAGAGGCCATCGAAGGGCAAAGGAGGCAAAGACTTTCAATTCCCCCCACCCAATTGGCAGATAAAAAATCCATGGATAAATAGGTTGCACCTGTACAATTTAAATAAATACATTAGAGATGGAACGTAGATGAATGACTGGAATGAATGAATGAATGAATGAATGAATGAATGAATGAATGGGCTCAAATGTCCAGGATTTTTCCAAGAACCAACACAGCCCAAGAAATAAAGTGCACACACTTAAATGGACCCCGATCCCCCCACCCCACAAGCACAGCTCTGGTTGTGTTTGGTCAACTGGGCCAGAGGCTCTCAGGGGATAGAGGCACTCTGTGGGGCTGCATCTGGCCCCCAGGCCGGGCCTCTGGAGAAGCAGAGGAAGGCAGAGAAGGACCATGGGGAGACTTCCGGGGGCGATCAGGCTTCGTCCCAACCTCAGGCGTGCAGCTCCTCAGCTGCCCGGGTGGGAAGTCTCCAGGCTGGAGGACGTCATCCTTCCTGGAGAGGAGGGAAGCAATTCCCTAGGGGGGACCCCTTCTCCAGGGGACGGGCCCATATCCAAACGCACTCAGGATACTCCTTGGTGGGAAGGGGGTTGGGGGCTTCTTGTAGTGGGGGATTCGATTATTAGGAACAGAGGGGGGTTAGAGGGGGGTTCTAATAATTAGAAATTATTAGAGAGGGGGTTTTGCGACGGATGTGAGGACCATGGCGACTTTTAAACTGATCCCTGGGGGAAAGCCGACAGGAGCCGAGGGGCATCCGGTTCGGGACTCCTCATCCCTATAGGACGAGGATGGGGAGGTTAGACAACAGCAAGGTAAAGGCAGAGTCTGAGAAGAAATTGGGAATGATAGCATGATGGGATGTGATAGACGGTTTGGCACAATGAGAGGATTCAGGGATAAAGGAGCTAATAAGCAGCCCATCCTGGGGCATTCCATGTACAAATGCTTTTAGGCAAATACCCGAAGTCTCTGAGCAAAGATGGGAGAACTGGAATGTCTGGTGACAAGGGAAAACATTGACATAGTGGGCATAACAGAAACCTGGTGGAATGCGGAGAATCCGTGGGATACCGCAATCCCGGGCTATAAACTCTACAGGAGGGACAGGGAGGGGTGTGTTGGAGGTGGGGTGGCCATTTATGTTAAGGAAGGGATAGAATCCAGCAAAGTAGAGATTGAAGGTGGGTCCGACTCCATAGAATATCTATGGGTTAAATTACCAGGCCTGAGGAGCGATGTAATACTGGGGGTGTACTATCGTCCTCCAGACCAGAAACCGGAAGGGGACCTTGAAATGAGGAAACGGATCAGGGAGGTGACAAGGAGGGACAGGGTTGTAATCATGGGGGACTTCAATTATCCTCATATTGACTGGGTCAATTTGTGTTCTGGTCACGAAAAGGAGACCGGATTCCTAGACATGCTAAATGACTGTGCCTTAGAGCAGCTAGTCATGGAGCCCACCAGAGGACAGGTGACTCTGGATTTAATATTGTGCGGTACCCAGGACCTGGTTAGAGATGTCAATGATAAGGAGCCGTTGGGGAACAGTGATCATGCTGTGATCTGTTTCGACATGCACGTTGGGGGAAGAATACTGGGTAGATCTCTCACAAAAACCCTTGACTTCCGACGAACGGACTTCCCTCAAATGAGGAGGCTGGTTAGAAGGAGATTGAAAGGGAAGGTAAAAAGAGTCCAGTCTCTACAGAGAGCATGGAGGTTGCTCAAATCAACAGTAATAGAGGCCCAGAGGAAGTGTATACCGCAAAGGAAGGCTTGACCAAATCCAGGGGGGTGCCTGCATGGCTAACCAGCCAAGTCAGAGAGGCCGTAAAGGACAAGGAAGCTTCCTTCCGTAAATGGAAGTCTTGCCCTAATGAGGAGAATAAAAAGGAACATAAACTGTGGCAAAAGAAATGTAAGAAGGTGATACGGGAGGCCAAGAGAGACTATGAGGAACGCATGGCCAGCAGCATTAAGGGGAATAATAAAAGCTTCTTCAAATATGATAGAAGCAGGAAACCTGCCAGAGAAGTAGTTGGCCCTCTGGATGGTGAGGGAGGGAAAGGGGAAATAAAAGGAGACTTAGAGATGGCAGAGAAATTGAATGAGATCTTTGCATCTGTCTTTGCATCCGAGGCAGAAGACCTCGGGCAGATACCGCTGCCCAAATGGCCCCTCCTGACCAAGGAATTAAGTCAGATAGAGGTTAAAAGAGAAGATGTTTCAGACCTCATTGATAAATTAAAGATCAATAACTCACTGAGCCCTGATGGCATCCACCCAAGAGTTATTAAGGAATTGAAGAATGAAGTTGCAGATCTCTTGACTAAAATATGCAACTTGTCCCTCAAAACAGCCACAGTGCCAGAGGATTGGAGGATAGCAAATGTCACGCTGATCTTTAAAAAGGGAAAGAGGGGGAACCCGGGAAACTGTAGACCGGTCAGGCTAACATCTATACCAGGTAAGATGGTGTAATGCCTCATCAAAGACTCTCAAAACACATAGACGAACAAGCCTTGCTGAGGGAGAATCAGCATGGCTTCTGTAAGGGTAAGTCTTGCCTCACAAACCTTTTAGAATTCTTTGAAAAGGTCAACAGGCATGTGGATGCGGGAGAACCCATGGACATTATATATCTGGACTTTCAGAAGGCGTTTGACACGGTCCCTCATCAAAGGCTACTGAAAAAACTCCACAGTCAGGGAATTAGATGGCAGGTCCTCTCCTGGACTGAGACCTGGTTGAAGATCAGGAAACAGAGAGTGGGTGTCAATGGGCAATTTTCACAATGGAGAGAAGTGAAAAGCGGTGTGCCCCGAGGATCTGTCCTGGGACCGGTGCTCTTCAACCTCTTCATAAATGACCTGGAGACAGGGTTGAGCAGTGAGGTGGCTAAGTTTGCAGACGACAGCAAACTTTTCCGAGTGGTGAAGATCAGAAGTGATTGTGAGGAGCTCCAGAAGGATCTCTCCAAACTGGCAGAATGGGCAGCAAAATGGCAGATGCATTTCAGTTTAAGTAAGTGTAAAGTCATGCACATTGGGGCAAAAAAATCAGAACTTCACATATAGGCTAATGGGTTCTGAGCTGTCTGTGACAGATCAGGAGACAGATCTTGGGGTGGTGGTGGACAAGTCAATGAAAGTGTCGATCCAATGTGCGGCGGCAGTAAAGAAGGCCAATTCTACGCTTGGGATCATTAGAAAAGGTATTGAGAACCAAACAGCTAATATTATAATGCCGTTGTACAAATTGATAGTAAGGCCACACCTGGAGTATTGTGTCCAGTTCTGGTCGCAGCTTCTCAAAATAGATACAGTGGAAATGGAAAAGGTGCAAAAGAGGGCAGCTATGATGATTACGGGGCTGGGTCACCTTCCTTATGAGGAAAGGCTACGGCAAAGAGACACCTGAGGGGGGAGATGATTGAGACATACAAAATTATGCATGGGAAGGATAAAGTGGATAGAGAGATGCTCTTTACACTCTCACATAACACCAGAACCAGGGGACATCCACTAAAATTGAGTGTTGGGCGGGTTAGGACAGACAAAAGAAAATATTTCTTTACTCAGCGTGTGGTCAATCTGTAGAACTCCTTGCCACAGGATGTGGTGCTGGCGTCTAGCCTAGACGCCTTTAAAAGGGGATTGGACAAGTTTCTGGGGGAAAAATCCATTACGGGTTACAAGCCATGATGTGTATGTGCAACCTCCTGATTTTAGAAATGGGCTATGTCAGAATGCCAGTGCAAGGGAGGACTCCAGGATGCAGGTCTCTTGTTATCTGGTGTGCTCCCTGGGGCATTTGGTGGGCCGCTGTGAGATACAGGAAGCTGGACTAGATGGGCCTATGGCCTGATCCAATGGGGCTGTTCTTATGTTCTTATGTTTGGAGACCCCTGGCTTAGGCTAAAGCCACTAGACACTTACAAAGCAGGGAGGGTGTATGGGTGTGTGTGTGGGGGGGGGGGGAAGGAATTGGAAGCAGAGAAGCAGCTGGCTGTTTCCTTAACCTTTCCCTTGACTGTCACTCCCCTCCCCTTTCTTCTTTCTTCTGTCCCTTTTCCTTATAATGTGACATACTTTAAGCAGAATCTCCAACTAGGGAAAAAATGGCTGGAGAAAAGGTTTCCAGATGGAAAGGCACAGGCAGGTAAAGGGTTAAGCACTGTGATGAAAATATCTCCCTTCCTCATCACTCTGCAGCTGTTTGGCTGACACCCAAGTCCTGCCCTTAGGCAAGAGGAGGAAACTGACCTGGAAGTATTTATAGGAAGCAAGGGTCAGCAGAGGCCAATCATTGGAGAGGGAGGATGGGGAGCTCAACAGAATCCTAAGTACACTTACTAGGGAGTAAGTCAGGCTGAATTCAGTGGGATTTGCTTCTGAATAAACATGTTTAGGTTTGTACTGTATGCAGGCCATCTGTCAAGCTAAGCATCTAGTGCAGGAGCAATGGTCACTCATTCAAAATTGCTTGTTCACAACCAGTAAGTACTAGAAAAGTCTTAGGTAGCTGTCTTGGTTCAGCAGGGGAGGGGGGAAAAAAACACCCACAGTAGGGGAATACGTTTATTAAAAGTAATTCAAATGTCACAAAGCAGTGAGCAAGCTTCTGAGTTCTCCAGAACATCAGATGTTAAGCAAAACAAGCAGCAAGGAAGGGGGAAGTGAGAGAGAGGTGATGTCAAAGCTTCAAAGCCTATGGTTTACAACAGGATGGAAGAGGTGTTAGGCAGACTTAGAGTGCAATTCAATGGCTGAGTTGCACGAGTTGCACCAGTCTCCGAGCCGTGCTTGCACAACATTTGAGCCACGCCTGCCAGTTCCCTAGGAGAGAGGAGGGTTACAACTTAGTGTGGTGCTGCTGCTCACCTTGCAACCCTGCCAGCATCTACCGGCCACCCAGTGATGACCCCGCATCATGCAGATGTGCAAAGAGCTAAGCACGGCAAAACCCCGTTGCCCAAGCCAGGCCAACCCAATCTGGGGGTTGTGTTGCCAAGAGCAGCTGTTGCTATGGGCACCCAGATGAACCACATAGCACTGGCAACCCCAGCTGTGACGGTGGCCATGCTTATGCCAACACAATGCATAGCTGCTAGCACCATGCATTGCCACCCCTATGCTACAATGAGATTGCATGTAGGATTCATGGAGAAGGGATGGGGGCCAGGAGGAATGAGGGGAGAATGGGAGAGAGGGAAGGATGCAAGCTGGGAGACCCAGTGCTGCGTGCTCCGGCTGCATGTCTCAGCACAGAGCCTGTGGGTAGCATGTCCCTTAAGCAGGATGGTTGTCGCTTGGACTGGGACCCTAGCAATGACCTCCAGGGTCTGGGTGATCCATAACTGGGCAGGTGGGTCTGAAGGTTGCCACAGCCTGCTCCTGGTGCTCCGAGTCTTCCAGCACCTTTGGCAATTCATCCACCTGTGCACCTGGCTGCTCCCTCAGTGACACCACGCCCTGTTCAACCTGCAGCGGGACGCTGCAGCCAGAAGTTCACTGTCAGTTTGAATTGAACGTCGAAATAAGTAGGAGGTTGGAGAAAAGGCAAAAAAAAAAAAAAAAAAAAGGCATCTGGGGGAGAGAACCACAAAACTCTGGCGCATTCTCTCTCAGCATTCTGCAGTTCCGACTGCATAGTTTCAGCCTCAAGGCGGTGTGTGGGACACAGACCTTGTAATGAGTGGTTTATCCGATGGCATGTGAACTTCACCCTCGCTGGTCAGTGCATGGAAGTGCCTGTCATTAAAATCGGCATCTAGCCGTGCATATTTGACCGTGCCAGCTTCCGCGCGGCTCCATTCAGCTCGCAAATGGAAATGTCTGTCAATGAGTTTTCCTCCATCTATGTGGATATCCAGAGGCGGTTTTAGCTTGGCTGCTTTCAAGCAGCGGCCAGGCTCACTGCAGTCTTTCTGCATGCCGCGTGTTCTCTGTAAGCCAGCCGTCTGCACAGGTTTGCTCTGGAAACCATTTCCCCAGTGGATTCGCAAACTAGCTTTCAATTCTATTTTAAGCGTACGCCGGGGTAGCCAGAAACACCAGACTCTTGACAAAAGTTCAGCTCACTTGCTTCCTCTGGAAAAATCATTGACTCAGCTCTCTGATGGGCTGTAATGTCCTGTAAATATTGTTTTGTGTGGAAGCCTGTGTGTTTCTAATTAAGATTGGGTGACAGGCAAGGTCTCTCATTCCTTAAGAAGAAAGCAACCCCCTCCCTGCCCCACCATGATGGCGTGGATGCAGTGAACCAGTGCTTCTCTCTGCAACTTGCACGCGAGTCAGGTTTCAAATCAGTTTAGCTTTGAAGCACAGATATGGCCTGAGAGGTGTGGGGATGAGAGGGAAGAGAAATTGAGGGACAAGAGGCAGCCAGCTGAATGATATGGGACTAGGGAAGCGAGGGCAGGAAAGTCCCACTGAGACTGGACAGACACAACAGAACCAGACAGGTTGGGAGGGGAAGAGAAGTGCAATTTGAACAGGAAACCCTGGCTTCAGGCAATGAATTCCCTGGAGGGTGCCATTTTGTTGGTTTGCTGCCAGCTTCCACGTCTGTGTGCGTCTTTGTGTCAATGGACTTCAAAGCAAAGGATGTTATGTCTTTTCACTGCAGGTGTTAAATTGTCTAAGGCTGGCACTAGAAGTGGAACTTGTGAAGAGTGCAAGAAGTCCAGGGTCCAAACTGAGTGATTGGGGGGGGGGCGACAATTCACCAAGGCCCCTGCAGTGGCTGTGCCACCTCACTGGGGAAGCTGTTGGTTGTACTGCCACAGTGTGAGCCTCCAGCCACATTCAGGCCTCTGTGTGGCTGCTCCTTTGTGAAAAAAAATATGGCTATTCAAGAGAGTACCACCTCTGAACCTGAGGGGCTCCATTTTCTTGGGTCTGGGATGGGGTCTAGCTTGGTGATGAAGGGTCTACATGCAGAAGGTCCCAGTTTTGGTCTCTTGCATTGGCAGGTGGTGCCGAGGAAGAGCCCCCCCCCCCAATCTAAAACCTGGAAAGCTGCTGCCAGTCAATGTAGATAATGCTAACTTATGGTCTGATCTAGTATAAGGCAGCCTCATGTGTACGGCCTTGGTTCAGAGACCATCAGTGGGAACCCAAAACCTTTAATCAAGCAGAGGATTGCTTTACCTCCAGTGCTTTTCAGCTTGTGGGTTGTCATCCCAATGGGGTTGTGAAGCCTCACTTGAGGGGTCATGGTAACATTTCAAAGCCTATACAAGCCAATCCAACCATGGTGCCGCCTTATCAAAACTGAGTTATTGATATAATCCTGCACAGCTTCTTCTCCTGTACCTTCTTGTCCTGCAGTTCCCAAGCCTGGCCCTGCACAGGCTGCTACCTCACAGGGTTGATGTGAAGGCACAAGAGGTGGGGGGAAACGGGACGGGCGGGGGCAGGGAGCAGGTGATGATGGGGTGGGGGTGGGCAGATCGGGTCCCGGGAGAGGAGCAGGATCAGCTGTGGGTCCCCAGCCTTATTTATATGTTTCTTGGGGTTGTGGCACTAAAAAGGTTGAAGACCACATTTCAGTTTCTGAAATGGACAGAGCTCTTTTTACCATTTCTTTCTTCCTTGCATAATACACGGTAATGAAATGTTACATTCTTCCATTACCAAGTTGGTTATTGCATAATCAGTCATGACAACAAATCTACAGAATACTGCCTGGTGCAGACCATTATTTGCTTCTCTTTCTGTTTTTCCTTTCCTCCAAAGGACACTTTGGATGCGTTCCCCTGTGGCTCAGATCACACCCCCAGTCCCATGGCCAGCGCAGTGCCCCTTGAAGCTGAACCCATCTTGGAAAAATCAGATGCCCGTCTAACTGCTGTGGCAGTCAGCATTGAAGACGGACACACAGTCATTTTTCTAGGGGACAGCAAAGGTCGGCTGCATAAGGTAGGAGCTAGTTGGGTATGGCAGGGAGAGAAAGAAATGCTGGTTCAGTTCACAGTCCCATTACCACTAGGAGCTGGGACCTGGTAAGTGGTCTGTTCCGAAGGCAAGTGGAATTTTGTGCACTACTTCCAGGAAGAAGCAAGGGCTGCTTTATACAATGCTTGTGCCAGCACAGATTTATCTTCAAGCATCTATCATTTAATGTGCGCATGGTGGTACGAGAAGAGCGCAGTGTGCTAAAATGAATAAGACATGAACATTTGGATGGAAGAACAAAGTGGAATCTCGCAGCTTCTGCAAGCTGTGGAAAGGACACAAATGTGCCCATGTTTGGCTGCTTTAATATCTGTGCTAGAACTCCTGCTAGCACCCTTTCTGCCTTCTGAGATTTTGCCAGGCCAATTGCCCACACCCTTTCAAGCATAGATCGAGGCCCAGAAGCCTGCTTTTGTAGTCCTTGTTTTTGCTTTGATAATTTTTTTTCCAGTTCAATCAATAAATTAAAAATGGGAAGCTGAGATTCTGCATCTAGCACCAAATCTTGTGCCTGTGAAAAATCATGCATAGTGCACAGCCTTGTTGATGGGAGACTTTTCTTTTTAACCACATGAAGGCAGCCGAAAACCCCACTCTGCTCTATATAGTGCAAACGCTAAAGCATACCGAGAAGTTTATGTGGAGGCAAGTTTCTGCATTGGAAAAGTTCGTGTGCAGTGACCCTTGATTATTCCTCTCCCTCTTTTTTCTCCGTATATAAGTGACCTGTGTCTTTAATGCTGACTTGATGTGCCTGGACAGCAGCACTTAGGTCTTCTCTTAGAACTCAGGATAGGGCAGAGATTATGTACTTCTTTTTAAATTTTTGGAGTATCTAACCATAACTGAAGTCTTTCCCAGTTTGAAGAGACACTTGGCCAACAGTCTGAGGCTAAGAGGCAAAGAAGGAAGGCCCATAGCTAGGGAGACAGACCAGGGACAGGCTGCACTTGCTCCCACTGTGGAAGGGGTTGTCACTCCCGAATTGGCCTTTTCAGCCACACTAGACGCTGTGCCAGAACCACCTTTCAGAGTGCGATACCAGAGTCTTTCGAGACTGAAGGTTGCCAACTTAACCATAACTTTAAAAAAAAGCAAACATTCTGTAAGACGTACTTTTTTTGGAAATTCACTTTATACAGAATTATAAAGCTGTGGTGGATGGCACTGCAAATTACCATTTTCAGTTCTGAAAATTGAGACTGCTGAGGTCACGACATGCCCAAGTTGACTCAAGAGTGTTCCTGACCAAAGTCTCTGAGCCAACCTAAACAGGACAATTGTCCATGCGTCTGCTCCACTCACATACAAAGCAGAGATGTGGAATTCACTCTTTGCATGAAAGAGGAGCGTAACCCACTTTGCTCCCCCATGTCACCTTGCGGTTTTAAGCAGTTTTACTCCCAATTCAGCTTTGCTATCAGGAACAAACCAGGTAGAGGAGAAAATGACTTTAAGAAGTGACAGGCAACAGGGGATTTGCTCCTTTCTGTTCCATGTTCCTTTTTATCTCCACTTTCTTTGTGAGCTGGGCAAATGCATGGATAACATTCCCTGAGCTCCCTTGCCTGCCGTGTCTAATTCGGCCTTCGGTCCAACTCACTGGCCAGTAGAGCAGTCTCTCCCCACTTATCCACGCTGGCATTTTGGTTCCCTGAGGTGAGCTGCTACTCAGCTTGACTGCCCTGTCAACCAGAGAGGCTGTTCTGGAGCTTCTTCTGCTGCAGTGATTGTGGCTCCCAGACACCATCCATGCTAACCAGAGCAATCTTTTCTTCAACTGTTGGGCCTTTGGCACCACCTAGTGGCCGTCCAGTATGAACACAGGCTTATGTCTGGGCCACCTTTTTCTACTGATGCACCCAAGAAAGTACCAGGAGCAACTGCTGAAACCCACACTTCACTGCCTGCTGTTCCTGATTCGGGCTCTCCATCTGGGTTCTGTGAGAGTCAGTATCGCATTCAAGAAGAATGAAGTTTCTTTTACAATGCCTGGGCATCAGTCCCTGAGAGTCATTTTCTTCAGTGCTTTTCTATTCATTAGTATCTTTATGTGTGAGTAGATTCAGCAACTTACCTGTCTTTTAATTATTAAGTGCATAATACTTTAAAGCAGCAATTTTTAAAGTTTTTTTTTTTTTCCCCTCATGGCACACTGACCTCTGTGGTCCTCTCTGTGGTTTTCTCCTCTTGTGATGTTGCTTCCGGGTTCCAGGAGGTTCTTCTTGTTTCTGGGGCTCTGTTTCCAGGGCAATGTCTGTAGTAACAAATTCTGTCCCTCTGTTAGAGCCAGCGGAAGAAGAGGGACAAACAGTTCATTACTACAGATAGTAGCCATGGAGACAAAACCACAGAACCCAGATGAGTTTTTCAGCAATTTTTAACACTGCACTCCAAACTCCTGTGTCACACCTGTGGACATTTCATGGCCCGCTGTTTGAAAATGGCTGCTTTTGAGACTGGGAGGCCCCTTGTTGCGCCATTGTAAAGGAAGAGCTTTCATTCTACTACACCAATTAAATGGAGTGGGTGCCAGAGAGGCTAGCTCTTCCTTCACTGCAATGCCCCACCGTTTTGTGACCCATGTTTGTTTTGTTTTTGTCAGATTTCTTAGGGTTGTGCATGCCCTCTCTTCTGTGCAGGAGTAGACATCCAAATCTTAAAAAATTGGACAGGGGGCAAAAACTGGGGAAGGCCTTGACATGACAGCAAATCTCTCTTCCCCACAGGAAGATCAGTATTGTACTACTCTGTTGGGTCTGAAGAGGATACAATAGTCATTATGTGGAAGTTTCAGAAGTTTGTCTGAAATGTGGCTGAGGCTCAAAGCATCCAAACTGCACAATTTATTTTGAATGTCTTATCTGGGCTTTTCTGATCTAAGATGTAGCGGCAGAGAGATCAGAACTTCTCTGTTTCTGAAAGATGCAAAAAAGGAGCATGGATGGACAAGAACTGTATAGCTCCCACCCCTTCTTGAATTTCACTCCTCTTTTGCCCATGTTGATTTGTCATCTTGCAGGTGTACTTGGGAGCAATGGGAGACGTCAACCTGTATGCGACTCTAACAATCCAGCCAAACAGTGCTGTGAGTGGAGATCTCCTCTTTGACCAGTCCAAGCAGCACCTGTATGTCATGACTCAATCAATGGTGAGAGCAAAGTTCCTACTTTATAGCATTGCTCTTCCAGGTGGGCATGGAAAAGAGCACACAACTTTATGGAGCAGGCCTTGCTCATCTCTTGGGTGTGCAAGTAGCAGTAAGTTTCCACCAGTGCAAGAGTTATGTATGGTATATCCTGTCTAAGTTCTTAACAAAGAACTCTACTGTGTTCTGGAAAAAAATGCACTCAAAATAATGTACGCAAATGGTTGTTTCCTTGTACTGAGCATACAAAGTCCACCTGAGTGCTAGTTTGGTGTACTGATTAGAGTGTTGGACCAGGGAGACTCAGGCTTAAATCTCCCCTCAGCCCTGACACTTCCTAGGTGACCCTGGGCCAGTCACATTCTCAGCCTAGCCTATCTCGCAAGGTTGTTGTAAAAATAAAAGGCAAGAGAGGAGTCATGCACACCACCTAGTGTTCCTTGGAGGAATAAAAAGTAAATAAACTCACAAATAAACAAACTTAGAAGTAAGTCCTATTTTGTTCAGTGGAAAGAAAGCCTGCAGAATGTGTTTGACATGAGACAGCAGTGGAGCAAAAGAGAGATGCGTGTGTACTTGAGGAAACAAAGCCTCTTTCAAAGCATTTTCAATTCTCTTCAAAATTGTTGTCTGTCTCCATAGGAAGCTGCTGTAATCCTTTTTAACAATTGATCCTAAGAACAGTATTTTAATTTCCTCTGTTTTAAGCAGAATGACGGAGACCTTTGATCAGTCTGTTCCTGGATTTCAAATTTCTTTTTTTATCTGCTTCCTGGATATTGCTTTTGCAATAAGGTTGATTCAGTGGAGGCTAAAAGATGTTAGCACCCACACCTCTTAAGGCTACAGTCCAATGCATGTTTACTGGGGAGAGTAAAGTCCCATTTAACTCTGTAGGATTTACTTTTGAGTAAACATCGATATGGCAACTGCTATGAATAGAAAAGTGTTTTTTGTATTTTCTTAACCCCTTCCAAGTTAAGAAGCTGCAATTTTTCTTTCAAATAAACTTTTAAAATCCCAAGGTAGGTTCATGAAGGGCTGAAAATCTAATGGTAAAAAATAGCATTCAGCCCAAATTATCCAGATAATAAAATCCATGGAGTTGCTGAAATCTTTGCAGTTTTCCAGTGATTTTCATGGACTTTCAACCATGTTTGGGGTTTGCTATGTTCCCTTCTTGGCTTTCAACAGAGTACAAGTGGAGAGATTCTACTGATGTTTTTAGAATGTTGTGACCTCCTTTTAACCCTTGGCGAAGAGTAGGATGAAAATCGATATTAATAACAAAAACCAAACTAGAGCAGTTCTACTAATATCCCAGAGGAATCTTGAATATCTGAACCCCAGAGTAATGGTAGAGGAAGGGCTTCGTTCATTCATTAACAGTCATTAAATGGTTACAAGACTAAAAAAAAAAAAAAAAAAAGGACCTGGTTGCTAGACACACTTTCTTTTAATTTATTTTGTTTAGTTTGATCTCTAACCCACAATGTCCCAAGGGTTTGGGGCTGGTAGCAATACTTAGCTTGACAAAGCCCATAGGCTAGACATAGCTATTAAAATGTAAAGCATTCAGTAAAGTGTTCTATTAAAATGTAAAACATTCGCTGTGATCTGTGCAGTGCTGAACATTTACCATTGTTGAAGTATGTGTGACTTACATGCATGTTAAATCTGCTGCAGGCCTAAGTTGCTGAGTGTTGCTTTGTTTTGTTTTAACATTAAATCTCTTTAAGCATAAAAATGGTTCAGGCCATTAAGAAGGACTTCCTGACAAAAAACAGACAACAGACTAAAGAGGGGGAAAAAAATCCAGCAGATGGGAGGTGTCCATTAAGACAAAGAGCCTGGCCAGGCACTCTCCAACCCTGGCTATCTAGCTATCTCCCCCAGCCTGATGTCATTTATCACTGTCCTTTCTTTATGAGCTCTCCACCAGGTTTCCATCCACGTGACCATGCCCTGTCCAAGCCAATTGGGAATTTCAATTCCTGAAAGGTTCCATGGGCTGTTTTTGCAAGACCTTCTCCACCCCCCACCAGCTTTTGTACACAGGCGCACACACACAGCCCGGCACTGATCTTCCCTTCTCGTGCTCTTTCCTGTATCACTCCTTTGGTCATTTTGCAAGTACTGTAGTGGCTGAATTCTACAGACTGGGAATATACTGTGCCTTTTAAACAAGACAACTCTCCAACATTTAGATCAGGTGTTCCCAAACTATGGCTTGCAGGCCACATTTTGAGTCTTGACTAGCCTCTTGAGCCCAGTGGCATTATAATTACATGTGCTCTCCTCATTCCTTCCTTCTTCCCCCCCCCCCATCCATCTGCCACCAAGCACCTTCTTCCTCCTTTCCAAGAGTGCAGCTGAGAGACAGTGGCTCCTGCAGTTGTTTTTTTCTCCTATTGTGTATGCTCTTAGAGATGTACAAAATGTATATATTATTTTTGCAGAACTGACCTTCTGCAGCCCATCACAAGAGTGAGGCTGAATAATGTGGCCCTGTCAGCTAACAATTTGGGGACCTCCAATTTAGTTGATTAATCTAAATCAGAACATTTTGATCAATTGAAAAGGTGCCCCCAATTCATTAGTCAGCAAATAAAAATTAATTATTTTTAATACCCATATTTATAAAAGTGGCAGGTGACACAAGCGTCATCTTAGAAGAGGCATTCCCTTCTCTGAAAATAACATGACACACAAGTGCAGCAACTGAAAACAAAGAGCATAGGCTTTTCCCCTTTAAAGCTTTTTTCTGATATGCAGATTTATTCAGATTAACTGATTGATCATTGATTAAGCAATTACAGTTTCTTTAATTGGGTTGTGACATGCTATGATTCCCAAACCTGATCCACTGGAGAGGGGGAGCTACAGTGCATTCTAAGCCCACCATTTAATATGTGGACTTGCCTCATCCTGGAGTTTCCAGTGCTTTGCCTGTGGTTGCGATGTTTCCCAGGATTATCAATGTGCCTCTTCATGATGGGTGCCCCAAGGAAAGGGGTTAATTAACTCATTCCCCCTCCAGTCCTAACTGCGTCTGGCAATTTGTCCTGCAGGTTTACTGCTGCACTAGTTGCTGTGACTCAGGCCTTTGCTGTGGTTGCTGTCAGTGATTCCCCCCACCCCCCCACCTCCGTGACCCCAGTTGCTCCAAACTTGCTTTTCCCTACCCTGCTTAGCTCCTTCCTCCTGTTTCAAGCCACTATGTAGCTGCACTGAAAACCTGCTTGGCTGCTGACATGGGCGACCGCTATAATGGCAACATGAATGCAGCACCAGTTAAGGCCCAATTATGTGCGCACACTGATGCACATTTCTTTGCTTTTGCAAAACTTTCTTCTGAAGCTGCTATGGAGATAGAAGTGCAAATGAGGTCTTCTCAACCCTTGGCCTGCCACCCACCATAACACCTTCAGTTGGTGCTGAATCTTAGACACCATACTAAATTCTAGCCTTGTGTGAAATTGTAGAATACACACAGCCCTGGCTAGAAGAGGGTACGGTAGGTTGTGGTGCAACCTAATGTGGTGCAAGGGGATTCACTTACAGCAGAGATCTCACAGAATCATCCGCTGGAAAGTATGTGAATTTCTGTGGATGGTGATAGCCAGGCTGTTCTCTGCCTCTCTTGCAGGTGGCCAAGATTCCGATATTTGAATGTTCTCAGTATTCTGACTGTGAGTCATGCTTGGCACTGAGGGATCCATATTGTGGCTGGTGTGTTCTCCAAGGAAGGTGAGATCTCATTTTGATTTCTCTTAGTATGACACTGACAGACCAATCCTGCACTGGGCTGTCCTCAAATACGCACCCATCTACAGAGCTACAGAGGTGGCACAGATCCAAGAAGACCCATTGTAGAGTAGAAGGCTTATGGAAGGATGAGGAGATTTAAATCTCTTTTCCCCTCCAAATCCTCCCAGTCAGGGCACCTCACCGGATACAGCGTGCTCATTTTCAGCATGGCTGCACCATAGGGGTGGGGGGGAGAGGATCGGATTGGGCCCTGAGTGGTGGGTCCATAGCTCTGCTGGTGAATGACTGCAAAAGTCAGCACATTACTAGGGGATTCAGAGACAAAGGCTAAGGGGCTTAAGCTGCAGGAGGGGAGATTTCAACTAGATACCAGGAAGAAATTCTCAACAGTCATCATTCATTCACTGGTTGGCAACCTTCAGTCTCGAAAGACTATGGTATAAGCCTACAGCACCCGGTATTCCCTTGCAGTCTCCCATCCAAGTATTAACCAGGTCTGACCCTGCTTAGCTTCTGAGATCAGACAAGATCAGGCCTGTAACAGCAGTTGAACAATGGAACCAATTATGGCGGAAAGTGGTAGATTTGCCCTTCTTGGAGGTCTTCAAGCACAGGCTTGACAGGCAGCTTTTTGCAACGCCTTAGAGAGGATTTTTCAGGTTCTTGCAGGGGGTTTGACTAGACGGCCTTGAAGGCCCCTTCCAATTCTAGGATTCTGTGGTTCTGTGACTCTTTTTCTGCCAAGAGAATGGGAATCTTGGGCACATGCCTCATGCACATGCACATTATTTAAAAATAATCGCCCGTGGTGTTGATCTTTTTTCCTACCTTTGTCTACTTTTGTTTCCCCAGGTGCAGCCGTCACTCTGAGTGCTCCAGGTTCACAGTGAGTGAGCAGTGGTTGTGGGGCTTTAATGCCACCCAGCGGTGCCTGTCTGTCCAGTCACTGAGCCCAGCCAACATCAGCAGAGAAGAGCAAAAAAATGTGAGCCGTGAGGCGTGTAAAGCTCCCCTGTTGACCAGTGCTTGAGTCATAATGGTCCTTACTGAATTCCACAACATCCACCCTGTGGACCCCCCCCCCCCATTTTGGTCAGATCATGGTCTTGTTCTCTGTTGCCTTCTAAAAACTGCCTAAGGGGGCCAGGCCTCCTCTAAACCCCCTCCCTGCATTCAAGCTCTGCTTTTGAAGGCTGTGAAAGCAACTTCTCACCTTCTGATGACAGCAAAGGTTTTGACACCTCCTTTGTGAAGGGAAAAGTGGGAATCACTCGCACTTCTGCTATATGTAAAGCGTGAAGCTGTCCAGACTGGCCTTGGGTCATCACCAAATGCATGATTCATGGAGGTCGTAATGGAAGGACAGCTGAAGCTGAAGTGGTCTGGTCCTGGCCTCTGTCTGGATGGAAGGCATATCTGTGTATGCTGCCTTGAGTTCCTTGGAAGAAAGGCAGGATATAAACGTAATACAAAAAGTCAAATCGACAACGTCCTTCTCAATAACAACTTTAACATTTCTCTCTATCCTTCTCCCTTTCTCCCTTCTTTCCTCCCATCAATATTTATTCTTTCCTCCTTTTATATTTGACTCCCTTTTTGCCCTTACTTCAGATCCTGAAAAAATAAAAATATTTTGAAAGTAAATCTTGGAAGCAGAATAAATTCCATAAAATGGCTATTCTGGGTAAACATAATGAGTGTACATCCATACTAGATTCTGAATGTATAGATTCTACACCTACATTATGAATTTAAACACACACACACACACACACACAAAGTGTGCACAGCCCTAATTATACCCTGCTGCTTCAATTATGTGCCTATCTAGAGATGAGGGGCTGAAAACACAAACAATCCAATCAAGAAATATGGAACCAAATGTATAGCACACCATCTATGAGGATGCGGTGGGTGCAGATATCTCTGATTTCATTTGAAACTAAATAAGTTATTAATCTTCATGATGGTGGAGGATACCTTTGAATACATGTGGGCAGGGCCTCTGAGAGGAATTTTGTCAGGGGGTACAAAGTTTCTTTTGGGCCCCTTCCCAAAGGGGGAGGGGCAATGGGGGCAGGCAGAACAGGAGGCAAAATAGGGCAGAGGAAGGGTGCTGACAGCCCAAATAGTCTTTGGAGCCCAGGTCTACCAGGCTTCGTGATACGGAGCTCAGGTCTACCTGACCATGCAGCATTGGCAGCTAGATACAGTAATATGGAAAACCAAACACACTCTTCTCTCTAAAATCTTTGAAATATGGAAAATCCATTGCAGAAAATTAGCATCATCGTATTTAGGCTCACATTAGAATGAACAGTGTCTTGTGTGTACCAAAATATACTTCTGTAGCAGCTGTAGCCCGGCAACTGTGTCCCTGAACTCCTATACACTCCTTCATGGTTATTGGATCCACAAGCCAAAGAGCTATGGTGGCAGGCCAGTTTCCTCCCAGATTTGACACTGTGTTAGGGAGGGTCATTGATGCATTTCGGGGCCTGGTGCAGTTGCTGCGTGCCCGTGGTTGTGTCCCCAGCATCGTGGCAGGCAGTGAGTTTGGGTGAAATAGGAAAATGTCAGATCCCAGGAACTTTCTGGGCCCCTCCTTTGACTCCTGGGCCCCCTTTCTGACCCTGGGCCCGGGTACAAATTATCCCCTTTACCCCCCTCTCCTAGGCCTTGCTTGTGGGGAACATCTGCTCTAAAAAGGACATTGTAACATCTTCAAGGACTAAAGCAACCACCTTGTTTGCTTGTGTCCTTGTTTGTCTCCATCACCACCCCCTTAATCACTGTTATTAATCTGTTCTCATCCTACCTGGGAACATGAGATAATACTAATTAGGAGGGGAGTTTTTCTTAGAAGGACACATTATTGATCAAACTGCTCTTTGATTGGCAGATATTCTTGACTCTTTCGAATTTGCCTTCCCTTTGGGATGGAGAATCCTATTCGTGCTTCTTCGAAGATGCTGAGAGCTCTGCAGTGCTGATGGGGTCAGGTGTCATCATGTGTCCCTCTCCGGAGCCCAGCAAAGTGCCATCTTTGAAGGCAGGAACAGGTGAGTGGCAAGAGCCAAAGTCTAACCATGGTGAATGTGATCATGAATGTTTTAGGATGGGCAGCCAGAGCATTGCAAAGGATCAGAAACAACAAATAGTTGCAGCACAGGCCTGTGCATGTCTACTCAAAAATATGTCTACTCCAGACTACTGAACCCATTGAGTTCAGTGAGTTCAGTGGGACTCACTGCAGACACCCGCCCATAAGTCGACCCCACAGATAAGTCGAGGGCAAGTCTTGAGCCAACAATCATGGAATTTTCTATGACCCTCGGATAAGTCGGGGGTTAAACTTAAAGGGTTGTCTGACTATAGTTTTGTCTGATTTTACCCCAGGCCAGATCCTGAAAAATAACCTACCACTAATTGTTACCTAAGAACTGTAGCCTCTAATTTATTAAAAACATAGTAAAAGATACATTTTTATTCTTTTTAAATTCTGGTCACCACCATTTTGTAAACACCATCAGAGTAAGTGCACTGTAAACAACATACCAGTAAATCAGTGGTTCCCAACCTGGTATTCATGTACTCCCAGGGACACTCGACAGGACCTTCAGAGGTACTTGAAAAAGAATGGAATAATGGTAGAAAAAGGCAGGTCATGTCATGCTCCAGTATACCTTGCAAGGACCAGCAAGGCAGGAAGGGAGGAAGCTAGTTGGCTTTGAAAGCCCCACCAACAGCTAGTTCTTGGTCATCAATTCATGTATGAACCAGTGATTGAAAACCAGCACAGTAAAAAAGCTGAAACATAATATGGAAAGTGATCAATCACTCAGAATTTCTCAGCACACTTCTGGTGCAAAACAGTGCAAAGGCAGAGTCTTCTGTTCCTCAAACAGATAAAAAGAGAAAACACTGTGATGAATACATGAAGTCTGGGTTTTCATAGAGAGGAGATGAGGGCTTGTATTATTACAAACATTTTGCTCATATGAAGGGTACAATTTATTATTGCCAAGGAATATGCAAGTGAAAAAAGGTTGGGAACCACTGCAGGAGAACCATGAATCAAATCCACCTTTAAAGTGTCTGGTGTGTTAAGCCAGAAGCTCTACATATAACATACAACTCATAACACATAACTGAGAGTGTGCAATTCAATTCATAGCAGAGAGATGCAGCTGCATATATTTGCAACCCTTTTTACTCAGAAGTAGACCCACTGCTTTCCATGGGTGGTGTTATTAAGTAATGCTGCATTGAATTGTAGCCTGGGAATTGTTGCTTCAAATGGAAAGGGGATCCCATCCTGGTGCTGAAAAAAAAAAAAGACCTCTGCCAAATGCAAAGCCTTTGCAAAAGGGAATTAGGTTGCAGCAGCAAAAGGGAATGGAGGGGAATAAAAGGTTAACTTTGGCTGGAACATCCCAGGAAAGTAACTTTAGCAACTAACCAGCTGCCTGCCTAAGCTTAGCCAGAAAGAGTTTAGAGTTGAAAGACTCTGCCCTCTGATTGACCCGGAGATAAGGCGAAGTGAGAATTGGAGCTTGATTACTTGGCAAAAATTTCACGTACTATACCTGAGTATCTGCGGTACTCTGTATAGGATTTCAGGGCGCAATCCTAACCAACTTTCCAGCACTGACATAGCTGTGCCAATGTGGCGTGCTCTGCATCCTGCAGTGGGGAGGCAGTCAAGGGGACCTCTTCAACCTATGAGCATGTTTGTTGCCTTACCTTGGGGCTGCATTGCGGCTAGGTCAGTGCAAGTTGGTTAGAATTGCGCCCTTAGTCTTATACTGCTACTTCCCCTATCTAGCATAGCTTCATTGCCAGACCAACTCTATGCTTGTGAACTCAGAAGTAAGTCCCATTATAGTCAGTGGGGCTCACTCCCAGGTCAGGGTGACCCAATACAATGGAGGACAGAATGCCTGTACTATTAACCATTATATAGAATTGCCTCTACCTTTAACTATTATATAGAACCATTGTGGTATATAGCAGTGTTTCCCAGACTGTGGGTCGTGAACCAATTTCAAGTGAGTCCTCATTCATTTGAATATTTTATTTTTAATATATTAGACTTGATGCTACCATGGTATGCAACTGCATTTGGGGAACTGTTACAGACCTGTACTTTGAACAGGCTACTCTGTATATGCTTTTAACAATGATAGTAAATGGGACTTACTCCTGGGTAAGTGTGGGTAGAATCGCAGCCTAGGACTGTTAAAAATTTATCTGCTTGATGATGTCATGTCCGATCATGACATCACTTCCCATGGGTCCTGACAGATTCTCATTCTTAGAAGTGGATCCCGGTTCTAAGTGTGTGAGAACCATTGGAATGTAGAGTTTGGGCAGGTGCAGCTTTTAAACCCTTGAGTTGCACCTGCCCAAATTCCCTCTTTTATACAGTGGTTAAAGGTATAGACACTCTATACCTCCATTGTCTCTTGTCATCCTGTCCCAGGTAAATGTGCATAGGATTGTGGCCTGAAACTTGGTGGAACTTAATATGTGTAGGGGCCTTCCCCTGGAGGGGCCTGGAACAGGCTTGTTCCTCCCCAGGGAGGCCTCAGATTGGCGGGAGGGAGAGGGGGCTCCAGCACTCTGGTCCTCCTCCCTAGCAGAGCTGCCAAACCTGGCCTAGGAGCAGGAGCTGTTGACCTCACAGCTCTCTGCTTCACACTGACTGCCACTCATCCCTGGCCTCCCTGTTTTATGGAGCAAGCCTGCCCCCTTTGGCCCCTCCCCTTCCTCCAGGTGGGGCAGAAAAGGCCTTTCCTGTGCCTGGCTTGTTTCCTTCTGTGTTCCTTGTTTGCCCTGCCAGCCCCCTCTGGCTGGTTGAGGTGAGCCAACGTGCTTTGCCCCCTTTGGGGGCAGTGAAGCCTCCCCACCTTGGGCATGGGGTGCCTGCTCCCAGGTAAGTCGGGGGGTCAGGGCATTTGGAAGGGGCCCTGACAATATGAAGAGGAAGTCCATGTTGGGTAGAGGAGAGGGAGGTTCCTTGTTTATCCCAGTCCTCTCCCTTTGCAGAATTACCATAGCGTCTTGGGGTAACATTTGGCCTGGTCAGGCATTAGGCTTTCATGAAACCACATGCAGGCCTTGGTGCTCATTGTTCTCACATGCTTTGAATGGTCCATTTCTGTATCCATATCCTATCCTGTAGGAGGCTTGGCCTCCCTTCTACCTGTGCCACCCCAGGAACTTGGTCACTTTACCTATTCATGACTAACCTGTAGTTCAGCACTCTTTCTCGGATGTTTTCCCTACAAGAGCAAAATAAAAGAAAACCTTTGCTGGGCAAGGAGATCATGCCTGTGGGTACACAATGTTCACTCATTCCCAAAATAGTAACAGTAATAATATTAAGTAATGAAATATACATCATCACATACGAGAATGTACACAGTTCTTTTTCCCCTGCCATATGTGAATCTTTCCATCTGTTAGTGGAATGTGGGTTTGTTCCATGTATTCCACGTCTACCTTCTGGCCATCTGCTGCTTCCCTGTTCCTTTTCTCACTTCAGTTTGTCCGCACTGGGATAGAGAGACTTCTTTGCTTTTCCCAGCTCTTTGTCCGTTTCTGTTAATTCCACTCGCTGTTCCCTTGCCAAGATCCCAGGTGATCCCTGCCAAGGTCCCAGGAGTCTCATCCCTTCTCCTTCTTTACTAATACATTATTTTGCCGTCAGAGTGCCTGCCATGGTGTGGGTCTTGCATGAACTCTCACTACGTCGGAGTGATGTTTGGGTTTGCAATCTAATCAATCAGTTGCCCTCACTTAAATAATACATTACCAAATATACTCAGTATCATTCATTCTCCTGGCAGTATTTTTGCAGAATTGGGCTGTCCTGTTCACAAAATGGTATTTTACTAAGAATCAGCAAGAGTTTCTGAGTAGATCGATCTCTCTCTTCCCCCCCCCTCCATGTTTGAATAAGGCACTGTTTGCCTTTTGACTCTGTTTGAGGAATTATGTTTATTACCATTTTCAGATCACATAACTATTCGGCTGGTGGTGCGCTTTCATGACGTTTTTGTTGCTTCAACGCCCTTCTCTTTCTACGACTGCACAGCCGTGGCTGCTCTGAGAAAATCAGCACCGTAAGTTCATGAGGATGCCTCTCCCCTCCCTAAGCACACATCCTGCAGTATCTCCGAAGCACCTGTTTGATCTCTGGGTGCTATTCCACAGCAGCTGTTCCTTGTACCCTTGTTTTCAGATGCCAGGGATGTGTGAGCAGTCATTGGGGATGTAACTGGTGTGTCCATCATCACCTCTGCACTCATAAAACTGCCTGCGAAGAAGGAGCCATTATCTACAACGAGAGGGTGTGTCTTTCATAGCTTCCATTTGTTAACTTGGTCTGTTGAATTTTTACAGGTGGGCAGCCCAATTCTGAGCTGCCCACAGCGCCCAGGCTCGGTGGCTCCGTGGAGGGCTCCCGCCGAATCCTGCGCTTCCCGTGCAACCGCGGGAGACTCCTCGGGAGAAGGGGACTTCCCCCAAGTAAGGGAAGCAGCCCTGCAATGGTAGGCGCTTTCCATCCAGAGTAAGGGAAGCAGCCCCGACCAAAAGGTTGGTGCTAAAGTAAAGGCGCTCGTGTAGGGTGCGCGGCCCTGCACAAGCGCTCTGGATCCTGCGGAGCACAGCTCTGCAGATCCGCCTCTCTCCCTCCCCCTGACATGCCTCCCGCCCGCCCCCTGGCGCTCCTCCCCTTAATGCCTCCCCCACATCCCCGGCCACGCCCCCACCTCCCATTCCACAGCCCAGCGGTCCGGGAGACCACTGAGCTGCGGAACCCAGGCGACCGCCACGCACTAGCCCAGCTCCTGCCGGCGCTGGGCTAGCTCTGGCAGGAGCCCAGTGGTAAGCCTCACAAATGTGCCTTACAGCACGTTTGTGACTGTGGTCTGCGGCACAGAGCCGTGCCACGGTCCACAGGATTGGGCTCTAAGGGCTCAACCCTAAACAACTTTCCAGCATTGACATAGCTGTGCCCATGTGGCATGCGTTGCATCCTGCAGTGGGGAGGCAGTCAAGGCAGCTTTTTCAAGGTAAAGGCATGTTTGTTACTATACCTTGGGGCTGCATTGTGGCTAGGTCAGTGCTGGAAAATTGGTTAGGATTGCGCCCTAAGGCTGCAATCCTATACACATTTTCCTCTGTGTAAGTGTTCTCTGTGTAATGTACAATTGCATTGTAAGAATGCAATTTGCTGTAAGTTCAGGAGCCCAAGGACAGCCTTTTTTTTCTGCCTTCGATTCAGTGCATCCAAAGAGTGGGGTTCCAGAACTTTCAGAAAGTTCCAGAACTTTCAGACAAAGAGTGGGGTTCCAGAACTGCTTTGGACAGTTGTTTGGCTGTTTCCAAGGTCAGGTGCTTATCTGGAATGAAGGAATCTCCCAAGTTACTTTGAGGCCACATAAACAAGCTCCCTCCTGATTCCAGGGGAGCAATTTATTTCTGGTAACTTTCTGCCTTAGTTTCCATTTTGAATTCCCAAGATAGGTGGAAATAGTGCCTGAAAGAGTGGGCTTTAGGAGGAGAAACTGAATATCTGTGATAGAAGAGATGCACCTACCAAAATACATTCTTGTGCTCTGTCCATATAGCCTCATGTACCCCTTTCCTCACCAATCATATTTGGACACGAATCTCCCGTAATGGTGATAAGTGAAGTGTATTATTTTTATTACTCCCGTCATCTTTATTGCTTACATTTCACTCTACTGCTCTTCTCCAAGGAATGCCAGATTCTCCCACCCCCTCCATCCAACAACCCCATGAGGAAGGTTAGACTGATTGATCTTGACTGATGTTCATTGTCCCCTTCTGCCGCTGTCTTATTCTGGCTCTAACTGGTTGTCTCTTGTTTGCTTCTTTTTGTTTCTCCAGGCTCAAGTAGCCTTTAGTCCATGGCCACCCTCAGCCACTCCCAACACAGCAGCGCCCCCTTTGTTTTCTTCAACTGTGGCCACTGACTCCACCTTTCTCCCTGTCACACCATTGGCTACTTCCACATCCAGTCCCACCACCATTCCCACCCCCACCACACTATCAGCAACTTCTGCCATGACTACTGTAAAGCTTGAAACTCTCGGCACCACACACTCTCCATTGTTGCTGACCACAGAAACTCTCACTTCACTGGGGACAGCCACAGACTCCCTGACACTGCCCCCAACTGAAGTACTTACCACCTCTAGTCCTACCTCTGAGCCTGACTCTAGCAGTCAACCAGTGACTCCAGACCCTGTGACACACCCTACCTCTGAACCTGTCATTGCCTCTGAAGACTGGTCCACTGATTCTCCTGCTGCTGCCACTGACAGCACACTGCAGCCAATTGTGGAGGCACAAACACCTTCTCCAGATGCTGCAGGGTCCATAACTCCATCTCCTACCCCTGAGGTACCCACGTCTCCCATCTCAACTTCCCTCGCCCCCAACCAGACAGCAAATGCCTCCACATCTTCTGCTGATTTACCACCAGGAGACCTGGAGACGGAACTACCTGCTTCCGAGGTGCCTCCTTCTACCAGTTTTCCAGACTGGCTTCCTGGGGATGGCGCAGAACTCAAGGACAGCGAGACATGGATGGATTCACTGCCATCTGAGAATGACACATCCTCCTTCTCTGCCTCCATCCTCCTCTCAGGCGACGGAGACTCCTCAGAAAGTGACAGCTCTGAGTTCCCCACAATCCTGAATCCAGGATTGGACTACCAATATGATGCACCTGGATTTCTGGACCTGGTGAGTCTCAAATAATTATAAGGGTCAGACTGAGCCGCACAGTCACTATCCTTTCTCCTTTGGAAAGCACACTCAGGGAGGGGGCCATAGCTGAGTGGCAGGACATATCTTTGCATGCCAAAGGCCTCAGGTCCAATCTCTGGCAACTCCAGATGGGGTAGGCAAAGTTCACTGTCTCAAACACTGAAGAGCTGTCGACAGTTATTGTTGACATTACTGAGCTAGAAGGACCAGTGTTCTGCTTCAGTATGTTCAGCTCCATATGGGGGTGTGCGGGGCCGGCTTTAAGCTGATTGGGCTCTGTGCCTAGGGGGCCCCGTGCTAGGGTAAAAACTAAAATATAATAAATATTTTTACTAAACCGTTTCATATTCATTTCAACAAGTTGTTTTGTAACTATTTTTCGCCCCCAAATGTAATCTACCCATATTGTTTGTTTACTTGTAGGCTGACATGTATGCAATTTTATATTAAAATGTGCTTAGATCCATTTGGTCCATTAACTCGCATGTACATTTTAAGTGTTCGTTTTGATTGCTTCCCATTCTCCCGCCGAGATATAAAGTCTATCATAAAATTTCTTTATATCTGTAAGATTCTACAGACTTTGGCTGTGAATTTGGAGCCTTGCAAAAATTGTTTCCAATTAGGCCTCAAGCTCCTAAGGCTAACCTGGGGGTGTGCTTTGCAGCAAGAGTGAGTAGGGTGTTGAACTCTTTGTCTGCCACGTTTCCCCTGAAGTTCTCCTTCTTTAATTGCTTTACTTTCTCACCCCAACATGTTTGCCAGGCAGGCCCAACACTGGGGGGGACAATAGCAGCAGTGGGGGATTCCAGAGAAGGATGATTGGCAGGGGGAAAGGTTCAGCATCTCCTCTCCCTGTTGCAAGGGCATATTCAGGCTGTTACTACACATACTTGCACAAACTTACAGCTTAATATGAAGCTTGGCCCGAAGGCCGCTAGTGAAGTTCCTCACTGTCATCTCTTTTCATAGGAAGTTGCCTCATATAGGTGGTGTCTCAGCATCCGCTGGGGTTCAATTCCCAGAACCCCCAAGGATGCGAAAAATTGTATTAAATGAAATCAGTTTAAAAAAACAATGTCCCTTTACTCAGCTGTTTAAAAAGAGCCTTGCTTACCATTGTAATGTGGGAGAGCAGCAGGCAGGCAGGCAGGCAGGCAGGCAATCAATCAATCAATCAATCAATCAATCAATCAATCAATCAATCAATCAATCAATCAATCAACAGCTTAGTTTCAGTTCACTCCGAGGCCAGTGACCCATCCCTCCCCCCCCCCCCCGGGGCACATGACAAAATGCAAAGAGGATGCAAAGCGGAGGTAATAATCACTTTGCATTCTTCTGCTCATGTTCCAGGGGGAAGGAAGGGGTCGCTTGCTTCAGAGTGAACAGAAACTTAGCTGTTCTAAACCCCTGGAGAGTTTGATTGGTTGCCTGCCTGCTGTGGCTCTCCTGCATTACAATGTTAAAAGAGGCTCAGTAAAGGGACAGTTTTCCTTTAATTGAAAGGGCCCCCTCACGAGATAAAACTGTAGTGAAAAATCTGTGGATAACGTTGTACCTGTACTGAGTCAGACCATTGGTCCATCTGAGTCCGTATTGTTAACACAACGTAGCAGTGGCTCAGCATGGTTCAAAGAGGCATTTTTTTCTCTGCCCTACCTGGATATGCCAGAGATTGAACCTGGAGCCTTCCACGTGCAAAACATGAGCACTGCCACTGAGTCACAGCTCTTTCGCATAGCACAGTGAGATGGCCAGAGTTCCTGTGCAAAAGTATTGTGCCCTGCATAGCTGTTAAGCAAAATAAATGGTGAGACTGAATTCTGTTCTGAAATAAGTGATTTGTTTCCGATCTGATGTGTCACTCCATTTCTGTCTCTTATTGTCTTGCACCTTGTCTGTGTGGCTTCAGAGTGAGGAGTACAGCTGGGGACCAGAAGCCTGTCCCTGTGTGCACGGCATTCAGGGGTCCTCTCTGCTGCCAGTCAATGTGCAGAGGAAGATAACTTTGATAGGGAGAAACTTCCATCTCTACCAGGTAAGGCTTTAGCTCTAATGGTTGCTCATAAGACCACAGAATAGAAAGAGAGCCCTGCTGAATGTGACCAAAGATTCGTCTAGGGGAGGGGAGGAGAGTACTAAGCTCTAGCATTAGAGAGTGTGAGGAACAGAGGCAGGTATGTCATCCACTAAGGGAGGGGCAGAATTTGCCATGTGCGTCAGGAGGTCTTGGGCCAACCCTGACTGGAATTGATAATGAAACCTCATTTGAGGATGTTAAGTGGGTGTGGCAAAAGTAGAGACAAGTTATCTAGCACTACTTGCTCTTTTAGCAATGTGTGAAAGAGTAGTGGAAGAGTAGTCCCATGAGTAAACAGATAGGAAAAATGGACTGTGAGTGACTTTGTCCAGAGATTTAATTGCTCTGTCACATCAGTGGCATAGCCAAGCTGGAGCCAGGGGATACATTGTCCCCCCGGTGGCAGAGTGGTATTTTTTTTGCCGTCTCTGCTGGAAGAGTGATTGCTCCTACCTGAGGCATACAGTCAGCCCTCCCTCCCTCTTCTCTGTACAGCAGCAAATGGAGCTGTTTCTGGGGCCACGGCCTTGCATTCGCAGAGTAGGGGGTGACAGCACAGGTGCGGGGGAGTGGCATGATGACATGGGGGCAACATTGCTTCACCTTGCCCCTGGGCACCAGCCTACCTAGCTCCACTACTGTGGCTGCAATCCTATCTACACTTTCATGGGAGTAAGCCCCATTAACTATAATGGGACTGAGTAGATATGCATAGGATTGGGCTCTGTGTCGCATTATTTAGTGCAAGGCCAGTAATACTAGAGATTAATCTGGAATGAAGGTGAACAAGGGACATGTTCTCATGTTCAGAGAGGGGCTGAGAAATGTGGAATGGAGTGTAGATGGTTGGCAACCTTCAGTCTCGAAAGACTATAGTATAAGCCTACAGCAACCAGTATACCCAGGTGGTCTCCTATCCAAGTACTAACCAGGCCTGACCCTGCTTAGCTTCCGAGATCAGATGAGATCGGGCATGTGCAAGGCATTGAGCAAACAAGGGAATGCCCATTTATCTGATCCATCCTTTCATTTCTTCCTGCTTCAAGGATAACCTCTGGGGCTATCAGTGTGCTCTGATTCTGGAGGGGAAGACCTTGGTGATGGAAGCATACATTGAGCAGGATGAAACAGACCCAGCCCTTTGCTATATCACATGCCAGCTTCATCAGGTAAGACAAGCCTGCCCTTGAGTTCCCGCTAGCTGTCACCTTAAATCTGGCTAAAGCGGAGTGGTAATATTGATTGTGATGCGCTATCGCTTGAAATGGGTCAACCTACGCTGTGGTTGTCAGAGGAGGCTCTGCTATGGAGTTGGGGACTGGTCTGTATTTGTAGCAGTCTGGCTATGGAATTGCTTGCCTCTGGAGACCCAGCTATGGTCTAATTGCTCCTTCCAGACCTTAGGCAACATGCACACACACCCCTCTTTAAATGCATATTTAGGTGCTCTTTGATTTGTTTTATTTTGTTGATTAATCATTGCTATTAGTTGTTATTTGGCTTGTTCTTTTCCCATCTGGATTGGAAACATGGGATATAAGTATTTTTAAAAACAGTCAAACTTGCCTGTGATGTCTCTGTTGATGTCTCAGACCATGGTCTGCACTAGGGCTGACCCAAAATGAACCCCCTCCCTCATTTTGCTGTCCTATTTGCATTCAGCAAAATTGAAGGAAGATGATTTTGGTGCTCTTTTGAGGGGCAATGGGGGCAACACAACGGGCTGACTGGTGCTAGCAAAAGAACCAGCTATTTTTTACTTCTCTGAAGCTTCGGAATGAGGCTACATCATGGTACTGTGTCGTTCTGAGGGTACTTTTGGGGAAAATAATAGAGGCTGCCTCTGAAGACTGCCATTTTTTCCCCAGAAGCCCCTTTGCAATGACACCATGTTATGGTGTAGCATTGTTCCAAACCTTCTGGAGAGAAAAAATGGAGCTGCTGAAATGAATGCCACCACAATGGAACCAGTGGTAGTGAAGTAATTGAAAAAGTAAGCCTGTTTTTTTTACCCCTTTCATCTGCCCAAGTTCCCCAAATTTGGGCCAAAGATTCTCATGGGAGAACTTTCTGCTCCACCATAGACTCTGCACTCACTGCTTTTCGCTCACCACTGCCAGTTCCCTGGGCATGGTCTAAGTATAGGTGATACAGCCACCTCAGGGAAGCTAAGCAAGGCTTGGTTTGGGCAATACTTGGATGGGTGACCATCTGGGAACCCCAAATACACTGACTTTTCCACAATGGAAAAAAGGGATGATATAAAGAAATACAATTCAAAGCACCTGTCAGTTTCCTCTGTCCTGTTTTGTTTACAACAAAAGCCTCTTTTTAAAAATTAGTAGTTATTACGAGACTGAATGGGAGCTTGGATGGCACACCAGCCCCAGGGCCAAAATCTCTACCAATAGGTCCCAGCTTGCCTTCTGAGGTATGCAGAAAATTTGGAATGCATGAGAGGCAAAGAAAAAGAACTGTTAGAACATCTTTAGATTTTGAAGTCTCTTTTGTGGTCTGGATGGCCAAACCTTTCACATTTTTTGTTTAATAATCATTGGATTAAGATATTTTAAATTCCTTTCAGTGACTATGTTTTGGTCTCTTTGCAGTACAGTTACTTGGCTCCGCAACTTGAATTCAGCACAGAAATTTTTGTGCAGAGAAAGCAGCACCTCCGTGTGGACAGCACAGAAGATCTTCATGGTATGAAGACATGGGTGTAGAGAAAGCTTGAGTCAGGAGCTGGTAAAAATCAGAGTGGCTAGTCCCTGTGTTGTTGTGGTCTCTCTTCTATAAAACAGCAAATAACATTTCTTATCTCACTTGCCTGGTTTCTGCATCCAAAGAATTGTACTGCGGGGTTCACTGATGGCTACCTCAATATCTTCCCTCCCTGCAGTGACCCTATACAACTGCTCAGTGGGACACTTGGACTGTAGCCGCTGCCAGACTGCAGATTCCAAGTACAACTGTGTGTGGTGTGGTGGGGAGCAGCCCAGCTGTCTGTTCTGGGACTCCTGTAAAGAAGAGGTTGTGGATATGTGCCCAGCTCCCCTCATTCACACTGTGAGTATCCGCAGAGTGCAGAAGAGGTGGTTGGGGAAGAGGACTCCGGGTTGCTCACAAATAGCCTGGTGAGACTAATATTAGACTCACCAAAGTGATAGTTAAAGGGGCAGCTGGTTTTGACTGGGCAACTTGAAACCTTCCTGTTGGGTGAAGAAGTTGCTTCCACTTTCAGAGAGGGAATGGAATCAATTCCCACTCATTTCCTACTGCCTGGCATTTGGATGCAGCTTAGGCAGGAGATATCGAATTCTGGATCATCTCAATGCAAAGGAAGAATGCTGTTGTTGTTTTTTCTATGAAACAATTTTTATTCAATACAACTAATTAACCAATTTCTGACCAACCCGCAAGTGTACACGTTTGGTCCCTGTTGTGTACATGCAAAGTTGGGCAGAAATGGTTTAACAGACTGTCATCCCACATCCTAAATTGTGTGAATTTTCACTTTTTTTGTATCCTGTTCTCTAATGCTGTTTCCCCAACCTGTTGGTGTTCCCCTCCCCCCATTGCTCAGTAATCATAGTACCATGGGTGATTCTAGCCAATAGAGCAGAGCTAAACTGGGGTGTCATGACACCCCAGCCAGGGAAGCTCTGTCGCTGCCCCTTTAAAGGTTGCTGCTGGGGACAAAAGGGGATTTTTAGACTTACCAGGAAGTCACTGTGGCTCTCTGGAGGATCCAGGGAGCCTGCCGCCCCTTTCATAGATCTTCCCACGCCACCAAACATATCTAAACTGTGCTCCCAATCCACTTCCGGTTTCACAACAAAGTGAGTTGGGAGTATGGTTTGGTGGAGCTTGGAGGTACAGGGAGGCCTGCAGAGGGGTCCACAGGCTCTGGCAACCTCCAGAGAACCATAGCAACGCCCTGGTAAATCTAGAAACCCCTTTGTCCGCAGCAGCGGTGCAATCAGGGTCATCATGTCGCGACCCCCTCCCCTCCCTGCAAGGGCTTATAGCAGCCCAAACTCTCGGGAAGAGTTTTGGAGCCACTGCAGTAGAGGATCACTTAGTGAATGGAATTCCATTGTGATGCTACATAGCCATTCAGAGCTGACTACATGAGGACAACATTATGGGCAGATGAAGCCTATCAGAATGAGAATATATGGTAAATGCTTTTGAGCCCAGTCATATCAGTCACCCAAAAATGCTGATATGGTGTGCGTCGTCCAATGTCATCTGCTATATTCTCAAATAGTGCTTCCTTCTTCCTAGGCTCAGCCTTACTCTTAATCCCACTTACATATGAAGAGCTGAGTCATATGTATCTCTATACCAGGGGTGCCCAAACCCCGGCCCTGGGGCCACATGCGGCCCTCGAGGCCTCTCAATGCACCCCTCAAGGAGCTCCCAGTCTCCAATGAGCCTCTGGCCCTCCAGAGATTTGTTGCGGCCCGCACTGGCCGGACACAACTGCTCTCAGCATGAAGGCAACTGTTTGACCTTTTTGCATGAGCTGTGGGATGAGTGCTTCCTCCACTGCTTGCTGCTTCATGTCTGTGATGCAGTAGTGGCAGCAAAGGAAAGGCCAGCCTTGCTTTGTGTAAGGCCTTTTATAGGCCTTGAGCTATTGCAAGACCTTCATTCATTCATATAAGTTCATCTTTAATATATTTATTTATGTAAATTTATTCAAATTTTAAATGTAAAATAATTCTTTCTTTCCCCGGCCTCCGATGCAGTGTCAGAGAGATGATGTGGCCCTCCTGCCAAAAACTTTGGACATCCCTGCTCTATACTGTTAGTGAACTTGGGTGCTTGAGTGCTTCTAGATTTGTACATGGAATGGGGTTAGCCACAAACAAGCTGGTGGTTTCTACATTTTCAGGTGTCACCCTAGGTAAAAATAGAAAGGGCACAATCCTAACCAGGTCTACTCAGAAGTAAGTCTTGTTTTGTTCAATGGGACTTACTCTCAAGAAAGTGTGGTTAGGATTGCAGCCTGAATTAAAGAAAAGGAAAGAAGAAGAAAAGGAAAGAAACCCAATCCAGTTTGATGAAGATTGATCATGCTCAGTGCCCCCAAGTACAACAGAATCTTGAAGTCACAGCTGGAAAAAAACAACAGCTGACCAAAAGTGGGGAGGGGAGGAATTGGCCTGCAGGAGCCAAGTACGCATTAGGAAGATGCAACATTTTATGGCAGGTCTCTCTTGTATGTTTTATTTTATATTCAGGAAACTGATTCCAGTGTATAAAATATAGACACTCAGCATTATTTATGAAGACCACCAACATGAATAAATGGTGACCTTTTTACCTGCAAAAAACATGGAGAAAAGGCTCAGACCCTTGCTTATGTGCCTCTACCATGAAAAGGATCTCTGAGACAACTAAACAAGGAACGGTTTTCATAGGTCCCCTGTGTGTTTGTGAGCCATTCTAACAAAATTAACCTTGAAGATAAAAATCAATACCATTTAATTTTTAAAAGAAACGAAGGCTTTGCTGAAAAAGTGGATTGTGAAGATGGAGGATGGGAGGAGTAATTAATAGAGGGTAAATCAGAGGGGTGAGCAAGGGAGGTTCTTCTAGGTAGAGGTCAGAGCAAAGAGGCAGAAAAGCAGGAGTGGGTAAAGCAGACAAAGAGGAAGAGCCCTGTATAAGAGATAAGCTTGTGCAGAGCAGATGCAGCAAGTAGGAGAAAAAGGGGAGCTGAGAAAGGAGATATGCCTAGGCCAGAAAGGTAGATAATCTGAATACTCTTTGATGTTTACGGCCCTTGAGACTTAAAGTGGGGATAAAAAATTTAACAAAACAACCTCTGTGTCTGCATGCATACATATGCATGTGTACATTGTCCCTTGACCATCGTGTTCCCAGGCTGAGCGGAAGGCAGGGTTGCGATTTGATACTGGGCACTAGCGATTTGTGTTGGTACCGGGCCAAAATATGGAAGTCACAATTTCATGGTGAGTTGCAGGACCATGAACAGCTGGGCAGTGGAACAAGGAGAATGGCCGTCCTGGAGTAAGCCAGGAGTCTATCCCCTTGCTCAACATTCTGTTTACTGACACTGGCTCCAAGGGCACAAGGATTATAATCCAATCCAATGATCCATTCTTGAATTGCTCTAACGAGAGCTAATGCAGCATGTTATATTCGATGCATCATTGGCTTAAAGTTTGCTTAATGTTTCTTTACTAAAAAGCAACCAGAGGGAGACCAGACTCATTTTAATTGTCTGCAAATCTTGGCAAGATTTGAACCTTGCCTATTTTTTTCCTTCTTACCCTCCCCCCCATAAGCTATTTCTGTTTTGGCAAACTCCCTGACCTGTTTCAATCACCCCAGAGCAGAAAGGTTTTGCTCTTCTCTGTCAGATGGCTTGCGATTGCTGCAAAATTACACTTTTCGGTGTAGAGGGGTTAGGGTTGGCCAAGTTGGCCAAGTGGGGCTTCTGGGCCAAGTGGGGTTGGCTCCTTGGCCTCTTCTTTAACAACCAGCTTCTATGCTAAGGGAACCCCAGTAATTAGTCTCCCTCCAGGTGGCAGACACAACATGGGGAGTAAGGTCTCCCCTTCTCTGGTTTTCCTTTCCTGGTGGCAACAACTACCTTGTCTGGGACTGTGTCAGACAGTTGAGCCACAACGGCTTCCCCAGACTACCACAAGGAGATTTGACATGGGGGAGAGGTCTATCAACAATTATTAGTTATGATGGCAAATTGGAATCTCCATGACTGGAGGCAGTATACCTCCTCTATCTGCAGTGTGGTGGTGATGGTAGTGCTGACTTAGTTTGTGAGGTTGTGCAAGGATTACAGTGCGCATGAATTCTCTTGGACACTCTAAAGTGCTCCATAAATGCTCTTGGTCTATTACAACACGAGCCTTGTTAGCTGCTGTCATGCTATTCAGAAGGGGCTATTCAGAAATGGCCTCTTGTGCTTTCCCAGAGGTCAGTCATGGTGTTGCTCACACATGTTTGGACATCCTTCTCAGGTTTATCCCTTAACTGGACTGGCTGAAGGTGGCACCAGAATCACAATCACCGGCTCGAACCTTGGTCAGAAACACGAAGACATTGCCGAGTCTGTCACTGTGGCAGGAATCCACTGTGAAGTCGATGCCCTGCAGTATGAGATTTCCAGCAGGTCAGTGCATGTACTGTGGGCTCAGAGTAGTGAGCTCATGGTGGACTTTTTCACCCTAGCATGGTTGGTAGCAGGTGGATGTTTCTGTCCTCCCCTCTCAGAAAGAATGGCTGTCCCTCTATAAGCATGGCTACTTCCCACCAGTTGCTTCAAATACCACTGTGTTCATGTTGCAGGCTAGCTGGGTTATAGTGGGGTTCAGTGGATCATTCCCAGAACACGCAAGGGCATGCAAAAGACTCCAAGAAAGGCCACAGATACAAGGGCTGTTTTCACAGGTGGCTGCAAACCAAACAGTAACTTGAAGGTTCTTGGTAGGCAAAGATCCAGTCAAGGAATCCTTCATCAGTGGCTCTTGGTGACAGACAACCTTTTCCTGCCTTCTTGTGCAAGGGTTGCTGGGTGACTGGAGCCCTCGACGGCAGGGTCACCAAGTGGCTCCCTGCTGTGCCTTGTCCCAGGTTGGCAGGACAATACTGAATCCTGATGTTCTTGATATTGACTCCCAGTTCAACTGTCTACCACTTCATTTCCAAATTGTGTTTATGGCATAGAAATGCACAGAAACCATGGGGGGGAGGGAGCAGTTGAGAATCAATCTGTGCTATTGGCTTCTGCCAGGACTACAAAGAAGGAGGAAGGCTTGTAGGACCTCTCCCATAGGATCTCATTCACAGACCAACTCCATGATCACACCCAGCTGCAGCACATGTTCTCACCAAGTTGAAGAGGTCTGCTTATGCGTGGGTGCTTAGCCAAAAAGCAGTCATCACAACACCAAATTCAGTCTTAGAGCTTGACATTCTCACTAGGCATTCATGATGGAGATCAGAGGAGAGGGATGAAGGTGTGAGTCTGTTTGAGTGGACACTGGGGTTTCTCTCCAAGCAGAAATTGATGAAACCCAATGCATAAAACCATGCAATTAGAAGGAGCTGACCTAACCCACTCTCTCTTCCTATGGGTCAGATTCACTCAGCCCCATCATCATCTATTAACTACCCTGTCGAATTGTATTGTGCTGCAGGAACATGTTTGCAGAGCGGATAACTCATGCAAGTGAGCCAAGCTATACATCACAGGGGAAGGGAAAAAATGGCTTAGCAGGATGTATGCTCAGTTGGTTAAGTCTCCTCCACAGCCACGCAAAGAGCTAAAAGTGCCCCCCTTTCATTAACTCAGGTTTAGAGCAGCCCCTGTGGTGCACCTTGGTGGGGGATTCTTCTCCATCCTCTCTTCTGCCCTTGTCCTGCAGTATCGTGTGCACCACGGGCGAAAGCGGCACTGAGAAGTCCGGGCATGTAGTCGTGGAGGTTCCTGGAGGGGGACAGGGAGTCTCTGGTCATGTTTTCACTTACCAGGTAAGGTGGCCATCCGTTTCCAGTAACTCTCAAGCTCAAAGTAGACATGTTAGATCATGCATGGCTACTAAGTCCCTCTTAGTAATAATTGATACTTAAAAACAGGAAACCAATACAGTTGATGCGGAAACTCAGTGCAGTGACATTATGTCTCACCTTTTTTAGGAATAGGCTTTAACAGTGGAGCTGCTGCTTTCCCCGATAGCCACACACGTTCAGTAACATCTCGTTCCAGCTTTCCATGATCCACTGTAGGACATGATGGCTGTACTGCTGTTCTGTGGGATTTATCTATTTCATTACAACCTTTCATTGCCCCTGGTGATCGTCTAGGCGGGCGTCACAGGTTCCTTACACATTGCATAAAGAATGCAAAGAATTGGCCTGGACGCCTTTAAAAGGGGATTGGAAAAGTTTCTGGAGGAAAAATCCATTACAGGGTACAAGCCATGATGTGTATGCGCAACCTCCTGATTTTAAAAATGGGTTATGTCAGAAGGCCAGATGCAAGGGAGGGCACCAGGATGAGGTCTCTTGTTATCTGGTGTGCTCCCTGGGGCATTTGGTGGGCCGCTGTGAGATACAGGAAGCTGGACTAGATGGGCCTATGGCCTGATCCAGTGCAGCTGTTCTTATGTTCTTATGCATATTCTTTATTGCCCATATTATTCAAACATCAAAAGACCTAGTCAGACCCTTCTGACATATTATGTTTTGAACCCAAGCATCCAAAATGCTTTACCTGCACACAGGAAACAGTGCCGGCCCGGCCCAGGAGCTCCTGGTACAGGAGGTGGCATGACAAATTCTGACTCCTTTACTTAGTGATTTGCCAGCCTCTGCTCCTCTGACACTCTAGCCCACTACTCTTCTCTCCCCCTCAGTTCCACTTTGTCCTCCTTTTTCCTTTTCCAGTCCAGGGAGGAGGAGGAGCAAGCAGGTGGACAGAAGTGGGCACCCGTTGACCATCTGCTGCCTGGGATGACAACTTCAGTTGGCCTCATGGGTGGGCTGGCCCTGCTCAGAACAGTGTAGCAGTGCAATGCTGCTTGAAAAGCACACAAGGCTGTACCTTGTTGCCTACGGGAGTGCAGGGCACTGAAGGGTTAAAAGTGAGGCTTAGAACAGCAGAAAGTCAAAACAATGAATGGGAGGTAGCCAGAGGACTAGCTGCTTGATATAGAAAAAACAAGACCGCTTGTCTACTGTACCTGATTGTTGCAGAGGGTCTCTGCTCGCTGCGCCAGATGTAGCAGCGAATGGGGAGCAACGAGAAAAGTCAGGCTGCTTGATATAGAAAAAAGCGAGGGTCCCTGTTCCAGGGCTAGAAGTCCCTGTTCGGGCGCCGGATGTAGCAGTGCAATGCTACTTGGGAAGCACCCAGGGCTTAGAACCTTGGTGCCTGAGGGAGAGTGCTAAAAGCAGAAGCACTCTGAGGGTTTGAAAGTTAGAACTAGAGCAGCAAGGAGTCAGAGCAATGAATGAGACACAGCAGACATTCAGAGGGTTGATGCAGGGAGAGCTGAGCCGGAAGTAGGATGGTCTGAGATCAAGAGAGAAGTCCGTCCTCCCGGCTAGCTTCCTCAGACTTTTATTCATTCTCAGAACACATGATGCAAAGCTGTACAATAGGGAAAATTACTGAAGGTTGCTGAAATCTGCACTGCTAAGCAACCTACTGGCTCTGGCTTGATCGCAATACACATTCCTGAGATATGCGCTTCTTAACATCCTCTGTTTACAGGCTTTGGGCTTCAGACTTCGCAACTGGCCCACTCTGGTGTGCCTGAGTGGGGGGGCAGCAGGTTTGCCTGCCTGCCGGTTGCCATCTTACTAAGGCTGAGCTCAGCGCCTGTGCACATAAACACTACAGATCGTACAAGTCCATGCACCAGGGTACATACACCATGATAAAACACACAACCGCTGCCACGTAAAGTGTGAAACTGCCTCATGAGCAGAGGTCAAAAATTGTTTTCTTTTTCTGTTTTTGGGTGAAGTTGGTTAGAATTCAAAGTACTTAAAACCAAAACTGTTTCAGTCCAAAACCATTTAAGCTAACAAAGTGCAAGAAAGGCAGTTTGATTCGAAATTTCCTCCTCGACTGTTCATCCAAAAGGGGGAGAAGCCAATCAGCCTCAAAGTGTGGATAAGGGCAAGCTCCTAGCCATTGGGTGTGCAAAGTTGGAGCTGAAACACCGAGCTATATCACTGCTGAATCATGTTACTGAACTATCTGAGCCAGCTGCGTCTACAGTTGTTGAATTCCCCTTGCGGCATTTTTCATCCCTTCCTTCCCTCCCTCCCCCCTCCCCTGCAGAAACCAGAGCTGAAGTCCATTTCTCCATCTCGAGGCCCCAAGGCTGGAGGAACCCGCCTCACGCTGACGGGCTCCAAACTACTGACGGGGAACCCCAGCAAGATTGCCGTTCTGATTGGACACCTCCCTTGCTACGTGTAAGAAATAGTGCCTAGCCAGTGCTTTTTCGACAGGGCAAGAGCCCTTTGACTTGGCTCTGAAGAGCTTTTTGGGACATTGCCTCCATGAGCTGATTCATCTACATGGGGCATTGTAAATAGAATCCTCTGTCATAGGCCAGAAACTGTTACATTATTGATTTATTCCATTTATATGGTCCATGCTGGAACTCAAGGCAGCATCCATGAGGATCCTGGGCAGTCTCCCATCCAGGGCACTGACCAGACCTAGCCCTGCTTAGCTTCAACTAGGCAGCTAAACCATGTGCCTTCAGACCATACCGGGAGACCTTGGGATTAGAATTTTGATGAGCGTATTTCAGTCTTCCTCTCCCTGTTTTGGAATGTAGAAGAAAACTGGAGTATCCTTTCCCTCAGTAGCCAATACAGGTAGCAACATCTGGAAGATTTGGTAGACTGGCTTACCCCTTGCCTTACCCCAAACACTTGGAAAGTGAAACCAGAAGACTCACCCTCACCCACATTCATTGTCCTGGCTTGTTCTGGATGCTGGCTGCTTCAGATGGGCTTGGCATAGTTTGCAGTTAGCTTACGTACGGCTATCTGTAGGCTGCCTATACTTGTATTTGATTTTATTCCTCAGAGTTGGTTTTATTTTTTTGAAAATTTGTTTTGAGTACCGTTTCTAGACAAACAGTAAAAATATGGCAATAAAACAAACTCTTTCTTCTCCCCTCCTAAAGTCATTCTGAGATGCAAGAGGATGAGCTACAGTGCTGGACAAGTCCCAGTAATACGTCTATGGGGCTTCCAGTCACCATCAGATATGGGGATCAGGAACGGACGCTGGAGGGTTACCTCTTCAAATACACCCTGGACCCCAACATCACATTTGCAGAACCAGCCAAGAGTTTCCAGAGGTAACGCTAATGGAAGCAGAAGTCCTATACTGAGCCTAAACAGAAGGTTTATACTGGGAACATTTTCACACAATCACCCGTCAGTCCTCTGGATGGTGTTTATGTTACGGCCCAATCTTATAGGATCACTGTGCCACTGGAACAACAACACACCATTCAGCATGACCGCAACTGGCAAACAGTGGTGGCCACGCTCCAGCAGCCTCCCAACAAATCCTGGCACCCATAAGTCAGCACAGGGGGTGGGTAGGAGTTAGAGGTGGGTGGAATGGGGTGGAAAGGGGGAGGAATGAAAGTGGACACTAGGGTGGGGAGGTGCAGATTGAGGCCAGGAAGGGGGCAGTATTGATGGTAGCAGCACTGCCAGTATCCTATACCCTTCCTGGCCTTGATCCACCTACCTAGGTCCACTTGGATTTGTGCCAGCTAAATTGCTGGTACAGGTCTGAGTAGAACCATTCAGGAGGCAGAGGCTTACTGCCAAGAAAGGGAATAAATGTCCCCTTACCCAGAGGAGACTTCCAGGACTGCCCCCCCCTCCCCAGGATACAGCATGCATTCTAGTGGCACAGCTGCATCAACGGGGGTGGGGGAGTGTTTTGATATGATTGGGCTGTTAATATATGATCATTGTTCATGCAGAAAGACAGAGGCATTGATAAAGCAGATGAGCCAATGTAGATTTTATATCTGTGTTACAATATCCTGCATCACATCATCTAGCTGTTGCAGTATTCCAGGTCAAAGCTCACCACTCATTTTGCAGACAGCAAAATGGGGGTACTTTGCAGCAATTTTGGGCCAAATGTAGAGGCCTTATGGTTAGCAACCTTCAGTCTCGGAAGACTATGGTATAAGCCTACAGCACCCGGTATTCCCAGGCGGTCTCCCATCCAAGTACTAACCAGGCCTGACCCTGCTTAGCTTCCAAGATCAGACGAGATCGGGCATGTGCAGGGTAACAGTGACAGCATTCTTTGACTAGTAGCTGTCTTAAGGCACTGCAGTTCCTGACTTGATGATACCAGAAGATTTCCCTAAGTCCCAACATGATTGAGGAAGCTTTGTGGCTGAGAGAAGCTGTTGGGCTCTAGATCCCTAAGCTGTGTGTATTTGTTTTCATTGGTTGTGTATTTCAGCGGTGGGAGAGAGATCCGAGTTCATGGGCATAACCTTGATGTTGTACAATCTCCAAAAATCCGGGTCACGGTTTCACCATTGGAGCGTCGGCGTCGGGGCGTCAGGAGGTGGCGTAGGATTATCCCAGACACAGAATGTCCAGAGAATTCTCTCTGCAGCGTCCAGCAAGTAGGTTGTGGAAATATGGGGTGGGGGAGGGGGAACGTGGCTGTCCTGATTTTGAAGGAAGCAAGCAGTCAGAGAGAATTTGCTCACACAAGATGTGAAAAGTCAGTCCTTCCTGTTGTTATCCAGGAAAAGGAAAACTCCTCCCCTGCCACTTCAAGCCATTGTGTGAATAAAACCATAAGTTCCACTTTTGTCCCCTTCGTGTGATCTCTTGAAGACAAACTGGATATGACAAGGCAGCCATGTGTATTTTATTCCTATGTCTGTCCCACAGGCATAGGGGCAGACATAGCTAGAGGGGGTGCAAAACACTAAGTTTTGCAGGGAGCCTCCCCACAGTGTACAAGTGGCTCCTCTCCTTTATATGCCTCTGTTTTGCTCCCCCTGCCTGGAATGGCTCCAAAGGGGGGGAGGGGGCTGCTTGCATGTTGTGGGGAAGCTTCCTGCTAAACTTAGTGCTTTACACTTCCTCTAGCTACTGCTGTCCTATGTATATGTAAAGCAGGGGTGTAAGGCGGGATCTTTTGCATGCATTATTTTTCATGCAGCAAGAAACTGCTCCACCTCTGCTTGATAGATGAAAGAGGCAGGCTGTCCTCTCATGTCCTGTCACTGCAGTTACCACCTTAGTGTTGGGGTTAGGGAAAGGGATGTACCCCAGGTCTCGGTAAACCCCATGGAGAGAGTGTTTTCCTTTTATCCCTGCTCTTCACAAGAGAAACTGCCAGGGTCATGGTCATGTCAGGACAATGTCAGGGTCATGGAAGTGGGATATTTTTGGAGGGCTGGTGTGCAGAGGTTTCTTTGTTCTTTATCCTAGTTTGAAGAGCCATGTGAGGTCAACTCCTCCAACCTCATCCTGTGCAGAACGCCAGCCATTAAGCCGCTGTCCCACTCCATCCAAGTGAAACTGGAGTTTGTCCTGGACAATCTGAGCTTTGACTTCAACTCCTTCCACCCTCCTGGATTCTCTTATGAGGTTGATCCCTCTCTGAAGCCCCTCAACACAGAGGACCACACCAAGCCTTATCGTCACAAGCCTGGAAGTGTCATCTCCGTGGAGGTAATGCAACTGCTGGTTTCCAGTAAGCAGGAGCCACACCAGCTCCCTGCCATTTAGCTATGCATGAGCCATACTATATAAACTAAAAAAGCTGCACCAAGGACACTCTGTTTCTCCTCCAGGAAAAGTTGAATTCTCCGTCCAGTATTGATTTAGAAAGATACGCTCATTTATTCATTATGGTATTGTTAATATACTTTCCATTCAACAGTCTTGTCTAGCTGCCATTGCTAGACCTCTCATTCTGTACATTTGTCTAATCCTTCTTTGAGACCAACAAAGCCAGTGGCGATCACGACATCTTGGAGGCCCCTTGTAAGTTAGTTATGCATTCAGTGGAGACAAGAAGATGAAAAGCAACGCTATGAATTCCTTCCTTGCTGTTTGCTTCTTGCCATAGAGCTCCCTACCCATAGATTTCACCTTAGGGCAGTGTTTCTCAAACTTTGAGGGAGCTTTACTCCCTCAGTAAGTCTTTGTGAGGGAGGGGCTAGGGCAGCGACGTGATCCCCAGGATCACGTTGCTAAGGGGAGGGCGAGGGGGTGATTTCCACTTTATGTAGGTAGGGCTGCAGCAGGCTGCAGGGGGTGCAGCGAGTCTTGGAATTGTCAGTAAAAGTGGGTGCAAAGCACCTCCTACAAAATGGAAGTGCTTTGCACCCACTTTTACTGATGATTCCAAGGGTTGGGGAGCACTGCAGAGGACTGCGCAGGGTTCCCTGCACCTCCTGCAGCCTACTGCAATCTCCCTACATAAAGTGATAAGCACCCCCCTCGCCCCCCCCAAGGACGCAATCCTGGGGATCACTTCCCTGCCTCTCCCATTTCCCTGCCCCTTAAAGGAATGGGGAAACTTTTACACAGACTGGTGGGTCACAAGCCACCAGTTTGAGAACCACTGCCTTAGGAGATCTGTTACTTAAACATGGCTTATACCACCAGAGTCTGTCTTGAAAATCCCATGACATGATCATCAAGTGCTGCTTCCAGAACAGTGCCAGGGAACAGTTTGTTGGCATTCAGCTGCCTTGATCTGTTTTACATATTTGGATTACAAAAGTCGGTCCGTTCTGCTTGCCAGCTTTCAGCTGCAAACTTTGTGATAAGCTAGGGAGATTGTTATTATTTAGTGCCACTCACCTTGTACGTTATAGTCCTGTCTTTTGATGCTATCTACTCTGCATGGCACAGTACAAATAGCATTCATCAAGAAAGTGCTGAGAACAAATTGGCACCTAGGATATTCTTGATCATAATAATGGGCTGCAGATGTCATAACAAAATGTCTCACTTTGAAAGGGAGATTTGTATTTTTGAGAAAGGAGAGAGAGAGAGAGAAAGCAGTTTCATGTTTCTGGCTTGCTCACAGACCCAAACATTTCCACAAGCACACACACACATCCCAGCTGAACACATTCTAGATTTCTTCAGTGAGACTGTGGAGTACCTTTCGCTCTGTTTCCCCACCCTGTGCCTCATCTCGTTTTCTCTCCAAAGCCCTGCCTCACTCATCATTCCCATCCCAGAGCAGGAGATGGCCATGCCTGATTGCCTTGTTATCCTTTCCTTCCAGGGGGAGAATCTGGATCTGGCCATTAACAAAGACGAAGTGAAAGCCATGATTGGAGTTGGGATCTGCTCAGTCAAGACCCTCACAAAAAACCATCTGTACTGTGAACCCCCCAGTGAGCAACCAGCACCGCAGCACCGGGCCAAGCGTGAAGGCACAGACTCGCTGCCAGAGTTCACAGTAAGGGGTGGATCCTGACCACAGAGAAACCAGAGGCAGACTGAGGAATGGGGTTGGAGCCCTGACACAGAGATTGGGCTGGCCATTGTTTGTAGTGGCAATCGCAGGGGTGTTCTTCCTCTTTACTGGCCCTTGAGAGCGGTTCTCCATCCTCTCTTCCTTTGCCAGGTTCAAATGGGGAACAAGAACTTCTGGCTGGGCCTGGTGCAGTACGACACAGAGAGTCAGCTCACCTTCCCCCTGGAGGCCCAGATTGGCTTGGGTGTCGGAGCCTCCTTCGTTGCTTTGATTGTGCTCATCATCGTGTTCATCTACAGGTGAGAAGTAGGAGTTGAGATGATGTTCTGAGTGCAGGATGCCATTTCGTAGCCAGCCCCCCCCCCCAAGCGTCAGTCTGCTCATGAGAGATGCCAGTTTGGTAGCACCTTGTTTGGGAATAGGAATTGCTTTCTGTTTGGGGAGCACAGGAACCGGAGGACTGCAGCCATTTCTTGAAAGACCCATTCAGAGTATGTAGGTGGGCTGAAGCTTTATGATGCCTTTCTTGCTGCCCCCTCAACTCCCTCCAAAACCACAAGGGATGCCGCAGTACTGGTGCCTGCCTCCTTTTGCCAATCCTGTGCTGTGCCAGGGCTTCTGGCTCTTGGAACTAGGAGGTCCTAACCTCTTTGCTTCATCTTTCTAGGAGGAAAAGCAAGCAGGCACTGAGGGATTACAAGAAAGTTCAGATCCAGTTGGAAAATCTGGAAACCAGTGTCAGGGACCGGTGCAAAAAGGAATTTACAGGTAAGAGGAGTCGAGAAATCTGCCTCTCTGTCTCTGGGGATGCAGAATCCTCTTGGGGCTTGTCAGGAATTACTCTCTTGTCTGCAGCAGGATGTTCTCTACTGTTCTGCTGGGCAAGCAAAGCTCATGAAGCTGAGTAGAAGGTGCTCTGAGTTCCTCGGAATTGTGAGGCTGGAGGGACTCTCAGGGGGTTGCTCCCAAATAGCTTGAGCTTCCTTGAAGGGGGGCTAGTTAAAGCAAAACAAAAACAGCTCTCGTGTCCCCTGAAGGGAGAGAGGTCTCTTGGGCCTTTTATAATGTGGGTGCTTCTCTTCTTTGCAGACCTTATGACCGAGATGATGGATCTTACCAGTGACTTGGTTGGCACTGGGATTCCCTTCTTGGATTACAAGTCCTACGCAGAACGCATCTTCTTCCCCGGTCACCGGGAGTCACCATTACAGAGGGATCTGGATGTGCCTGAGGGCCGGAGGCAGACGGTGGAGCAGGGCTTGGTGCAGCTCTCCAACCTCCTCAACAGCAAGCTCTTTCTCACCAAGGTAGGGCAAACAGGTTGCAGTTGGACCAGGCAGAGCTCAGGCGCCATGCAACAAATGGAGAAAACCCCCTTGAGTCAAAATCCATTTATATGAAGTACAAGGACAGGTTTCAAGTGATCTTTATTTTTGTGAGAAACACCTGAAAGCATGTGGGCTGTTTCTGCTAAAGATCCAGAAACTAGACAGGGTCAGAATGTGGGACTAGCATTCATTACCATTTTTCAGTTCCTGTCTGTTTTCCTACAGACACCTTCCTACAAAAATGTCCACCTACAAATTTTTGTCCACCTTCCTACAAAAATGAACACAGTCCAAAATTGGGTGGGGGGGGGAGTGGAGAGATGATCCCATGCAAAAACAAAAGCATGTACACTTGCCCCATATTACATGCAATACAGATAATTTGCTTCCACTGCATATTTTGAATTTAGTGGTTAAAGAATCTGTGATGGTTTAAAATTTTTAGCTCATCATTCCAGATTCCCCAAACTTTATCCTCCTTGTAGCTCCTATTGGGAAAGTTGAAATGAAGCTAGTGAGGATCTGACCTCTTAGTCCTGTTTAGCCATGAGACTCACTTCGTGACTTTGGGCCAGTCACCATCTCACAGAGTTTTTATGTGGATATAATGGGGGAGGGGAACATACATCATGTGCTCCCTGGAGGAAAGGTGAGATAAAGTGCGTGCATGTGTGTGTTACTTCTGAATAGGTTCCAGATTGCGGGCATTAGTGTTCAGACATCATACTATTCCTGGACCATCATGCCTCACTTGGACAAGAGCAAAAGAGACTTAAGATTTACTTAAGTGTTATATGCAACAGGGATCAAATGTATACACCTGAGGGCTGGGCAGAAATGGGCAGAATTCATTTCCCATTTCATTGACACTTTACACTACCATCAAGAATGTTTCCATCGTTATTCAGAACCCAAGAAAGTTTTTCACATTTGTGAGAAAGTGTCAACCCACATGTAACATCTTGAGTTTGACCATTAATCAATTAAAATCACCGTTTTGCTTCCCACCCCTTATAAGTTCCTAACGCTATAATCTGTTTTCTTGGCCTTCTCTCTTTGCCCAGTTTATTCACACCCTGGAAATCCAGCGCACCTTCTCGCCAAGGGACCGAGCCTACGTTGCATCCCTTCTCACCATCTCGCTGCATGGGAAGCTCGAGTACTTTACAGACATTCTCAAGACTCTTCTGAATGACTTGGTGGAGCAATATGTGGCCAAGAACCCCAAGCTGATGCTGCGAAGGTGAGGGGCTTGAGAAGAACACAGCAGCCTCCCGCGCACACACTTTTCTCTCCAGTCTGGGTTGTGGGGAAGGCTGTTTGCTCGAGGAAGTGGAATAAGTACTGTTGATCCTGGTGTGAACACTCAGGATACCTATACATGAGAAGCACTCTAGTCTAGCATTCCGCTTCCCAGAGTGGCCAGCCACTCATCACTAGGGCATGAAGGCAACAGTCCCTAGTAACTGGCAGGCAGAGGTGCATTGCTTCTGAACAGGGAGGTCCCATATAGCCGTCATAACTAATAGCCATTGATTTGTCCTCCATTAATTTGTCTTTTTCAGGCCCTAAGCAAGTGGCCATTGCCACATCCTGTGGCAGCTAATTCCATTAATTCTTTAAGCATTGATAATGAACTGATTTGCCAAAACAGATAGAACTGCAGCAGCTTTCCAAAGATATTATTTGGCATCCCCATCTCTCAACATTGGGATGTTAAAAAGGAATGAACTAAATCAGTGGTTCCCAAACTGTGAGTCGGGACCCACTGGTGAGTTGCAACCTGATTTTTGGTGGGTCACCAAAGGGTGATGAAAAGATCAGATAACTAATTGCCTCAAGCCCTAAGGCTATTGAAACTTCAGATACTGTAGCTGATAATTACCCTGCAAAGAGCTCAGCTCCTGCAGTTTGCAAACATGTGTAAATATAGGGAGATAAATGTTTGAGGGTCTTTTTCTGGTTATTACTGGTTGCTATTTTATTTCTTTCTAGATGTTCTTTTTTTAAAGTCTGGTAAACCTAGGTGGGTCCTAATAGAGTGTTGTTTAGAAAAGTGGGTCCTAGTGCTAAAAAGTTTGGGAACCACCGTCCTAAATGTTTCTATGAAGGTGATCCAGTCTGGGTTAGTGGAATTAAACACCTCTAGGAGGGACAGGACATAGCAAATCTGTTGTGCTTTTCTTTCAGGACTGAAACAGTGGTGGAGAAGCTGTTGACCAACTGGATGTCCATCTGTCTGTACGCATTTGTAAGGGTGAGGCATCCACCTAACCATTCAGGGCAAAGGAGGTCAAGATGGAATCTCATGTCCTGCCTGAACATAACAAGACAGCTCTTTGCTCAGGCTACTGATATAACCTAAGGAACACTCTAATGCAGTGGTTCCCAAATTTATCTGGGTCACGGCTCCCCACAGCCTCTTTTTCCCAGCTCAGATGAGCACTGCTATCTTGGACGTTGCAAAATCTCATGAGATCCAAGATGGCAGCACCCAAATCTCACAATCATTTTGCCATCATTTTAGATCTCACAAGATGTCATGAGATCTGAGATGACAACACCTGGAGGAACAGCTAGGAGGGGGCACCGGGGGCATCCTATGGCACCCTTGTGAGTGTGCTGCAACATCCTAAGGTGCTGCAACACACACTGTGGGAATCCCTGCTCTAATGTCTGACCTTGGAGGGTGGGGACAGAACCCTTATTAGAGAAGTATGTGAGGCACAGCATGATTTTCAGCAATCCAGGGTACTCTGTTGAGATAAAGAGATTGAACAGAAGCCCATGGACCCAGTCTGCTAATAAGTGAATCAGTGGATATGGGATCCGCAGATACAGGGAGCCCCGTGTACTGAATTAGGAGATGATTTCTCTCCTTACACCTGCAGGTCAATTGCCAGTTAAATCAGCTGCTGCTCAGTGGTGGCTCAAGGAGCTAAGCCCTGAATAACTTCAGCACTGAACTTGCCTTGGTTAGATTCCTTTTACCCCAACCCACTTCTGTGCAAACAGCTGGGGTGGCCCAAAATGGCAGGTAGAAGCCCCATAGCTATCTCTTCCGTGTGATGCCCAATGAGACTGTCTCTATTTCTCCACTAGGACTCTGTTGGGGAGCCACTCTATATGCTCTTTCGAGGTATCAAGCACCAGGTGGACAAGGGGCCAGTTGACTGGGTGACAGGCAAAGCCAAGTACACCCTGAATGATAACCGTCTTCTCCGGGAGGACCTGGAATATCGCACACTGGTGAGAGCTGCTGAAATTTTGGTAGGAAGAGGTACTGCTAGATCTGGTCTCAGGCTTCTGATATTCCTCCAGACACCTATAAAATCCAGGCCACATCTTCCAGCTCTCCATTTTGCCCCCAATAATGTTTCTGTCCCAGAGCAAAATGGTCTATTTCGAGTTAGAGCCAGATAGCCTGAGACTCATAAAGGTGTTCAAGGCTCCATGGATTCATCAACCATTCTTTATAGCTGGCCATGTCTACTTCAAACAGTGGAAAGCAGCAGTGAGAGTCTTTGGGCCTTGGGTGGAACAATGGGACCTTATCTCAGAAAAGGTGTATTCCCGATCCCATGTTTATCAAGATGAAGGGAATATGGAGGGGGGGCATTGTCGCAAACTTGGGGGGTTGGGGTGTTCAGAGTTCTTGGTTCTCGAACCCTGAAGCCCTCAAGGCCCCGCTGTCCAGTAGTACTGCCACCACCCTGTATATGCCAGTGCCTCAGTCCAGGGACACTGAGACCCTGTAGGCTTAACTATCCCTTGCAGGCACTGAGCTCTTTCCCCAATTAAGGCTTCAGTACTCAAGTTACTAGACCTCAATGAGCACTTGGTAGCTTGCTGAATGGCTAGGCAGGATTCTGAACCTTTGTCCCCAACAGGCAATGAAACAACTTGGTAGAGGAGATTTTAGTTTATTAAGTACATAAGGTTACATAAGGCAGCAAATGCTAGAGGCATAAACATCTGGGAAACATATCAGCAATAAAATAATGAAGCTAGCTGGCTGTCTCTGTTAATACCTATCTCTCACCTGGGTCAGTTGCTCTTGTAGATCTTTTAGCTCCAGGCAACCTGTGAGGCCAGATGCCCATGGTGGACAATGGAGCTCAATGCGTGCAAGATGTTGCACCCCAAAACTCTGCTCAAGAAGAACCGGACACACCCCTTGGGGCACTCATTATTATACTTCTTATGCTAATAGTACTGAGGTGACTTCATACTTATTTAGACTGTCCAATCAGAAACTTTTGAAGACAGAACCTTCTCAGAGTGGGTCTGGTTGCTAGTCCTCCTAGTTCTTACCCCTCCCAAGTGGAGATCCACAGCTACACTTCATCAGCTTGGTAAGGCACCTTTCTGTCTGCAGAGGTGCTAACATTCCAATGGGTTGTAATTCTTGTTGTCTGTCCTTTCTGGCCAGCAAAGGAGAGACAACAATCTTTTTGTTTGTTTACTCACATTCTTACAGCTAGGAACTGCTAGCCACTTCTCCGTTACTGACTTAGTTTGGTTCAGGCTTCACATGCTAACCAAGGCCTAACATGTACATATCCATGACAGGCATCAATGGGAGGGAGAAGTGCTTAAAAACCCAATCACATCCATTGATTCTTTATTGCACCCCAAGTCATTCTCCCCCCCCCCCCCAAGCTGGACTCACTTCTGCATTTAGAGCCTAGTTTGAAAAAACAACCTTTCACGGTAACCAGGGGACAATTCCAGGGGAGAATTGATGGGCAGAGGATGGGTTAACTACAACTCCTGTAAATTTATAGGCGTCCTAAGCATTCAGTGAGGGGTGCTCAAAAAAGTGAACATGGGGCCTCCTCCCTGGCAGAAATGACACAAATAGCATCTATTTCCATGGAGGCCTGGGACTGGTATGTCAAGTCCCTGGCTGGAGAGGTGCTCTGCCAGGATTTTGGGAGTGTCTGCCACTACCTTTCCCTTCCCTAGTGTCCAAAGTAAGTGGCTTCTGGATCAGGCTTCTGGATCAGGGGGCAAGAGCAGAGGAGAGGGGGGCATCTGTCAAGAAACATTTTAGTCTTTGTAGAGTAGTTAGATCTGTTGGTCACAAAATACTCCAGGTTATGTTGGGATTGAATTGGATGGAAAGTGTTTAAGAGCTTCTCCCCCTGGGAGCACCAGGATGCTTGTGCATCCCTACAGCAAGAGTGTTACCAGCTCCTGCCTTAGTGTTGTAAGAGAACCATGGTGTTGGGGATCCTGTTTAGCTCCACTCTTAGGTTCTTTGCACCAGCTATAGTCTTTGTGCCACAGTAGAATTAAGCCTCCCCTTTATGTCACTTAGTTTGGGGCTTCAAGGAGCTGTTTGGGCAGGCAGAGGGCAGCTGAATCAGCTTGGTTTGGCTTTTTTGTTCTGGTAGACATTAACTGCCTTGGCTCAAGCTGGGAACACCATGGGAGGGACAGATGGTGCCCAGGGTGTATTGGTGAAAGTGCTGGACTGTGACACCATCACTCAAGTGAAGGAGAAGATCCTGGACCAGATCTACAAAGGGACACCTTACTGCCACCGACCCGACCCAGACTCTCTTGACTTGGGTGAGTGGAACCAGGCTAGTGCACTGTAGAGGGCAGCTATTGCAGTGGGGCAGTAGGATACTTGTAAATGCCCATCTACCTCTGTCTCTCATTTTTGGGGGGTTCGCTGTCATCCCCTCACCTGTGCCTATATTCAAGCCATTTTCTCCCAGCCTTGTGCGTGGTTGCTAGGCAACGGCAAACCAGGCTCCCCATCCACTTCCAGTTCAACCTGGGGAAGACAGCAGGATACTGCTGTGAGGAGACAGCAACAGCAGGAGGGGTCAGACAGGCTGTTGGGAACACGTTAATGATGCACAAGGAAAGTGTTCCACTGACCTTTTCCTGTGGTGTTCTTAAATCTGTTTTTTTCCCCCCCTTCCTGAACTTGGTGGTGCTAGAGTGGAGATCAGGGCTAGCAGGGCACCTGATCCTCTCTGACGAGGATGTGACATCTGTCATCCAAGGCACCTGGAAAAGGCTTAACACACTGCAGCACTACAAGGTGAGGACAAGATGTTTTGGGGGAGTTGTGTGCATTTTGCGTTCCCTTGCAGCATGTGGCTTGGCTCACTGAATTAGTTGCCACAAGTTCTTTGCTCCAGAAGCATCTTTTCTGCAGCACGATGCATCTGGCTGTCAAGATGCAGCACGCCTGGAGGCCTCTTGCATAGGTTCAGCTTATGGGGTCCAGTGAACGGAAGAGCCAGCTTTGTGGCAGGTGGCTGGACTTGGCAATTCTATCAAAAAGGTGCCCAGCTCTTATGGCATTTAGGTAAGAAGTAACTCTACATGCATCTGGGGTGCAGCATATGAACATTATTTTCAAAATCAAGGGGCGAAAAATGAATGGAAAACAAATGTCAGCATGAGTTTTCTCATCTTCAGAGAAAGACTACTTTCGCCTTTGTGAGTGCCTACAGTCTGTTCCTCTTCCTCCTACCTGTTAACAGTATGCAGGTCTAGCTTTTGAGAGTGTGTGTTCAGTATCCCTCATTTTGTACATGGGCAAGTATTTTTATACTGTGCAAGCAGATGGATTGGGGTGCCTTTAGGCTGGCTCTTAGCATAGCAAAAGGGCTATTTGGGATTTTGATTCATTTGGTGTTTGAAGTGGTTTGGATTTGGGCAGCGCAAAACACATGCATGCAGGGTCTTCTAGTCACATGCAACAGAATGCAGCATTCTGAGAAGATTCAGATTTGCTGTCTAACCCACGATTTTCATGCTCAGGTGCCTGATGGAGCGACCGTCGCTCTGGTTCCTCGTATGACCAAGCACCTTCCCAGGGAGAATCAGGATTACATTGCTGGAGAAAGTGAGTCCACTGCAGCTGTTGTCTTAAGCTGGGGGTGAACTGAATATCAGAGAAACACATATAAGCTGGGGGGGAAAATCAAGCAGCAAACTTTGCTCATTGCAGAACATAAAACTTTGCATGAGAGAGATGGTGAAGATGGTCAGAAGGAGGTCTGGAATTCAGCTGCAGGCCCTGTGTGGTGCTGCAAATAGCATGCTGCCCTAGAACTGGAGATACATGTTCAAATCCTGCTCAGTGTGTCTCGTGTGTGTCTACTTGTGTGTCCATGGATGAACTGCCGTCTCTCAACCTCACCCATCTCACAGGATTGTTGTGAGGTTAAAGGAAGGAGAACCATACATACCACCCTGCACTTCTTGTTGGACAGGCAGGATAAAAATGTTAGGGAAGAAAATGTTGATTCAGAAATCTGTCTAAGACTCTAAATCAGTGGTTTCCTATCTTTTTAGCACTGGGACCCACTTTTAAAAATGACATTCTTATTGGGACCCATGTAGCTTTATGAGATTTTTCAAAAAGGCGATCTAGAAAGAAGTAATATTTCTATCTGCAAGAGGGATCTGAAGGCCTTAGGAGTGGACCTCAATAGATGGGAAACCTTGGCCTCTGTCCCACTTGGAGGCAGGCTGTGCAGCATGGCCTTTCCCAATTTGAAGAGACACTTGGCCAACAGTCTGAGGCTAAGAGGCAAAGAAGGAAGGCCCACAGCCAGGGAGACAGACCAGGGACAGACTGCACTTGCTCCCAGTGTGGAAGGGATTGTCACTCCCAAATCGGCCTTTTCAGCCACACTAGACGCTGTTCCAGAACCACCTTTCAGAGTGCGATACCATAGTCTTTCGAGACTGAAGGTTGCCAACAAAAACGAGGAATAATATTTTTGTTTATTTTCTGAAAACTTGATCCATTTCTCATAATGAAGCAACCCAAATGAACTTTAATTAACTTTTTCCTTTCTTTCCAGCATTTTTCCCCCTGAATTTTTTTTTTTAAAAAAGAACCACATAAAACCTTCTGATTTTTTTGGAATATTTTATTAGGGGGAATCAGCTAAAACACATGTATCTCCCTATATTTACACATGCTTACAAAGAAGCTCAGCTCCTTGCAAACCCCAGAAGCTGGGCTGTTTGCAGGGTAATTAGCAGCTATCTGAATTTTGAATAGCCTTAGGACTTAGTTTTTCTGAACTTGTCGCTACTTGTATTTACATTGGAGGCTCTGCCCAGCCCTTCACGACCCACCAAAAATTGGGTCGTGACCCACAAGTGGGTCGTGACCCATAGTTTGGGAACCACTGATCTAAACATTTTTATTATGTAATTAATAAAGACATGATCATAACAAATATCAACAAAGATCAACATACATGCGTATCAAAGACCAATTCTTCCAATGGACAAAATGTCTGCTTTTAGACCAGGATAATTACAAGAAGTGTTCCCATATGTGACAAGCATCTGCTGGAACAAATGGTTTTCTGTACTGTAGAGACACCAATGCTGGAGGATGCAGATGAGGGTGGGATGAAGCTCTGGCACCTGGTGAAGCCGACCGACGAGCCTGAGCTTCCGAAACATCGACGAGGGAGCCTGCGGGAGCGGGAGAGAGCCAAGGCCATTCCTGAGATCTATCTAACCCGCCTCCTCTCCATGAAGGTAAGAAGAGCCCAGCGGCACCAAGTGTTAAAACAGAATACTTGTTTCCCAAATACAGTGAACCCCTTGATATCCACGGATCCGGCATCTGCAGATTTGACTCACCATGGATACCAGGGGGAAGCCACTGCCAGTTTTCTCGTTAGACTGGAAATAGCTTCGTGAGCCCTCTTGGAGGCCTCAGAAAGCGGCCTGCACGTATCTGCGGATTCACATATCTGCAGGGAGTCCTTGGACAGATTCCCCACGGATAAAAAGGGCAGACTGTAACAAATGTTACAGAGTTATCTTAACAGTGTTTTTTTTTTTAATGCACTTGGTCCATGATTGTGTTTCAGGATGCCATGCTGCATCCTCATTCGAGTTATGGGAAAGGGGAAGCTCACAGGAGTCATACTGGGTGACCTTGGGCCAGTCACTTTCTCTCAGCCCCACCTACCTCACAGGGTTGTTGTGAGGACAAAAGGAGGGGAGCGGCTGTGTACACCGCCCTGAGCTCTTTGGAGAAAGGGTGGCATAAAAAATGTGAAAAATAAATACTGGGGATGGGGGTGGGAGAGAGAGTGGAAATGGGTTCCCTTTGTAAGGCATTTGCCTGATTGTAACTGTGGATCCTGATGTTGATTATAACAGAGAGTGAATGAGAGGGCATGTGCGATGCTAAAATCAACAGAAAGGAGGGGCTGGAAAAAAGCTCACAAATGTAATTTAATTGGATATGATTTGGAAACCTTCCTGGATAATAGTTAGAGGTGTGGTTTTTCAGTTTTATTTTTTCACTGATTTTTTTTTTTACAAAAGAGAAGTGCAGAAAGGGGTGTTGCATCTTTTTCTTCCAAGGGCATATTTTATACATTATAATTATAAACTATTACTGCTTCAAAAGTGTACTAGGTAGGTGATGTGAGTCTTCCGAGACTGAAGGATACCAGTGATGATGATGAGTGTCAGCAGATGCAGCCACAGTCATTATCCATGCATCCCCCCCGTCCAGTCCAACCAGTTTACAGGACCAATATGTAGAGGTGTTAGAAAATGGTTTTATTTTTTTTGCAATTTTTTTTTTAATACAAAAATGAGAAGTGCCAAATGTGGTGTTATGTGAAAAACACATAACACCACTTTCTGCACTTCTCATTTTCATTATCACCGAAAAAAATCACACCTCTAATAATAGCAGAATGTTTGATATCCACCGGTTTTTCTCCCCCACCGCTCGGCCAGAATTCTGATAACATCTTAGCTGTTCCTGGCTTTGTTTTCCCTAATAATTTTGGGGGTTTTTTTCCCCCGAATGGGAGGGGAAAATTTACAGTGCAGCTGCTGAAGCCACAATTTGAAGTAGGAGACTGGCATTAGGTTCGGGGGGGGGGGGGGGGAGAGATTTCTTTGTCATCATTGCATTTTTCTAATGAAAATCCCCCCTGACCCAACTGCTTTTATTCCTGCTTCAGAAAAGATACAGGCATTTGTATCTTTTATCTCAGTTGGGCTAAAAGCAGCTGGGGGGCAGATTTTCATTAGTAAAAATTAAGTTGAAATGAAAATGAAATTAAGTCAAAGAATTAATAATAACAACAACAACAACTAGGTATTTATATACCACCTTTCTGATCATCGGATTACTCCTCTGACTTTATTCAAGGCGGTTTACATAGGCAGGTGTTTCTAAATCCGTCAAGGGGATTTTTACAATCATAGAGGTTCTCTCTTTCAAGAACCAACCACATTTCAGAATGGATCTTCCTGGTTTGGTCTCACTTCTGGCCTCTAGTTCTCCCACGCAAGCTGACAAGCATCTCCATCTCTCACATGGAGGGCAGCCAAGATGCTTCTTGCTCACACCAAGAGAAGGTGGAATCACTCAGCTTGGCTTGTCAACTGCTTCAAGGTCTCGCCATTCTTAGCCTTTCAGGGAGCTGCTGGTGTCCTCGAACTGGTGACCTTCTGATGTTATTTTCAGGCTAACGGAGGCTCTACCCTCTAGACCAGAGGTGTCCAAACATTTTGGCACGAGGGCCACATCATCTCTCGGACACTGTGTTGGGGGCCAGGAAAAAAAAAAGAATTAATTTACATTGAAAACCTGAATAAATTTACATAAATGAACTTATTAGAGATGGAACCTCTACGAATGAATGAAGGTCTTGTAGTAGCTCAGGGCCTATGAAAGGCCTTGCACAAAGCAAGACCAGCCTTTCCTTTGTTGTGTGAAACAGCAAGTAGTGGAGAGAGCCCTTGTCCCACAGCTCAGGTGAGAGGTTGAACAGTTGTCCTCGTACTGAGAACAGCTGCTTCGGGCCATCACGGTCTCCAGCAAGTCTCTGGAGGGCCAGAGGTTCATTGGGGACTGGGGGCTCCCCGAGGGTCGGATTGAGAGCCCCCGAGGGCCACAAGTGGCCCCCGGGCCGGGGTTTGGACACCCCTGCTCTAGACCAGACCTCCTGCCTCTTCTTCTTCACCAGTTTCCCACTTCAGACTGTAGCCCCCCAGAGCTGCATTCTGTGTTTAAAAAAAAGAAAAAAAATGCCCAAACCATCATAGAACTTTATATGATTCTGCTCTTGGGCTACAGCTGGCTGTGTGCTGGAAGGTTGTTGTCAATTAGTCTTTTCTAATTCTCTTTGCCCCAAACTGAATGATGCTGACTCCTGCTTGGATTTGCCTGCAGGGGACTCTGCAGAAGTTTGTGGATGATCTGTTCCAAGTGATTCTCAGCACCAGCCGCCCCGTCCCCTTGGCTGTGAAGTACTTCTTTGACTTGTTGGATGAGCAAGCACTACATTATGGGATCTCGGACCCAGAGACCATCCATATCTGGAAGACAAACAGGTAAACGACCAAAACTGCTGCCTAATGCTTTCAGAAAGCAGCATATGGCCTGGATGCCTTTAAGGTGGATTGGATGGATTTCTGGAGGAAACCTCAATCACAGGTTACAAGTCTTGATGGGTATGTGCAACCTTCTGGTTCTAGAAGTAGGCTACTTCAGGATGTCAGGTGCAAGGGAGTAGCATCAGGATGCAGGTCTTGTGTGCTCTCTGATGCATCTGGACTAGATGGGCCTTTGACCTGATCTAGTGGGGCTCTTCTTAATGTTCTTAAATCCCATGATGTGAATCCTGGGTCATTAGCTGCTACAAGCACTGTGTGGGCAATGGCGAACATGACAGCAAAAGCCAATACATTGGCAGAATTTTGCCCACACTCATTGCTGCTGCCTTGTGTGTGTGTGTGTGTGTGTGTTTTAAAGTCCACATTGTCTCAGTAACTCTGTTGGGTAAGGCACTGTTGTACTTAATCTATTTTTGCATCTGTTATGTCTTGGGCCTCAAAAATGCAACACAAGACATTTCTGAAATAAATGTCCCCATTTTACAGGTTGAGTAATTGAGGCTCAGAGGAAAATAACTTGCCCAAACCATTTGAGTGCAGGTTTAGTGGATAGCTAAGCAGGGGTTCAAACCTGGCTGGACTACGCTGATTTGATTCCTGACATAAAAGCACCTCACATGTAGGACTTTTGGAACGTGCCATTCATTGAGCTTTTCCTCTTTCTTTTGCAGCTTGCCCTTGAGGTTCTGGATAAATATCATCAAGAACCCCCAGTTTGTATTTGACGTCCAGACATCAGATAATGTGGACGCTGTGCTCCTGGTCATTGCTCAGACTTTCATGGACTCCTGCACTATTGCTGACCACAAGTTGGGTCGGGTGAGCCTGGAAAGCATTGGGGGGGGGATGCCACTAGTTTGTGTTCTGTGTGGGAAAATCTGAAACCTGTTGTTTTCAGTCACTCATTTTCTGGTGCAATAGACATGCTGCAGTTGTTCCAATAGTTGCAGAGGATTCAGACATCTTTCACAAGGCCACACCTGTTGTGGATAATAGTGCATCCACAAAGCACAGTATTTTCTTTCCAGGAAAAGGCTATTGTCTTGTGAAATGCAGAGTGCAATCCTAATTTGTGCTGGAAACAGGCAGGCCAGCCAGCTGCAGGCCAGCCTGGGGCAAGGGTAAACGTTTCCCCTTACCCCGTATCACGCTGCAGCAGCCCCAGTGGGTCTACTTGGATCTGCCCCACCTGATGAGGTGGCACAAATCCAAACAGCCCAGGACTGCCCTGAGCCGCCTGGGAACGGGGTCTGGATTGGCTTACTGCTGGGTCCTGGCCCCGCCTCCTGCTCCCCACCTGCTCACCCACAGTACCGCCAGCCACCCGCCCTCCCTCTGCCCCAAAGCCTCCCTCTCGCCTCCTCCCTGCCCTCTCCACGCCTCCAAACCCCTGCATTGGCTGAGCTGGACCAACGCAACTCACCTTCAGCGCAGAGCCTGCAGCAGCACGGGGAGGCCGGAGCATATCCGCATGCTGGCCTATCACCCCTGTGAGTGGCACAAAAGTGCTTTATGGCCTCCTGCTCCCCACCTGCCCACCCATGGTCTCACCTGCCAACCGCCCTCCCCCTCCCATGAAACATCTCCTTCCCGCCTCCTCCCTGCCCTCTCCACACACCCCAACCCCTACGTCAGCTGAGTTGGACCTCAGGACAACTCCCCTTCGCCCCGGAGCCCACGGCAGCTTGGGGAGGCCAGCGAATGTCTGTGTGCTGGCCTATCTCCCCTTTGAGTGATGCAAACGTGCTTTATGGCACTTTTGCGACACACATGGGCCGGCGCAAGAGACTTGAGTCAGCCCAAGTGCAGGTTTGTATTGGGTCCGCAGTTGCGCACATATAGTGAGTACCTATTGGATAGTACCTGTGATGTGAAGGAACACAAGTCCCACCCCTGACCTGCCAGTGCTATTTTGTGAACCTTTTTTTTATAGTAATGAGAGACAAAGAGCTCTTGGCTGTCTGTCCCTTGCTCTTTGGAGTCAGAGGGGTTGCCCACACCGTTTTCACCTTGCAGTGCACATACAGTTAGGGATTGTCAGTCACTGTGTGCATTCTACAGTGTTTGTCCCTCTCCTGTATGCTGTGCCTGTGCTGTTGCCAGTACTTTGCTACTGAGAGCCAAACTAGCTATGAACTGGGAGTTCTATGATTGGGACTCCAAATACCTTTTTCTTGTTCAAAAAGCATCTGTGGGGTGGGAAAACAGGATTTGGAGAACTATGGACTGGGGTTAAGGACCCAATCCTGTTTAGCTTTCCAGCACTGGTGCAGCCATAATGCAGCCCTGAGGTAAGGGAATTAATGTTCCCGTATCTTGAGGAGGCCTCTGTGACTGCCTCCCCACCACAGGATGCAGCGCACGCCCCATTGGGACAGCTGCACTGGCAGTGGAAAACTGGATGGGATTTGGCCCTAACCCTCTGCTGTCATTCACCAACCCTAAATTGCTCTCTTGAAAATGCTACACTGTGGAGGGGGGGTCTTTGTTGATCCTGTGGGGAGACGGAACCTGGGACTTTCTGTATGCAAAGCAAGTGCTCTCCCAATGAGCTGCAGTCCTTCCCCAGTAATTATTAGTACAACTAAAAAATTTCTCGGTCCTGTAACTAATACCTTGTTCCCTCTGTGGCCCTTCCAGGACTCTCCAATTAACAAGCTGCTCTATGCCCGTGACATTCCACGCTATAAGCAAATGGTGGAAAGGTAAGAAAGAGGATCAGGGGCTGGGCTGGGGATGCAGAAAGACTGAGTGGAGACATTACAGCCAGCTACTTCCACCCTGCAGGTACTATGCCGATATCCGCCAAACCATCTCTGCCAGCGACCAGGAGATGAATTCTGCCCTGGCTGAACTATCACGGGTAAGCAGCTCATTGGCTCCATTCCTGGCCTTCCTTTTCAATCTTTTGATTGCTGATCAGGTCATGCAGTGCATAGTCTGCAGGCAGCCAAGAGACACATCAGCACCAGTTGTCGTCTGCCATTCTTGCCTTTGTTACTGAACTACAACATGCCATCTTGAGATCATTCCCACCCCTTCCCCTTCCTGGAGTACAAGCCCTGCAGCTTGCCTGTGCCAACTTGGCTAAGGCAAGAAGAAGGAGGCTCCCTTCAGATAGCAAAATCAGCAGGTGGATTCCATCGATGGATACAGTTCAGGTCCACTCTTGGATGACTTCACCATGTGGTCTGCCTGGCTTGCAACACAACGTGCTGTGCAGGGAGGCTTAGTGGACATGTGGAGAAGCTTTGGCTGCCTTGGGCACTAATACGAGTTCTCTTTCTCGGTTACAGAATTACTCAGGTGAACTCAATTCCTTGGTGGCTCTGCATGAACTCTACAAGTACATCAACAAGTACTATGACCAGGTAAGTTCAAGGGTATGCAGAGCATAAGAGCCTAGCTGGATCTGAAAAGCACTGTCTAGTCCACAGTGGCCAACCAGGTGCTTTTGGCTGAGTTTATTCTGGAAGATTTTAATAGGGTTATTCTGGGGCCAGGTAATTGACCTGGGAACACCAGATGCTACAACACTGCAGAAACTGAGCAGACATGGCTTTGAACACCCCCCTGGATGGGAGACCAATGTAAGAATGGGGGGGGGGAAGTAATCTGAAAGCATTTTAAAGTGGAGGACTGTGTTCCATAATTAAGGTGTCACTATCAAGTAGGCCCTGCTCCTGATTTATACCTTGAGAAAGGAAGGCCCCCTTAGCAGTGGCCCACCCAGTGAACTTAATGTCGGTCCACCCAGAGAACTTAATGTCCAGGGAAGTTCTATGCCCAAAGATTTTGGCCTGCTGCAGTACGAAATTCAGCCATTTTGAGGCCGAGATGGGGGGGGGGAGCAGATCGCTCCCACTTCAAAAACTCAACCTTGATGACAAAAGCAATCACTGGCTCACAGCTCTGTGTGTCCCTGCAGATCATCACCGCCTTGGAGGAGGATGCAACTGCACAGAAGATGCAGCTGGGTTACCGCCTGCAGCAGATTGCTGCCGCTGTGGAGAACAAAGTTACAGACTTGTGATGTGCGGGGGGGGGGGGGGGGTCAGTCAGCCAGAGAGGTGGTGAACAGCACCTGCTGCGGTCAGACCCAAACACTCCACACAGAGGTGGAAGTGGCAGCAGAGCAGGAAATGCCAAGCGCAAAGGGCCGAGCACGCCAGAGGATTTTTTTAACAGACTTTTAAAAAAAAATGATGATGATGATGATGAAGAACTCTAGGGGAGAATCTCCCTAAACAGAAACTGGGCTTCTCAGATGAACCAAGCCACAGGGCCAGCAGGCCAGGTGGCATGAATGTGCCAAGGGGCTGGAGATGAGTGTAGCTGTGGGACACGCTGGATCTTTGCCTCCCCTCCCCACATCCTGAAGCCACTGAGAACAGCAGCTCCGGCAAGGACCTGAATCCCTGTGAGCTTCCCCTGGACTCTCTTGGACCCCAAGAAAGAGCATCTTACTACCTGAGCAAGTGGAGAGTCCCTTGCCCTTCCTCTTACCCGTGGGTGCCCCTTGAGCACCCAGTGGCACTTTCTTCACTCCACGGGCATCGGAGCAGGCCAGAACAAGCACAAAGGAAGGAAGAACCAGCATGCACCTTGAAAATGCCGGCACTCACTGTGGGTGGGGTGGTGGCGGTGGTGGTGGTGAAGACCCTGGTACCAGCGGCTGGAGCCACCCTGTCCGCATTCCATGCCGACCATCCTCCTCACTGATGCCCAGTTCAGGTGCTCCTCATGACCCTTGGACATACATTCCTACAGCTGCTTCTTCCAGCACAGATCCGTCCTGCTTCCCAGAAAGCACAAAAGAAGTCCCTCTTTTCTCCCAGCTGCCTCCCAATCCCCATTGCCACTGCTCTGTGCTGGACCTGCAGATCACACTGTGGAAATGAGGAAAGTATTTAAGAGTTTTTTTCCCCTTGTGCCAGCACTTCTCTTGGGATAACCACCCTTGTTCATGGAGCTGCTTCCTCCCACACCACCACTCCATGCTGTCCCCCATGGGGGCTTTCCTAGCTCTGCCAGAGACAAACCAGATTTTTTACAAAACCAACTGGTTGCTCCTCTCTGACATTTTCCAGGTTCCCCAGTGGCAGCTCTTGAGTTCCTCTGTTTGCAGCTGGGGTTGCCATCCTTTTACTAGCTGCTGCTCCTGTGCCTTTTTCAGCATCATAATCTGCAGGCATTCGCAGGTGGCAATTGCTGTTAGAGGCACAGAACAAGCTATGGGTGTGTGTGTTTTTTTCCTGGTCAGTTGGCACCTCTACGTTTGAGCTCTGTGAAAATAGAACTCAAGATTATCAGTGGAAGCACTGCTGAAGCACCCCATCCCATTTGTGTGTGGGGGGGGGGTTGCTCCTGGCTGAGCGATGTCATTCTCAGTACTCGTTTCTGTTCTTTTCCCTTTGTTTCTTGTCCTGTAGGCTTTTGTGTCACAGACGATGCCTACCAAAAGCAGCTCTGATCTCCAATCAGCTGCATTGTGGCACTTACTCCCAAGTACATGTAATGGTGATACACGTAATGTAATCAATCCCGATAGAATTCTCATCTTCTGGGCAGTGTTTCCATGTCCTTAACAGCTGCCCAACAGTCAAAGAATCAACAGGTGAGGCTTTCTCACCACCGCATACCCAGGCAACAAAACAGATGTGATGATAGGCTTTTATTTAATCACTCTCTGTTGGGGTAAGTGTAGGAGAACCTTTGAGATCAACCGAATTCTACAGTGGGCCTTAGGAAGAGCTTTGTGGAACTCAGAGCCTGCATTTTCCTAACGGACCAAACTAGAGGTGACCCAGCAGATCTGGGGTGTGTGTGTAAATGTGAACACACGGATACACGTTTTCTTTAAAAGCAGCAGCAACTGTTACCCTGCACATGCCCAATCTCGTCTGATCTTGGAAGCTAAGCAGGGTCAGGCCTGGTTAGTACTTGGATGGGAGACTGCCTGGGAATACCGGGTGCTGTAGGCTTATACCATAGTCTTTCGAGACTGAAGGTTGCCAACCAGTCCAGCATGGCGGGGGGTGGGGGGTTTAAAGCAAACAACCACAGTCTCCTCCACTGCTGTGGTTGTGAATAGTCCTTCCTATTCCATGAGTGCTCCTCAATTAAAAACAAAATGGCAGGAAATCCTATTTGCAGATGTCCCCATATTATGCCTCATTTAGCCCCAGGGTATTGACTCTGGTGCATGCTGAGGGATGGCGGCGTAGCATTACAGTGAAGAGCCTGTACCATCAGCTCACCGGCCTTGAACTCAGTGGGTGCCTTAAGCCAGTCAGTCTCTCTCGGCCTCAGCTTCCCACTTACTTATAACATGGGGGTGATGATACGAACACTGGTTTGCCTGACGTGGTTGTAAGGATTGCTAAGATTATGTGTGTGACACACTTAGGAAAAGGGCTATATGAATATAAATACTGACTATTCTTAAGAGTGCCCTAACCAAAAGTCTAATCCAACCGTCAGCATAGATTAGCTATGCCTACAACTGTATTAGATCACTGTCTTTTGTGTTGTGTCTCTTGCCCTCCGAAAGCAACATAACACAAGTGTCTGCCTTTTTAGAGCTCTTCCTGCCGTCCTTTCAAACCACTGCTTAATACCTCAAATGACGAGTGCCAGAGTTCAAGCCTGCCTGGAAGCCATATTTTTTAATCCTGAATTTCTTCTCCCTATTGCAGGCATGAGAGCTAAAAGAAGGACACTCTATACATGCTCAGTAAGCCTCCTGATTATTAATTCTCCCGATGTGGGACTGAGAACAGATTCTAAGATTAAGCCCTGGTTTAAAGAAGCAAGAAGTCACATCTGTGTCCCTATTTAGCTAGATGAAAACTGCAGCTAACTTCTAGTTTATTCTGGACGTATGAAGCTGCCTTATAGAGTCAGACCCTTGGTCCATCTAGGCTGGTATTGTCTGCACTGACTGGCAGCAGCAGCTCTCCAGGGTTTCACAAAGGGGTCTTTCCCAGTCCTCTTTGGAGAGGGCTGGGATTGAACACAAAACCTCCCACATGCAAAGCAGGTCCTCTACCACAGTGCTTCAGCACCTCCTCCCCCCTTCTTGCCATGGCTTTGAGTTTGGCTTTGCAGTTCCCAAGAGCTGAAGTTGGCAGTGCAAGTGCAAGGATTTTAGAGACCTTTGGACACGGTACTGAAAGTGGCTGCCCTCATCTGGAAGCGGCAGGGGGTGTGAGCCAAAAATTCCCCCCTCCCTCTCTGCCTCTCACCTTGTGCAAAGTGAGATAATAATTGTGCTGCTGGGGCAGCCAGGTCTCTTCTGCCAGTCTTCAGGATTGTGGCAAATGGTTAGCATGACCATCTGTTGGAAGGATCCCTGGCAAGCAGCTGTCTTGGTGCTGGAGTCAAGAAGCTTGTCTCCCACCCTCACTCCTGTCCCAGTGACAATGGACAGAAAGCAGGAGTTTGAAAATTCCCCATTGCAACAGCAACTGGCAACAGAAAGTGGAACATACCCAGCTAGGCTTGCCCAGAGAACACCCTCTTTTAAAAAGTGAGGCTGCTGCGGCTTCTTAGCCAAGGGGCAACATCTGAGACCGGTTTATTCTAAAAAGCTGTGCAGTGGTACCTAAGATGGGAGGCAGGGTTATCAATTTTTTTCATGGTGCTTGAAATTGTGCCTTTCACAGCTGGTCTGATTTGCACGTATTGGATGGGAATTAGGCTTATCTGCATGCCGTGAAAAGTGTGCCTCCAGATTTCTGCAGATCAGACAGCTGTTCAAGGCACAAGGGCACACTGGGCTTGCTTTCCTGGTCAGCTGGCACTTTTAAGAGGCTGTAGCTGTAAAAAGAGTAGCTTTTCAGGTAATGTTTTGCCATAGATTCCCCCTGTACCCTACAGGGCAGAAACTTCTAAAATGGGGAAGGGTACATGCTGCAGAAACTGCTGGTGGTGGGCTTTTGAGAAGGGCTGGCCATTCAGCCCTTTGGATAATTTTATATACCTTTGTTTCATCTCTGCTTTCTTGCATCCTGGTCCTTATCCTGGCTTTTTTACATTTTGATCCAGCTCTCCAAATGTGCTTTCTCAACTGATTGGAGAATTAATGATTAATCTGGAAAGCTTGATGGACAAACCAGGCTGGGGGGGTTTGTTGTTGTTCCATAGTATAATAATGTTATTGTAGATACTGTTCTGAGCAAAGTAGGAATTTTATCATGAAATGAGTTTTGTCTGTAAATAATCAGTTTAGATCCCAGATGACTTTTATTACAGAGCAAAAGTTCTTACACGGTAATTCAATAAACTTTAATATACAACACACAACTCCAGCTTCCCGTTTCTCATCTTAGCAGCGTCCTAACCTAATAGTGCATTAATACCTGCCAGGGAGGTGTGGGAGTTTGTTCACATGCAGGAGATCTGGTCTAGAGTAGAGCCTCCGTCTGCCTGAAGATAACATCCACAAGGTCGCCGGTTCGAGACCACCGGCCCCGTGCGACCTTGAAGCAGCTGACAAGCTGAAGCCGAGCTATTCCATCTGCTCTGAGCGTGGGAGGATGGAGGCCAGAATGTGCGACCAGATCAAGAAAGAAACACCTGAATGTTGTGGTTCTTGAAAGAAAGAACCTTCTTTCAAATTGTAAAAATCCCTATTCAATAAGGGATTTAAATAAAGTCTGCCTATGTAAACCGCCTTGAACAAAGTCTTGAATAAAGACCAAGAAAGGCGGTATATACATAAATACCTGTTGTTGTTGTTGTTGTTATTATTATGTCCCCTTGCCCTGGTAACTGGCCTGGGCAAAGCCCAAGCATCATTTTTCAGGGCCCCTTACCAACTTGTAACACCAGCCCCACAAGATGTAATACACACTACACTCTCATCCCATGGGTCAGAAGATTTCTGCTGCTTGGTTCCTCGAGAGGCGACAGATTTTGAGGCAGGGGTGTATGAGGTGCGTGAAGGGCATGTAGCTGGGCTTGGGAGGGCTGCCACCTGGGTTTGAATGCTCTGTGGCTGATGCAGGAGGTTCCTTCTCTGGGATCCCAAAAGAAACAGTATGTTCCTTATGAAAGGGTTCTCTCCACAAGAAAGGGGTCTAGTGTATCTCCAAAGAGTCCCCACCCCCAGGAAGGGAACTCCTGCAAGCTTTGCTTGTGAGCCCACCTTGATAGCCCAGTATCTCAGCCAGGTGCTGTGTCATCCTGCTACTGCCATGGCACAGAGCTGCAGGACTTCCATGGAGAAGTCAGGCCTGAAGGCATGACTGGCTCATGTTTAAGCAAGTCTGACCACCCCTGATTTTATATATATAGCTTAAACACACACACACACACACACACACACGTCTGACCACCCCAATTTTGCACACACACACACACACACACACACACACACACAATATATACACACACACACACACACACAAGTCTGACCACCCCTGATTTTGTATATATAGCTTAAACACATACACACTATATATATATACACACACACAAGTCTGACCACACCTGATTTTATATATATAGCTTAAACACACACATACTCATATATATCTATATATATCTATATATATCTATATATCTATAGCTTAAACAGACTTGCTTAAACGTAAGAGCCACACAAGATAAACTTCAGAAATCTGAAAGCCACAAAAGATGTTCTAGAGCCACAATATTTAAGCAACTTTACTCACCCTGAATATTAAACTTGCCTTTTCATCCCGTAGACTCAGTTCACATCTGGTAAATAACTATAAAACTTGAAAATTCGTGTTTTGCATTAACCCATTTCTGCCCAGCCCACAGGTGTACACATTTGATTCCTGTTGCATACATGCAGCGTTAAACAGATATGGCTTAACCATGATGCCAAAAAGGAGCTCAGCCAGCATATTTCTGAGAGCCGAACATTATATATCAAAGAGCTACATGTGATTTGTGAGCTGCAGTTTGGCCACCCCTAATATACCATGCCAGTAAAAAAAATAAAAAAAAATTTACACTACAAAAAAGAAAAAAAGTAATGAATTAGTAATACTTTTAATGACATCTAATTTTTCTTAAAAAGGGGGGGGGACACCTAATACCTACATATTGGTTTCTTACAGTAATGAGTAACATTACAGATTGTTTTTGAGCCTCAGCTTTTTATTAACTTTAATTTCGAAAGGTTCCTTTTTGAAGCAACAGATACACAAGTAGTTAAGAAAAGTCTTAAACATGAGGATGAGATTCATCACAATCCCATTTCACATAAATGCCAGAAATTGCAATACCATCCATGTCTTTGTTTCTTCAGGATCAGTTCTGGAGGCTTTGAAATGTCTCTTCACACTCGAAAAAACTTATATTAAAATATCTTCACCAGAAAAGTCATCATAGATTTTAATTTGACAAAAACTGCCAAAGTTTTTCGTCTTCTATAAAAATAGGAGAAAATGACTGAATGATAGTGAATGTAGATGTTATTTGATCCATTGCTTTAGAACAAATGTCCAGTTCTTAATGAAAACGATCAAGGCTTTCAAACGCTGCCAGATGAAATCAAAAGGGCAATGTAAGACCAGCATCTTTTTTTAGTTCTCCTGGTTTCTTCAAAATTTGATTTTTTTTCCTATGGAAATATCCATTTCTATATCTTTTATTGTTGCACAGTTAATGACCTTCACCATTTCTGCATGCTGATCTTCAAGGTATAATTTTGAAGTTTGGGGTTCACTGTACACCCAAAGTTTTAGCACCAGGATCAACTTTTAAGAATGAAAATGTCAAGAATTGATATGCATCAACCAGGAAGTGATGTCATGGCTGGAAGTGACATCATCAAGTAGGAGAAAAATCAACACCCCCCCATATGACAAAATCAAACCAATTAAAAGTTTACAATAAATATAGCATTTAAAATAAAGAAGAGGCCTTCTTACCCTCTCAAGCAGGTGCTGATCTCTTTTAAAAAAAATTCCCCAAGCACCCCAAAAGCTGCAATCCTATCCACCCTTACCTGGGAGTAAGTCCCATTGATTATCATTGTTAAAAGCATATACTGTACATAGTAGCTTGTTAAAAGTACAGATCTCTAACATTTTCCTAAATGCAATCACATACCATGGTAGTATCAAGTCTTAATATAGTATAAATTAAATACACCTTGAAATGAATGGGGACCCACCTGAAATTGGCTCATAACCCAGTTTGAGAAACACTGCACTGGACAAAAAAAGGAAAGAAAGATCTAGAAAGAAATAATATTTATTAATGATTATTAATTATTTAATAATCAGGGTCCTCTGCTCCTGAGGCTATTAGAGACCTTACATATAGTATGTGCGTGTGGACATTTGCTAGAACCTCCCTAGAAATGGAGTTCAAGGACTATTCCTCGAAAGCTTTAGAGCAGCATTTCTCAAACTGTGGGTCAGGACCCACCATGACCTGATTTTGCTGTGGGTCACAAAAAGCAGGCCACAGCCATCTCGGAAGCTGGAAAGTGCAAAGCTGGGTATGGATGTTGAAAAACTGCTGATGGCTTCAAAAATGGCCACTGCATATGCAGCAAACAGCCCCAAAATGGCCGGGGATAGGCAAGAACAGGGAGTGGATGTCATGACACAAGTAATTTTTAAAACATAATTTAACATGTTGCTCAAGTCTTTAAGCCACAGATTAAAACACATTTCTGTCAGCTGGCTGCTGGCTTAACTGGCCTATCTTTAAAAAGGGAAAGAGGGGGGACCCGGGAAACTATAGGCCGGTCAGCCTAACATCTATACCAGGTAAGATGGTGGAATGCCTCATCAAAGATAGGATCTCAAAACACATAGACGAACAGGCCTTGCTGAGGGAGAATCAGCATGGCTTCTGTAAGGGTTAAGTCTTGCCTCACGAACCTTATAGAATTCTTTGAAAAGGTCAACAGGCATGTGGATGCGGGAGAACCCGTGGACATTATATATCTGGACTTTCAGAAGGCATTCAACATGGTCCCTCACCAAAGGCTACTGAAAAAACTCCTCAGTCAGGAAACTAGAGGGCAGTTCCTCTCCTGGATTGAGACCTGGTTGAAGACCAGGAAACAGAGAGTGGATGTCAATGGGCAATTTTCACACTGGAGAGAGGTGAAAAGCGGTGTGCCCCAAGGATCTGTCCTGGGACCGGTGCTCTTCAACCTCTTCATAAATGACCTGGAGACAGGGGTGTGCTTCCTGGGGCATTTGGTGGGCCGCTGTGAGATACAGGAAGCAGGACTAGATGGGCCTATGGCCTGATCCAGCGGGGCTGTTCGTATGTTCTTATGCTTTTAACAATGATAGTAAATGGGGCTTACTCCTGGGTAAGTGTGGCTAGGATGTTAAACATTTTCCTGCTTGATGATGTTACTTCCGGTCATGACATCACTTCTAGTGAATCTTGACAGATTCTCATTCTAAAAAGCTGTTCTCGGTGCTGAAAGTTTGAGAATCACTGTTCTAGTATATTTGAATGCTGGAAGCCAGGCATTACTTATACTGAGAGTCACTTTTTTTGTTTATATTGCTTTGTATTGAGTTTTTACTTAATCCCTCTCTTATTTTGTGCAAAGTCAGTGTTTCCTCAACTGTGGCTCCTGATTGTTAATGGGCTGACAGGTTGATAGCAAGCAAGGAAAATATATTGAGCACCCTGTAAACTGAAACAGAACTGAATAGGTGCATTTACTCATGAGTAGCTGAACGTGCCTTGGCCCATTGCCAAAAGCAGGCCGAGAGGAATCCAATGCCACCAGAACAGTCCTGATCCAATGAATGCAGGCCCTGAAAAAAACATTCCAGAAAGAAGTACCCTCTATCCAAGCTGACAAATATATTTAGTCCTATGGAAAATGAGCTACATGTTTGCATTTACTCATGAGTAAGCAAACCTGCCTTGACTCCTAATAAAGGCACATAAAGGGGAATGCAAATTCACCAGAATGGTCCAGATTCAATTAACATGGAGCTCACAGCCCTCCCCCCCAAACATAGTACAGGAAAAAGTACTGTACAAGAGACTTGAGTTGGTTGGGTTGTTGATTTTTCTTTTTAGTCTTGTAAAGCTAGGTGGGTCCTGATGGTGTGTAATTTTAAAAGTGGGTTCGAGTGCTAAAAAGTTTTGGGAACCACTGCTTTATTGGAAAGATTTGTTGACTTTTAGAGACTCCTCTCCCCCCTCCCAAACAGTGGAGCCTCATTTCCTCTCCTCATAATGGGTTTTAATGCTGTTTAGAGGGCAGCTCAGAATCCCAATCCAGCCCAAACAAAAAACATAATAACTAAAATTGAACTGGGCACTGAGTAGGGCTGAAAATCTTACTCTTTTTTTTTTTTTAGGGGTGGGGGCTCATGGGTTTGAGGCTATTGCAGGCAGGCTACAGAGAGAATTCACTTGGTGGAACAAGGTTGGCTTCCCCATCTTATCTCTTTTTATTTAATTATTTGTTTTACTTCATTTAGAATTATTCATTTTAATTTATTTTAATTATTTATAGCCTGCCTATCTAGGGTGAAATGTTACAATTTCAGTGCTTGCTGCATTCTCAGGAAAGTACTTCCTGCTTGATGATGTCACTTCTGGCCATGACATCACTTCCAGGTTAATGACATCACTTCTGGTGGACCCCAGTCAGATTGTCATTCTAAAAAGTGGGTCCCGGTCTACAACGTTTGAGAACCACTGCTTTAGAGTCATTCCAGGGTACCCAGAAGGCCGAACTGGAGAGCAAGATGTGCATTTAGGGACTTCCAGGTCAAGCAAAAGACTGAAATTGGGTTCAGAGAAAGTTGGAAAATGTGAAATTTTAATTTGGGGGTATGAAGATTATCTCATACCACAGGTTAGTATTCCAGCTAATGATTTTCTTCTACAAACTAGACAAGGGTGCTTGCAAAGTTTTTTTTTTTTTTTTTTTAATGTTCCAAAACTTTTCACGGTCACCTGTGAAAATTATTTTTCCTGGCCCACAGGTGTACACATTTGGTCCCTGTTGTGTATATGCAACATTGGGTAGAAATGGCTTAACCTCATCCAAAACTTCACACCAGAAAAAAATAGAAAAGAAAAATTGCATACATCAGAGAGTAAAATCTGAGCTGAACCTCTTGTGCTCCCACTTTCTTTGGGCTCAAACACTACTTCAAACGTAGAGATTAACTTTTCAAAATTTGTCTTTACTTGCGTGCGCAGCTTCATAATGAGCAGCCTATCTTGTCTGGGAAAGTCTTTTTAATGCTATACCTACATTAAAATCAGCAGCAATTTACATCAATCAGGTGAGACTGAAAAGAATGAATAAATACTTTCCAAAGTTACATCCAAAAACATCATACATGAAGAAACTTTTTCAAAAGACTGAACTCCACAAAGGTTCAGATAATGATTTACACAAGGCACAAATAAGGACTTAAGATTAATTTCTTTGATTTTTGCCTGAACACCACCATGAATACTGGCCTTAGTTGCAGTGTTGTCATATCCTTGACCACGAAAGAAGTTTATGTCCACCACTATCCAACTGTTTCAAGATATCTTCTGCGAGTTTACCAGTAGTCCTGTTTTCAGAAGGAAAAAAGCCCAAGAATGATTCCTTTACATCAGTGGTTCTCACACATTTAGCACCAAGACCCACTTTTTAGAATGAGAATCTGTCAGGACCCACCCGAAGTGTTGTCATGACCAGAAGTGACATCATCAAGCAGGAAATTTTTTAAGAATCCTAGGCTGCAATCCTGCCCACACTGATCTTGGAGTCAGTTCCATTTACTATCACTGTTAAAAGATTATACATAGTCGCTTCTTAAAAGTACAGGTGTGTAACATTTCCCGAAATGCAGTCACATACCATAGTAGCATCAAGTCTAAAATATTAAAAATTAAATATTGAAATGAATGGGGACCCACCTGAAATTGGCTCATGACCCATCTGGTGGGTCCCGACCCACAGTTTGAGAAACACTGCTTTACATCAACTTTTCCCATCTTCAATATGAACATATCTGATATGTAGTGGTTCTCAAACATTTTAGCATCTGGGCCCACCTAAAAAAGTTTCACTTTATCAGCCACTCAAGCCTCTGTCGCTATAATGGTGACTGGGCAGCTTAATGAACCCTTGATGCACATAGCCTAATCTACCCTGACTGTTTCATGAACCACCAAAAATTGGGTTGTGACCCACTGGTGGGCCACAGACCCACAGTTTGAGAACCACAGTATACAGTGATAGCAGATGCAGCCCTCAGGTATTCCAGAGCTCCTGCTAAGACTTCAAATCTGGAAAAGGAAAAGGAAAAAGAATGGCATTTTGTAAATTTTCATTAAATTTCAACACCATAATTGTCTTTGCCATCCCTTTAACACAATTTTGTAGCGTACCTTACTCAAAGGAGACCATAGTGAGAGTTTCAGCATTCGCAGCTGTCAACCTCCTCCTTTTGTCAGTGACAACCAGGCTGTAGTTCAAGAACGATCTCTCGGAGGCAGCATTTGAACAAGGTATCCAAATTGCCCTAAGGGCAGCGCAAGCATAATCTCTGTGAGAAAGCTTCAGCCCATTAAGAATACCTTGAACATCCACCTCAACACAGTCTTCCCCTTTCAGCTGTTCCTTAATGGCATTCAAGAATATTGTGTGGCCCTCAAGGAACTGTTGTGCCTGAACCTTGCTTAGGAACGGTACGTTCCTCTGAAGGGCGACGAGCTGAGCAGCAGACCTATTTTTCGGTGCATTCCGAGGATCAAACAGAGCCCCTATAGCTTCAACAATGTCCTTTGCTGGGTCCTGGGACTGACATTGTTCTAATTTCTCCAACGCTGACTGCGCTGCAGCTCTTAAGTTTGCTTGAACAGAGACCTGTGTTTTGGGGAGAAGCATCTGGCACTCCCTCATAATCACCTCATTCAAGACTCCCTCGCTAAGATGCCTCAGTTTTATCTCAATGTCACTCAGTTTCCCAGCAAGGACATGGATTGTGGGATAGGACGACCCTTCCAGGAACGTTATCAAATCCATCACAGGGGCACATATTTCAGAAACATAAGCAGCCTGCACCTTCACGGTTTGAATAGTTTCAGCAGAGGCTGCGTGAAAGAATCTGACACCAGCATTGCCATCATCAAGGGACCTGAAGAAATCCACGACATCTGCAATGCGGTTAGCAAGGTACCGTACAGACTTGAACCAGGAGTTCCACCTGGTGCAGACAGGGGATGGAAACAAAGAAATCATGTCTGGATCCGACCACGGATACTTTTCGCTCAGAAATTGCGCATATTTATTTTTTATCTTCCTGGTGTTGAGGAAGGCGTTTTTCACCTTAACAATTGCGGTGTTCAACTCCTCCAGCTCTCCCTCAAAGACGCTGCCAATGCTGTTGGCCTTATGCGCCCAACACTGCACATGGTGAGCACCTTCGATCAAGCCCTTCACCACCCCCACGCACTCCGTCATGTACGTCGCCGAGTTAGTGATGATACCAACAACCCGCTGCCTATCAATGCTGTAGTTTTCCAAGGTGTCCAGGACAGCATTTGCGTAATTCGCTGCATTCGCCGCATCCAGAACTACCGACGCAGCTAGATGTGTCTTGGCATCCGGCGCAAATGTGGAACGGCGCATTAGAATGTTGAAAACGCAGCTCCCGTTTTTATCTGTGCTCTCATCACAGAAAATGAAGATGTCGCTGTCCTTAAGTTCCGACTGTATCTCTTGCCTCTTCTTCTCCCCAACTGCAGGAATGTAGTGCTGCCTGAGCCGGTTTGCGGAGGGCAGATCCCCGCTTCCCTGCACATATTTATTCAACCAAGCACGTATAGCAGGGTGATCCAGTTTCTCAACTGGAATGTTGGCCTTTATGAAGGCCTCAACAGTGTCCAGAATGAACTCATCTTTAGAGTCTTTGACTTTCTTGCTGTTCTGTAAGGTCTCCTCCAGCATAGCCAAGCTTGACTCGGTCTTGACACCCAATTTGCGTGTCATGTGTTTCTCAGACTGACAATGCTTTTGCAGGGAATCCTTACGTCTGTAGTCCAGGCGGTAGTTGCAGTACTTGCAGAAGAGGATGCCACCAGAGACAACAAAGCCTTCGCTCTTGAATTCTACAGCTCTGTCCTCACAAGTCACTTGATGCTTTGGCATCTTGGAAGGATGGTCTGCTCCGTTCGTTGAAGATGGACTTGACGTTGATCCCTGCAATGTAAAAACAGGAGGCTTGCAGGCTGCTTGAATACCAAATCCATTACAAGTGCATTGAAAAGGGTGTTCGAGGAGGAAAAGGAGGGGGCAAGCAAAATAGCAGAGAAAATACTGCTTCAATACAGAGCTCATACAAGCGCATTGCAAAGGTTGGAGGAAGCAGGGGGGTGGCATGGAGAAAGCACAGAAAAAAATACAAACGACAACTGTTTCAATGCGGAATCCACACAAGTGCACTGCAAAGGGTGTCAAAGAAAACAAGGGAGTCATGCAATAAAGCAAGAAAAAAAATTGCTCCACAGAACATAAAACATTCAGCTTCCCATAAAAATGCACATTAAAAAAAAAAAATAAGCACAGTTCCTTCTTACTGGAAACATTTTCAAATGGAGAGCTCACCAAAAAACACTGGCCAGATGACCAAATTGCTCTTTGTAATGCAGCTGAGGCCTCTGTCACACCTTGCTGGCTGCCTGATCAGGTGCACTGGCCATGTTATGTCGACTCTGCAGCCATCCCTGCCATTCTCATAGTGGCGCAGTGCCGCAGAGGTGGTAAGAAGGCCTTCCGGTTCACACCACAGCAGGATACTGCCCAAGGCCCAGGCACAGCAGCGCAGAACTTTGGAGGCCTTAGAGAGGCTCTGCAATGAGTTTGGGAGAAAAACAAAGAACTTTGAGATGACGAGGCAGTTCTTTGATGGGTAAAAGAGGCATTATTTCAAGCTGTTCTTAAATATTGTTTTATTTTGGTTTTTGAGCAAAATTTGCATTATATCGCATTAATTCGCATTTTCCGTGTTCAAACACCTCTACACACAATGGTAATGGCATTATATATTTAAAAAATGATCCAGCCATTTCTTCAATCACCTCCTCTTTTGCTTTTTTATCTTCCTTTGTTGAGCTCCTCTGGGTCAATGTAATTTCCTACTGGTACGGGTACCCCACTTCAAATTTCTTTATTAATGATTAGCAGCAACACTAGAAGACAAATTCAAAATCAGTTTTGACTGACTAGGTGTAGGAGTGGGACGCCTCTGTGAAAACCTTGCCCCCATCACTACGGCCAGAACTGGTTGGCATCAATGGCGTTCAACAGTTCATAGGTCATAAAGGAAGGAAATGAGCACCAATGAAAGTGTTACGATAAAGATCTTCTCTGTACTTTTTGCCTCTTGATAAACAAATGGGTATAGAAGCCCCCATATCCACAGCTTCACTTATCCACAGTTCTCAAATCCGCCCCCCCCCCGCCCCATCACACTTATGACTCACCTCTCTCTGTTTACAAACGCTTTGCAAAAGGTAGCTTTTTCTTCCTTTTGCTTTGGAAAAGAAAGCAAACAGCAAGAACCTAGACTCAAAGATGGCTAGAAGAGGCAACAATGAGAACACTAACAGGAGGCAGAGTCTTATGTTTTCTCTGTCTGTTTCCTCTGCTGTCCAAAGCAACAGGAAGAAAAAGCTGCCTTTTGCAAAGAAAGAGAGGTGAGTCAGGAGCCCAAAGCGAAGAAATCTAAGTAGGGTTTGCTACTATCTACGATTTGGGTATCTGCAGTAGTAGCAGTAACGTATCTGTTGATGATTCAGAGGGACATAAGAACATAAGAACAGCCCCACTGGATCAGGCCATAGACCCATCTAGTCCAGCTTCCTGTATCTCACAGCAGCCCCACCAAATGCCCCAGGGAGCACACCAGATAACAAGAGACCTCATCATGGTGCCCTCCCTTGCACTGGCATTCTGACATAGCTCATTTCTAAAATCAGGAGGTTGCACCTACACATCACGGCTTGTAACCCATAATGGATTTTTCCTCCAGAAACTTGTCCAATCCCCTTTTAAAGGCATCCAGGCCAGACGCCATCACCACATCCTGTGGCAAAGAGTTCCACAGACCAACCACACGCTGAGCAAAGAAATATTTTCTTTTGTCTGTCCTAACCCTCCCAACACTCAATTTGAGTGGATGTCCCCTGGTTCTGGTGTTATGTGAGAGCGTAAAGAGCATATCTCTATCCACTTTATCCTTCCCATGACACCTATATTTAAAAAAATGGTAAAAAGTGGGACACAGACACTCCCCCCCCCCCCACATATACTTTCTCCCTCCCTTCCTGAATTAGAGACTGTACAGTTCTTAGGTAACGATTAATGGTAGGTTATTTTTCAGGTTCTGGCCTTGGGTAAAACCAGACAAAACTATAGTTAGACACTCCCCTAAGTTTAACCCCCAACTTATCTAAGGGTCAAAGAAAATTCCATGATTTTTGGCTCAAAACCTGGCCTTGGCTTATCTGTGAGGTCGACTTATAGATGAGTATCTACAGTGGCTTGTCTTCCACAAGGCTCTTTATCTGCTCACCCAGTCTGCCTGGAGCAAGTGACCAGTTGCTAAGACACCTCTACTTGCTGAGCACATCGCAGACAGAAAAGGTGAAGCCACGATTGGGCTGTAAGGATCTATTTTATTTGCACCTTTTACTGCAATGAAGGAAGGACATCCAGGCAAAGGATTTTCATGCAGGATTTCGGCACCCAACAGGCAAGCAATGCGCCTCTCCCTTCTTGCTGGCCCCTTACAAAGCACCAATCAGGCACTACAATTTTCATGCCAGCCACTAGGGCACAAAACAGGTACATAACAAGCACTCTCTTATGGCTGGCAGCCAGGAGGGTGGACCATCCACTCCCTTGCTACACTACTGTCATTATGCCTGACTCCTCCAGTGTTGGGTAGACCTAGCGGGGGGGGGGGGGATCACAAGACAGAGACCAGGTCAACCCATGGCTTTGAGCAGCCAAGCGCAGGGTGATGGGAGCAGACCACCCCAGGTGCCAGTGGCACTAGATATGCCACGGGTGGGAGGGGAGTGACCCCCTGGTCATTCAGGTCCAGGCTGAGTAGAACATCTGCACCCTGTGCTGGCTGGGAATCGGGGGTCCCCTGCACCCCATCCCTTGTGGGGGAGGGGGCTGGGCTTGCCTGGCCTCTCTCCGGCTGCAATCCCAGCCGCACTTTCCTGGGAGTAAGCCCCGCTGACCACAATGGGGCTTACTTCTGAGTAGCCATGCCTAGGAGCGGGCTCTCAGTCCACCCACTGCCCACCAGGGTGCCCCGAAACCGGGAAGGAGCGCGCGCACTCACCGGAGCTCTGCGGGGCAGCTTCCTTGCAAGGCTTCTCTGGCTGCTTCCTCGTTGCTCCGGGGGCTTCGCAGCCGCCAAGGGGGGGGCACTCCGAGCCGCCTTCCTCCTCCCCGTCGCGGGAAATGGCCGCCCGCACATGCAACGAGGAGGAGTCTCCGCCCGTCTCCGCCCCCAGAGGGGAGAGATGGACCCCCCGCCACAAATGGGTGCCCCCCCCGCCTGCAGGCGCCTTCCCTGGTCCCTCCTCCTGCGGACAGGTGAGTCCTGGGCGGGCCGCCTCACCTGTGCTCTTCCCTGAGCGCCAGCCGCGTCCTGCTGGCCAGGTGAGGCCAGGACGAAAGAGCAGGAAGACCTACAGATCTTAGTGCCCGACCCCAAGGAAAGGCCAGTCTGGGGAACCTGGGGGGCCCTTCCCCCCAAGCAACATCTGGATCATCTGGGTAAATCCAGTGGGGCTGTTCTTAATCAATGGGGCTTACTCCCAGGAAAGTGTGGAGTAAATGTGGGTAGACTGCAGCCTAAGGCTACAAGCCTATTCACACTTTCCTGGGCGTAAGCCCCATTGACTATAATGGAACTTACTTCTGAGTAGACATGCAGAGGCTTGGGCTGCAAAGCAGTCGAAGTGCCTAAACTGTCCCCCTGTGTCCTCCCACCGCGAAGCCACTGGGCTGCTGGGGCGGCGATGGATGCTCAGGGCTGTTCCCAAGCCTGGAGGGAGGAGGGACTCCAGGTCCCCCCAGCAGCCAGCCCCTCCCTGCACTGAGCTGAGACTACAACTCCCAGCTTTCCCACACACCACCCGGTCGTGTCTGCAGAGCTGGCTGGCTAGGGGTTCCCAAGTGGAGGGGCGGCGGAGGCTCGGGACGGCAGGCGCCCGCTTTAGGGCAGGCTGGTGAGTGCACTGGGCTGGGGGGCTGCTGAAGGCGCAGGGTTTGCGTGGGGAGAATCCGCCTGCCCGCATAGAGAGCCGCAGTGGGGTGCAGATAGTGATGAGGTTAGAGGCGTTGCAGCCCAAGCCTGTGCATGTCTACTCAGAAGTAAATCTCATTGAATTCAATGGGGCTTGCTCCCAGGTAAGCATGCATAGGATTGTAGGCTAAGCCGGAGCCTGGTGTGTGACTACTCAGAGGTGTAACTAGGGTGGAGTCTGAGGGGCATCTGCCCCAGACACTACACTGAGGGGGGTGCAATGCACTACACTGGGGGGGGGGTGCAGTCACTTCCAGGTTCTCCCCAGAGTAGGAGGCACTGGCAGCTTTGAGCTTCCATAGGAGAGGGACAGGAGGTATGAACCCATTAGTACCTCCTCCAGGGAGTACCCAGAAGTCCCCAATGTCATGTGACATCATGGTGTCATTGCCCCAAGCACAGTTTCTAGTTACGCTTCTGTGACTACTAGGGCTTGGACCTGCCAGACACTTAAGAACATAAGAACAGCCCCACTGGATCAGGCCACAGGCCCATCTAGTCCAGCTTCCTGTATCTCACAGCGGCCCACCAAATGCCCCAGGGAGCACACCAGACAACAAGAGACCTGCATCCTGGTGCCCTCCCTTGCATCTGGCTTTCTGACGTAGCCCATTCTGACATAGACACTTCGGGGAAGAGCGTAGCACTAGGGCGCACACCCAGGTTGACCAGATGTCATAACCCCAAAAGAGGACCAGGCACCCCAAAACATAGGATGATATTATTATTATTATTAACAGTATTGATATACTGCTTTTCAACAAAAAGTTCACAAAGCGGTTTACAGAGAAAAATCAAATAACTAATGGCTCCACTAAATAACTCCACTCCAATAACTAAAGGATATCCAAGAAAAATGTAGGACATGACAAAATAAAACCTAAAAACACTCCTATATTGATTTCATGTGGTTAATTTAAGCACTATATTACTTATTATTAACTCGAAAACTATATTACATATAATGTATTATTTGTATTTTATTAATTACAGGAAGGCTATGCCCACTTATAGGGAAAAAGAGGGCATTTAAGTTGTTTTCCAGGACATGAGACTAAAAAAGAGGACATGTCCTGGAAAAAGTGCAACCCTATGCACTTTGCTATATGAACCATGCATCAAGTCAAAAAATCCAATCCAGCTTCTAAGAGACCAGAGGTGGTTGTCTGGCTTCCCCCTCCCCTGACATCCCCCCATCAGTTATTTGGCTGTTTCTACAATTGGATTACTTTATTTTTACCAAGTGAGATGTGCTGGCCCTTTAATGAATGAGGATGTTATTAAATAAAGAGGTACAATATTACCAGTGGACCCCCCCCCCAATTGCGAGCTCCATAACCCCGCAGAAGGATTTAAGAGGCTTCTAGTAAGGCAACAGCCCTCTTCTGTTGTTTTGCCCCGTTGAACTCTCGAGTCCACCCAAAAGTTCCCAAATGTTGGTACTGTTTTCTGGAAAGAAGGTGCCAGAAAACCCTCTTCCTAGGCAGGTGGACTAGCCAACACCTCAAGTCTCTGTGCAGTACTTGGAAGCGATGGAGTGAGCCACAAAGCCTCTTGGGAAACCAAGCCCCAGTTGCTGTCATTACTGCTGTATAATCAAAGCCCAAGGTGAGAATCGCATGCTCCAGTGGTTTTCACTGGTACATAGAAGTGTGATTTTTTTTTTTTTAGTGATAATGAAATAAAAACACATAACACTGCTTTCTGCAGGTCTCATTTTTGTGTTTATAAAAACAAAACAAAACTTGTGAAAAAATAAAACCGTTTTCTAGCACCTCTCCATACTGGTCACCGTAGGCTCGTTGGGCTGGATGTTGGGGAGGGTGCATGGGTAATGACTATGGCCGCATCTGTTGACAGTACACTACCTATATCACCTACTTGGTACACTTTTAAAGCAATTATAATTTATGAAAATGCATCCTTGAAATCAAAGCACACCGCACCACGTTCTGCACCTCATTTTTGTAAAAAAAAAAAAAAAATGAACTGTGAAAAATAAAAACTTTTAAGAACACCTCTACTGTTCGATCAACCAGCTATAATTGATTTCAGACTAAAGTCCGGAGTGGCCCAGTCATGAGACCAACTGATGCTCTTGCTTCAGGCAGTGGGCTGAAGGTTAAAATTAAAATGGAGTTAAAATGTAAAATTTGAAAACAAGTACTGTATAGTGTTGTGATGTTCTTGTTCCCCTCTTCTCCAAGTGGGGAGAAGTTTTGGGGCCCAGTGTTAGCTTGGGTTTCTTTAGAGGAAAAATCACTAGAGGCTGATGATTTTCTTTGGAATATTTGCTGTACTGTGTTTACAAATAAAGCTGTGTTTAGGACAAATTGAAGATTTGTGCATTGGATGCAGTTAGATAGCACATGTTCCTATTAGCAACATTGCCTAGTGGTGTCTTCTAAGCATCTCTGCATCTGTTCATTGCTGTTTGCTTCTCTTAACTTCTACTACAGTCTCTCTCAGATCAAATCCCACCTTGGTCTCTGTTGCTTTCAGAACCTAGGGTCCAGGCCTGGGTCCCAGCCTCTCACTGAATTCCACCCTCCTAGACTTTTAGTTTAACATAGAGCTGACCAGTTTTATTTCTGACTAGTTGAGCCATTGATCTAGTACTGTACTGAAATTAGAATGCATGCCCTACTTCTTTAATGCATGTGTGGTGTGTGTGTGTGTTTAGAATACTCGCTTAATTTCAGGAACAGACTTCCTATCTCACAACTGTGGTTTTCAACAATTTTGCAATTGTGTAGGGAGGCAAAACCTGAGATTTCTCTTCTGTAATTTGTACATAAAACTTAAAAGCTTCTTCAGGATCTGCTCTGAGGGATGACCTGGAAAGTGATCCACAGGATCTGTTCTGAACGGTTCTGGGCCTTGACAACAGAGACAGCAAGGGCAAGGAAGACCTGGCCACAGGCCTGGCCAAGTGATGAGGCCAACATTCACATTGAGTGGCAGGTTAGGAGGAATGGCAAAGTGACGAGGGGTCCCCCTGTGGCCGCTTCAATTTACTCTCTGATCCTCCTCCTGCTTACTCTGAAATTAGAATGAGCAGAAAAGAAGAAGGGAGGGGGGAATCCAGACCTCATACTACTTCTGTCATCAGTGCCTAACTCCCCCCCCCCCGCTTACCCACATGCTGCTTTCCTAAGCAGCTGGGTGGACATGGAAGTGGCAGGGGTGACAGTTGCACCACGAGGTTCTTTTCCCTTCTTCCTCTGATGGCCCTGGAAGAAGAGGTGGGCTGCTGCTGGCCTGGTTCTCTTCTAGCTCATTCTCAGCAAGCTGGAAGGGAATTGGAGAGCTGATCTCAGCATCCTGATGAGCAGCCTGCTGGATAGGGGCAGCAGAGGCAGGGTGCAGGGCACCATCTCTTCAATTCACCACTTTTCCCCAACTTGCCACTTGAATTGAACAATCATGGCTAGGCCAACCCTGGGTCCGCTTCCTTCTCTCACCCGAGGTCTTTCGACTTTGCTTTGGATGCCTAGATGCTCAGATTAGAGGGCTCTTCCTTGTGGGGTACAAGAGTTGCCCTGGAAGCAGCTTGGCAAGAAGTGGAGGGACCCTATTTGGAACTGCAGAGCCTGGATTTCTTGGGGTCTGGCCCTCTGCAGCTTGGCCTCCAGTTGTAGCCACATGAGCCCCTTTGTCCTGCAGATACCCAGCTCTGGGAATCAGAGTGGAAAGCTGATCATTGCTACCCACATCCAAATTTTCTTTGGGTTGTCTTTGGCACAATAAACCTGCAAACTCTGGAAGTCAGCCATCATCATCGTGAGCATGTGAAGCGAAAGGGACAATCTCTGAGTTTAGTATATAAAATCTACTATAACTATACAGTGGGCCGTTCTTATCTGTAGGCTTCGCATCTGCAGATTTGAATATCTGCAGATGCCAAGCTTGTGACTAGAGGGCCTCAGAGGACGTTCTGTATGCATATGGAAGACACTTCCAGTTTGCATCAGCCACTTCTGATCACATCTGGGGATGTTCTGAGGAGACTGGGAGGCCGCATGTAACCTCTTGGGGGCATTGGGTAACTCTTAGGGTGTCTGTGATTTGGGTTGCCCCTTCTAGCTCAGAAGTGGACATTTCTGGCTGCTTTTTACTGGGAGGCATTTAAAGTCTGGAAGGGTACCGGAGTATGACATATGGGGAGTTCAGTGGTTTCTATATCATTCCCAATTAGTCCAATAGGTTAGGGATGTGCCATGACGTTCTGTGCTGGTGATGCACAGAATGTCACAGAATGTCATGGGACACTTCCAGGTCTCTGGACCTCCAAACGTGACCAGAACCGTGGTCTGGTTGCATCCAGAGCCTTTTTGAGGCCCTCAGAGGCTGCACACATCTATATCTAGCCAGAATGGATGTTGGAACATAGAATAGGGGAAGTGTTGTGGCTTACTGTATCAGTCCAGTACAAGTGGGTGTATCTGCCCCTTTTCCCAGAAAACTGTTTATAACCCAGAACAGGTATTGCAACCTGAGGTTTGGGGTGGGGCTTGTGACTTGCTTTTTCAATCCCAATTATTGCAATAGGCCCCATGATTTTGATTGCCCTTCAGCAGTTGACAATCCTGACCCTTTCCCCCAAAAACTGTTACCGCACAGCTTGGGTTTTGGAATGTGGAATTTGAATTCATTCTGGGGTCTCATTTTGTCACTTCCACCTGATGTGTTGTCGCATGTGAGTCTTGCTTTGTTTGGTGCCTGGATTCCCTGTTATTCAAAGCTGTGGTTTGTTAACAGGATTTGGCTGAGAAGGGGAGAACACTTTCAATTCTTCATGGACTTCATTCCAAAATATTGTTCCCATGTGTCTGTAATGTAGGCTGCTGTGTTTTGCATGGTACATCATTAAGAAGTGTCTGTTTCAGTTTGCTCTGCCCTGATCTGGACGAATTTTGGCTGGGAAAGGGTTAATAAAAGCATCCTTTTGGAAAGTCTAAAACACTGCTTGCAAGTGTTTCTAACACATCCTGCTGTTCTTTTTCTTTTTTTGCTTTCATTTTATTTATTAATGCAAGTTCTTTTCCAGCTTTTACACCTACCCCCCACCGCCCCCAGTCCTCCTGCTTGTGTGAAACAATTCCACTGAGGTGAGGTGATGAAATTCCCAAGTGATGATGTGTAGTTGGGTAGGTACTCCAGCGTGTCACAGGCAATGGATGTGATTGTTGGTGCCAACCTTTTGCTGCCTCCATATCACACATTTCCAAGAAATTCCAGTATTCTGAGCTGGCAAAATTTCCTCCCCTCCTGCCATGCACAAATGGTCCTGCCTATGTGGTTGTTGGCTTTTAAATGGTATAGCTTAGATCTGTCTAATGTTTGTAATTGATAATATTTCTTATTCCCTTTGGTTATTCTTAGTAAACTGTTCAAACTCCAGAAAAACCCTACTAAATGTTTCAGTAAGCAAATAGATTCTAAACAGCAATGCCTTGGGATGAACCCAAAGGGAAGTGACTCCTGGGTACCTTGTGAGGGTGGCTAACCTTCTTTCCTTCCTGTTTCTGTATCAGCAGCTATTGTCTCCAGTCCAAAGTTTTGCACGCTCAGAGTTCTCACAGTTGAAGCCTGTCCATGTGGACGGAAGGTGTCTCTTCAGTTGGCAAGATGGGCTTCTACATCAGTTCCCTCTCTAAAGCACCCTATAGCAACAGGGCCCCGCTAGAGCACTCGCACCCCCCTGCCAAGCGATACCAGGCAGCTCCCAGCTACAACTACAGGTGGACGGAGCTGCACTATGAGGCCAGCCGCGGCAATGTGGAGAAACTGGAGCACCTCCTGGTTACCTCAGGTGCATATGTCGGTGTGGATGTGTGCGTCAGATGGGCCGTATGTAGCTTTGGGACTGTGCGTTCAAAATACACGCAGCATTTTCCCAGGTTTCAAGTTTCCCCCTGCTGTGAGGTGCCCTAATGCAGACTGAGATGGGGATAAGGGGAAAGGGTTAAAGCTCCCTGAAGTCATCATCCCAGTATGGATCATGACCCCCTCTGTGCCTGCTACGAGTTTAGGGGGACGCGCATGCTTGTTCAAAGGTATTGTTCAACCTTCCAGGATCCTGTGAGTCATATCAGTGCTGTGATGAACTTACACTGATTTTCTGTTAGTTCAGCTCTTGCAGCTTGCCCCAGAAATGCCCTGGGAACTGTAGTTTGGTCCCTGAATGTGCTGAGAACTCTACTGGAGATCTTCACCCTCCCTTTGCACAGAGCTGTAGTCCCCAGGCTTCCACAGGGAAGGACTATGAGAAATCTAAGTCTGTAGGGTAGGAATATTCTCAGACTTGGAGTAAATCTAACTCATAATGAACAGTTATTTCTCTGTGCTACTTTTTGTCCCCTGGTTTTAGGCAAGGAGCTGGTAGACAGGAAGGATTATTATGGCAAGACTCCTCTCTACTGGGCGGCCTACAAGGGGCAGAGGCGCTCAGTGGAGCTACTACTGCAACATGGCGCCAACGTCAACATGTGCTGTAAACACGGAGGAACGCCGCTTCATGCTGCCATTGGTCTCTTCCCAGACTGCACCTTGCTATTGATTCAGGTAATGCCCCAGTTAGTGCTCCTCCATCTTGTTTTTGGTGATGTTAACCTCTTGCCTCACAAACATTTGTTGTTTTCCTTGGAGATATCAAGCATTGTTGGTTGGCGACCCAAAGAAAGGCTACCAGGGTTGGGGGATTTGAGGCCTGTTGTTCATGGCACTGATGAGTTGTTCTTCTCTTCAGTATGGTGCAGATGTGAACCTGCAGGATAACTGGGGGGTGACGCCCATGTACCTGGCTGCCTGCAGTGGACAGACGGAGTGTATCAGGTTGCTGGTGCAAGCAGGTGCCTGCATCTCCTACAGAAACAAGGTAACCTTTTGCTGAAGGAGTGTCTGGCCTTTCCTGGGTACGTTCTCTTGTTGGCCTGTTTACTCTGCCTAGAGCCATAGTTGTGAATTTCTTAGACCTTTACAATTAATTTCTGGTCACTGGGACACCACTGCATTGAACAGTACGGGTTTAATGAGAAATTAGGGGTGCAATCCTAACCCCTTATGTCAGTGCTTTCTAGCACTGACATAAGGGCAATGCAGCTCTGAGGTAAGGGAACAAACATGCCCTTATTTTGAGGAGGCCTCCATGAGTGACACCCAACTGCAGGATGCAGCACGTGTCCCATTGGCTCCGCTATGCCAGTGCGGGAAAGCACTGACATAAGGGGTTAGGATTGCACCCTAGAGGTAACTATACATGAGCACAGGGATGCCATTTTGAAATGCAAATTTTAGAGAGTTCCTATTCGTGGATTTCGTCTGATTTTGGATGCCTGATCTACTGTCCTTTCTGAAAACACCTTCAAATGCTTCTGCTGCAATTTTGCCCAGGACAGATGTGCATTTTTCTGAGAGAAATTGTCTTTCCTTCTACTAATGAGCATTCCTTTTGGTTTATTAAATTTTATGTTGATTTCAACGCTCTTCAGTATCTCAGAAAAGCACCTGTACAGGACAGGTGATTATCAACTAATCTTTAAAATCAGGGGTCTCTGAAGTTTTTGGCTGAAGGGCCACATCAAATAGCAGGTACAGTGTTGAGGGCCGGAAAAAAAAATTAAATAATAAAATTTAAATAAATAAATTAGAGATGGAATTTAGATGCATTAAATTTCTCCAAGCACCAACACAGCCCAAGAAATAAGGCACACACTTAAATGGCCCCCATTCCCCCACCCCAGAAGCACAACTCCAGTTGTATTCAGTCAACTGGGCCAGAAGCTCTCAGGGGATCAGAGGCTGGCTGCGGGCTGGATAGAGGCTGGCCACGGGCCACGCCTGGCCCCCGGGCCGGGGTTTGGAGACCCCTGTTTTAAATTATTTCGCTCTAGTTTTTGTTTTGATAAACAGCCTTTATTCCTGATGCCCAATTTAACTTTGATCGGCATTGAAGGCTTGGCTCTGGGTCCCAGCACAGCTGACACCCAGACTATGGATTACCCTTCCTGGGTAGATCAGCCTGGGCCCATTTTTGCTTACCATTCAAAGAGCTGTTAAAACTCACTTATTTTATCAGGACTTGAACCTATTGTCTCATTTAATTCTGCCGTCATCTGTTTCTGCTGCTGCTATTTGTTGGCGTGATTTTTTCATGAGCTTTCTGTTTTAAATTTTTAAAACACTGAAATTTGTCCATCATTTTGAATATTCTGCATAGGAGAAGGGAGCAAAAATAACATGAAGTAAAGTGAAGTAAATCCCATCCAGTAGTGTAGCTATGGGGTGGGACGGTGTGGTGAGTACTGCAGGCAGCGCAACGTGACGTGTGAGCAGTCCCTCCCGCTCGCCGTCAGAGCCATTCCAGGCAATGAAATGCATTGCTCAGGAGACACCAAAGGGTGCATTGCATTTTGCTGCCCAGTATAATAACATGCTACCCCCCAGCTACTCCACTGCTCCCATCATCTCTTTTTGAGTGTATGCCATCCAAGCCAAGCGCTGATCCTTCCTTTCATTTTTCCTGTTGCAGAGAACTGGAGCCCCTCCCAAGCGCCTGGTCTCACAGCCGGCCCTGATCTCCTGGATGGAATCTTGCCGGCAACAGCCCCGTTCCCTCAAGCACCTCAGCCGCCTAGCCATCCGAACCGCTGTCGGCCACAGGAGGCTCCAAGCCATCCGAGACTTTGATCTTCCTCCTCTACTCAAGCAGTACCTTCTGTTTGAAGACCTGACTCTACCAGACAGGCTGTGGCCTTGAGACAGGTGTCGCTGGCAACTCCCAGCTGGCTAGGATTGGGATTGTTCCCGGGAATTAGAAGGCTGCACAGCATGATCCCTGGCCAGCAGCCAACCTTCATCTTTCAACTTGGGTGCCAGCACCAGCAGCTGGGAGAGTTTTGCTTCTCACACAAAAGATGCAGGCTGAGCATGTCATGTTTTTCCTTGCTCAGCAACTTTTTGTCAATTCTCCCTGTCCCTTGGGCATTTGAACACGAGAACTGCCTGGTTGGATCAGACCAAACCTCCATCTTGTTCAGATCTCTGTTGTCTATCTCCAGTCCCTGGTATTTTGAGGTATATTACTTCTGGAGGTTCCATTTAGCTATTTGGAGAGAGGTCAGCCAGAGAAATTTGCACAAAGTTTATCCTTGAGTCTCCAGAGGTTAGAAGAAGAAAGGGTGTTGTCCCCTGTAAAGCGCTACCTTTACCTTTAGAACTGTCATATCTATTAAGGTTCTTTGTGATGAGACCAGAGTGCTAGATAATTTTTCAGAATGGTGGACCCCCAAAAAATTGCCCTGTTGTCTGAATTCTTGCTACTTTTTCTTCACATTAAGGACAAAGATAGTTCTCATTTAAAATACGTGGACAAACTTGTGTGCTTGCTAAACATGTACATATACACACATGCACACTTGTTAGAGAGTCAAAGTTCTGTTGGAAATATTTCCAATTTAACCCAGAGTTTCCCTCCGGTAAGGTGTAAAGGCTGTAAGGCTGCAATCCTGTACGCACTTGCTTAGGAGTAAACCCCCATTGATCATAGTGAGACTTATTTTGGAGTAAACATGGGATTGCACCGTCAGAGGTCTGTTGGAGAGACAGGAAGCCAAATTGGGTTTTGAGAAGGATGGGATTGGCAGGCATTGCAAGAAGGGGAGGAGGTGTAGATGACGATTCATTTGTGTTAGCAAAGGACTGGCCGATATCCTAGAAAAGTTGGTTGGGGATTCTTGATGATAAAGGAGGGCAGAGTGAGGGGTGGGAATTCTTTGGAACCTGTCGCAATCAAGGGAGTTGGGGTGCTCAGAGTTCTTGGCTCTCAAACCCTGAAGACCTCAAGGCCCCCCTGTCCAGTAGTACTGCCACCACCCTGTATGTGCCGGTGCCTCAGTCCAGGGACACTGAGACCCTCTAGGCTTAACTCTATCGCTTGCAGGCACTGAGCTCTTTCTCCAATTAAAGCTTCAGTCCTCAAGTTACTAGGCCTCAATGAGCACTTGGTAGCTGACCGAACGGCTAGGCAGGATTCTGAATCTTTGTCCCCAACAGATATTGAAACAACTTGGTAAAGGAGATTTTACTTTATTAATACATAAAGCAGCAAATGCTAGAGGCATAAACATCTAGGAAACATATCAGCAATAAAATAATGAAGCTAGCTGGCTATCTCTATTGTAATACCTCTCTCTCACCTGGGTCAGCTTTTCTTGTAGATCTTTTAGCTCCAGGCTACCTGTGAGGCCAGATGCCCATGGTGGACAATGGAGCTCACAGCGTGCAGGATGTTGCACCCCAAAACTCTGCCCAAGAAGAACCGAAAACACCTCTTGGGGCACTCATTATTATACTTCTTATGCTAATAGTACTGACGTGGCTTCATACTTATTTAGACTGTCCAATCAGAGACTTTTGAGGACAGAACCTTTTCGGAATGGGTCTGGTTGCTAGCCCTCCTAGTTCTTACCCCTCCCAACTGGAGATCCATAGCTGCATTCCATTCTGCTTGATCAGGCGCCCCTCAGTCTACTGAGGTGTTAAACATTCCAATGGGTTGTAATTCTTGTCCATCCTTTCTGGCCAGCTAAGGAGAGACAACAATCTTTTTGTTTGTTTACTCACATTCTTGCAGCTAGGAACTGCGAGCCACTTCTCCGTTACTGACTTAGTTTGGTTCAGGCTTCACATGCTGACCTAGGCCTAAACTGTACATATTCGTGACAGAACTGTAAAGACTTGTCAATGGAAATTAAGGAAATCAAGTTGGATGGGGGAAAAAATAAAACAAAATGCAGCACTCCAGAGCATGAGAGGCTGATGAATGCCATACAGAATGTGTTGCTAGCCCTGCTCAGCTCCTCACAGCTTGTGCAAAAACCCATGCTCCTTTCTTATCCTGGCCTTGGATGCATGACCAGATGGTTATCTCCCCTCCTGTTTGTCTACATGCCCCAGGATGTGCTTATAGCCATCACTGTGTGATTAAACCACCTTCTGTCTTCATTGGGTTTCTTTTCATGATATTCTCTTCATTGGCAGATATTCTTTGTTCTAGAGGAGACAGAAAAGGAGGTCTTAGCCACATCCGGCAAGTCACAGTCACCTTCTGTGCAAAGTGAGAATGGGGCCAGTTTTGTCAGGGGTCGGTCTGTTTGCCAGAGAGCAGACAATGACCTGGGTCCTCAAAATGTTCAAACTCCGTAATAAAATTGACACCATCTAGCAGTAAGGGCTTCACAGTTACGGGGCATGTGAACTCAGGCTTGACACTGTACATTTACCTTATCTATGCATCTTAAGAGAGAGAGAGAAAGAGAGCCACAGAAGTTGACTTGTTTGGGCTAGGTGTTATGGATATGTACATGTTAGGCCTTGGTTAGAAGGTTCTGTTCTCAAAAGTTTCTGATTGGACAATCTAAATAAGTATGAAGTCACCTCAGTACTATTAGCATGAGAAGTATAATAATAAGTGCCCAAGGGGTGTGTCGGGTCCTTCTTGAGCAGAGTTTTTGGCGTGCAACATCTTGCACTCGGTGAGCTCCATTGTCCACCATGGGCATCTGGCCTCACAGGTAGCCTGGAGCTAAAAGATCGACAAGAGAAGCTGACCCAAGTGAGAGTTAGGGATTAATAGAGATAACCAGCTAGCTTCATTATTTTATTGCTGATATGTTTCCTAGATGTTTATGCCTCTAGCATTTGCTGCCTTATGTAACCTTATGTACTTAATAAACTAAAATCTCTTTTACCAAGTTGTTTCATTGTCTGTTGGGGACAAAGGTTCAGAATCCTGCCTAGCCATTCAGCAAGCTACCAAGTGCTCATTGAGATCTAGTAACTTGAGGACTGAAGCTGTAATTGGAAAAGTCGCTCAGTGCCTGCAAGGGATAGTTAAGCCTAGAGGGTCTCAGTGTCCCTGGACTGAGGCACCGGCACATACAGGGTGGTGGCGGTACTACTGAACAGGGCCCTTGAGGGCTTTAGGTTTTGAGAGCCAAGAACTCTGAGCACCCCAAACCCCCCTAAGTTTGCGACACTGGTTTCTCCTGCAGGCTGCCATTTTGCCATCAGTGGCCTAGCGGAATGCTATAGTGGTTAAATGCAAAGAATATGTGATATACGTAGTTGTTCTTCTCTGTTGTAAACTTTACTGAAAATACTGTTAAAAACCATTTGTAACAAAAACTGTAAGGGCTGCTGCTGCTGTTTGTTTTTTATTTTCTGTTCCTTATTTTTGGTCATTGTATCAATAGGATGTTAAATGTTGCTATCCTACTAGTTTATTGTCTTGAATTGATATATGAGCATCTTTGGGTGGAAAAAGTGACTTGTAGATGTAATCATTTACCTAAAGATGCAAGAGGCATTATCATACTCTTGTGCAGTTCTCGATCATGGTGGTTAAGTCTAGAAAAAAGGCATCCGAGGGAGGGGTGTGATTGATACAGATAAAATTATGCAGGGGATGGATAGAGTAGAGAGAGGGTGGTTCTTTTCCCTCTCATCCAGCACTAGAATCAGGGGACAGCCACCAAAATTGAGTGTCTGGAGAGTTAGAACAGACAAAAGGAAATATTTCTTTACCTAGTGTGTGAGTAATCTGTGGAACCCCTTGCCACAGGATCTGGCCTAGTTGCCTTTAAAATGGAATTGGACAGATTAAGAAAATACAAGATGCAAGCCATGATGGGTATGTGCAACCGCCTGGTTTTAGAAGTAGCTACCTCTGACATGCCACTCCCTTGTACCTGGCATTTTGAGGTAGCCTGCTTCTAAAACAGGAGGTTGCACATACCCATCAATGCTTGTAACCTGTGATGGACTTCTCTTCTAGAAACCTGTCCAATCCCCTTTCAAAGGCATCTAGGCCATGAACCACCGCCACATCCTATTGCAAAGAGTTCCACAGACTAATTCCCTGCCCCTGGACAGAGTAAAGGAGTGTGGTTTTGTGTAGACACACCTTAGAAGTGTTATGCTCTTAATTTTCCAATCCAAATTGTGAACAGTAAGGCCAACTCTTGTTTCAACCTTGTGTGTCATCTTCAAACGTTCTACTTGGCAGGCCAATGCACCAAGCAGGTGCAATTCATCTGCTTTGCTGTCTTCGCACAATTGGGTTAGCCAAAGGCTCTTTGAAGGATTAGCAGTATTCTGGAGTTCCATCTAAGCTTGCCCGACTTCATATATATGGGCAAATCTACAGCACAATTTGGGCGCAGTGGGACAAAGTGTGGCTGCTTCCACACTAAAACCTGCCAGGTCATTGAGGACACCTAGCAATACTATTTTGTCTTCAAAATTAATGGTTTGTTTGACTCAGTTTAAGGCTGGAGCGTTCATCCCTGGCTACAGTAGCCAGCCCTTTGCCAGAGAACTTTATGTATGTTTTTGGAGGTGGAAAAGACCAGCTGTACAATGCAAAAGTTTGCATTTCCATCTCAGCAATCTGTAAATGTTGATCTATAAATACACTCTCTGGAGATTCCAGGTTTTGCTGTGGTAACTGGGCAGAGATGCAGCCAGGAAAGTATTAGAGAGTAAAGCAGGAAGCTGTTCCAACAGGTGCAGGGTGAATGGGGAGGGTAAAGCGAGAACTTTCCAGCTGTCCTGGGTTCCTGAACTGTTCCGAAGTTGGGACTGTGTTTCCAAAAACTACAGTTGCAATCCAATTCCGACCCTCTTTCCTTGCCACAGCTATGCTGGGGGATTCAGGACCCCCCCCCCTTCCCCAGCTACAGGGACTAAAAAGGGAAGCAGTGGGAGCTCATTGGACAACACTATCAAGGGCTCGGAAGACGCCTGGCAGGTCTGGAAGCTGTGCTGTCCCAGAACACTTATAGGCTGAATCCAGAAGGAGCTTGGCTAGTTAAATCTCAGCACACAGTAAAGGTAAGTCTGATGCATTTTCTACATTTGACAGGAACTGTGTACTATGATATATATTTTTCTTCTTTAACACGAACTTTATTAAACGAAGGTTCTTTTTCCAAAAGCAAGATAAAAGATTAAACAGTGAATTCTCAATGGAACTAATAGTCCATTAATGCTGAAAGTCCATCAAATCCGGATGCATTGATGGCAAAAGACACGCCATGTTCCAGCATGGGTGCACAACATACATGACTAGTTTTTAAAGAAGCAGGCAACATCCATTATTTCTGCAGTCCATTAAATCAAGGCCTGTTAAACCAAGGATTCACTGTAGTTTGAGAAAACAGGCAACTTTAAAAATACATACACACCTTAACATGGTACTGTTACAAATATAAAAAATAACGACTGCACAGAAAGTAGCTTTTGCATTGAAATGTTATCAAACCAGTGATGCCTGCAGGTTGGGAAATGAGTGAATTACACTAGCTAGCAAATTAGAAGAAGACACACTTATGAAATGCTAGGAGAACAGGTGCCTTCAAGTTGGAGACCTCTCCAACTAGCTTCTGTAATGCTCTTGGACTCTTCAACATCTTTTGGGTTAGCCAAGCAAATGGGAATGGTTTTCTCTGATTGTGAGAATACAAATAGTTCTAGTCACCTATTCTGAGAAATTGCAGCCCCATTGTTCAGCTCGTAACAGACAAAAGTTGATCTGTTTGTTGTGCTTTATGATCTGTACTGGGAGAATGTAATCTGAATTAGATATGGTTTCTGCCCTTGCCTTGCAAATTCTTTCCCAGGCTCTGTTCTTCTTACCGGCATGAATGTCTGGATGTATGTATACGGTATTTGCATCAGTTAAGCTAATGCAGTGTAGCAATGGAGAGACTGTGCTATGAACCAGGAAGATCCTAGTTTGATTTGCATCTCTCTCGTGAAATGCACACAAGGTGGCCCTCTGCAAGCCATTTCTTCTTGGCCTCAAAATGCAGGTGATGAAACTTACAGGGTTGATGCACTCTGAACACTTGCAAATGCTCTCCAGAAGCAAAGTATTATTTAAGTTTGTTCCAATATACAGGTTGAATTACATCTACATACCACCCCAGAGCTGTGATTTGAATATTCTATATGTGCATGCCGAGCATGCGCCAACCCCACCCAGCAAGAGTGCTGAAATGCATGAACCTGTGAAAGTGCAAGAACAGCCTCATCTTTCTGCTGATCCGGAGAAGATAAACTGAGCTCTCCCCAGTTGAAGGCCAGGCCATCCATCCATGGGGGATGCCTGAGCCCTTCTTTACAATCCTCTCTAATCCATCTGAAAATCCAAGGGAGGGCAGCCAGAAAGGAACCTGAGATCAGCTTGGCATCTTTCCAGCTCTGTGCAGCACTGAGTGGTTGCTGACTTGTCTGCTGCCGTAGGAAAATAGCTGGAGCAAACTCATAGCAAGCTGCCTTCAACTGACTGACTGTTGGCCTATCTAGCTCAGTATTGCCCACGCAGACTAGCAGTAGCTCTCCAGGGTTTCGGTCCCCACTGGACTTGGAAGTGGCAAGAATTGAACCCAAGGCTGCAGAGCTACAGCCCCTTTCCTTAAAATGCAGCAAGTTTTCCAGCTATAGAGAACTTCTCTTTCAGCCAGGCTACTCAAGAAAATAAACAGAAGAAGTGGGTGGAGGATTTTATTTATTTCTCTCCCACTTTTCTATTCCCAAAAAATAGAAACTTCAAGGCGATTGACAATCCTAAACAACATCCAAAAATGGTTGGTTGGCAACTTTCAGTTTCGAAAGACTATGGCATCGCGCTCTGAATGGTGGTTCTGGAACAGTGTCTAGAGTGGCTGAAAAGGCCAATTCGGGAGTGACAATCCCTTCCACACTGGGAGCAAGTGCAGTCTGTCCCTGGTCTGTCTCCCTGGCTATGGGCCTTCCTTCTTTGCCTCTTAGCCTCAGTCTGTTGGCCAAGTGTCTCTTCAAACTGGGAATGGCCATGCTGCACAGCCTGCCTCCAAGCGGGCCGCTCAGAGACCAAGGTTTCCCACTTGTTGAGGTCCACTCCTAAGGCCTTCAGATCCCTCTTGCAGATGTCCTTGTATTGCAGCTGTGGTCTACCTGTAGGGCGCTTTCCTTGTACGAGTTCTCCATAGAGGAGATCCTTTGGGATCCGGCACTGCTGAAACAGACGCCTGCGTTGGCTCGGTCATGCCGTGAGAATGGATGATGGCCAGATCCCAAAGGATCTCCTCTATGGAGAACATCCAAAAATAAAGTGATATAAAAGAACCTGGAGCCTACCCACAATGGCCATCGCCACCCAGCGTATGCCTAATATACATTTAGCTTTCTGCAAATTGTAATTGTGAGCTGCTTTGGGAGCCTGAGTGACGTCTAGGCTGTAACTCTATTACTGCCACACGTTTGACATGGAGCTGCTTTTGAAAAGCATTCAGGAACATCAGCTGGGGCAAAATAGCACAGCGAGAGTTCTGAGCCCTGCCAGGTTGCTAGTGCAGCTGATTTCATTGGTGTCTGTTCCGCACAGGCTTCCGATCCTTTCCTAGGCACGATTCAAAGCACTAGTTAATCACCATTGACTGAAGACTTGGCATTTTCAGAACGCAACTGATTTGCCTGCTGCAGGAAAGACATCATTTTACAGCCCAATACTGGCAGAACAAGCCTTCCACCAGTGGTGATTGCTTAGCAGCAGTAGCAGCAGTAGCCACCGAATCCTAACCCCTTTCCCAGCAGTAGCGTTCCTGGGGGCTGGCGTCCCGGGGCCAGGTGACACAGTGATGCCCCCAGCATCATCACCTGTGCTGTCACCCCCTCCACCATGCATGAGCAGCCTCTGGCCCAAGGAAGGGCTCCGTTTGGAACCTTACTGGGACACTGGTGGGCAGGCCAATTTTGCCACTCCACCACAGCGGGGGCGATGTACCCCCCTGACCCGGTTTAACTATGCCACTACTTCCCAGACCCGGTCTTGCAGCTCAGGTCCATTTAAACCCGCACCAGCAATTTTGCTGGCACTGGTTCAAGTAGACCCCTCTGTACTGCAGAGACTTTCTCCTGGGTAAGGGAACAAATGTTCCCTCTGACATTCATTTATGGATTTCATTGTAGTTTCATGGTTAAATATTGTTTTGTTTTGTTTTTAGTATCTTAATTGTGTAAGCTGCAGTTCTGCAAGTGGGAAGGTGGGATAACATTTCTCCAAATAGAACCAAACAAGACCCCTCTGTTGGCTTTTAAGGTCATCTAGTCCAACCCCCTGCATGAAGCAGGAAAACTCTCTCTAGTTTAGAGCATTTCCAAAAGGTGCTTGTTGATTTCTTCGCTTCCTTAGGGATTGGAGTTGCCAGGTTGGTTGCATCCCCAAACCTGAGGTTTTTGAGGCAGAGCCTGGTGATATTATAAGAAGGGGTGATAGCAGGGGCCAGTCAGGTCAGGCATCAGCCAAGCCCATCACACAGCCAGGGCAACACCCTGAATTCTCTAGTACTGGTCAGCTGCTACACATCCCCTCCCCCATTCATCATGGGGGAGTGTGAGAAGAGCTGCCATTGCTGTTCATCACTGATAAGCCAGTTGGATCAATGAAATGCTTTGTCCCAGGGCTTTCAGGAACCTGGCACCAACAGTGGTCAAACACTGTGCCAATGCTTGGAGGGAAAAGGGGAGGGTAACCTGATACTGGGGCAGAGCACAAACAGTGGGAAGGGAATGAAACTCAGCAGTAAAAAGCAGGGCCCCCAAAAGGCCGGAGATGTACTTTTGTCACCTGAGATTAAAGAAAAAAATGCTGAATAAACAGAGTCATTTTACAAACTGGTACAGACATTCACAAATAGTGTGAAAGAGGACCAGCGACGTTTTTGGTGCCAAATGGCTTCTCCAAACAAGGTTACCAGCCCTCCAGAATTGGTCTGGAGTCCCCAGGAATCAGCATCACCTCCAGATGACTACTGAAAACCATCCTGGGGATTTTAACAGGGACTCCCACCGTGACGTTGATCTCCAGTCACAGTTTCAATTCAAGTTGGCAACCCTACTGCCAAATCTCCTGAGCTTCTTGGAAACTAGGCTGTGTTGATCAAGCTACAAATAGCAGGTTTGCTTTGATTGCAACAGCAGTGGGTATGACATCAAATGGCACGATCTTGTGCATGTTTACCGAGAAGCAAGCCCTGCTATATCCAATGGAGCACACTCCTTAGTCACTGTATTCAGTGACTTTACAGCCAGAGTCCTTTCTGAACATGCTTCAGCCACTGTAGCTTAGAGTTAGGGTCAGTTTTCTGTTCTGTAGGCTTCCCAAAGAGGAGTGGCATCCAATATATCTGCCTTTAGATTTAAAGCCTCCTCAGCTTCAATGCTTCCAAGCGGCTGGTCGTCTGGAGACCCAAAGAGTTGCACTCCAGCCATGGATGAATGTGAATGGCAAGAAGACGCTCCAGCATCTTGTGCAGGTGAGCATGCTGGGTTGCATTTTTATTCTCCCTTTCTCAAAATAATTCAGGGTAGTGTGTGTGGTTTTTAATACTACGCCTTCCTGGCCAGGTCAATTCCTGATCCTCCACTGAGTCAGAGTTCGGGCTTCCTCCTGGGTCAACATGACCAGGACCGGCCCAAGTCCTCCTGGGACCTGAGGCAGTGTGCTCCCCAACCTGGCGATAGGAAGAAGGGGTGGAGACACTCTAGCCCACTATTCTATGCTTTCTCTTCTGCTCCATCCCCCTCTTAGTCCAGGAAGAGGAGCAGTGGAGACGAGTGGACAAACTGAAGTGGTGCCTCCTTCCAATCTGCCACCTCAGTCAGCCTCTTGGACAGGCTGTCCCTGGTCATGATACCAACCTGAACCCGTCCCTCAAGGTGCATCCGTGCACTGGGATGGCTCTCAGAAACTGGCCTCTTGGTACCTCTTAATGGCTTTGTTGATGTCTCCCTCCCCTTTATGCAGAAGGCTACTATCCAGTGAGAAAAGGTGAGACATTCAGCGGCAGATACCATGTGGTGCAGAATCTGGGGTGTGGCTACTTCTCAACCGTCTGGCTTTGTCAAGACATGGGGTGAGTAAATGAAAACGAACTATAGGGCCAACCTTTTTATACACTGATTTTTTTATCCATGGATTAGACTTAACACTGATGGCCACTGTAGATAAGGACCCTGCTGATTCCTGAAGAAGGGGGGAGAAAAACGTCCCTTTACAATCCCCATTCTAAAAACTGCTTTTTTTTTAAGGGAATCAGACTATTAGAACTACTATTTTGCAGCTCACTCTGAGAAAAGTGACCTCCCCCTTGCCCTGGTTTTCTGGAATGCAGAAGTGATTAATCACCAGCCATGAGCCAGGGCGAAGGGAGGGGGTCATTCTCTTAGAGCAGGATTGTCCAAAGTTTTTGGCAGGAGGGTCACATCAGCTCTCTGACACTGTATTGGGGGCCAGGGAAAAAAGAATTAATTAACATTTCAAATTTGAATAAATTTACATAAATGAATATTTTCGAGATGGAACTTATATGAATGAATGAAGGTCTTGCAGTAACTCAAGGCCTATAAAAGGCCTTGCACAAAGCAAGGCTGGCCTTTCCTTTGCTGCCACTGCTGCATCACAGACATGAAACAGCAAGCAGTGGAGGGAGCCCTTGTCCCACAGCTCATGTGAGAGGTCAAACAGTCGCCCTCACACTGAGATCAGTTGCTTCGGGCCAGAGTGGGCTCCAACAAATCTTCAGGGGGCCAGAGGCTCATTGGAGACTGGGGGTTCCCTGAAGGCCGCATTGAGAGGCCTTGAGGGCCGCAAGTGGCCCCAGGGCTGGGGTTTGGGCGCCCCTGTCTTAGAGCAAGCTGCAAAATAGCAGTTCTAATTGAGTGCCTGGCTGGCTCATGTTTTGTTTTGTTTAACTGCTTTTATTTAATGTGGTTTTTGGTATCTGCAGGGAGTCTCAGAACCAAACCCCAGCAAATACTGAGTCCCACCTGTATTCCTAACAGCAGAAACTGTTCCTGTGATGTAATAGGAGTGCATTCTGCTAACTAGTGGCTGAAGAAAGCAGTTAATTGATTTCCTTTTTGTGACGAATGCCTACTAAGGAGTCACTCATTTCTAACCAGAGCTCAGAGTTGGCACACTTAGGTTATATCAACTCCCTGTGTTATCTTCACAATAACCTTGTGAGATAGGTTATGTTGAGAGAGAATGCCTGTGACTGTCACCCAGTGAGTTTCCATGACTGAGTGTGGGGATTTGAACCCAGCTCTGAAGCAGCCATAAGGGGAAAGTGAATAGCTCTGGGCCCAGGAAGATTTGATCCTGCCTCTATGATCAGTCTTGTTTTCCCCCCAGGAAGAAGAGGTTTGTGGCTGTAAAGGTGCCCAAGGGAGGGGAGAATTTTGCTGAGGCAGCCCTGGATGAAGTCCTGCTTCTCCGTTGTGTATGTAACTTTTGATTGTTTGCATTTGAATTCTACCCTGCCTCTATGTTTGTCAACTCAGGGCTCAATCCTATCCAACTCTCCAGCACCAGTGCAGCCACAATGCAGCCCCAAATAAGGGAACAAATGTTCCCATACCTTGAGGAGGCCTCTATGTCTGCCTCCCCACCACAGGATGAAGTGCATGCCCCACTGGCACAGCTGCACTGGCACTGGAAAATTGGATAGGATTGGGCCCTCAGGGAGGTGAATGTGGTTTTATCCGTGCAACGACCCTGTGTGAGGCTGAGAGATCGTGACTGGCCTAAGGTCATTATGTGAGCTTCATGGGACAGTGAGGATTTGAACCCAGGTATCGCCATCCCTACTCTGACACTCTAACCACTACATTGCAGTAATTGTCTGCTTTAAACTTTGAATCCAGAGGCTCTTCAAAGGGCAAGCTGGCTCACCTACAAGTCTGGCATTAATGCACCAGTCCCCTTCCCAGGAAACACAGTCGAAGGGCAACATCTGCATATAGCGGAATGAAATTAAAATTACTTTAAATGAAATGAATATAGGCAGCAACTGTTACTCTGCAGATGCCTGATCTCATCTGATCTTGGAAGCTAAGCAGGGTCAGGCCTGGTTAGTACTTGGATGGGAGACTGCCTGGGAATACTGGGTGCTGTAGGCTTATACCATAGTCTTTCGAGACTGAAGGTTGCCAACCAAATGAGTATATGGGTTAGTGTCCTACCTTTCTATCAAGAGACAGGTAGGCATAGATTCCTGCCATGGAACACTATACCATCATTGCACATTTCCTAATGTTCCACAAGACCTTGGAAGGCAATGATCCATCTATTGCAGAATAGAGACAGAATTTATGAAACTGCAGTCATGGTGGAATTAGCTATGATGTAATTCTGTGCATGCTTGCCTGGGAGTAGGTTCCTTTGAACTCAATGAGACTTACTTCTGAGTAGACACACCAGCTTGGGCTATAACTATACTAGAAATAAGAAAAGACATATTCTAATACCTTTTTTTCGAAGTTGGATATTACATATTTATTGGCAGATAAATTATTTTTATTATTGGCAAAATATATAATTTGGTAACCTTGAGTCTCGAAAGACTATGGTATCGCGCTCTGAATGGTGGTTCTGGAACAGCGTCTAGTGTGGCTGAAAAGGCCAATCCGGGAGTAACAATCCCTTCCACACCGGGAGCAAGTGCAGTCTGTCCCTGGTCTGTCTCCCTGGCCATGGGCCTTCCTTCTTTGCCTCTTTGCCTCAGTCTGTTGGCCAAGTGTCTCTTCAAACTGGGAAAGGCCATGCTGCACAGCCTGCCTCCAAGCGGACCACTCAGAGACCAAGGTTTCCCACCTGTTGAGGTCCATTTCTAAGGCCTTCAGATCCCTCTTGCAGATGTCCTTGTATCGCAGCTGTGGTCTACCTGTAGGGCACTTTCCTTGCACGAGTTCTCCATAGAGGAGATCCTTTGGGATCCGGCCATCATCCATTCTCACGACATGACTGAGCCAACGCAGGCATCTCTGTTTCAGCAGTGCATACATGCTAGGGATTCCAGCTCGTTCCAGGACTGTGTTGTTTGGAACTTTGTCCTGCCAGGTGATGCCGAGGATGCGTCGGAGGCAGCGCATGTGGAAAGCCTTCAGTTTCCTCTCCTGTTGTGAGTGAAGAGTCCATGACTCGCTGCAGTACAGAAGTGTACTCAGGACGCAAGCTCTGTAGACCTGGATCTTGGTATGTTCCGTCAGCTTCTTGTTGGACCAGACTCTCTCTGTGAGTCTGGAAAATGTGGTATCTGCCTTACCAATGCATTTGTTTAGCTCGGTATCGAGAGAAAGAGTGTTGGAGATCGTTGAGCCAAGGTACACAAAGTCATGGACAACCTCCAGTTCATGCGCAGAGATTGTAATGCAGGGAGGTGAGTCCACATCCTGAACCATGACCTGTGTTTTCTTCAGGCTGATCATCAGTCCAAAATCTTGGCAGGCCTTGCTAAAACGAATCATGAGCTGCTGGAGATCTTTGGCAGAGTGGGTAGTGACAGCTGCATCATCGGCAAAGAGGAAGTCATGCAGTCATTTCAGCTGGACTTTGGACTTTGCTCTCAGTCTGGAGAGGTTGAAGAGCTTTCCGTCTGATCTGGTCCAGAGATAGATGCCTTCTGTTGCAGTTCCAAAGGCATACTTCAGCAGGACAGCGAAAAAAATCCCAAACAAGGTCGACGCGAGAACACAGCCCTGCTTCACTCCGCTTCGGATGTCAAAGGGGTCTGATGTGGAGCCATCGAAGACAACAGTGCCCTTCATGTCCTTATGGAAAGATCTGGTGATGCTGAGGAGCCTGGGTGGACATCCAATCTTGGGGAGATTCTCCCCAAGAATATATAATTATTGGCAAAATAAAGTCTCATTCTCTGACAAATATAACTCATGTAACAGATGGTAAGAAGAACAATTGTTTTATATCCTGGCCACCTTTTTGTTAAAAATTAATGTTAAGAATGGTATAAAATGCATGATGTAAACAATGTTAGGCATCCTCAGATATGATTGTTTTCCTTTTTTCTTATTTTTTTCCACTTTTTTTTCTTCTTTCCTTTTTTGGGGGCCATTATCAAGTAAATGATAGGCAAATAGTCAGTTGGGATTGCCCAGGTGCAATAATGGAAACCTTCGTCTGCTCAATATCAGCCAGTCAAACACACACAATCTGAAAAATGGTAGTAGTTCAACCCTTTGACCATTCCATGATAGGAAAGGTACCTGGCAATCTAATTTGCCCTGAGCATGGATAGAGTTTGCATTTCTGTTGATACTCTCTTGACCTCAACTCAATTTTTCAACCCTACACTCAACAGGATAGGGCTGTAGGCGATCCTGAGATCGATGGGCACAGGATCTGATTTGGAATTCAGATATTCCTTGGCCCTGTGGCTCAGACATCTTTCCTGATCACAGAGTTGGGGTTTGTTCAAGGCTTCATAAAAGTAACTAACGCAAGTCCTCTTTCTGCAGGTTGACAGCAAAAGGAGGAAAGACCGAGGTGGGGAGCACATCATTCGCTTATTGGATGATTTCAAAATGATTGGAGAGAATGGCTTCCATATCCTTTGACTAGGTAGAAATGGCCCACAGGGGCACATAAGCTGAGCATGGTGTCATGGTAAGGGAGGATTTTGTGAGAGATCTGCCCGGTATTCTTCCCCCAACGTGCATGTCGAAACAGATCACAGCATGATCACTGTTCCCCAACAGCTCCGTATCATTGACATCTCTAAGCAGGTCCTGGGTACTGCACAATATTAAATCCAGAGTCACCTGTCCTCTGGTGGGCTCCATGACTAGCTGCTCTAAGGCACAGTCGTTTAGCATGTCTAGGAATCCGGTCTCCTTTTCGAGACCAGAACACAACGTGACCCAGTCAATATGAGGATAATTGAAATCCCCCATGATTACAACCCTGTCCCTCCTTGTCACCTCCCTGATCTGTTTCCCCATTTCAAGGTTCCCTTCCGGTTTCTGGTCTGGAGGACGATAGTACGCCCCCAGTATTGCATCACTCCTCAGGCCTGGTAATTCAAACCATAGAGATTCTATGGACCCACCTTCAATCTCTACTTTGCTGGATTCTATCCCTTCCTTAACGTAAACGGCCACCCCACCTCCAACACGCCCCTCCCTCCTGTAGAGTTTATAGCCCGGGATTGCGGTATCCCACTGATTCTCCGCATTCCACCAGGTTTCCGTTATGCCCACTATGTCAATGTTTTCCCTTGTCACCAGACATTCCAGTTCTCCCATCTGAGGAACAGATGAGGAACAGTGCTGGGAACAGACAGGCCTTCTCCCAGCCTGAGACCTTGAAGAACTGCTGCGAGAGTGACACAAGGGCAGATGTTCTCAGTTGATGGTTCCCTGACTCAGTCTCACATGTGTGCTTAGTGTTTGAGCTGCTGGGGCCTTCACTACAGTCATTGCTGAGCAGCCAAGGAGCTCAGGGCCTCCCGTTGCCTTTTGTGAAGAAAGCTATGCAGCAGGTAAGAAAGGGAAGGGGCCATATGGCATCAGGGCTGACTGGTACCACTAATGGCCCAATTCTATACTTACTGGCCAAAGTCAGTGGGTGGATCTGGCAGCAGTGGTGCACACTGGAACCTATCCCCATTTCCTGCCACCTCCCCACCGCTTTTCTCTCCTCAGACTTGCAGTACCAAAAGCACTAGCATAGCTCCAAGGAGACCTTGTGGGTTGGGAGGCTTACATAGGTGTAAGGGGACTTAAATCCTCTTTTACCTCTGAAACCTCCTGATCGACTCTCCCCCGCTGGATACAGCGCAAAAGATTTTGGCACGCTGTATCCAAAAACAGGGAAGTGGGGAAAGGATAGCATTTAGGCAGCCTCCTTTGGTGATTTGCAGGAGATAGATGACTCCGGATAAAACACAGCCCTTCAAGATCCAGGCTTCACTGGAATTCATGTATTCTCCATTTGAATTCAGCACATGCATCTCCTGACTGAGATGTGCAAGTTCTCACTTTGCATGAGACTGTGCAGGCACAGAGGAGGGGATGTGTTTGAGTTGTCCATGCAGTATCTTCAGTGTCACATGCAAAGCAAGTAAGTAGCACTCTGAGAGATGCAGAGGCATGCCAAAGACGCCAAGGAAAGAGCATGTCTAGAAAAGTTAGCGGAACATTGATCTTAAGAAGGAAGGCAAGATGGGGAAGGCGGAATTGATTTTTCTCTGAGGCAAGGCCAGGATTTTGGAGTTGATAAGTTTGCCAGCTTTTGTAAATTTTTGTTTACAAAAATTCTGACATGGGGAGGTGTCTCTGAACATGTGCTGAGTTCATTTCTCCTAGGATAAAGGCCAAAATAAAACCAAGTTCTAAGAGCAAGTTTCTCTTTAACATCCGCAGAGTGCCTTTGTGAAAAGAATGCTTCCTCTTGAGCCAGAGATTGTCCAAATGTGCTCCAAGTTCTGGTAGTCTGTATTTTACCATCAGCCTGCCTGCCTAGGGGTTGTCTGTAAGACACTTGCTGCCTAAGAGAGGGCCTTAGGGACAAGATGTCTGTGGGGGAGAAGCTCAGGATGAGAGACTGCCAGGCTAAAACTCGGGCTGTGTTCAGATCTAGTCCTGAAGTGTATGTTCAGAGTCCTTGAGGCCAGAGGCTTGAACTGGAATAGAGCGAGCTCAAGATATCGCTCTGTCGACCAGGGGAGGCTTCTTGTATATATTCTAGGTCTGGCCAATCCAGGGGCTTCATACTGCCTGCCAATCACAGGAGCCCATCTGTGCATGAAAACAACTTTCCGAGGCTTGAACACACACAGTCTGGGAAATGCTTATTAGGTGAAATCTCAGCCTCAGACCCTGCAATTTCTCATACAAGCCTTTGAGTCATTATGCATGCATTATGCAACCATTATGCATGCATTTAGCAAGAGTTCACTCAAGTGCATTGGAATCTAGTCCAATGCACTTGAGTGAACTCTTGCTAAATGCATGCATAATGGTGCCATCCCCTATGTAAGAAGCACAGTACATCAGGTTGCTTCCACAGTGCACAGTCTTCTGCATGCATGCACAACACAAACAGCCACCACTTGAACATGTCATCTAAGAGCACCAGTGCGCACCATGACAGCAAATGCGTTTGCAACAACAGCTTAGCTGGCACTTTGCCTGGCTGCATATTTGTAAATTCTGTCACATATAGGATAAAATGGTGGCCATACTCATCAAATTCCGATTTGATTGTCAACCCTGGTGGTTGCTGGAGATTGAGACCGATCAAAGGGCTCCACAATGACCTTGTGCCTTGTTTCTAAGTCACTGACTGCCCACTGTACTCTCGGCCCCTGTAGGTACTCAAAGGCTTGCATTTCCTGCACAAGGAGTGTCGCATCATCCACACGGATATCAAGCCAGAGAACATCCTGCTGTATGTCACAGAAGAGAGCCTGCAGACACTCCTGCACAACATGGTTTCTTTGGAACACAACACAGGAGCCAAACCAAAGAGGCTAGGTATGCAGAGCAGGAGAAAAAGCTGCAGTGTATGTTGGTGAGAAAAGGACATGTCTGTTTGGGAGCCTTGTGTCTTCCCTCGTTGGTTGCTTTAGCTAGTGCAAGCCAGGGTGCTACAATGATCGGAGGTTTGGGGGTGGATGTAGGTAGGGGCAGTGTGACCTAGAATGCCATCTAATGCCATCTTGGGTGCCCTACCAAAAAAACTCCAACACTGTGCTCCTTGCACACTGCCATGAAACTTGGATGTCCAGCACTTCTGGGTTTCATGGTAGCACTAGGAGCATGGTTAAGGGGGGAATAATCTGCTTTTCTCTTGAGCTAACAGGAAGCTGATAATTGCAGCTTGCATTGATAGCAAGTTGAAGGGAGGCAGTAGCGGCAGACTCAGGATGAAAGGCACCCTGAATCTGCCACCCCCTTGGACTCCTTACAATTTGCCACTGATGCAGTCCTCATCAGGTGACCTCATGGATGGGCCAACAGTGGATGCAGGGAACCGATAAGGCTCAAACCGCTCCATCTTCGGCAACCGATTTTTGCTTCAGCTCGGGTGTCTCCAGGTCTAGGCGGACACTCTAACTGCAGTGACTTTCACTTCATTGACTCTTGATTAAAGGCTTTTAAGTAGCAGGGATATGGGAAGCTCTCTAGGCCCCGAAGAAGCTGCTAGTATCAATCAGTGAATATTTGGCCATATAGATAGACCAATCAGCTGATTCAGAATAAGGCAGCTTCACATGTAGTTTCTTGGCCACTGGGGCTGGCGATTCATATATGGGCTGCTTCTCATGTGTTGTGTCACTTGGAGGGGTTCAGATGCAGTATGATGCAGAATAGCTGATTGATGACCTCAGTCATTCCCTGCAAGCTCTCCCTAAGGCCAGCCAATGGACACGCACTCACATTCATATGCAACCAAGGCCCAATATTCATGTAGACAAGGGGTGTTCTCTTCCCCCCCTTTTTACCTCTGTACATGTTCAGGCCACAATTACACTATGACTGCTCAGAAGCAAGTTCCATTGAGTTTAGAGCGATTTACTCCCAGGTAAGTGCACATAGGATTGCAGCTTTAACTGATTTTGTTGATGTAAGAGTGGCATATTGCGCCACTGCCCTGGATCACAATTAGTGTGATAAAGGTAGTGCAGCTCTGTGGGCACAGCCTAGGGGTCTTCTTTCACCTGGGAAGCTTCAGAGCTTTTTTACTGGTTTGTGTGCAGAGGATGACATGGCTGCTCTCCTGGACTGCTGCAGCTTAATGAAAATGGGAGTGAAGATTGCAGACCTTGGAAGCGCCTGCTGGAGTGTGAGTCTTTTCACCCTGATGAGCACCTTTCCTGTTTCCTCCTGTCTGTCTTTAACCTTGACGTCTTTCAGGACAGAGACCTATGTTGACATGGAAATTAGAAAGCATCACTGAGTGGGCAGCCAGTCCTTTCTGCAAGAGTGACACAAATCAAGTCCAAAGCATGAGAATCACTCTGGCATGCCCTACAGTAGTGCTACTCAAAGTGGTGGTCCACAGACATCCACAAGTGGTGGTCCACAGATGATCACAAGCCATCGGCTACTGGTCCGTGGTGAATTTCCAAGAAAGAAAGAATAGTAATATGGTAAAGAGATGGTACTTGTCCCATCTCTCTGGTAAAGTTCCTGGCACATTGGGGAGGGGGGGAATTGCCAGTCCACCACATCAGATAGTTTGAGAAGCACTACCCTACCATACAGGTGCTGGCTCTGTAACTTGGTGTGGTTTTGCATCTGGTCTACTGAACTGAGCATTGCTGCGAAGGTAGGCAGGAGGACCTAGAAAAAGCTTTGCTGAAATCAGATCAGAGACCTTATCCAGTATCCTGCTTTCTAGTGACCAACCAGATGCCTCTGGGAAGCCCATACACAAGGCATGAAGGTTAACTCCTGGTAACTGGTATACTGTGGCATCCTGCCTGTTAATGTGGAGGTCCCATGTAGCCTTTAGGGCTAATAGCCTTTAGGGCCCATCAGCACATCTTGTGGCAGCAGTTTCCGTGAGCTAATTACCTATGTGCTGGGTGAAGAAGACAGTTGTTTTGACTGTCTTGTATCTACTGTCAATTTCATTGAACGGCCCTGAGTTCTAGCATTATGCAAGGGAGAAACATGTCTCAGTATCCACTTCCTCTACACATAATGCACCATTTTATAAACCTCTGTCATGTCAAACCTCTTGCTTCCTGCTGTCTCATTTTTCCTGAACTAGAAGAGTCCCAAATATTTTGGCCTTTCCTCATAAGGAAGGTCCTCCAATTCCCTGATAATTTTGCTTGGCCTTTAAAGATGCCACAGCTGGGCTTGTGGGCCCTTCAGTTCCTGTCCAAGCATGTTCCCAAACACCCAGATGCCTGCAACACTGCTGGTATACCTGCCACAGTTGGCAAATGTTGGTATTGTACTTGTGCAGAAATCCACCCTTAGTTTATCCATTGCTGCTTTCTTCTGTTCCAGTACAAGCCCTTCTCCAAGAAGATCCAGACCCAACCCTATAGAGCCCTGGAGGTCCTCCTTGGTTTAGATTACAGTACCCCAGCTGATATGTGGAGTGCAGCGTGTCTGGTAGGAACATCCCTTCATTATCAACTGCAGTGTGAATATTTATGACATTTGTCTTTGGAATCCCAACTGACTCTTCCCAGACTCTTCCCAGTAGAACCTGGGAGATAAGGGAAGCACAGATATAAGTATGACTGTGAGTTAATTGATGCTCTCATAGGCTTGATCTCACCATCCTTGCCAGATACAGAGATTTGAGACTACACACAACATGCCTGCCAACTTCTGAAAATAAATCAAAATTTATTTTGACCTCAAACCTGACGAGATTCAGGTTGCTCCTCCTGTATTTGATGACTCCAGCCTTTTGTCCCCATTTGTGGTGATCCGGGGGAGGAGCCTTTGGGCTTCCCCCTCAGATCTGATCTTATCTGATGGCCAAAACTGGTAGTTTATGCTGTCACCACAAAGGGAAAGGCAGCCAGAAACAGACCGTCTTCAAAAGCCTTCCTCCCAGTTGCATGGAGAATCCACAAAAGCCTGTATGACAGCATATGGCCATGGTCCAGGATAACCATCTAATCTAGCAAGCTCAGCCATGGGTTGCACCCATGTGCTCATAACAGACCAACTAATTCTGCCCCAAATTTCTTTGTGTTGGGAGTCATGACAGTTAAACATCTTTGAAGGTAGTTTAGATTCATAGTTTAGGCATGCCCTGAGCAATTCTTCTTTCACTACACGACCAGATTTTAAATGTTCAGTCTTCTGGTACACCGAAGGGTCTGTCTCAGAGTGACTTTGCCAATGGTACAACTGACGGAGATGGCTTATGATACGTGCTGCTGCTTGCAGCTCATGTTATGGTGAAATGGGACTGCTAAGTGCTGAGCAGGCAAAGTTTCTTCTCCCAGGCAAGAAACTGGAAGGGGAGGCTTAGAAGAACCCAGTGCTCCAACCAGTTCTCAGGAAAATGACACTGACATGCCTCTAGGCTTTAAGACTGATATAGGACAACATCACAGGACCTAAGATTGTTCTCATGAACATAATGGCTGAAACAGCCCTTCTGCAGACAGTACTGGTTAAGGTGCACTTTGCCTACAAAAACACAAGAGGTTTGTGTTTAATTCTGTGCTTTTAATGCAGCAGCATCTTCAGGGGTCAGATATTGTTGGGGAAACACAGTCCACAGCAAGGGCTGTATAAGCCCTTGCTTCACCAAGTGCATCAGAGCACACACCTCACATTTCCGTATTGGATGGAATATCTGTACAGTTCACTGACTCAAGCCCATTTCATGTCGCAGGCTTTTGAGCTGGCAACTGGAGAGCGCCTCTTTGATCCCCAGGCTGGACAGTACTTTTCCAGAGATGAGGGTAGGTCCACAAATCTGCACTGTTTTCTGGGACTCCATGGAAGGCTTGTAACATGATCTAACCTGGCTTTCGACACTCATTTCAGATCATGTGGCTCGGATCATTGAGCTCCTGGGCAGGATTCCACCCAAATTGGCTTTGTTCTGGAGGAAGGCATCCACTTTCTTCAGCAGGCAAGGTGAGAGTGCAGAGGTGGGGGTTTGAGGCAGTTGTAGCCCTCCTGCTTGCAGATGCAGGAGGCTTACATGATGTGCCATTTCTATCCAAGTCAGCCTTACCTGGTGTGATTGAGGAAGCAGAAGTATGCAAAACCTTGAAACTGGGAGGAATTGACTAGGTTTCTAATCTAGACAATGCAGCCACTGTTGTTTTATGCTTGTTTGTTAGGTGCCCTCTGGCGGATGTCCTGGATCTCCTCCTATGACCTCTGTCATATCCTCACGGATAAATACAGCTGGCCAAATCATCAAGCAGCTGCCTTGACTAGTTTTCTCCTGCCAATGCTGGAATATGCACCAGAAAGAAGGGCATCTGCTGAAAAATGCCTTTATCATCCCTGGCTCTGTACCTAATAACCAGCCTAGTTGGATTATACTTGCTTTCAGCCAAGGCCAGCTGCAATGAGAAGGGAACACATACGATGGAATCTTAGTCCCTGGAGGGAGGAGGAAGGATGCCAGACTTCTGCTCCCATGAACCAGAGTTGACACTGTAATTCTGGCTATGTCTCTCCTCTCACCCACTCCTACCACCCACTTCCTTAAGATCTCTTTCCACTACTTCCATGTAGTATGAAGACAGATATAATATAAAAAGAAAGCGCGTTCCCCAGCCACAGGATCAGTTTGGCTTTCTCCTGGAGATCGCAAGTGTATACCAGCAAACCAAAAGCTGGATCTGTGGTTAGTTTCATCCCTCCTCACAAGCTTCAGGTGGGCTGTCCACCTTTGGGGGGAAAAAAAATGTAAAGTTCTGCATGAATGTTAATCTCTGTACTCAATGCCTTTAAAAGCACATAACTGGTCCAGGGATTGTGGGGGTGGTCTCTTGGTGACACAACAGGAGACCAGCCAATCAACACCATCCAAAATTGGCTTCTGCTTTAAAACTTACAGAACAATTTTTTTTTTCCCCAGAGCTTGCCCATAGAGGGGAAAGATATGGTGGAAGGAATACAGTGAGGATGCTTCCCCAGCCTCACCGGTTTTACAAATGTTGCATCCTGCTTCACCTTCTAGCATTCTTAAGAATATTCCCACACTGGCTGATTGGGGGGGGGGGGATATGAGTTTTACCAGAAATGTGGAGGCTTTCTTGTATATGATATACCTCAGCTTATGCCTTCACCCACCTAGTACTCCAACTCCAGGTTTCATCACATGAAAGTTATTATCTCATAATTTATGAGACAAATATAAGGGACATTGATGTAGGATTCATTTTTGCTTTGCATCCCTTATAGTTGTCTGGACAAATTTTCCATCCTAGCAATTTCCCCGCACACCATTCACAGCTTTTTCTTTTCAGGATCTTTGTATATGCTTGTGAGAATGTCCACCTATTTACCACCACCCTGCTTCCCCCCCCAATAGTCACCTTATTTGTTTGTTTCTGAGCCTTTGGCTAATTCACAACCACACAGAAATGTCTTATGGCCCCCTTCCACATCTTTGATGTTTACATTTTCATCAGCAATGGGTTGCTGCCTGTAGGGGTACATGTGTAACTTGATTGTCTTTTTAAAAAATCTGCAGTTCCAAAGAACAGTCCGCAAATCCAGAGATGTACATCCGTGTGTGCAAAATTAACAGGAAGAATTATGTATAAAAAACTCCCAGGCCAAAGACCTTGCTGCTGCTGATCCTTCTCCAATTTTTGCCTCAAATGTCTCCCCACCCCCTTCCCTGACTGATCTAGCCTTCCACAGTTTTGCATGCTGCTAATTCAGGCCATTGAACTCTAGGTGACACTACCTGTCTTAGGATCCTGCAAATCAGTGCGTCAGCTCCCAAGCTTCCTTCAATACCAGCATGTGGCTATATGATAGAAGATTCAACACGCCTCCCACCCAGCACATCCTCTAACTTCCGAATCCCAGGTGCAAGGGGCTGATTGCCACATGTCTTGTGCTGTGAAAGAGTCTCTCTGCACCTGCTCTTCATTACTATTCACTGCACATAGTAACTTCATACAGTTGTAGCACTGAGCACTGGTTTCAAAACCGACTTCCAGGGCTAGGTCCTTGAATTGCAAACAAGCATCTTATTTGAACTGTCTAGTAGGGAGTTTTAAGGAGCAACCTTATGCAGAGTCAGACCTCTGGCCCACGTCGCCCATCCCCGTGAGCCTGCGTGCAGGTGTACGGGTATAACTTGAATGGTGGATCTGCCCTCAGCCTTTGGGCCAGCCACTCTACCTCTGAGAACTGAGCTCAGGGGCAAGCAGCCCTTGATGTTTCCAGCAGGACCAGCTCTACAGACTGATAATTGGCTGGTTCATCTGACAAGTACAAAGCTAGCACCCGTCCCCTGAATCCCCAGTTGGGAGCAGTGGGTGCAGCTTATGCAGGGCCTGCCTGATTCTGTATGTGTGTGCGCGCGCATGTGTGTGAAACTTTGTGAAGCAAAAACATTGAAACTCTGCACTTGCCTGACTGCATTGCTTCATGTGTGCTGCCTTCTTTGCCTTTGTGGCTCGATTGCCGTGGCACGTGGAAGTCTCTGTGTGCTGCTGGTGGTGTTGCTGCTTTGTGTGCTTGTCTCACATAAACCCGTGGTCAGAACAAGATGAGCAGCTTGGGCTGTTTGGTCATAGCTTGGCAACTGTGAAGTCACTGGCCAAAAACGGGTGATGCCCAAACTTTAAACTCTTTGCTTCTCAGCCAGGGCCTTCTGCTGGAGAGGCACAACAGCAGCAGCTCCACAAGAAACCTTCCCAGTTCCCTGTGCTTGGTCTGATTCCTTCGTCTGCTCTGCTGTGCGTGACTGTCTTTGCCAGCTTGGATGCTTTCCTGCCCACTGAGTGAGACAACTATTGTGTGCATCAAAGGCTGCGATCCTAACCTCACTTTCCTAGGAGTAAATCCCATTGAACACAATAGAACTTACTTCTGATTAGAGCTGGTTAGGATTGTGCCCTAAGTATATGTGTGTAAATACATGTGTGGGTACTGGATTTGATTGACACTTGGTCTGCATGGATGAGCCCTACCAGTGAACTCAGCAGGGAGTGCCACACTCAAGGATCCAGTGCCTTTTCCTTCCCTGATACTCTTTCCCACATACTTTTAAATGGGGGTAGGAAGAAAGCAGGTCAGGATCTAGTGGTAGGTCTCTGGGTGGTTTGTCCAGGGCCTGCCCATCCATAAGCCCAACAAAGGTAGCTTCGTAGCTGTAAGTCTCAATATCCTCTGTAAAATGGGACTTTTTGCTCTAGTGTTGACATCTTGCTGCTCCTTAACATCGCTAATTATCAACAAAACAAAATTGACCTGACCTGGCTGACCTTGTTCTAAACACTGGACTCTCCACCTCAGTGATCCTCACCTGTAAAGTATGAATATTAATTGCTACCTTTGGTTAGCTTACCTTTGGTAAGCCCTGGAAGAGGTTTGTATTAGAATACCTCTTCTGTCCATAAGAACATAAGAAGAGCTCTGTTGGATTAGGCCAAGGTTCCAGCTAGTCCAGCTTCCTGTATCTCCACCGGATGCTTCAGGGAGCACACAAGACAACAAGAGACCTGCATCCTGGTGTCCACCCTTGCATCTGGCATTCTGAGGTAGCCTCCTTCTAAAACCAGGAGGTTGCACATAAACATCATGGCTTGTAACCTGTGATGGACTCTTCTTCCAGAAATTTGTCCAATTCCCCTTTGAAGGCATCTCGGCCAGATGCCATCACCACATCCTGTGGCAAGGAGTTCCACAGACGAATTGCACACTGGGTAAAGAACTATTTTCTTTCATCTGGCCTGAGTTACCATTTTCTGTAGTAACTCAGAGGTAGATGTGAGCTCCTATATGTCTGTGACCCCAGTATATGATTTACAGGGTGCAGTAGGTAATGGCTCCACCTGCTATGTTATCATTTTGCATTTCACTCCATCCTCGAGCTATGATTTTGCATCTGGCTCTGGTTGGCAGATCTCAGCGTTCCTAGTACCCCAAAGTAGAACCAGTAAGCCTGAAGCCTGCCCATCCTTGCCTTCAAACTATGCTATAGTTGAAGGCAACTATGGGTTTGCTCTTTCATGTTTCATATCTCCTTGGTGAGCTGACCTCATCAACCTGGACTGCTGACTACTGGAGCAGAATCAATGTCCCTGCCCCCCCAAAAATAGTAAGAGTGAAGCATCCATGTACAAACTCTTTTGATGCTAACCCCAACATCAAATGCATAGGATTTCTGTCTTATGCCACTGCTTTTCAACCTACCACATCTCTAGTGTTGGAACATTGTTCCTGCATGATGGTGTCCTTGCAAAAGTGACGTCAAACAGCAAAATACAAACCACACAGCCTTTTCTCAGTGTGAGTGTGATGTTTATTTTGGATCTTGTTGTAAACGGTCTTGGGCTTTCCTGTTGAGATAGGGAAGGCAGAGTATACATGTTTTCAAATAAAATTAAGAATATACCCAAGGATTGAAGTATCAGTCGTGTGTGGCAAATCAAAGGGCACATGCAATGTGGAAAGACCCCAGCTAATCAAATGCCAAGACTGATTAAGCCGTTTCTGCTCAACATATATTTCTGCTCAATGCTCATTTCTTGCTTATATGCAACAGGGATCAAATGTGGACTCCCGTGGGCTGGCCAGAAACGGGTTAATGCAAATACAGGCATAGATGGTCGCAGGAACACATCTTTCTGCTGAGTCACACCATCTAGCATCACCATACAGAGAGGCAACAGCTCCTCCTCATCTTTCTTGGTCCTAACAGCAGGTGCCAGGGATTGAAGCCTTAGCACGCTCTGCTTGCAAAGCTGCTGTTTTGCAGCTAAACTGCAGCCTTCCGTGGAAGGACCCAACATATAAAGGAAAAGCAATCCTTCTCCTGTCTCCTTCTATATCTGCCTATATGAATTTGATTCTAGTATCCCTTTACATTCATTCTCTTTCTGATAACTGTTTCTACTCCGGTTTCTTTCTCGGATTCCCTTCACCCCCTTGGTTTTAATATCGTCCTTGCATGTCAGAGAGGTGAGTTACACCGCAGTGTGTGAACTGAAAATACTCCATTTAGCATTTCAGATTCTCCTCCATGTCCCCCTGCAGGCAGCCACAAGGGATTTGGGTCTGCGCTGCTCCCCTGGAATGACCTGTAGAGGGATAGCTCATATGGCTCTAACATGAATTATTTTCCATCGCCAAATAAAATGGTGACTTTTTAGAGGCTGCCCTTTGATGTTAGTAGCTCATTGTTGGCTTTGATACTTCCTTGCTGCTGTATGGGTTTTATACTTTCCCCCACCCCGCTAGACAGATTTATCTGTTGTTAGTATTGGCAACCTTCAGTCTCGAAAGACTATGGTATCGCGCTCTGAAAGGTGGTTCTGGCACAGCGTCTAGTGTGGCTGAAAAGGCCAATCCGGGAGTGACAATCCCTTCCACACCGGGAGCAAGTGCAGTCTGTCCCTGGTCTGTCTCCCTGGCTAGGGGCCTTCCTTCTTTGCCTCTTAGCCTCAGACTGTTGGCAAAGTGTCTCTTCAAACTGGGAAAGGCCATGCTGCACAGCCTGCCTCCAAGCGGACCGCTCAGAGGCCAGGGTTTCCCACTTGTTGAGGTCCATCCCTAAGGCCTTCAGATCCCTCTTGCAGATGTCCTTGTATCGCAGCTGTGGTCTACCTGTAGGGCGCTTTCCTTGCATGAGTTCTCCATAGAGGAGATCCTTTGGGATCCGGCCATCATCCATTCTCACGACATGACCAAGCCAACGCAGGCGTCTCTGTTTCAGCAGTGAATACATGCTAGGGATTCCAGCACGTTCCAGGACTGTGTTGTTTGGAACTTTGTCCTGCCAGGTGATGCCGAGGATGCGTCGGAGGCAGCGCATGTGGAAAGCGCTCAGTTTCCTCTCCTGTTGTGAGCGAAGAGTCCATGACTCGCTGCAGTACAGAAGTGTACTCAGGACGCAAGCTCTGTAGACCTGGATCTTGGTATGTTCCGTCAGCTTCTTGTTGGACCAGACTCTCTTTGTGAGTTTGGAAAACGTGGTAGCTGCTTTACCGATGCGCTTGTTTAGCTCGGTATCGAGAGAAAGAGTGTCGGAGATCGTTGAGCCAAGGTACACAAAGTCATGGACAACCTCCAGTTCATGCTCAGAGATTGTAATGCAGGGAGGTGAGTCCACATCCTGAACCATGACCTGTGTTTTCTTCAGGCTGATTGTCAGTCCAAAATCTCGGCAGGCCTTGCTAAAATGATCCATGAGCTGCTGGAGATCTTTGGCAGAGTGGGTAGTGACAGCTGCATCGTCGGCAAAGAGGAAGTCACGCAGACATTTCAGCTGGACTTTGGATTTTGCTCTCAGTCTGGAGAGGTTGAAGAGCTTTCCGTCTGATCTGGTCCGGAGATAGATGCCTTCTGTTGCAGTTCCAAAAGCCTGCTTCAGCAGGACAGCGAAGAAAATCCCAAACAAGGTTGGTGCAAGAACACAGCCCTGCTTCACTCCGCTTCGGATGTCAAAAGGGTCTGATGTGGAGCCATCGAAGACAACAGTGCCCTTCATGTCCTTGTGGAAAGATCTGATGATGCTGAGGAGCCTGGGTGGACATCCAATCTTGGGGAGAATCTTGAAGAGGCCGTCTCTGCTGACCAGGTCGAAAGCCTTTGTGAGATCTATGAAGGCTATAAAGAGTGGCTGTCGTTGTTCCCTGCATTTCTCCTGCAGTTGTCTAAGGGAGAATACCATATCAGTGGTGGACCTGTTGGCTCGGAATCCACACTGCGATTCTGGATAGACGCTCTCTGCAAGTACCTGGAGCCTCTTTAGTACAACTCGGGCAAACAGCTTTCCTACAACGCTAAGGAGAGAGATGCCACGGTAGTTGTTGCAGTCACCCCTGTCACCTTTGTTCTTGTACAGCGTGATGATGTTTGCATCCCTCATGTCTTGAGGTACTCCACCTTCTCTCCAGCAGAGACAGAGGATTTCATGCAGCTCAGTGACGATGATCTCTTTGCAGCATTTTAGGACTTCAGCAGGGATGCTGTCTTTTCCAGGTGCCTTGCCAAAGGCAAGGGAGTCCAGGGCCACGTGAAGTTCTTCTAGGGTTGGTTCACTGTCAAGCTCTTCCAGCACAGGCAGGCACTCAATGTTTTTCAGTGCTTCTTCAGTGACTACATTTTCTCTGGAATATAGCTCAGAGTAGTGCTGCACCCAGCGTTCCATCTGCTGCGCCCGATCCTGGATGACCTCGCCTGTGGCAGACTTCAGAGGGGCAATTTTCTTCTGTGTTGGACCTAGGGCCTGCTTGATACCATCATACATCCCCTTGATGTTGCCCGTGTCAGCTGCTATCTGTATCTCGGAACAGAGCTGGAGCCAGTAGTCGTTAGCACATCTCCTGGCAGTCTGTTGGACTTTGCTGCGAGCAGTTCGGAGGACCTGCAGGTTGCGCTCACTGGGACAGGCCTTGTATGCTGCTTGAGCTCTCCTCTTTTCCTCAATGACTGGTGTCAACTCCTCAGAGTGGGCTTCAAACCAGTCTGCCGCCTTGTTGGTCTTCTTGCCGAATATGGACAAGGCGGTGTTGTAAACGGTATTCTTGAAATGTTCCCATCTGTTGGATGCGTTTGCGTCGGCCGGGCCTGGAAGAGATTCCTCAAGCGCTTGTGCAAATTCCTCCACTTTTCTCTGTTGTTAAATATATATATATAAACATTTGTCAAGGCTGCCTTTTTGTTGCTTTCATGTCTTTGTCGTTTTTGATGCATGACGGTTATTTGGTTCATTTTTCTTGCCAGCTGCTTTGATGTGTTTGCAAGAAAAGCAAAATATCAACCTTTAAAAATAAATACATGAATAATAAAAAGGCACCTCTCAGGTCCTTCATGTCAGAACGGAGGTGCACTACATTTATTTGCTTTATTTTGAATATTTTCCCCTACCTGTCATTGAATAATCTGAAGTCTGCTTACGCTAGACTTCTGCTTACACTAGATTTCAGTAAAGCCACCCCCCCTCTCCCACACAAGCATATATACACCTACAACTCAGCAGCCTTTGTTCCTCTGGCAAATGGCAGTGTGCTTCTCTAGACGTTGAGTGCTGAGTCCTAGGGCTACAACAAGAGCAGAGCAACAGGTGCAGCTACCCAGGGTGCAATTCCCAGGTGTGTGGTAGGTGTGGAGGAAAAATGATTTGGGCTTTCAACTAAATGTGAAGCAAATTGGCAGGGACTGTGTACAGCCTGCCTGTGTGTTATTTGAAATAATGAGATGGTCACTAAAACAACCTCTTGCCTGTCATCAATTTGCAAGACCTCAACTACATCAGGTCCGAAAGTGTGGCCCTCAAGGTGCATCACATCCCAGGTGCACCCACAGTAGCTCTTCTTTCACTGACTCATAAGAAGATGGGAATAGCTCTGCTGGGTCTGGCCAAAGGCCTATCAAGTCCATCATCTTTTTTTCCAGAGTGGCTAACCAGATGTCTCCAGAGAGCCCACAAGAGAACATAAAGCACAACAGAGGTGTGTGTGTGTGTGTGTAGGGGGGAAGTCTCCAGGGTCCCTGACAAGAGTCTTCCTCCCACCCCCCCACAAACAGTTCCTATGTATAAAGTAGTATTTTTAAACCCCCAGTAGTGATGGACCAAGTGCTTCCACATGACACAGACAGCACTTTTGCATTTCTTTCATTGGTCATTTATATCTTACTGCGCATGTACCAAGGACATTACTGATTGGTTGAGCTGCTGGGGTGGTACAGAATGTGGGGGCTTAACACTTTGCTGTCCAACTTCTGTGAGAAAAAGAAAGTGGTCAGGAAGAGGGGGACAGACAAGGAGAAAATGTACAGAGGAAGAGAGTGTTGAGTTAGGACATTGGAGAGTGGGGGGAGCAGAGGCTGGGACATGATCTGGTAAGGGGATAGCATTTGGCATGCCATCTCAGGAGGTCATGGGCGGGCCTTGTTAAGGGCCAAGAAGCCATGGGGGGAGGGTGCTGACTTTCATGTAAGGCTTTGGACTAGGTGGCCAGTTCTGTTCATTAGGCTGTGTGAGGTGGCCCACACAGGTGGCAAGTTTTGAAGTAGCAACCTGTCAATTATTTAAAATTGCAATTTGCAAGCCTAGGTACATTAGCATGGCAACAAGCCACACTGAGCTCTGCTTGACTTCCTTGCATTTTTGCCCTCTCCCCACTGCCCCGGATTTGGCCTGTAATGCTAGTCATTTCGGTTTTCTGACTTGGGTGCCAAAATGCCTTGGGCCACCACCTGCTGATTGTGTGCACATGTCCTTTAGGACAGTGTTCTTCAACCTTGGGGTCAGGACCCCAGTGGGGTCATGAAGCCTCAGTTTTGGGGTCGCGGCAACTTATGGGAATGAAAAAGGTTGAAGACCACTGGACCGCCACCAGGTGAAGGGGGAGGGCATCTGGTGTGCCCCTTCAGGTACCAGGAGATGGTGTCCCAGTCCTGCTCAGGTTCTCAGCAATGATGCTAAAATAGCTTTTGCTAAAATGTTCATGGTAACCTTTTCTGCTTTCTCTAACAAGAATATTTGGCTACAGTGAACAGTACTGGGAGGGCATTACGGAGGCAGGGAGTGGGGGCGGCGGCGATGGGTGTGTGTGGATAGAATCCTGGCAGGGGGGGATCAATGATTGGCTCCCCAGTTCAGGGTGACCAGACGTTCTCTTTTTCCAGGACATGTCCTCTTTTATGAGCCTTGTGTCCTGGAAAAGAACTTAAGGGCACAATCCTAACCAGGTCTACTCAGATGTAAGTCCTATTTTGTTCAATGGGGCTTACTCTCCGGAAAGTGTGGTTAGGATTGCAGCCTTAATGTCCTTCTTATCCCTGTGAGCAGGCAGCGCATAGCCTTCTTGCAATTAATAAATTATATGTAATAAATTATATGTAGTATAGTTCTTAATTTAATAAGTAAAATAGTGTTTAAATTAATCACATGAAATCAATATACAAGTGTTTTTAGCTTTTATTTCATCTGGTCCTACATTTTTCTTGGATGTCCTGCATTTTGGGGTGCCTGATCCTTTTATGTTTCTGAACCAGCGAGGCTTCTGGGAACGTTCATGAGCAGTTCTTGATGGACCTCCCTTGTTGTCTGACCCCAAACAACTCAGAAAGATATACTATGACTTTACATGGAGGTTCTACATGGAGGAAAGATATACAGTACTATGTCCCTACATGGAGGTTCCATTGAGCTCTCCTGGCTAATAGCTGCCAAATAGACCTAGGACCCAATCCTATCTAACTTTTCAGCACCAGTGCAGCCGCAATGCAGCCCTGTGGGAAGGGAACAAATGTTCCCACCTTGAGCCTTCTGTGACTGTCTCACTATCACAGGATGCAGTGCATGCCCCACTGGTATGGCTGCGCCAGCACTGGAAAATTGGATGTCTCACTACTCAGTCCCATTAGAGTCCGTGGAGCTTACTCCTAGGAAAGTGTGGATAGCATTGCAGCCTTATCCTCCAGGGATCTGTCTCACTTTTCTTGGATGTCCTACATTTTGGGGTGCCTTGTGCTCTTTTGCAGTTATGACATTGGATCACCCTGCCAGTCTCATACGTATTTATTTCTATCCTGGGGTCGTGGCATGAAAAAGGTTGAAGACCCCTGTAAGCTAATTCGGATTAGTGAGAGGCTTGCTCGACTTCTCGTGTGACAAAAAGTTGAGGACAAGGGCTTGGAAGACGCAGCTGAATGCACCCCTAGCTCAGGGTGACCTGGCCAGGATGACCCAGAGCTCAGCCCCACCTTGCCTCTTCCCTCTCCCTGATGCTCTTCTGCAGTCCCATCCCTGCTGCATCCAGGCTGGAAATTCATGCACATCCTAAGCTGGGGTGACCTGATTTCATAACCGCAAAAGAGGACCAAGCACCCCAAAATGTAGGACATCCAAGAAAAATGTAGGGCATGACCAAATAAAAACTAAAAACACTTGTATATGCATTTCATGTGGTTAATTTAAACACTATATTATTCAATGCAAAACTATACTATATATAATCGATTAATTGCAAGAAGGCTCTGTGTTGCCTGCAAGGGGAAAGGAGGACATGGAAGTTCTTTTCCAGGACAGGAAGCTAAAAAGGAGGACGTGTCCTGGAAAAGGAGGGCGCCTGGTCACTCTGCCCCAGCCTTGCACAGGAGAAGAAAGGAGTGCTCCGCTGGCGCCGAAGTGGCTCTGCGATTTGCTCGGCTAGGCGGGCGGATCTCCCCGTCCCGGAGCAATGACGATCTGGGCGGACGGTGGTTGTGACTGGTGGAGGAGGCCCGGCAGAAGCCAATGGGCGGGCGCAGCGCCCGCAGCTGCGGAGAATGGAGCCGCCATCCCTGGGCCCGGACGCGGGCGTGGAGGAGTCCCTGGTGGCGCCCCTGCTGGAGCTGGGCATCCCGGAGGCTGCAGCGCGCCGGGTGGGTTGGAGGGCGCGGGGCGCGGGCGGTCCCCCAGGCGCTGGTTCATTCATTCATTCATTCATTGCTCGCCCTCCTCTCTCCCCGCAGGCGCTGGCGCTCACCGGGGGCCACTCCGCAGAGGCGGCCGCGCAGCTTTACTTCGGCAGCGGGCTCTCTTCCCAGGTACTCTCCTGAGCTCAGTCCCACCTCGCCCTGGCGCTCTTCTGGAGCCTCGTCCCTGAACATAAGAACAGCCCCACTGGCTCAGGCCATAGGCCCATCTAGTCCAGCTTCCTGTATCTCACAGCGGCCCACCAAATGCCCCAGGGAGCACACCAGATAACAAGAGACCTCATCCTGGTGCCCTCCCTTGCATCTGGCATTCTGACATAACCCATTTCTAAAATCAGGAGGTTGCGCATACACATCATGGCTTGTACCCCATAATGGATTTTTCCTCCAGAAACTTGTCCAATCCCCTTTTAAAGGCGTCTAGGGTAGACGCCAGCACCACATCCTGTGGCAAGGAGTTCCACAGACCGACCACACTCTGAGTAAAGAAATATTTTCTTTTGTCTGTCCTAACCCGCCCAACACTCAATTTTAGTGGCTGTCCCCTGGTTCTGGTATTATGTGAGAGTGTAAAGAGCATCTCCCTATCCACTCTGTCCATCCCCTGCATAACAGGCGTCTCTTTTCTAGGCTGAAGAGGCCCAAACGCCGTAGCCTTTCCTCATAAGGAAGGTGCCCCAGCCCCGTAATCATCTTAGTCGCTCTCTTTTGCACCTTTTCCATTTCCACTATGTCTTTTTTGAGATGCGGCGACCAGAACTGGACACAATACTCCAGGTGTGGCCTTACCATCGATTTGTACAACGGCATTATAATACTAGCCGTTTTGTTCTCAGTACCTTTTCTAATGATCCCAAGCATAGAATTGGCCTTCTTCACTGCCGCCGCACATTGGGTTGACACTTTCATAGACCTGTCCACCACCACCCCAAGATCTCTCTCCTGATCTGTCACAGACAGCTCAGAACCCATCAGCCTATATCTAAAGTTTTGATTTTTTGCCCCAATGTGCATGACTTTACACTTACTGACATTGAAGCGCATCTGCCATTTTGCTGCCCATTTTGCCAGTCTGGAGAGATCCTGCTACATCCTAGCTGGAAATCCATGCTCATCCTGTGACTGTGCCTGGATTGCATGGCTTAATTTGAGCTTGTGTGGTCCCAAGAGGGTCTCTGAGCATGTGCAGAGTTTTGCCTTGCCCAGGGGGACCGGGTGTCATAAGCCCAAAAGAGGACTGGGCACTCCAAAATGTAGGGCGTCCAAGGGAAACAACATGACAAAACAAAAGCTAAAGATACTGATTTCATGTGGTTAATTAAAACACTACGGGCACAATCCTAACCAGCTTTCCAGCACGGGCATAGCTGTGCCGGTGGGGCACGTGCTGCATCCTGCAGTTGGGGGGGGGGGCCAGTCATGGAGGCCTCCTCAAGGTAGGGCAATGTTTGTTCCCTTACCTCGGAGTTTCATTGTCCTTATGTTAGTGCTGCTCCACTCTGAGGCCTTGTTGTTGGGCCAGCACAGAGAAGGAAGCATCAGATGTTGGAGATATTGATGAACCCTCATTGTCACCCGACCCCATAGACTTCAAGTTGATTCAGGTTCATAAAGTTCATAGAGTGTATGGTGAAGAGGGTCCCCTGGAACCTAATCCCATTTTCCCCATAGCCTCAATGATTCAGTATCTGCTAATTTGGTATCCACAAGGTTTTCCAGGAACCTAACCCTAGCGCAGTGATTTTCAACCTTTTTCATCTCACGGCACACTGGCAAGGCAATAAAATGGTCAAGGCACACCATTTGTTTTTTGACAATTGACAAGGCACATTGTGCTGTCAATGGGGGCTCACATCCCCCAATGGTCCTATTGATAAATGATCCTCTCTCAAATTCCCGCGGCACACCTGGGGACCATTTGCGGCACACCAGTGTGCCACGGCACAGTGGTTGAAAATGCCTGCCCTGGCGGATAACGAGAACTGACTATTTGTTTCATCCTGCCCCGTTTATGGCATTCATTCTGAATGGATGCATCTTAAAAAGTCAAAAGCTAAAAAATACATAAAACCCATAACTGGAACTTTCTCCTGATTGCCCCTTACTTTTGCTGGCTGCCAGCTGCTGTCCAAGGCCTCAAGGGCAAGGGTCTTTCCCATCTTGGCTACCTGAGATCTTTTAACTGGGCATGCCAGGGATTGAAACTGGGACATGATACATGCAAACCATGTGCTCTACCCTTGAGCTGTAGCCCTTTGTAGTTCAAACTGCATGTTAGGCATGATTGAAAAGCAACAGTATTTAGAAACTGGATTTGTGTGCCATGCACTGGTGGCATGGATTTTACATCCTGTCTGAAATTGGATTACAGCTGTAAAGGATACTGTCTTGCTGAATAAGAATGGGGGGTGGGGGACAGGGGGATGTACTTTTTTTTCCTGTTCTACAATGTGTGTGTAATATACATAGATTACAATTTTTGTATACAATTTTAGGAAAGGGCTTCTGCTTTAGCGTCTGTAGTGTCTTCAGAGCCACCCCAGGATCTGGTTAAAACTAACCACACTTCTCCAAGATTTGCACAATGCACAAAGTTACACTTGGTTTACAGCGTGCAACAGAGGGAGCATTTGTGTCTGTGGCCTTCCTTTTGTGGTCTGAACCAACAGCTTGTACTTTTAAAAACTCCTTTGAGCATCGTCTGACATGGACTGAGAGGGGATTAAATTTCTGTCCCTTACTCCAGTAAGAGCAGATCTGTGCATTCAAAATAATTGCATGGTACAGCACTTTTAGGAAGGGTAGTGTTTCAGATGGCAGGAAGGAAACTACAACAGGCAAAGGTGTGCATGCTTTATAACAGTCCCCAAGTTAGAAAAATTTGTTGTGTGTCAGTAAGATACTGTAGCTGAGATAAGTAACCTGAAGTTGTTCCACCTACTTCTTCCGTTGAGAGAGTAGAACGTAAGAGATTTTACTGGGCTTGCCCCCTCCCATGATGGAAGGAGAATGAACCTAATGCCATTGGCACTAAATTGCCTCAGTGGCATTAGAATGTCAAACAGTGCTCTGGAAGTGGATAGGTCTATTGTAGGAGTGTCCAAACTTTTTGGCAGGAGGGCCACACCTTCTCTCTGACACTGTACCAAGGGCGGGGGGGGGGGGGAACACACAATTAAGTTACATTTCAAATTTGAATAAATTTACATAAATGAATATATTGGAGATGGAACTTATATGAATGAATGAAGGTCTTGCAATAGCTCACAGCCTATAAAAGGCCTTGCACAAAGCAAGGCTAGCCTTTCCTTCACTGCTGCTACTGCATCACAGATGTAAAACAGCAAGTAGTGGAGGGAGTCCCACAGCTCACGCAAGAAGTCGAACAGTCACCCTCATGCCGAGAGCAGTTGTGTCGGGCCAGCACATGTTCTAGCATGTCCAGAAGCTCATTGGAGACTGGGAGCATCCCACAGGCCAGATTGGGAGTCTCTGAGGGCCGCAAGTGGCCCCCAGGCTCGGGGTTTGGGCACCCCGGTCTATTGAGTTCTTCAAATGAGCTAATTTTGGCTATCTGTTCCTAATAGTCCATTGAGGCAAGTGCTACAGTCGAAGGAACTTGCTTTCACGCTATCTTTTCAGGAGGAAGAGGATGAACAAGGCAGGTGTTTCTTCAAGATGGTCTTTGTGGTGAACATGGAGCTCGGCATGGGAGTTGGAAAGGTAAAACCCCTCTGGGGCTGTTATGGAACTGGCCTACCAATGAGCTACAGCCACGCTTCCCAAACTGGATTGTATAGCTCCCCAAATGGGGAGCAGTGGCCAGTGGCCCAGTAGGTCAAGGGAGCTACCAGTTGAAATAGTTTGGGAACCACTGAGCTACAGGATCTGTGGCCCTGCCAGGCAAGTCCACTTCCCCTTCCTGTTGGCTGTCTGCTCTGTCAAAAAGGCTGAGGGCACGACCTCTGAGAATGAAGATTTCCACCACCCTAGTCAATCATGTTACCATTTTTCTCACCCTCAATTCCCATCTTTTGCCTGCCAGAGCTATATGGCAGCACCAGCCAATCAGAAAGAGGCAGGTGACAGAAACGTGGGGAGGGAGAATGATGTAACATATCAGTGGAGGGGGAAGGAAGAGAATGCCCCTGGGGGTTTGTGGGCTCAGTGCACTCTGTGCACCAAAGAGGATAGTTGGGGGCAAGCACACTGCTTCCAGATGCAGGCACCATAGTGGCTCGGGCTAGTGCTGGGTTGCCCCCTTGGTTACTCTGAGGTTGCTGCAATCTTTTAAGCAGCTTCAGCTACTGATTTGCTTACATGGTCAAGGGGCTTATCTGTAGTTGAAGGGAAGTGAAAGCTGTTCCCTGAATAATTAGGGGTTCTTGATCTTGTTCCACCTTTTGTGCTAAACATGTGACCTGTAGCACAGTCATCTCAGGCACACAGGTTAAGCTGGCTTACCTAGCTGTTACTGAAACAAGTTATCCTAGTACTGATGATCCACATATAAAAGTTAGGTTGGGTTATGATGACTTCTGCCTGGTGAATCATCTATTACTGTAGGTGGCTATGCAGTGGGGCTGCTTTCTTTTGTAGCTGCACCTCCCTCATTGTTGATGCGACTTCTTTTTTTTATCTCTCTGCAAGAGTAACGTGGGAAAATAGTTTTCTAGATCTTAGTGTTTCTCTTTACAGATTGCTGCCCAAGTGGGGCATGCTGCAATTGGTCTCTTCCAGCTGATGCAGGAGAAGTCTACTCACAGGGCCATGATCAACCAGTGGGATGAACATGGGTAAGATAACAGTAGAGCAGTGGTTCTCAAACTAAGTCCAGACCCACCAGTGGGTCACAATCCAATTTCTGGTGGGTCACGAAACTGGCAGGGCAGGTTATGCTATATGCATCAAGGGTTAAGCAACCTGCTGCGGGGGGAGGGAACACGGCTGCCCAATCTTCTTTACAGCCACACCCTTCGGCATTTATAAATCAGCCTCTATAAAGTTTGGGAACCACTGCAGTAGAGGAGTAAGTGAGAGGCAGATACTATCTTCCTGAAAACATACATATGATGGAGCTCCCTTAACTGTGTGTGATTAACAAAAAAAAATTAAAAAGAAACAAAAATTTCAGCTCCTGGGTGTAACTTACTAATAGCCCAATTCTATTCTTCCCTCCCAAAGCTGTCATGGCTGCACCAAAAAACGGGTGTGCTGTATCCAGCAGGGGAAGCAGATTGGAAGGTTTCTGAGGAGAAAGTGGATTTAAATGCCCTTACACACCTGTAAGCCGATATGCCAATGAAGGAGAAAAGGGGGGTGAGGAGGCTGTCCATGGAAGGGATAGGATCTGGTGTGCACCACTGCCACCTGTTCCACCCCCTTCCACAGTCTCCATGCCCCTATTTTGTCGTTTTCTCTGCCTAGTTTCTCCCCCACCCCAACCCTGTTCTGCCCTCCTCCTCCCCCCCCACCCATCTCCCCTGCCAGCTTACCTGCTTCAGCAAGTGGCCAGTGATCCCCTGACTCACATGGAAAGGCTCTGGCCTTCCAGCTGGTGCTCAGAGAGCATGCTGCCAGAGAGCACTTTACAGGCGCTTTGTAGCTGTCATTGCCAGCAGAGCACATGTTCTGATGGCAACAGGGCCCAATAGGATTGGGCAGAAGATACCCTCCTCTGAATGTCTCATCATACACAATTCCTAGGAGGTGGGTTAGACTGAGGGACTGGCTGGCCCAAAGTTGTGTAGCTACACAACTGATGGAGTGATGGGAGCCACACAACTCCAGCTGATGGGATTGTGTTAAAGCTCCTAGCTCTTAGCATCGGATTTCCAGTTCTGCAGGTTCATAGGCATTAAAGCTGAGGGGCCCTTGCTGTTGGATGCGCACGCCCAGCTCACAGCTTTTAGGTACATAGTGGAGCATATGAACACCGTGCTGTTCTTTATATAGCCCATCTGGAAGGAGAGTTAGGCTCTTTTTTTTGCTAGTCTCTGAAATTGACTTTAAGTCCTAGGACTATACGTCCAGTGGTTATCTCCATAGAATCTTGATTGGAGGGTTAAGAGCAGTGTTCTCCCATATGCATAGGCAGCTGGTCTTGCGTTTCAACTTGCTTTGTCCTTCTCAGTGCAAAGAAAGTTGTACTTCAAGGAGCCAACACTGACCAGTTGCTGGAACTGCATGGCTTGGCCCTGAGTTTGGAGCTGCCAACATATGTGGTGCAAGATGCAGGCAGGACCCAGGTAACTATGCCAGAGGCTCTCAGAACAGTTTGTATTTGAAATCTCCAGGTGTGCCCTTTTGCACCAGTGTGCCTCCATCCCTTTGTGTTCTGCAAGAACACAAACTAGTACGTATGTAAAGAAACATCTGCATTCTGTGCTTTGGAGTGGGTGAGGTTCTTCAGTGAATATTCATGATGCAAATCAACTGTATTTGTATCAACTTGTCTATATGGTTGTTCTAACCTTTTGGAGGAAATGTAGTTTCCTTTCTAATTAGGAGCGGTAATAGAGAAGGCAGATTGGGATTCATTGAAGAGTGGGACAAGTATAGATTAGCTGAAAACCTGTACTGTATATAGTATAGGGGTTCTGCCATTTGATCACTGGAAAGCCCTTTATGTTGATGAATATTTATCTATCGCTTTTTAACAACTGGAGTTTACAAAGCAGTTTACATAGTAAAATAAATCAATAAATAGAAAATGTTCACTGCAGTGCTTGGTTTTTTTAGTTGCTGTGGGTGAGTGTGGTGAGTAGACAACGTACACAGCACTTGACAAAGTATAAGAGGACAGGCTTCTGCTCTGCGGGGCTTGCAATCTAGAAGTCAGCATGGGGGGGTTAGCATAGTTGCTTCCTAGACCGTATCTGTGATTGGTGCAAAAGCAGAAGCGTGCTTTTCAGCTTCTTTATGTTTCCGGAAAGTTTTGGAAGTTCCTTAAGCATCTTGTAGATAAATTCAGCCACATTCTTAATTTGAATGTTTAAAAGAAATCAAATGAGGACCATGTAGTTTAAATTTTTGCAAGGGTTTATTTATTTCATTTTGAGAAATTTACATCCCACCTTTCCCATGCGAATGCCCACGCGAATGCCCAAGGCAGCTGACAAAGCTCCAGAGTAGAGTACAGGTTGAGTCTCTGCATCCATGAGGGTTCCATTCCCGGAACCTCCATGGATGCCGATTTTCAGGTTAAACAAAAGCAAAAAAAAACAAACCTCTTTAGGCAGTAGTTTAAAATCAGCCTGCTTACCACAGCAATGAGTTAATCTGGGGCAAAACATTTCAGATTATGTGTAAGCCAGTGGGTTTGCCCAGGAAAATGGTCCCTGATGAAAGTTACATTTAGCAGGGAACACACAATGCCCTTTGAACAAACACTGAGCTAGTGTGCAGAAGATCAGGCTACAGCCGTTATCTCCCACTTGTATTGTTTGCTCCAACTGTTGTGTCTCCTTCCTGTTTCAGGTTCCAGCTGGGTCACATACAGTTCTTGCCATTATGGGAGAAGAAGAGATGGTGAATCAGGTGACTGGGAAACTAAAACTGCTCAACTGAGGAGTGCTCTGGCTCCTGGCCCCATCATCGATGCTTGGAGCATGAGGCTTCATGGGCGTGGAGTTCTTGCGCATTTGCCTGGTGGGGAAACATGCACACCTGCTGACAGCGACTCAAGACCCACCCAGGCAGCTTGCGTGGAAAACCAATGGGCAACTTTCCTTTAAAAGCCTGTGTCCTTGATAGCAAGGTTGAAGCTGTACAGTTCTTCTTGTCGAACCTGAATTGGACCCCTGAATTCCAGGGGTCTCTGTAAGGGATAAGTTTGAATTTTTTTCCAGCACTTTCAAGCTGGGTAAAATCTGTTTTAAGTTATTTCCTGAGCGTTCCTTTTTGCACTGTAGAAAACTGTGGAGTGGGGGGAGGGGGGTTTGTTGCCATCTAAGTTTGTTTGTTTGTTTGTTTCCATCTAAGTGTAACTCCTCAGAGCAGGAGGACCTCTTGTACCTAAAACACCCCAATTATTTGCCTGACTTACTGTTTTGGAGGCTTTTAAGAAAAAGTCAGGAAGATCCCATAACCTTTCTAGGTAACATAGTTCATTGCTGAACGGCACTTTCTGTTTAAGAAGTCCCCTTTTCCCAAAGTCTGTCAAAAAATGTGCTATAATTGGAGCCTCCTGTACCTTGCCTTGCCTCTGCGAGTTCTCTCTTTGTGACAGCCTTTTAGTTATCCTTTCCCAGAGCTCTGATGAAATAGCACTGTACTATAACGTCTTTAACTAGAGGAAGGTGAGGGAACAATGAAGTGGGGAAATGGCTGCATTGACCTAGACAACAACAATAATAATAATAATAATAATAATAATACAGGTATTTATATAACGACTCTCTTGGTCTTTATTCAAGACTTTATTCAAGGCGGTTTACATAGGCAGGCTATTTAAATCCCCTGTAGGGATTTTTACAATTGAAAGAAGGTTCTATCTTACAAGAACCACAACATTCAGATGTTTCTTTCTGATCTGGTTTCACATTCTGGCTTCCATCCTCCCATGCTCAGAGCAGATGGAATAACTTGGCTTAGCTTGTCAGCTGCTTCAAGGTTGCACGGTGCTGGTGGCCTCGAACTGGCGACCTTGTGGATGTTATCTTCAGGCAAATGGAGGCTCTACCCTCTAGACCAGACCTTCTGCCCCTATTACTAACAAATAGGTTAGTAACTGGGTTTGGGGTGATGGTAGGTTTTTAAAGCAATGAGAAGGAAAACATAGTCTGAGATAGGCCACTGTGGTGTCCCCTCCCCACACACAAGACCCAAGATCATGCAGTAAGTCTGTGGCAGAGGCTGTAGCTAGCATCTACTATGCTAGTAGTCATTCATCTTTTCAGAAGCAGGAGTCACCTTTGACAAAAGCCATTATTCACCTCTTTTTTAAAAAAAAATTTGCTCTGCACTTATCCTTCCTGTCTCTCTCTTTAGCCTTGGTTGCCACAGCTCAGGTCCCTATTGATGATAGTTTTAAATATGTATAAAATCTGCGTACAGTCTGACAGACATGACCATCGTCCCTCTGTAGTCTTGCATGCTAAGACAAGTGTTAGGATCAATTCTGTCTGGTTATGAAGTGGGTTGTAGCCCCCTAGTGGAAGACCACTGCATGGGAAGGTAGCCTGCATATCTGGGATTGTATGGTTCAGTGGAGGGTAGACTGATCATTTAATTTCATTAAATTAAAATCATTTAATTTAAGTTTCATTTAATTTTTACCCTTTTTGTTTTTCTTTTTTGAAGGAAAACTCCAAAGCAACTTAAGTGGCAGTTTTGACTCAGTCTTTGGTTTGGAAGTGGGCTGTGACCACTGCTCTGACCTCTGTTGACTGTGCATTTTAGAGGTTACATCTCCAGCTAGGGCTGGGCAAAAAAATCCTGCCTAGAACCATGGAATGTTGACACTAGTCACTGTCAAAAACACAAAGCCAGCTGAACCAATGGTCTGATGCTATCGAAGGAAGCACCAAGTGCTCACAAACTCCTGTGAAAGTAAAGCAAGTTGGGGGGGGGGATTGAAACACATCTATCCCTCTAGAAGTGAGCAGAAATGGAGCAGGTGTAGAAGAGGAGGAACCCTCTACTCCCCTTCATGCTTCAAGAAATTGATAGAAAACTAATTTTCTTGTTTTTATTTTAATTTAAAAATCAGGGTCACTACTAGTCAGTTTAAAAGTGGATGGATCAGTGATCTGACTTCATGTGTTTATTGTTCATCTTTTTGAACGAGTGGAAAAATCAAAGGATGTAGACTGGCTATGATGGGCTCCATTAAAGTGACTATTGTCTTGTGTGGGTAGAAATTCAGTTGGTGCAGTACTTTGTAGAGTGCAAAGAGGTAGTGGTAATAGAATTCAGTGTTGCCAGCTGAATGGTTGCTGTTCTTAGGCAACTTGGGCACTCGGGTGCTGGTGGGGGTGAATGGCAACTTCAGACATTATCTACAACGCGCAGTGTTATGTGATTAAACTACGTTAGGCCAGTGTTTCCCAAACTGTGGGTCCCGACCTGATTGTTGGTGGGTCCTGAAACTGTCAAGCTGAGAGCTAAGTAGGAAAATGAAACCAAGCTGCACGTGTGCGTTTACTCATGAATAGGTAACCGTGCCTCACTCCACTTTGAAGAGCAGGCCAACAGGAACGCAAAGCCACCAGAATGGTCCCAATTTGATGAAAGCCACCCTCCTAAAAACACTCCAGAAGGAAGACCCACCCCAACTGACAAGGAAAATGTATCGAGCCCTATGGAAACTGAAATGGAGCAGCATGTGCTAATTTAGTCATGAATAGGAAAACAGCTCCTATCAAAGGCGAGGCGAAGGAGAATGCATGACCACCATAATGGTCTTGATCCAGTGAATGTGGAGTTCAACAAATGCTCCAGAAGGCAGTGTCCCACCCACCCCCCACCATAGTAAAAAGGATTAAAACAAAGTCTTAAGCAGCTGGTAACGTGAAACTTTTTTGAAGTCTTGTAAAGCTAGGTGAGTCCTGATAGAGTATTGTTTTAAAAAGTGGGTCCCAGCGCTAAAAAGTCTCGGAATCACTACACTAGGCCAGTTTCTGTTGGTGCAGATTTTCGTACCTGCTGCCAGAAAATATGCCATTCAGAAATATGTACCAACACTACTTCCTGTACAACTTTTGTAGTTTGGTAGCCTGCTGCATTTAAGACACTAGCCCTATTAGAGTGTCTTGTCTTTTTTTTCCTTAGGTGTAGTTTATTAGGTATGAAATATTCTCTTTAGCATGGGACGTCTAGTCCCATGCAGTGGGATTTTGGTTAGAAGAGTTCTTATTCCATTCTGTGTTGCTTTTGGGTCAGGTAAAGCTGCAGAGAATCTCAGCCATGGCTCCCAAGAGCTGCTAAACTTCAAGCTGTACTGTAGCTCAGGGCAGAGAGGACCTACCACTGCTGCGTTGAACTATGTTTTCCAAAATAGAACATAATATTGGGATTTGGTCCAATAGTCTGGCTTTGTTTAACAAGTCATAAGGAGAACCTCTAGGGGGGCCCTTTTTATCATCCCGTGAAAGCATTTGTTAGCCTGGCTCTCTAGCCCTGCCATTTAGGTCAAGTGTTTCACCACATAATGGCACAAATTACTGGCACGCGCCCATATTGCAAACGGACGGGGAAGACAAAAAGCTGCAACTAGGTTAAGAGCCTCTTGGAATAAAGACAACGTGATGTTTATAGCTGAGTCATAAACCCCCTGATGGTCTGCAGTGGCTTGTAAGGCCGGGTCATGCTGGTGGTGCACCATTTCCTAAATTTATGTACCAGTAAAGAAACAAATTGCTTCCAGTATTTAGAGCTGGCGAATCTTGTGATTTTGAACAGTTGCAGAGTGGGCTGTCCCTGTAACACTTTCCAATCAAAAGGATGAAGAGTTGTGAAAATCATTTGCAGAACATGGCTCAGGATTGTGCAATGATGAAGACTGGTAATGTGGAATCACTAAGCCAAGCTTTTAGCTGTTTGGTTTTCCATCTGTACTCCAAATTCCATTTATGATCAGGGTTAAGCAATGCGCAGCTGGATACTTATGGATAAATATGAGTAGGACATCCTGTTAACTTAGAATTGTGGCCAAAACTTACTGGTGGTGATTACTCCTCTCTGGCCATGTTTGGAATATGTCCTCATGGGAGGAGGTGTTCAGCTGGTCATTTTATTTAGTTCTAGCTTAGCTTCTGTGCCTTAACACATGCACTAGGCAACAGTGGCACTACTCCTTCATGCTTCCCTTTTGCTTCTGGGCTAGCAATGGGGGTAGGGCTGGATGGATGGATGTGGCCTAGTAGTGTCCACATGGTGGCCTCAAGGGGAGATGGTGCTATTTTAACCAGCATTTCAGATGCCTGTGCGAAGACACCAACCTGTGGTTGTATCTGCTTGTGGTGCAGGAAGATGTAAGACAGGTACATGGGCAACACTTTTGGGTATGGTCTAATTGCTCATCACGATGAACTTGGGCCACTGAACCTTTTGGCTTAGTCCTGTGGGCACCTTCCATAGCTGAAAGGCACAAAAGAATTCTCTGTACCAGAGCTTCTTAGCCTTTTGTGTCTCATGGACCCCTAGGAGAATTTAACACACACACACCCCAAATATTTTTTTTCTTTGCTTTATTTCAATTATCATTTTCTATTTTCTTGAAATGGTACTGAACACACAGCAAAAAGTAGAACTTAAAAGTTTTTTATTTAAAGAAAATATTAAATTACAGTCATAGCAAAAAATGTTTCTTGAGGCAAAGCTTTTTCTTAAGTCAGTGAGCACCTCATGCACCCCCAGGGGTGCAGGCCCCAGGGGTTAAGTGCCCCTGCTCTCATCTGTGGGTGGATTTAAAAAGAACTGTAGTTTAAAAATCCAGTTGCAAGGCAATGGCAGCATAGGGACAAGACCAGAATATGACCACAGAGGATGCTCTGCATATGAATGCAGTAAACAAAACTGGCAAGGGACAAAAGGAAGTGAGGGCTCTCTTCTCTTTCACACAGTTGGGCACTGCAGCCAGGATGTTTCCAAAATGATTTCAAAAGCCAGTGCATTTCTGCCACCAGATGTCTCTCTCCTCCGCTTTGGCCCTGCCAAAAGGGAACAGCTGTCCCAGTTTCCTGTTCTCCACATCCTGGTGGAGGAGTGAGGCTGGCCTGTTGCATTGTGGGCTTAACATTACAGGAACAAGGCTATGGTGGTTTGCTCTTTCCTTTACAAAAAGGAGAAGGGGGATGGGACGTCACCGTTTCGGCCTACCAGAAGGCTGAGTTATGGTGTCTATACCAACAATAGAGAATTACATCCTCCAGTTTGCAGAGGGACTACTAAGCCAGGAAGGGAGTTACCATCTTAAGGGGCCTCAGTAAGGCAGTAAGAAAAGGTTACAGTACTTTCCTGTAGTTTACCGGTAAGGTTTTAACACACACACACGCGCACACGCACACACAAATATAGTAATGGGAAAAATGATCTGGTTTTCAGTATGTCATACAACTACTAAAACCCAGGTAGGCAGGTCCCCTGACATGTGTTCCATTTCTCCACATACTTAAAAAATTACTTGACTTTTAATTGGTTTTGTCCAGGTCCCGCCTTAAAATACAGGAGACTTACATATGTTCTGTGTTAGGTTCATTTTCAAAGTTCAAAGCCAGAGGTTTTAAAAATAGCTTCTCTGTGTTTTAATGAAGTGGATTGCTTGCTGCTGTCTCGAGATTCCTATAAAAACCAAACTATTTATTGTGATAGATCCATATCCTTGGAAGGAAGCCTATTGAAATAAATGGTTTGCCTGTAAAACTTGCAGTCCCCAGGGACACTGACTTGAGTTTAAAAGCCATGGAGCTCAGTGGAACTTCCTCCCGAGCAAGTATGAATATGATCAGGCTGTGTTATATGAACAAACACAGGATCAAAGTATCCATTTGAGGCCCCTACCATTCACTCAAATTAGTACTCCCAACAAATGCTTTAGATTTTAGTTTTTCTTACAATTAACACAATTGAAAAGCTTGACAGGACAGCTGCAGTGTGTGTGTGTCCATAGAACTCAGAAGAGTGGAGCCAGGTTCTGGCACCCCTCTCATGGTTAGCATAGCCTTAATGATTTCACTAGGATTTTGGGCTCTCCTCTCATTGTTAGCATAGCCTTAATGAGAGAACAGTACAGTACTCTCTCTGCTAGCATGAGTCTGGTAAAATGCTGGTTGTTATGAAATGACTGACCACTGCAACAGACTAGGAAAGACCCACAGACAGGTACAGTGGGCAAGAGCGACAGAGAAAAAGGCCTGGTTATTGCTTTTTTGTCCTTGAAAAAATTAAGACTGTAAGCCTGTGTTCCAAATGTAATTTGCCCTATGATTGCAGAAGGGAAAAGCCTACTCCTCCCTGATCAGTGAACCAAGAACAGCAAGTTGAAAGTCTGGCCCCAACTGGATGTAAATGTCTGTTAACAACTTACCTCTTTGTTCCGGCATTGTCAAACTAATCTCCCTCCTATACAGTCTCCCTCCACTCCCCTTCTCTTATGGGTCTTGTCTTTAAGTTTATAAGCCTGCTGTCTTATTTTCATTCAGTGCAATGCCCAGCAGCATTGCTGAATTGTTGTTAACTGCTTTTAAGAGGCATTTTGTATCTGAAAAGCAGGATAAAAATATGATAGAAATATAACAATGTGCAGAATTAGACACACTAAAACTAATTAGTTTTAATGGGCTTAGGCACACCTCCTTTTGCTTGGGGTGAGGTTGCACTGCAGCAAGCATAAGCAGCATGGTTTGTGTTTAATTGGGTGGGGGGTTAATAATGAGGACTGGGGTTTTCAAAACCAAGCAGCAGAAAGAGAGGCACAGAGGTGATGTTGAATTCTGCTCCAGGAAAGTGTAAGAAAGCAGGGCTCTTTCAAATGATTTTTTTTTTGGGGGGGGGAGGAATGGTAGGAGGTCCATTCATCACTGACAAGGGCCTCAATCCTGAATCTGTAATGAGCCTTAACTACATGCAATTGAATACACCATATGAAATGCACTCACTGGTTATATTTTGTAATAGTAAGTTCTCTTTATATGCAAATTCACTATCTTCGCATTCACTTATCTGTGAGGGGCAGAATTACTACCTTTTCATTATTTGCACCTCTGTGCTCATGATCTGCACCGTAGAGACCTTCTGGAGGTTGCAGGGACCTTCAGAATGCAGCCTGTGGCCAGTGCAGACACCTTTAAAATGGCTGGTGGAAACTTCCACCGATGATTTTAAACGAGTGAGTCTGTGCTGGTTGCAGGTGCCAAGGTCCCTGCAGCCTCTGAAAAGTGTCTGCAGCAATCAGATATATTTTGGCACTTCCTGCTGCACTCTGCTGGCTTCCTGAGGGTCTCTTCTGATGGCAAGGAGGGTACCCCTTCCCCCCCATGGCACCATTGTACCTAACTCTATTGATCCCATAGAATCAATGGTTTGTTATCTGGGAATTTACTATCCCTGAGGGTTTTCCCAGAACTGAAGCCTTGTGGATAATGAGAACTGTACAAAATTGTCTGGGGAGGATGCTTTTGGTGGTGGGGGAGGTGATATTTCACTGGGGGAGGACTGTGTTTTAATCCATTTCTGCCCAGCCCAGAGGGCTGCATCCATGCAACGTTGAGCAGAAATGGCTTGAAAAGGCACAATAATTCCAGTTATCCTTCACAAGAAGCCTCCTGAAGAAGTGATGAGGAAGGGCTGGAGTCAGAGGCGCCTATCTGGGATCTCAGTATAGTCTCACAGCTACTAGGCTGCCATTCGTTCAGGCTGCCTGCTGCTCCGGCCACGGCCCCCACTGTGGGCTTGGATTTTCTCAGAATTCCAGCGCAGGGTGTGTTGTCCAATTGCCCGGGATCCTTTATGAGGCAAAGTGTAGCTACTGGGGTGTAGGTGGTGAAGTGTGATTTTAAGAAGCGACCCCATAAAGGCTTCCCCCATTAAAAAGATATTTTAAAAATGAATTTCCATTTCATTCTTCATATAAAGCTGGATATTCTCCCCCCACCCCCTTGTCTGGATTCTTGCAAGGCATTATGTGAAAGGCAGGGGCTGGAGAAGGCTTTGGGGGGGCAGAGGAAAGGCGTGCATCTCCCCCAGCCAGCTTGTGCAGGGGGAGTGGAGGGAGGCAGGAGGTCTGCAGTGCTCTCTGCGCATTGCATGCAAGAGAGCCTCCCCAGGAAACGTGCACACGGCAGAATGAGGGCTGCAAGATTCCAGGCTTGCAGAACTGGGGCTGTGAGATTCCAGGCCTGGGGGGGGGAGGAGGAGGGAGCGGGGTGTGATTCACAGCAGGCAGAGGAACCAGGCTTGGGGGAGGGGAGCAGCAGGAGAGGGGCTGGTGGGAAGAGGCTGTGGGGCCAGCACAGGGTTACTGGCAAAGCCTGCACTGCATCCTGCAGTAAGGCGAGCTCTAACCTGTCCTGAGCAGCTCCCAGGCTAGCGCACACACACACCCCCCTTTCCTGGCGCGCGCACCTCCCCTGCAGTCTACCCCCGCCTGCTCCAGCTCAGCCACCCAGACTCGCGCATGCGCCCTGCGCACATTCCACTCTCCCCAGGACAGGGGGACTTCTCAGCGCGCATGCGCACCAAGGGCTTCCTAGAGCGAGCAACCAACCCAACCCCTCCCCCACCCGTTGCCACGTGTCCCCAAGTAGCTCTCAACCCCACTTGGGACAGCCGAGAAGGGCGAGTCAGCCAATCAAACGGCCGCCTCGCCCTGAGGCGCGTAGACCCCACGTGCGCACAGACGCGGACTGAAACCGCGCGCCAATCAGGGACCGGCTCTTCGAGTTCTCTGTTTCTCGCACTTCCGAACCGCCCGCCCGCTCGCTGTGCTCTAAGGCGCGAGGGATTGCCGCGGTCGTTTTTATACCGCGGCGGTTGGAGACGCGAGTAGAGTGACAGCCGCCTTGACCAATGGAGTGGCGGGGTGGAGAACTGCGGCTGAGGCGGCCAGGCCAGCAATGGAGCGCCCTCCTTGGATTCGGAGAGCGAGCGCGGGCCAATAGGAGGCGGGGACGGGTGCAGGGGGCGTCGCCCAGGAGGGATGGAGACCGTGCGACAGGCCCGGCCAATGAGTGAAGCCGGGGGGTGTGGCTGGGGCGCCCCTGGCGCCAGCGCTGGGAATCCCCGTGCGCTCAGTGCCGTTTCCGCCCGGCCCTGCTGAGGAGGAGTTGCTGGTTGTTCGCTGTGGCTGAGGAGGGGGAGGGGCCGCCGCGGCCGCCTTGGAGTCCCTGCTCTGTGGAGCGTCGCTCTTGGTCCCGCCTGCCTCCTCAGGAAACACCGTGGCGCCGAGCAGGGCCTAGTACCGGGAGCCCGGGCACGGGCCGGACAGGTGGGCGAGGGCGGGGTACTGGGCTTGGGGGGGTGAGGGGGCTGCTGTTCAAGGGGTTCATGTGGAGGGGGAGGGGCGGGGAGTTCTTGGGGGTCCTCTGAGTGCCCCCCCGCCGCCCTCTAAGTTTTTTCGCCTGCTCCCTCTCCCTGAGCCCCTCATGGGTTGGGGGAAAGGAGCAAAGTCTGGAGAGGAGGCTGCAACCCTGTCCACACTTACCTGGGAATAAGCCCCGCTGACTATAATGAGGCTTACTTCTGAGTAGACAAGCAAAGGGTTGGACTCTAAGACTGCAGGTCTACCCACACTTTCCTGGGACTAAGCCCCACTGACTATAATGGGGCTTACCTCTAAGTAGACAAGCATAGGGTTGGGCTCTGCAATCCTAGCCACATTTACCTTGGAGTAAGCCCCATTGTCCAGACTGGGACTTACTCTCTGAGTAGATATGCATAGCATTGGGTTCTAAGGCTGCAGTCCTGCCAACACTCTCCTGGGAGTAAGCCCCGTTGACCAGAATGGGAATTACTTCCTGAGTAAACAAGCATAGGGTTGGGGTCGAAGGGTTCAAGCCTGTCCCCACTTTCTTGGGAGTAAGCCCCACTGACTAGACTGGGACTTACTTTCTGGTAAGGCGTGCACAGGATTGGGCTCTAAGGCTGCATCCACACTTACATGGGAGTAAGCCCCATTGACTAGAAAATCAGTGGAGAAGCCTAGGATTGGGCTCTGAATCTTTCGGGGGGGGGGGAACCATGGAGCCTCCTTGCCTTTCTTTTTTGTGGTGGCGGAGAAAGGGGGGGGCGAAGAGAGGTCGTGCACCTTCCTCCTTGTCTGCGCCTGACACCCCCGTTCCTCTCCATCTTTGGAGGCATCTGGAGGTTGAGGGAGGGGTGTGTGTGTGTGGGAGAGGGGGAGGGGTGTATATAGGGGGGTTTACGTGTATGGGAATCCCCGTCGAGTTCTACACACAGGGTAGCGAGGGGGGGAGGGGAGGGGAAGGTCTGGTGGGGGTTGGGCTGCTTCTGATTCCGCTCCCACCCATCTCCCTGGTGGGGGTGGGGAGGGAAGGTCTGGTGGGGGGTTGGGCTGCTTCTGATTCCGCTCCTGCCCATCTCCCGGGGGTGGGGGTGGGGAGGGAGCTTTGCCCTGTGCCAGGCGCTGGCCAGGAGAGCGGGGGCGGTGTCGTGGTTGAATCCTGTTCGTCTCCTGCGTGTCCGGTGTCGGGGGAGGGGGGGAGGAAAGAGGGGGAGGTGCTGGTGCTGGGAACCCAGTGCATGTGTTGCGTTTGGGTTCTCGGGCAGGACTCCTTTCGCATGTGGGGGTGGAGAGAGGAGCCCCCATCGAAGCTTTTGTGGAAGGCCCCAGTGTGAGAATGTGGGAAAATCCCTTTCTGGGACCGTGGCTTCCACTTCAAAGCAGCTGTTTGCCAGGAAAGGGTGCTTGTGCGCGCGCTCCTGTGTGAGTTCACCATTGCCTCCGCTCTCCTTTCCACCCCTCCTCCATGTGCTGAAGCAGCTTCCCGTGAGCTGCTCCTTCCCTTCACCCCTCCCTCCCTCCCTCCCTCTCCGCTGTCTGCTTCTGACTTGCTGGCTCCTTCAGGCAATGGGGGAGGAGGTGTTTGACCTGCATTTTCTGCTTTCTCATGGTGCTTGTGTGGTGCACTTGGCCCTCTTCTTTTCCCTTGCCTGCTGTGGGAGGCTGCAGCATGGATTCTCCCCCCCCCACTCTTTATTGTGGGGTGTGTGTGTTCTAGGGGTCCCTTTCAGCTTGCTTGCTTTGATGCCAGCACCTTCACCGGCAGCACAGTTCCTTGTAAACACAATAATGCTATGGCAAGGTCGTCATAGCCTCAGTCTCCAGCAGCTTGTCCTTGGGGTGCCAGTGGCTTGCTTTTTGAAACAGAGCTCTCTTGTGTTGTGTGAGGAATTCTTTATGGAGTGTGGGGAAATGGTTTGTCTGGCAATCTCAGAAGAGGTTTGTGGGGGTTAGAGAATGTCAGGAGCTTCTTTCTTGAGAAGGGTGTAGCTGTGAGAGGTCTGTACAGTTAACCATAGGGATCTTCTGTGCTTCAAGCAACAGTGCCCATATCCAAAAAGATTTATAAAAGAGAACAAAATATACCATTGAGATTCCTTCTGCTGATGCTAGTGTAACTTTAAGGAGATAATGGCCCTTGCAGTGTGGTCTCCTGCAGTTTCTCTCCCTGGCTCATTATGTAATTGGAGTATTTAAGGTTCACTCAGGCAGAGTCTGTGGGCAGCAGGATGAATTGATTTTGTCTTGTAGGGGGATGGGGCCATGGTCTCAAAAGCCATGATTTTTTGGCAGCAAATACTCATTGCAGATTTCAAAAATATTTTCCAAATGAGTTGTCTATGGAAATTTGGGATATGAATTGCAGGCTCAATGACAGACTACTCTGTTAATGGCATATAAGGCTCTTCCTTGTCACCTATGAAGGTGACATCAGTCACTCCCCCCTCCCCCCCACCTGGTCCAGGAAGTTGGTTTTGTTAGCCTTTTTTTGTCAGTCTCACAACACAGAGGTGACTGAGGGTGTTGCTTTGCCTTGGATTCTGTGGGTGAGCGTTTAAGGCGGTGACTAGCAACTAATGTTGGCTCTGGAGCTCTGGTTGCTACGTGAGAAGCTTCAGTAGTGTTGGCTGCTGTCTCTAGGGAAGGACAGCAGCACAACCTCCATTAGTGCTGCACTTAGGAGATGGCTGGTTCATGCACTGAGAAGGGACTTTTCTTTCTGGGGCATGAAAGCTTTGAACCAGAAGGATGTGAATTTAGCCAACTGGCTAAAACTATGGGTTTTTTTCCCCCTTCTGTCTCTGGGGCTGCATTAAGATGTGGCCTGAAAATCCAGAGATGCCTTGTCTGTCTCAGTTGCAGCTTTTGTAAATCCAGTACAGTGAGAATTGATCAGATCTTTCTGAAGTGAGAGAGCTGCAGTCTCTGGTCTGTGGCTGCAGTCTCTGTCTGACTACAGCCTCCCTTCCAGTAAATCAGAGAGCCAGATGCTTTCCTTATTGTTTGTAGGTCTTTCCTCCCCTTCCATTGCCTGGGCCCCACTTGCCTTATTGACAGGAATTTCTGCTTTGTGTAGTGGGTGTGTATGGCAGACACCAGCCTACTTGTGCAGAGAGTATTTTCATTTCAAAGGCTAGAGAGCAGTCAGAATATGGCACATCTTGTCTGCAGTTGGCAGTAGAACACATTCTAAGGAAGTAACCCTTCCCAGCTATATACCTGGGTGCAACATATGTTGAGCTGCTTAACTCATTTCTACCCATCCCACAGGTATCCACATTTGATCCCTGTTGCGTATATGCAGTGTTGGGCAGAAATGGTTTAAAGTACAGATACAACAAATATGCACCTCCTCTTATATATTCATTTTGATGCTAGTCCCTTTCTGATGCTTGTAAATGACTGACTTCTAGGATTTGTCTACATTTTTTGAAAACGTAATCTCACAGGTATACTACATAATGTGAATTTCCCTAAGGGTACAGTTGCTAGGGGAAGTGTGAGTTCCTTCTTGATGCCCTCTCTTGTGTGTATGCACACCAGGAGGTAGGTGCCATTTCTGAGTCAGTATAACATGGTTCTTTGTCTGGTCTGCTCCATTCCAGGCGATATTGTCTGACCAAAAGGAATTACTAGTTTTTGAGGGTGCAAACACCATAGGGCATACTGTATTTACAGATAATCTGTGTGCTTCTTAGACCCAGTCTTTATTTGATTTGCCTATGGGCTGAAACACTGCTGTTTGTCAATTCTGTGTCTTGGTGGTGGCTCACTGTAGTGTGGTTTGATAACTCCTCCAGTAGATGATGTTACACAAGTTTGAAAACATGTAAATGTACCAAAAGAACCTGACATAGATCTGTCTAAGGTGGTGGTATGATGTGGAGGTTTACTCATGACATTTTATTTGTGTTTGTGTTTTATTTGTATCTTGGCTTTCTAATATAACATTAATGCAATACTAAACTGTAACATTTCTGATACAAGCATTCCCCATGTCTACAGTACTGATTATAGCAGTATTGAGTTAGGCTGGAACTAATTTCTGTTCTGTTATGATGAAAGACAGTTGTATTACCGGGCATTAGTGTAGTTGGATACAGAGATAGTTTAAATAACAAAGGAGTCTCAAAATACAGTATATCAGAAATTAGAAACTTGACTGCAAAAATAGTTCACATTCAGGGGGAACCAGATTTAAATTTTTAGAAGCCCAGGCAGCCAGACACCTGGGCTGCTCCAGTTCTCATAGAGCAGAAAGCTTTGATCAAGTGGCTTGGTATATCAGCACCTTGAGTTTCAAGAATACTTGTTGATTTTAGGAAGATGAATGTTTTTACCAGAAGGGGTGTCTGCCTGTCTGCCTGTCTGTCTGTCCTTGGTGCCACAATCATTTAACTTTTCAGTGGGTTTTTGCTACAATCTTGAAAGGTCATTGTAACCCTTGAAACTGCTTTGGGATGATCTGAAAATAGCTGCGTAACTGCCTGTAGAAGCTCATTCACTGAAAGTATGCCACTAGTTCCCTGCTGTGAATAATCTGCAATGGAACCTTGAGTTGGATGCTGCACAGTGCTTTGGCATTTTATTTGTATTTAAGTTTTGAACAACAACAAAAATGCAGCTAATGGCTGTCATCTTTGCTTTCAGGTAGTAATAGAACAATGGCAGTATAATTCAAAATTTGATTGTAGTGCCATCTTGATTCTAGCACACTTTCAAAGTATCTCATGATTTTCTATGGTTACTGTAGATAGGGAATATCCAGCAAGGTCCAGGAATGTAGAAACTACCTTTTACTGAGACTTATTGCTGCATAAAGCTCAATATTGTCTGCACTGTCTGGCGGTGATACTCTTTTCCAGTCCTACCTTGAGATATTAGGGATTGAACCTGCATGCAAAGTGTGTGCTTACCACTGAGCTATGGCCCCCACCCTCAAGTCTTCAGAGTACCCCATAGCACCTTTTTTGTACTCAATACAAAATATAACTATCTTTGAGGGCTAGTATGCTTTAGTGCTCTTTTCCATTTAAATTGGAAGTTGTTGTCAAGGACCATGACATGAATGCATTGAAGTGCTGATTGAATTGACATTTAGTGGAAAAAAATATAATTTGGCCCCTGGACCTCTGCTGGATGGGGAATTTGGCCCTTTATCTGCTGCATACCATTGCCTTTTTCATTCTTAATGCAAGAACACTGATACATCTTAATGGGACAATAACTAAATATATACCTAACAAGAATATTGTACTCTATTGGTTAAATAACATTGCTTATGTTTAGCATGAAAGTGGCTTGTCTGCTCTGATAGCACCCTTGCTTTCTTCATATCATATTATTCAAAAGTAGACTGGAGGTCATGCTGGTGTGGCAGCATGCACAAAGATGCTGTGTGCCTTTCAACACAAGTCTTTTGAGATGTACTGTAGTGGTTGAAGCTAAAACTGGAATTGCAGCATAATGATGTGGTATTGTGGAGATATCAGATCTTTGTCAATGTGTGTTTAGATAGCATAAGGACAGTAGAAATCTGCATTGAACATGTTGATTGTGTCCTTTCCTGCATTGGTTGGATTATTGTAGTGCACTAGTCTGTGTGGGATCACCACTGAACTCTGTTCAGAAACTACAATTACTATAGAATGCAGTACCAGGCTTTAGACTGGAGCCAGGGGTCATAATTAAATCACCCCTTGTTAATTCAGCTACATTGGCTGCCTTTATATTTCTGAACCCAATTCAAAGTGCTGGTGATGACCTATGTAACTATTCATGATTTGAAGCCTGACTATTTCTCCTTATATGTGTCTGCCCTCCCTGTGAGATCATTGGGAATGCTTTGTTGTGGGGTGCAATCACTAGGAGGCTGTATGACTTGAGGTTATCAATGACAGCACATTTTCTGTTGTGGTGCTTAAGGCACATTTCCAATGAAAATTAATAAAAAAGGCTCACTGTTAAGGAACTGAATGCAGTTGATAAGACTGGTTAGTTCCTGAATTCTCAGTTTAAATTATGGTTAAGAGAACAAATAAGGGAATGACTGAGGATTTTGTTCTGGCATTGTTACCTTTTGGCAGCATAGAGTAGTAAAAGATGATTAAAACTAATGCACAGTGTTTGGGAAATTGAAAAGTTAGTTCTGTTGTCCTTGCACATCTTATTCATATTGGAGACAATTCTGAATAAGTTTTCTCCCATGTCCCATTGAAGATAGTGGGACCATAGTAGTGTGAGTAGTTCTTTGATTCCTTTGGCAGTAGTCCTGAAATTCTGCTGAAGACTAAAAAGTTCTATACCCTCAGTTTCTATAAAACTAATTTAAATTATATGCTAATGAATACCTCGTTTAATTCTTTTCTCGAAGTGTGTGAGTGTGGGCTACCAGATGCTGCTGCTGATTATGCCAAATAATGTGAAATGACCTAAACATCATGTGATCCAAAAGTTAAGGATCCTTTCATCAGTACTTGAGTCTGTACCATTGAAAGAGGTGATTCTTGTTGACAGCTATGACTTACCAGATCGCTTTCAGTGAAAACATAAATTGGAAGAGCAGGGGAGAAGCAGGTAACTTCAAAGAAGAATATATAACCTTTTGCTTTATTGTTTCTAATAACCTTAATAGGGCAGGTGGTCATCTCCCTGAAAAGTGACAATCTCTATCTTGCATTCTTGGACAGTTGCTCCCAGAATTTGAATAGAATATGGCCAGTGAAGGAGTACAATGTATCATGGCAGAGGAACATTTAGGAATACTTCATGTCACTTCAGAGAACTTGATCCTTTCTGTCTGCAGAATTTGGAGAGTGTGTTCCTTTGCAACAGATTCAAAACTGTAGGACTTTTTGTGTCCAGGTGCACATGACACAGCTTATTCAGTGCATCGTCTTATAAGTTTCATGTCTGAATAGTAAGACCAGAACCTTTCAGGTTACAGGTATAAGGTGAAAGTTTGACTTTGGTTCCTTAGGAACAATATCCAGTGCTTGCTTTTGTCCTAGGCTTACCCTAGGATAGGACTTGAGTAAATTGCTAGGAATCTTACTTCTTTTGACTAAAAGAGTTGCCTTCCTTTTTGCAAGTACCTGTATTACACAATTGTTCTGAAGGGTTTTGTGTGTTCAGGTTTTAGCAAAGAGGTGAAATTTGCTAAAGAACATGGCTTCTGCTCCAGCATGCTTCCTGTAAAACTTCTTCGGGGGGGGGGGGGGAGAAACTTCTAAAATTTAAATAGGCAAAAATCTGGATGTCACTTTTTCTCATTGGGGCTTGAAAAAGAAACCAAAGCACTGAATAACATTCAGTTACCAGGCAAACGTGATTTTAGTAAATTACGCAAGAGTGACTAAAAAGGGGGGCACTTCATGCTTAAGCTATAGTTGCTGTTTTCTAATGGAACAAGTTTGCTCCTGTTAATCCTTCAGGGCCCATGAACCTCAAGGTGTGTCAGCTAGATGCTGTTACATCCCATGCCTCGACAAGATCGTCAGCTAAACTCCAGCTAGAAAATGGTTGTCAGCCATGGGTCATGCACAGAATTTGGCATGAACAATCTTCTCTATCATGCAGGTCATGAAGATACAATTGAAATCAGATAACTGGGATCCTAATAAGAATCCATATTAATTCACTTAAGATTTTTATTTGATATCTTTTGATAGCGTTTGGTCAATAAAATTTTATTTAAATGTATATTCCATGAGGTAAAGTCAGATAGGCTATAGAACTATCTAGAAAGTGGCACATTCTTTAAACCAAATAAAAAAAATCTTTAGTTCCTTCTCCATTGTCACTGTTTTGTATAATTTCCCACTCAAAAGTGTACTGAAGTACAAATTTTGAGCATCTGTAATGCATAACTCTGTTATGTGTAAGTCAAAAGGGAGGGTGTGTTTATAAAGTCATGGAAATGTACTTGCAAGCACCAAGTACTAAATGATTCTTCTTGAGAAGCAACTGAGTGTGTAGCATCATGTTTCAATCAACTTCCTGTCATTCTTTGTCACAGATTTATCATAACTTTGTGACTCTCTCTCTCTCCCTGTGGATATTGTGTTTGATGTACTTTGTGAATGGTCCTTAACTACGTTGTCTTATTTTATGTAGGTATTAGCACTTTTTTGTAGTATGCTGGTATTCCTACTTTAAATTTGGGATATAAAGTAGGGATACTATTACCAAGGTGACCCATGATTGAAGTGAAAATTGGGCCAGTGATTTTTCCATCTCTGCTTATCACTATAGTCCATTTGCTGTTGCTTGCTTTTAGTAAATGCTGTAGAATGAGCTCTGGTTGCTTGCCTTTTGGCTGAAGAACTCATTTTTAAAAATACTTTATTCATCCAAATGGACAGTTACTAGAAGCTCAGAATGTATCTTCAGTTTTTGTTACATTTGGGGTGCATTCACGCTTGTACCATGCTCATATTGCAATCTAGGTCAAGTTTACATGGGTTACAGCCTGGTTATAAACATTTCAAATTGGTATATTCACAGGAATGCTTGTATATTGTTGAAATTCCATAACCTTGTTCTCTCAACTGTTGTCATTTTCATAGGCCCCTTTCACAGCCAACCACAGTAATGGTTATGATTGTAAGAAACAGTAAGGGACCAGGGGCAGCAGCAACAGGTCTTGGTAACACTTTAAGATGTGACTTGCAATGGTTTAGTGAACTGGCTTTAACTAATCCAAAGATGCCTGGAAACTTATTTTTGTGTTTTAAAACAGTTTATTTCTGTTTAGCTTAAACCTGTTTTTAATTTACTTGAGATAAATTAGGTATGATAAAACTGAAATGTTTTCATGCAGAGATTTCACTTGTTGAACTATATCAGTTGGTTTTAAAAACTAGTGTGACTTAATGTGGGGAAATCTGCAGCTTTCTTAAATGTGTGGTCTTTTGATGAACTTCCTGCTGAAAACCGGAAGTTGCATTTTTCGGCTTCTAATAGTCATTCTGAGCCCTTCAGAGGCCACGGGCAGACATGTGCAGCTTCTGCTGGACTCAGAAGACCCACTGGAGGTGAGGGGAGCTCTGCTAACCTCCGGGGGGGGGGGTGTTCTGTCGTATCCATGGTTTCACTTAACCATGGGGGTTTCCAGATACAGTGGCATTCCTGCACTGAAATAAAACTACCATTAAAATTACAATAAAAACAGAAACCAGTATTTGAAAATACAATAAATAAAACATGAAACTCCACAAAAAGCGCAGAGCAGTTTACTAACCAATGGAAGAACAGGAAGAACAACCAACAAAGATTAAGATGGGAAAGCTAATCAGAATAAAAGTGGTTAATCCCTGCCAGAAGGCCAACATGAAGGGCATAGATCTCAACTTTATTGAGGAGTTCCATAGTATTGGTGCTGCCACAAAGAAGGCCTTCTTCCTTGTTGCCACCAATCTTGTGGTGTCATCCCTTACCCACTTTGGATAGTCTCCCTCTTTCTCTAGCTTCATGTGTCTAATAACATTAAAGTGAAACTGAAATTCATGCAGTAACAGAAAAGTCACATACTGAAGTGACTAAAATGGAATTTGCTAGTAACCAACTGAAAAAAATACATCACAAAAATACAATGCTTTCATAGTATATGTAAGTAGAATAAATTGGGGCATTTTTTAAAAATTTGCAGTGAGGAAGCGTACTTGCTGCAAATTTACAAAAGAAGACCCAATTTTGGTATGTGACTTGTCTGTCCATTACTGCATGATAGAAACTCTTTACAAATGTGTAGAGAGCTTAAACCTTAATTACTGTTGTCAAAGAGTTTGGTTGCACTGGAAATTTGTCAGGGCCAGATCTGAATTGTACAAATTGGTGATCTGTAGCAGCTTGTTTTCAGAATGTATTTCTGGCTAGTATGCACTACAAATCCCTATATCTTGCACACTGCCTTACATCATATTTCATGCTGGGACATGTAAACCACTATTCTAAACTCTGTGCTAAAAGTAATTTAACCATTTAATTTGGACGGATCTATACTGCAGTCAAGCAGTTTGTGAGGTTTTATTTGTAACCTGAAGGATCTGAGTTTGCTGATTACTTTTAAAAGCATGTGAGATACTCTTCAGATGAGTAGCTGTGTGTGCTAATCCAGTGGTCCCCAAACTTTTTGGCATTTTTAGAACCAACATAAAAAAGTTTTCCTTTCCAGCCACTCTGGCCTCTATGGCTATTATGATGATTGGGCAGCAGTGCTTCTCCCCCCCCCCCCGCCCCCCAGAAGCAGGTTGTTTAACCCCTGATGTACATAGCGTAGCCCAGTGGTTCACACACATTTAGCATCAGGACCCACTTTTTAGAAAACGAATCTTGTCGGGACCCACTGGAAATGTTGTCATGACCAGAAGTGACATCATCAAGCAGGAAAATTTTTTAGCAATCCTATGCTGCAATCCTGCCTACACTTACCCAGGAGTAAGTCCTATTTACTATCATTGTTAAAAGCATATGCGTAGTAGTCTGCTAAAAGTACAGGTCTGTAACATTTCCCCAAATGCAGTCACTTACCAGGGTAGCATCAAGTCTAATATGTTAAAAATAAAATATTGAAATAAATGGGGACCCACCTGAAATTGGCTCGCAACCCACCTAGTGGGTCCTGACCCACAGTTTGAGAAACACTGGCCTAGCCTAATCAACCCTGTCAGTTTCATGAAATGGGTCATGACCACTGGTGGACCACAGACTCACAGTTTAGAAACCTGTGCATCTGTTGCAGCAAGCCAGTCAGTCTTGAGGCAATTTAAAGGTTGTTGCAGCTTGATATTTTGTGCATAAGAGTCTCTGTCATTAAACATTAGATAATGAAGATTTTGGATGGGGATAATTATCTACCTGTGCACATATATTAAGTGAGAGGAGAAACATGTTTTAGAAACAAATTTTATATTGTACAAAATGCACCTTTTATTTGTGGTTTAAGGCAATTTTGCTTTGCTCTGGCTTTTAAAAAATAAGTTGTATGGGGGGGGGTCAGTATTCCTAGTAATGCATGTTGGTAGTAAGAGGTCATGAAGTCCTAGCCAAAGCAGCTTTATTGTTTACATCTGGAATAGACAGTCTTGTCAATGCAAAACTCTTGAGATGCATCTATTATCCATGTTTTCAGGAATTGCATTTGGAAGTGCCACATATGTTTGCTCCATTTGTTTCTCTTGGAACTGTTTTCTTTTAGCTGCACTCGTAAATGCTGAAAACCTTTGGTTTGTTATCAAAAGGCATTTTCAAGATTTTGTGAGTGAACATAAGAACAGTGCCTGGGATTGATGTGGTTATAAGTGAACCAGGTGACCATCGCTGCTTGCTTTTTCTGCTGATGTTATAAAGCCTAAGAACAAACATTTAGCATTGCAACCAGGCCACCTAGTTGATAGAGCAAAGCTTTCAGAATAACCATAAGAGATGTAAATGGTCACAGTTGTCTAAAAGGCTATTGTTGGGGATCAGATTGACTCTCTTAACAGTATGTAAAGCCTTGCTTCTGGTAAATTTTGTATGTTCTTTAGTCCTGCAAATTGTTTGGTTTCCCTGCAGTGGCTGAGCAGCCTAAAAACTTCACAAATGTTTGGGGGTTCTCTTGGGTATTGTGGTTGAATGAGGAAATGGTTAATGAGACCATGTCTGAGAGAGTAGGGAAGTAGATTAGGAAATGGTGGGTCTAAAGGCGTGGGAAGGGATTGCTAGCCCTTTTTCTATAATTTGCAGTTGTGTTAATACAGTTGAACTCTCTGGCAGTGATTCATTTGTCTCTCATTCTCCCTAGAAAAGAGGCACTGACTCTAAGTGGTAAAATGTCTCCCTTTAGAATACAGAAAGAACCTCTGGTAAAATTGGCTTACTTGGGGTGGTAGAAGTCGGTTCATCTACTTAGGAAGTAGTTTCATCCTTTTGCTATTGCTATTATGCTGCCAAATCTGATTATTAATGATGTCACTCCTGCGACCTAGGTCCCCTAGTCCTTCTAGCTGTTAGCCAGCTGGGCTAGCTATGAAAATAAGAGTGTGGCCTACAATGTACAAAAGGCAAGGCTGAATTCTCATAATGGTCCACTACCCATTGAAGCTTAAAGAGAAACAGGGAGGCAGCTGAGAGCTTAAAAAACAGAAAAGACAGAACACAATGTCAGGCTTTTAGAGTATATTAGTTTTATAAGACATGCAGGTAAAGACAGTGTATTTGGGTCTCCAGGTGCAGCAGGAACTGGCAGAGAGGAAACAGTTTCTCATGTGATGGCTGCAGTTTCTCAATACCAAATATAGTTACAAATGAACATTGAACAGTCAAGCAGGCCTTTCCCCATTAGAAATGAATGCAACAAGCCTCCTTTTTGGCTTAGCTTTTCTTCAGTGCTTTGGCTTTGATTGCGTTTGGGTTCTTTAGCAGTCTAAAAAAGCTTAAAATACTTGAGATTTCCTAAACCTTTTATATGAAAATGTTGATACTAGTCAACAAGGTGCTATGTATGTAAGAAATCACTTTCCAGATAGTATGGTAATGCATGGGGAAAACTTTCCTTTCTATACTCCAGCATTGCTTTTGTAGGAACGAGGGTGATCCCTGGTGCAGAACTTAAGAACATGAACATAAGAACAGCCCCACTGGATCAGACCATAGGCCCATCTAGTCCAGCTTCCTGTATCTCACAGCAGCCCCACCAAATGCCCCAGGGAGCACACCAGATAACAAGAGACCTGCATTCTGGTGCCCTCCCTTGCACCTGGCGTTCTGATAGAGCCCATTTCTAAAATCAGGAGGTTGCACATATGGATCATGGCTTGTAACTCGCAATGGATTTTTCCTTCAGAAACTTGCCCAATCCCCTTTTAAAGGCATTCTGGCCAGATGCCATCACCACATCCTGTGGCAAGGAGTTCCACAGAATAAGCCAACACTCAATTTTAGTGCATGTCCCCTGGTTTTGGTGTTATGTGAGAGTGTAAAGAGCATCTCTCTATCCACTTTATCCTTCCCATACATAATTTTGTATGTCTCAATCGTGTCCCCTCTCAGGCGTCTTTCCTAGGCTGAAGAGACCCAAACGCCATAGCCTTTCCTCATAAGGATGGTGCCCCAGCCCAGTAATAATCTTAGTCGCTCTCTTTTGCACCTTTTCCATTTCCACTATATCCTTTTTTAGATCTGGCGACCAGAACTGGACACAATACTCCAGGTGTGGCCTTACCATCGATTTGTACAATGGCATTATAATATTAGCCGTTTTGTTCTCAATATCTTTTCTAATGATCCCAAGCATAGAATTGGCCTTCTTCACTGCTGCCGCACTTTGGGTTGACACTTTCATTGACCTATCCACCACCCCAAGATCTCTCTCCTGATCTGTCACAGACAGCTCAGAACCCGTCAGCCTATATGTGAAGTTTTGACTTTTTGCCCCAATGTGCATGACTTTACACTTACTGACATTGAAATGCATCTGCCATTTTGCTGCCCATTCTGCCAGTTTAGAGAGATCCTTCTGGAGCTCCTCACCAACACTTCTAGTCTTCACCACTCGGAAAAGTTTGGTGTCGTCTGCAAACTTAGCCACTTCACTGCTCACCCCTTTTCCAGGTCATTTATGTAGAGGTTGAAGAGCACCGGTCCCAGGACAGATCCTTGGGGCACACCACTTTTCACCTCTCTCCATTGTGAAAATTGCCCACTGACACCCACTCTCTGTTTCCTGGTCTTCAACCAGTCCAGGAGAGGACCTGTCCTCTAATTCCCTGACTGTGGAGTTTTTTTCAGTAGCCTTCAGTAGCCTTTTCAGAAGCACAAGTTGTTGATCACATTGAACTATCCATGGCAGATGTTATGCTTCTCAGTACTCAAGAGTGTGAGAATCTGTAAATGAAGGAAATTTCCCTTTTTGATGAATAGAATCTGTGATGCACCACTAATCTTAACTTTTCATTGTAATCTTTATGGTCTACATGGGTTGAGATTATAAAGATGGTAGTTAATTGCTAAGATTAACACATCAAACAAAAGTTAGCATGAAAAACAAGTCCTGCATTCTGTCAAGTACGTGACCTCTGAAGCCAGTGGTAAATGTGCATTCTAATTTACTGAAGGAGCCATTATATCATCACATTGCAGATGTTGCATGGATTGGGAATTTAAAGAGAAGATGAGCATGGGGACTGAAGACATCTGTGGTTCAGTATACAGATTCTGGATATCTAAAACCCCGGTTCTTTGATGTTTAGGAAAACATACCGTATTTTTCGCTCCATAAGACGCACCTGACCATAAGACGCACCTAGTTTTTAGAGGAGGAAAACAAGGAAAAAAATATTCTGAACCAAATAGTGTAATAAAATTTAATAAACTATAACAGAATAACATTTGAACCATGTAAAGTGAACAGCAGTCAACAGTGGCATTAAGAACCATTATCACTGTCATTAACAAATGGAGAGACTTAAAGGTTTGAGTACTCTAGTTTTCTGGAAACCCCAAGAACTCATCACTAGAGCCAGAATTTATGAAGCTCACAAAAGCAGGTGCACACAAATAGGGGATCACATTATCTTTCTGCTACAATGTTCTGCCAAATTCCAAACCACTGGGCCTCGTGCCCACTTAAGGCTGATCAGTCCCCCTTGTGCAACTCACCAGTGCAGCAAGCAAAAGTGAGTCCAGTTCCAGTCCACAGATGCCAAGTAAATCAGTCCCATCAATCAGAGTTACCAAATCAGAGTCCAGAGCCAATAAGCCAAATTACAGTCCAGGGTCAGGTTCCAGGTAGGTCAGTCAAATCCATCAGGGTATCCAAGTCCAGTCACAATCCACAGTCAGATTCCAAATTCAATAAACCCAGCCAGTCTCCTCTCCTACCTCCAACCTGCACTCCTTCAAAACCCACAAACCCTTTCTGCCTCTGGTACTCCTTATATCCCTGAGGGCCCTATTGCCTTCCAGTGGCTGCAGCTGTGCAGCACACTCTGCTGGATGCCCAGGCCTTACCCTTAAAGGGGCCACTGCTGACACCACATCTACCTCCTCACCAGATCTTCCTGGATTCCAATACAGGGGGGGGGGGGAGCAGATCTCCATACATACCAGTGCAAAAGCAGGGGAAAGGTGTGGGGGAGGGAAGATCTCTGTACAGACATCACAGCAAGACCAGTGCAAAACCCCTTGCACACAGAACTACACAGAACCATCAGGTGCTCACTCCCTAGGCTCCCTCCCTGGGCTCACAAGCCTGCCAGGGGTTCACTCCTAGGGATGCTTGGACGGGAGAGAAGCCTGTGATTGACTCATTTTGCCTGGAGATCGACTGGTAGCTCTCAATCGACATAATGAGCACCCCTGCTCTAGGGGCTTGCTCAGCAAGACTGCCACCCCACCCACGCTTTCCTGGGAGTGAGCCCCAGTGACTCTGAGACTTACTTCTGAGTAGACAGGAGGGCTTGCTCAGCAAGACTGCCACCCCACCCACGCTTTCCTGGGAGTGAGCCCCAGTGACTCTGAGACTTACTTCTGAGTAGACAGGAGGGCTTGCTCAGCGAGACTGCCATCCCACTAACACTTTCCTGGGAAGGCGAGCAGAGCGGGCCGGGGGCGGAGTTTTTTTTTTTTGCAGTATTCGCTCCATAAGACGCACACACTTTCCCCCCCACTTTTTGGGGGAGAAAAAGTGCGTCTTATGGAGCGAAAAATACGGTATGTCCCCAAAGTGGGCCTTCTGCGAAGGTGCGAGGAATAGAGACTGTCAACACTATATACATATGCACTTTAAATAATGACCATTGTTGTGACCACTTTTGTGGTGAACAGCTGCAGTAGTTTTATCAAGTATATTCCCTTGCCATTATTGTCTGTACACTTAATTTATACTACAGTTCTTATTTTACAGAAGGGAAACTGAGACAGAGAAATAGTGTACTTCCATAGCTCCCCTTCCCTGAATTTTAAATTATTCCTTTAACACTTTGGTTTTGTTTGAACGCTGGCTGCTACTCAGCATTGAGTTTTGAAGTTACTTCTCACTGAAACTAGAGTCACTTTCTATGATTCAGGTCAGTGGCAACATTTGGGTCCACCATTGATTGGAGCAAAGGGCATATCTGTCTCGTCATATCTTTTGCTAGATTTAGCCTTTCTTGGGGCACTTGATCTCCCACTGCTTCCTTTCTGTTTTCTTTTATACTACACTTATTAGTTCTTGATGTCAATTCTGCCAGATCCTTTGCTCCATACTTCTGTTCCAGGTTCTGGGAACTGACTGATAATACTTGTATGTGATCTGTCCTTGTTGATTGCAGTCTCTTAAACAACTGCCCCTTCTCTGTTTTTCGGATAACATGCACCTTTTCCTGAAACTGTCTCTTATGTAATGTCTGCTTATCTCTTTACATCTTCAGAAGTTAGCAGGTGCTTGAAAATAGTGGTCCCGCCTTGCTTTTCAAGTTCATGAAGGTCTCACATTCTCTGTATGTGTTTCTGTTCTTTGGTGATTGTTTGTACAGCTTCTTTAATAAAAACTAGATAATAGTCAAAGACTGAGTTTCAAAATATTACTTAAAGATGGAATGCCAAAGTAATATAGGTGATTCCCATGGCTAGTACAGATTTCCAAGGTCGCTTCTGATGCAGCCATTCCTGTTCACTATCTCTAGCTAATTTTGTCAATCTTTGGCTGTATTTACACTTAGAAATATAATTGACAAAAAGGAAAATAAAAAATATAAATGGGTGTGTTGGGTAGAGGGTGTGGTGGGAAAGGAACTGATTTACTTGTTAAAGTTGTGTACAAATGATTACCTTTGTGCAGCTAGAGAAGTTACTTCCTCCTTACTGCTGCTAAGGTACTAACCTAGTTTTTGGCCTACTCAGCTTCACTCTAGGGAGGAAGGAATAACTTCTTGGATTATTGGGTGTTATATATGTGTGTATATATGTATGTATGTATTACACACACACACACACACACACACACACACACACACACACACACACACTTCACATTTTTATACCTTCCTCCAAGGAGCTCAGGGTGGTGTACATAGTTCTTCCCCTCTCTTTGAACACAGAATCACCCTGTGGGGTAGGTGAGGCTGAGAGTGACTGGCCCAAGGTCACACAGGAAGCTTCATGGCTAAGTGGGGATTTTAACCTGGATCGTCCAACTCCTGAACCACTACACCATTCTGGCTCTCATGTTGCTGAGAGGAATGAGTAACCTGGCACTTTTTAAATATGTAGAGATAACCACTTTCATATATGGCAATTCTTTAAAGTGTCTTTTAAAGTAGTTCTGTCCTTTGGCACTGTTCAGAGCTGGTGTGTGTGGTTTTTTTTGTCATGATGATATGGTAAATACCTGCTACATTCGCTCTAAAACATACATCCTTTTAATGTAGCAGTTCTGGGGCTTTTGAGATCTGATTTTGACCTTTTCAGGGGCTTGATGCTCTATGAAATCTTGAAGTTGAATTTGTCCGGGGTGGTGGTGCAGGAAGCAACTTTTCAACTGTATAGTTTCCAACTCCTTGAGAAGCTGGCTTCTCCACCCAGCCTGAAAGCCATTAGCAAGAAAAAGGGAATGTATGCTGGTTAAAATGAGCCTTGAGTTCATTCTAGGCAGGGCCACAGTGGCATCAAGGAGAAATCTCATGTGTAGTCAGCAGGTCACATGAATGTGTTTTTCCAGAACACGAAACGATGCTTTCAAGAAGGCTTTTGCATCTTCCTCCTTTGGTGTCCACCAAGTTTAACTTGGCATCAAGACCCTTGTTTGGAGTGCACTTCATGGCTAAGAAGATTTGAATGCTTTCTCAACCTTGGGAAAGTGCAGTTGTCTGCAGAGTGCCGTTGCAGTGGAGGTCTGTGTCTGGAGGCTTAACTTTGGGCATGTCTCTGCTTGTTACTGCTTTACATTAAGATAGTTTAAGGACCCAGCCTTCTGTGTTCCCACATGTGGCATGCACCACTCCCTAGAGCAGCCATTTTCAACCACTGTGCTGTGGCATACTGGTGTGCCGCGAATGGTCCCCAGGTGTGCCGTGGGAATTTGGGAGAGGGTCATTTATCAATAGGACCATTGGGGGATGTGAGCCCCCATTGACAGCACAGTGTGCCTTGTCAATTGTCAAAAATCTGGTGGTGTGCCTTGACCATTTTAGTGCCTTGTCAGTGTGTCACGAGATGAAAAAGGTTGAAAATCACTTCCCTAGAGTTTTCCAAAATTTATCTGTCTTGCACATACATGGCCACACAGGTCTTGTAACGTTTGTGTCAGAATCCTGAAGCCAGTTAAGTAAACTTCAGAACATCTCAGCTTTAATGTTATTCTGTGTTCATGTAAATGCAGAAGAAGCTAAACTGTGTCCATTTAGGCTTGTGTTTGTCCCAGAACTCTGTTCTGGGGCAGGGGTGGGATGTGAGGCTGAGAAGAGCATGTGTGCCTGTGTGCTTGTAATAAACACAGCTGAACAGCATGGCTGCATTCATTCCTAATTTGCCTGCAGTGAATGTTGTGGCTTATTCAGCACCCATTTATGCCATTGCCTGTGTTTACTGTATTATTGTGTCATAGAGGTGAGTATAGGAGTCAGACATGTACTTGAACCCCCCCCCCCCCACAGTTATATGAGCTGAATAAATTTCATTTATATTTAGGGGTGTTTGAAGCAGGTCATGGCATAAGGTATCTTTAATATGTCAGTGTGACATTCTGAACATGATAAAAGGTGTTTTGAAACCCTATCTGGCAGAAGCTTAAGGCATAGTCTTCCTGTAGATTCTAAAAGGTTTTAGAGTTTCTCCTGTCTGTGTTTCCTGAATTATACCAATATAATCCAGTTGAAATTGTCAAAAAAAAACATGTGAGACCAGGAAGCTTGGGGGGGGGGGGGGGAGGAAGAGAGAATTAAGCTATAATTGGCTACATTTTTCTCTTCTAGAATTTTAACACTGTTTCTATTTCAGATTTCATTCACATACACCCCAATACCAAATGGTCATCTGTTTGCAAAGCATATTTGATCAGATTGAAGCCAAAGGATCATTTACTGGTAACTTTTAAGAAGGGGGAGGGTTAAAATCAAGCTTCTAATGGAAGCAGGGACTGAACCTTAAGTATGGAATAGCTGCCACTGCTCCATAATTGCTGCACTGTGTCGTGTTGCCATGGTTCCCAATGCTTCGTCTCTGCATGGTTTCTGAGAGTGGGGCCAAAGCGGCCAGTCATAGCAGATCTGCTATGTGCGTGTTTGGAGAGTTCAGACTTGCACTGGCAAGGAAGTGATTAAAAAGAACTGGTGCTTAGGATGTTGGGGCAGGAGTTGGGTATTTCCCACCTCGAATTGCGCATGTGTGTTCCTGCTTCCTCAAATGCATAGCGCTAGGGATTGTCAGGCAGGATAAAATCTTAGTTCCTCCCTCTCCATGGTCCCAAGTCACAGGGTGATGACATGAAATGTGGGATTCCTTCGTCTACCAAATGGTCGGGTGGGGTGGCTATGGGGAAGGGAGGCTGCTGTATTTGGATTGGCTCTGGCATGTTTTCATAAGAGCTCCTTGGCGGACTTGCCAACTGCATAGGCTGTGAATACTTCTCTCTGGCGCAGACCTTGTTCCTCTAGATTGCATCATCTCTGGGAGAGCAGCCAGGACTGGAGCACTAATACAAAGACTTTGTGAAGCAGATGCAGCCTGTTCTGTCTCCGAAGCATTCCTCCTCCTTCCTGCTCATCCTTCCCACAGGATTCCAGAAAGAGAGCTTGCTCTGAGAGCCTCTCAGTAGGTCAGCTGCCCTTTGGATTCTGAATCCCAGCTGCTTCCTGTACACCTGGCTGATGCAATGTCTGTCTTTGAAATCCCTGCTGGAATTCACTCTGGAGCTGTTTTGTTTGCCTTTTCTGGGAGTGGCCAAGTAGGCAGATTGTGCCTCTCCAATGGGGTCCTTGAATGAAGTAATACAGCCAGACTTGCAGATACAGAGCACTCTCCTTTCCAGTTCAGCATCCACTGCATGACAAATGTTGTCTGAGGCCAGCCATCTCTCCATGGGAGGCAAATAGTGTATGTGTATACTCTACAGTTGTTGGCATTATATTCAGTAATTTGCTATGGCCTATATGAATTGTCCTGAAAATTCTTGTGGTGTTGACATGAACTGGAGTTCCAGTCTAGCTAAAACAGCCAATTATACATTTTCCTATGGCCCAGTTATATTTCTCTCTCACGCCTTTTTATTTACACACATGCATCACCTTTTCTTTCTCCCCTTCCCCCTCCGGAAGTAATACTGACTTGATAGGATTTTGCAAGGATTAAGATGTGTCCCATATATTAAAATAGTAAAGGCCTGCATCAGCTTTTCCAGTACAATACTTCAGCTTGCTCTGTTTTGTATGGTTCCCTCCCCCATTTTGAATTGGGTAGTGTATTCAGAAGCAAAGCATTTGGGAGTGCTCTACTGGAAATTCTTTGGTCTCTTTGCAGCAACTCTCAAAAGATTTATTTATAATTTTTTATAACTGTGAAAGCTCAAAGAGCATAGTTCAAGAGTATGGCATTACTTTTGGGGATGGAGAGACTAGGTCATTGTATTTCCAGCTACCTCTCTCATATAAAGACTGCCAGATAGCTTGGAAATCTGAGCTGAGACCTTCTCCCAGTCAGGGATGATTGCTAGGCTGACTTAGCTTGATTTTCTGTAGTCCCTGAGCCATTTTTTGTCAGTGGATGGGATGGCTTTCATCTTGTTTTCAATTTTGAAAATGTAGGCTTTTGTTTTCTGGCTTCTGAAAACGATGCAGCAGTAGAGTTCAGATATTAGAAATGCAGAAGCAATGTAACAAAAATTGTTCAATTTAAATGAATTCTCAGTTCATATGTTGAGAATTTAAGGAATAACTCATGTTTTCCACTTTTGAGGGGATCGATTCCAGTGCTGAGGATACTGTAGAATAAATGCAGTGTGTCTGGCAACATGCAAGTAAAGTATGCAAATTAGCTGCAGTTCTCCAGTTTGTAATCTATTCCCAGCTCAGCCTTTAGTGCTTCCCCCCTTGTGTTTCCTCTGCGAACTTCTGTTTTATTCCGCTTGCTCTCTACACTATCCTTCCAGGTCGTGTTAGATGTCTTGTAGGTAAATAAAGCAAGAATGTGCACTATGGGCTTTCTGTTTGTAAATCATGAGACATAGGGTATAATGTCTGGGTTCCCAGATAGTTTAATAAGGAACAAATTTCTCTGACAGAGTGGTGGTGTTCCTTATTTCAAGCACCATGAATACAAAGCATTATAAATTTTGAATTTGAGTGACTTCTCAGTTAGTTTTGTGCACAGAGGTTCATGTGCATGAGAACATGTATCTTGTAATACGAGAATGACTGTGCTAAATTTTCACCTGATATTGTATATGCATTTGGAAGCCAAAATACACTTTGGTGGCTATTCTGGCATTACAAAAAGCTTGTGGCCTCATTCATATGTGCACATCCATACACATGAAGTTGAATTTAAGCCATTTCTGCCCAAAGTTGCATATATGCACAGGGACTAAATGTGTAACCTGTGGGCTGGGCAAAAATTGGGTTAAGTTTTACTTGAACTGTATAGGAATTTAGTAGTGTCAAAGATATCAAAACTAAACTGTTGTAACTACAGCATTGAATATTGGTATATTCTCTGCATTTCTCTTATTTGAGTATTTGTCAGATGTTTCATTCCATATGTTCCCTCATCTATAATTGTATATAGAGGCCTCTTCTGTGACATAATGTCTGTTTTTGTGCTGTTCCAAAACCGCTCTAGCTGCTTTGTTGCTTTTGCTGATATCAAGCTAAGATCTAAAGCGCCTTTTGCTGGCCTCCTCCAAAGCTGTTTTCCCTCCCTGAATGTGGTCTGGGAAAAATGAATCCAGAAGTGTTGGCTGCATTTTTCTTCTTTGGTGTGTCTCCAATATTGCTAAATACATCTGACTTTCACTCTCATTCATTCTCTTTAGTATTGGTTGTTCATGACTTTTCCTTTGGGTCAGTGACCTATTACTGGTTCTTCCAATCACCACTATTTGCATCTTACTCAGTGTCAGTGTATCGTTTGTGTGCTTTTGACCAGTCTCCAGACTGTTAGGAATGACTTTTTCAGAGCAAATTTGACAAGGAATCACATGCTTTCAAAATTGCATGTAGTTGCTTTTTTTTCTTGTCCTCTTCATTCTGCAGAGCCTTTGAAACTGCAAAGTACTGTTGCAAAATGTCTCTTTCAGAAGGACAATGCCCATGAATAGTAATCATTCTAACTCCCTGTTTCATAGTCATTGGTACAGTGCTTGCTGAATGTGGTGCTCTGGCTCAATAGTTTTGATGGTGGGAGACCCAGGTTCAGCCTAACTCAATTCCTGGTGCTTACTTCATGTGGTGAAAATAACATAAAAGTATACTAACTTTGAATTGAGTCAAAATGGGAAAGGATAGGTTTTTTTTCTCTGTTAAATTCAGTAATTGCCAAATTAGATGAATGTGCCTATGAAAACTTAGGGTACATTAAAATTGCATTTTAAGAAGGTAGCAGCTTATACATGCAGACTATATCTGGGACAAGCCCTTGGGTTTCTTTAGTTATATAGCAGAGGATTGTAGGGCTTGAAATATTCACAAGTGTAAAGTGATGTTTTGTCACCTCTGAAGATTCAAATGTATGAAGCCTTGAACTCAACTTTACCTTGCATGGTTTCCAAAAGTTTGGTACTCAACTTGCTAAGGGCATAGGTTGCTGTGGAGGACTGTGTTCAGTTGTATCTCCCAACTATGTTATGAACTGGTGCAATCTGAAAGTATTTCTGGCTTCTAGATTTCAAGTCTGCAGAATGCACTTGCATTAAGCGAAAATTTTGCATGCTCATGTATGTATTTGTTTAGTAAATATTTTGAGTGGGGTATATTGGTCCTGCTATTTTTAATGTATCAGTGCTAAATAGCGTTGCTGTTTGAAAATGTCCTAGGAAAACAGTATTTTCTACTTGTAGAGACAAGTAGTTTCAGTATTTAAGAGTGCTTAAGGTTTGACTGAGCAAACCTTTGTCTTTGTCAGAAACCTTTTGTCTTTGTCAGAAAAAAAATTCTGAGGACCAGTTAGCCTATTAAAATACTGAGTTGGAGTATTGAGACCTGCTGTACTAATCCTTTTGTGCTACATGCAATTTTCAGACTGTTCTAATGGGTTATAGCCAGTGTTGGTAATCCAATGATGTGGTGAAATATCAAGATTGATATGGTTCTTAAGATTGAAATATCTTTGTCTTATGACCTCAGACTTCATAGTTTTAGAAGGATCAACAGTGTACAGATTTTTTTTCTTCTCTGAATCACAGGAGAGGGCTTCTTGTTTGGAGCATGATTAAGTAATATGAGTGAGTTGAGTTAGAAACCTGGACCTCCAGGTAAGAATGATTAGTAGTCTTTTGCAGTTTCTCCAAGTATTTAAAAAAAATAAATCAAGGACTCTTACTAACTATATTTTACTATTGTTTAGTTCAGATTCAGCTGAATGCAACTGTTCTCAAACTGTGGATCTGGAACCCACCAATTGGTCATGACCCAATTTTTGGTGGTTTGCAAAAAGGATGGGGCAGATTAAGTTATATGTATCAAGAGTTAAACAAGCTGCTACTTGAGGAGGCAGGACTGCTGCCCAATTGCCATTTTAGCCCCACCTATTGGCATTTTATAAAATCAGGTAGCAGTCTCTAGAGCCTCTTAAATTTTTGAGAACCATTGGATTAATGCATGCTAAAATAGGAAGATATCGCTTGAATTGGTTTTTTCTTATGTTTACTCTGATTTGTCCTGTAATGTTAGCTGTAAAATACTAGCTAGATGTGTTTGAAATATTTTCATGCTTTAGACTGTGCTCAACATGTTGATACCGAGCAAGGCTTCCACGTTTCCTATATTATTGTGCTAGCAGAGTGTGTGAAAGACTTCTGGGTAGCATCAATTGGATATCCTCCATGTTTTTGCCCCACTGAGCTTGTCTTTGGAGCTTATAACACCAGAATTCCTGTAGGACTAAATTTAGAGAGCTATGGTTATAGTTTGACTACATGAGGAAAAGAATGCCACAAATTCACTTTCTGATTTCATGTAATGTCATGGAATATTTGCAAATATTCAGTGGCTCAAGGTGAATATGTTCAATATCATCTTGACAAACAGAACTGCTACTGTGAGGGTAGCTAAGGATCATACTGGATGGCACCAAAACTTCACACATGAAGAACTGTTTGCAGTTTGCAAGAAGTAAAGACAGGTTCTGAAAAACTGAACCAAAAGGCAACTTGGGAAGTAGGGCAAATTTACTTCTAAAGGGTAACTGAAGGAAGGTTCATAGTTGGTTTCAATTGAAGTAATCTGAAGCAAAGTATAGATGGAGAACGGACTAGAGAGAAATTTTGCACAAGGCCCAGAAACAAGAGAGGATGAAAGCTGATAATTGATAAAGAGCAAACCTATGATCTTTGGAATTTGAAGCCTTATGGTCTGGGAAGATGGCGTATGTCTTAGTGAAATGTGATTATTGCTCTCCTAACAATGGTCCCAACATTTTTTCCATGAATATGACAATACATTTAGAAAGTGCATGTGTTCACTATTGGGTTAAAAGCATGGATGCTAAAAAACAATGAATTTGAATACTTTCCTGTATCCTCATCTTTGAAATCATAAGGGTTTGACACTTGTTTTAAAATGAGAGCATTGAAACAGTCCCTCAAGGCCTTGCAGAAGTGCCTCAGGGACAATACAGTATGTAATATGCAGACTCTGTCACCACTCCTATTTTCTGCTGTTACGTGTAATAGTATCTTGTTTTCATACTCAACCAGATTTACAAGGTCAGAATATAGTACAGTATTACAATTCTTTGATCATTCTCAGTATGTTACCCAGATCCAGGGGTGACCAGATCGCCTATCTGTTGCATTGCATTGTTAAGGTGGATATAGATACTGAACTCTAAGAAGTTGTTTTGTCCACACGTTTCTTTCCTTTCAAGGATATCAGAGCTCTTGGTAGTGCAGTGGACATATTTTCCTTGTTTCAAGTTGGAATTTAAGTTGACTAGTTTGGTGCGTAACTGCTTTGAACTTTATGATTAAGGTCATAGTCACGCGTAGTTTGATACCGTGTTCTGTGTATGGGTTGGTAACCACAGACTACAATGTGCTATGTGGACATGCATGCCCTCAGTTGGCTTCTGTGATCAGGTAACACATCAGGTATCTTAGTGGCTATCCTTGGATGTAGTCAAAGTCACATTCTCCCTGCTATGAAGTAAAGTTAGCAAATTGCTTTACAGTAAGATCTGTGGTGTTTTGAATATAACAATGCAAGGTCTGTATGGATCACCCAAGGTTTCTCCCCATGTTAATCTCACTGTGAGATGATTGCCTCCCCACCATTACATGATACGGCAGTCATGAGAATCTATCTTATGCAATTTCAAATGAGGTGAGATCAGTCTGCAAGTGGCCTCCTGTACTGATGAAAGCTTTTACCCTGTTCCACCAACCCCAGATCATCTTGTTGAAATCTATCCTGATTTCTGTCTAGCTCTCTTCCTTTTTTGGTTGACTGTGTAGTTTTCAAATGGCATGTAATATCCACCTTTCTTTTTAAAAATTGTAAACCATGTCACTATTGTTGGATACTTTATATTTGTTCCATTGTGTAGGCCCAAGAGAATTTGAATGACTGGATATCCTTGTGTTGCTGTGTCTGGGGCTCAAACTAGATTGGAAACCTTCTGTCGTTGTTGCTGTTCTCCCACCCACCCCCCTGAAAATTTAGACATACAACTTTTGAGATTCAGCAGAAAAGGATTAAGCCCCCACAGAGCAATCTTTTTGGTTTGAACCTTTCCTAGTCTAAAGGAGGGGCACCCAGTTTCATTGTCTTATTGTTTTTATAGACAAAACATTCCAGCTGACTCTTCATTCTGCCCCCAAAGTCTCAGCCTCATTATTCAGATGGAAGTCCTGAATAAAGGGGGACTCTTGAAACAAAGCTTGTACTATTCTGTTGCTTTTGCATCTTGAACATTGAGGCAGCCTCAGGTTTGATAGCAATGGACTTGGTTTATAGATGGCATATTTGCCTGTTTAGTCGTATTGGGCTGTTTCCTAACAGCACCCATAAGAAAGAATTGGTGATGCTATTGCCTGGAACAGCTTTCCCAGATCTGTCATTAAAATTGATGGTCCCTACACAGTGGTAACTTGTCAGTACCATTATCCTTATTACTGCATTGCATGATTGTGTTGTATGGGTGAGCCTTTGTTGAAACTGGGCCATGTCAGCCAACCTAATATCAGCTGCTCCCAATTTGACCTTTGCCCACATTGCAGAATTCTACCTGCAAGACCCAAAAGTGTCTTGCCTGCCTAGGCCTCTGCTGTTCATTTTTTCAAGTCCTTTCTGTTTCCTTCACCTTTGTCATACCAGTCAGCCCTTTGTTCTGGGGTCATGTTATTTTGGAATTGGATTCTGCATTCAGTACATTGATAACATGCAGATATTACATAGTAGCTATGGAAATAGGAGGTGAAAGTTATCCAGTTCTTCAGACTTTCTCCATTCTTCCTGTTAAGAAGCCCTTCCACTAAAGTACTGTCAATAATTCATTCAATCTCAAAGTACGTATGTTGATTTGGGTCCTGTTGTCCCTCCTTCTTCCTTGTGAATCTAGCTTAGTGCTGTTGAAAACATCAGGCATCCCTTATGCTACATGGCCTGCTCTTGGCAGAAACTAGCCTTCTGAGGAGGGTGCTTGCCATTTTGTAAGCAGCATTGTGATAGCATTTTAAAACTGCTATTAATTGTTCATGAACCAGTTTTTGGACAAATCTGAAAGAAATCCCTGGGTTTCCCATTGTTTGTGGATGAATAAGCAGGCCAGAATTGTCCTTGGCCTGTTATTGCAGAGCTCACATTTCACAGCTGAACACAGTAGTGACAATTTCTCATTGAAGTCTCCATTCTGTACAGAAGCTGTAATCTTGCGTTCTCTCCCCCCTTCTGACACATACTTGTATGCCCGTTGTAGTCTGTCTTCGCAGAAATGTTGTTCAGTGCATGAAATGTAGCTCCTGAGCATGGGTGTTCCTTTTATGGTTGCAGATAGCTCTTGTCTATGCAGCAACACTCTGAAGAGAGAATTCCCAACCCCTCCCAGCAGGATGATGTGATCCCTGTTTCTCCACCCTCTTTCGGAAGAGAGCAAGTAACAGCTTTTTCTAGGCTGACCTATGAGAGAAGTGATGTGATGTCTGACGTGGCTTGCTTGCTGCAAGATGGGAATTGAAGTTTTAGGCCCTCGGAATTTATCCTAGCCTATGCTAGCATTTTCTACAGAATTTGATGTTTGTTTCTTACACAAAGAGCTGTATTGATGGCATGAATGCCCCTCAAGAATGGGAAGAAAGTGCAAATGGATTTGGTTAGAATGGAAGTGCAATGCATGTGGTTTCTCCCCCTGAATTCAATACATTACAAAATCCATTCTTCCATGTGAGTAATCTGTGAAGGCAGTGAAGTTCCTAAAAGTCTGTTGAGATGAGTAGCAACTGTTCCAGATCCTATGTGTTAGGAATGAACAGATCAGTAATGAGTGTTGCGTTTAGCTTGGGAATAGAAAAATGCTTTTGGCAAAAGATGTTTTTGGGGAGGCAAAGTTGCCAGCAAGGTGAGGTGGATTAACTGTTGTACCTCTTAAAGCTAGTAACATTTACTGATGAGCTTCCCTCGTGTCTTTTAATTCCCAAGTTCTTGCTTCCCTCCAAGAGTTTAGAGAGCCAAGCAGTTTGCAAAATGTTCAAGTCTTTGCAACCATGAAACTGTTTCCAAAGGGCGGAGTCTTTGCTAGCCCTTGATGCACTTGCTGGACATATGAAACTGAGACAAACCTCATTGAAGGTGTCAATGAAGTATATCCTTCTCTTACCAAAAGGCCTTTGAACTTTGTAGAAGCAGGATCCATGCAAGACTCACCACCTTTTATTCCTTTTATACCCCCACCTATGTTTTTCTTAATTGACTTCTGTGTCAAGTTTGCTTTTTCACTTGACAGTTTTATACTGTTGCTCTGTGGTGTCTAATGGTAAACATTTGTTTAAATCACACATTCCTTTCTTAATAAGTTGCTTTTATGTGTTTCTGAGGATAGTAATAGTTTGTGTGTATATTGCATTCAGATGAAGTATATGTGTTGTACTCTGGCACTAGGCAGTGCCAGAGTACATCAGTGGCAGTTCAACCTTTGTTCTCTTATTGCTTCCCTCAGTCATCTTCCTTGGTCTGTTGTTCTTTTCACCAGAGGTACCCCTTTTCTTTTACTCTGTGTCATGTGAATTCCTGTACAGCTTTGAAGCTTAGTGACTGTTGGGGTATTATAGGATTGTCATGAGGGTAATTCTGATTATAAAAAAGGAAAAATAATTTCTTTTCTCTTTTGCTGCTCTGGGGTTGCTTGTCCTCTCCTGTGCCCACTCCTAGCAATTCCATGCTCTGCTTGTCCTACTGGCATGTCTGTCCATGTGATTGTCTCTTGCACAGCAGCATCTCACCTATGCTCATGTGGCACAAGGAAATCTCTGCGTGTGAACTAGGTGGCCATAGTGGAGTTGAGATGATGATGTAATAATAGACAAGAGATGACATGCAGCACCTGAAGTTACTCATTCTCCTCTTTAGTTTGTACTCTTTCCATGTTAGGTTGGTATGTGGGGTAAACCATATGGCTGTAGCAATGATAAACAAAAATGCAATGCGCTGCTTTTTTCCCCTTGTCAGGTTTCCCCATGTCCGTGACGTGTTGGCCGAGGCTCTGCGGCTGCTCCCCGCCCTCGGAGCTGCCAGTCGCTACCCTTTGGACTCCGTGATCCCTGTCAAACGTCATGAGCATTGCAATCCCTCTGGGAGTCACCACACCAGATACATCTTATTCAGATATGGCTGCTGGATCTGAGTAAGTGCTGCCTTGCCTGTTAGTATGCAGATAATATGGAACCAGGCCCAGGTGTCCTGACTCCAGCTAGCCTGTTGAGCCTGGGATAGATGGGATTAGTTAGCTTTGCAACAGATAAACCAGCAACCTGAGAGAAGGTATCTGGTACATGGTAGATCAGGCTGAACACAAGCTGAAGCTCTGCCTCTTTCCCTCAAACGGCATCCAAGACGAAGCACCTGAACACTTCTTTCCCAAAGATCTTGTATTCATATCTGTTGTATCATACCTTGGCTTGATAGCTGTCTAGCAAAATACGAGGCCTGACAGTACTCTTCTTTTCCTCTCCTGTAGCTTAAGTTGCATGGTGCTGCTGATACAGATGGCTGTGTGATGTGGGTAAGGAGGATCTTTTAGGCATTGGGGTCTCTTGCCTATCTCAAAACTGTTGTGTGGATTTTGTTCCCCTTAGTGTAGATCTTCTTGACGGAGGCTTAAAAAGTTGCTTCCACAGATAAACACAGTGACCCGTAACAATTTCAAATGAAATGTCCCTACAAAGAGATGCTCAGTGCAGGTTTACTCATTTGGGCTCAGTCAGGTCTAAAAAGAAAGTTGTGCCTTGCTGGTGGTGATCTGTGTTCATGGTGTCATGAGCTTTTTTCTCCAAAAACTGAACATTAAGACTTAAAGGGCTTGAACCACTTGCTTGACATCTGTACTCAAGGGATTAAACTCTGTGTATTTGGCTTCTGTTTTCTGTATTTATGTGGCTTCAGCCTAACCATACATTTCTTTTTCCTGCATCTTTTTGTATGCCTGGATACACCATGTAGGATACCTCTTTTGGTATTGTTTCATAGTGCAAACTGCTTGGACTTTGAGGCATGAGCAGTCTCACAGCCCTCGCTAGCTGGAGTATGTTCAGCAAAGTTGCTCCCTGAAGAATCAGCGTCATTTACCCTGCTTCCTTTCTAATGTATGAACACTTCCAGATATATTCGGCTTTATAACAATACCAGTTGGGTCTTGATATTTTGCTAAATAGCTTTTGTGTTGGTTCTTTCACTGTTAAATTTTACTGGGCTGCCTAGGAATCTTCAGGGCCAAATTCCATGATGTTGTCAAGTTGCAGTGGCCTCACATTCTCAGTCATATGGCATACAGAACCCTGAGAGGCTGTTGCTGTTAACACCTCCTGTCCTTGCCCTCTTTGGGAGTGTGGAAGTAGAAACAGCTGTAGTTACAAATGATAACTGTGTCAGTATTGTTGTGTAGCCATAGACTTCAAATTTTTGTAGATAAAGGACTTTGCCAATCAGTGTTTGCCATGCCATCGTGATCTAACATATCACAGCCAAACAGAAACCATACTTTAGAACAGGGTTTTTTGAAAAAGGGACACACCCTTTTTCAAAAGCAGAGATTTGGAATGTGACCAGGTTAAAGAACTGGGTATGGAAAGTCTGCATTTATCGATAGGTTCGGGGCAGAGTAATTACTGCCTTTGAAGATGTGGTTGCCTCGATTTACAGCAGCTGTATAATAGGAATGAGAGGTGTGCAAGGATCTTATAAGGGGCAGAAGTTCAAGCAGGCAAGTGCTGTGTGTATTCTAGCTGTTTTGTCTGTTGCCTTTGAAGGCTGATTGCAGTGGCAGAGAAGACATTTCCTGAACCATATTCCTAGGATGAGGGGAATGAGTGCTTGCAGTGATGGCTCCTCTCCCTTCTCTCCTCCTTGGAGTTTGTCTTCCCCTCCCCACCCCCCTCTTCCAAGGAGAGCAGTTTCTCCTTCTGGCATCCAAGCTTTGGCTTCATCACCTAAAGCTTTTCCTGTTTCCTTTTCTGTAACAAGGACTCCCACAGCCTTTTGCTAATTGCCCATTTTGTACTGCATTTTGAGCCGATTCTTTCTGCCACCTTGTGGTGGAAAACTGTACAGTCTCATACAATTAGTGATTGCTTAAGCAGTCTATTCACTGCAGAATCCTTCAAGAAAGTGGAAAGCCCAGTGTTATTTCAGTTTGTCCAGAGTTGCTGCCTATTCAAGTCATAGATGTGGCATGAAGTATGTTTGACCTGTCCCTCCATTCTTACCAAGTACTCTTGAGCTTCCACCACTAAGAAACCATCCAGGCTCATGTGTGTATTAAGTAACTCATAACAGACATTGGGTTCAGAAAGGTAATCAGAAGAGCCAAATGGAGATGAAGTGTATGAAGAGTTTAACATCCACCAACTAATGAAATTAGTGGGAGGCTAGCAAAATAGAATCACATTGTCAGTAGCTTTTTTCCCATTCCTGTTGTCTCATGCTGAAGCAAGGTTGTTAAATATAGGCTGCCCCATGTGGAGGCAGCTGCCAGTCACTTGTCTTTTCTGCTGGCCATAAAATATTTTGTTACACTCCTCCCATCAAAGAATTCTATCCCTCATTTTTTCCCCTCCAAGGTGTGTTCATTTTTGGCTGGATATATTTACAGCATGAGAGAACATTTGAGACCTGGCTAATTATTTGAAAATAACCATTTCCTGTACTGATAGGTTCTGCTCTTGGCCCTTTATGCAGCCCAGAGTCTGTGGAAGCTAGCCCAGCTGTTGGTGAAAAGAATGTGTATGCAAGTCATGGCTACGGGGCCTCCCAGAGGCATAGCTACCGAGGGCTGCCTTATGCTGTGAGTACCATCTCTGTTATCTACAGCGGACTTGTATTTCATCCACTTCCTCTCTTCTCCCTGGCTTGTGCATGATTGAGTTGTATATCTTTCTGGAGGACAGCAGCATTGTCAAGTGACCCCTTGTGTATTGCATTTCTAGTATTGGGTGTTGTGTGTGTGACCGCTTCAGCAGAAAGCTTATTGCAGAATGAAATATGTTACTTGGACGTGAGGGGGTGCTCTTCTGTGTGTCTTCAGTGCAGCTGATGGAAACTTCTGCAGCTGTTTGTGTCTAATGAAGATTTTAAAATGTGTATGATGAGAATAAATTTCAGAAACAGGATTTCATACATCTTGCTTCCAGTCTTTCTGTGCTGAATGGTGCAGGATGCTTGCATTAACCCCCAGTTCTATCTTAAGTAAAATAGTTTGCAAAAGGTACACTTAGCAGTTCAGGGCTTTATTGGTCATTGGATAATAAAGCAATCCCTCCACTCAACCCTGTTGTGGTAGATTAAATAGATGTTATGGGACTCTGTAAGCTTGAATTCAGGTCACCTTTCAGATCTCTGAATGCTGGGTAGACTTTCAGGTTCTTCATAAGTGCTCACAAGCTGGGGAAAGTCACCATGCTTCCTCTTCTCCACCACTACCACCCCGCCATTGCAAATAGCACTCATGCAAATATTTGTTTTCAGGATCATAATTATGGAGCCCCTCCTCCTCCGACCCCTCCTGCTTCTCCCCCTGTCCAGACCATCATCCCTCGTGCAGAACTAAATGGCCTACACTCCCATGATGAGGAGAATTCTGGGGACACAGAGAGCTCTTCAGAGGCAGAGTCCATTCCCAGCTGGTGTCACTGCAGTCTTTCTCAAGATGGCTTCCTCATCAAATGTGAGAAGTGCAGGTAAGGTCTTGTCTATATGTCACCTGATCTTTTTAGGGGTGGGTGGTTAATGAGGTTTCTTGATCATTTAGTGGAGTAGTCACTGCAGTTCTTTAACCTTCCACTAGTCATGCCTTGAGCATGTAAAGGAATTTACATAAAATAAAAATGCAAAAGTTCATGATCCACATGATCAAATTCTGCAAGTTCACCAGAAGCTGAATAAATTATGTGATTTATGTAAAGAATTTATATCCTGCTTTCTTTCAGTGAGGGCAACCAAAGTGGTTTACAACATTAAAATAATAATAAAACATTTAAAACAATAAGATGCAGAACAAGTCCCAAGGATCACATGAAAAACACTGTGTTGGTTAAAAGCACCAAGTGTTGGTTGCTAAAGTATTTGTTTTATTTATAAATAGACGGTGCTTCATCAGGAAGGGCAAGTTTAATAAAAGCAGTCTTTGTCTCCCAAAAACCCTTTCAGACCTCTGCTAACTTGGAGCATTTAATTGACACTGCCTTCACCTCTAGGTTTATCTCAGTTAAAGACTCAAATAGAGTGTTGTTTCTAAAACTGAAAACTTGGGACTCATAGGAATCTGTAGACCACACTGGTGGTCTACATTTGCTGAAGAAATGGCCTTGGAACTGGATACATTAAGTTGAGAAGTGGCCAATTAGATTCTGCAGAACTTGATGTCATCAAGTGTCATGTTACTACAAAAGTGGCCAGTTAGATTCAGCAGAATTTCCAGATTCAGTTACTGGGTGTTCCACTGCAACCTATAGCTGTCGCTGTCTAACTTAAAGCAGTATGCAGGGTTCCCCTCTCCCCCTGTATCCATGGGATCCAGTCCTGCTTCCCTGCCACCCTGCAGATACCAAAACTGCAGATAAAAGCAAGCCCTATACTTACTGTGGCGCTGAGCATTGTTTCTCATGCCTCTTCTTTTGTTGCGCTCTTTATTTGCAGCCCTTCATGTTACAGAACGCTAGAGGAAGGAGACAGCTAGAGTGCTAACAAGAAGCAGGCAGCTTTCTGCTATCATTCTGGCTGTCTCCCTCTAGTGTTCTGGTTGACTGTTCCTTAAGTTCCTCCTCACATCTAGTGTTCTGTAACAGGAAGGGCTGCAAACAAAGAGCACTACAAAGAAAGATGGATAAGTAATGAGAGTGTAGGGGGCGGAGTGAAACTGCAGATATGGGGGACACCTGTAGTCTGAAATAGTGAGAGTTTCAAGTCTCTGTCTTTGCAGGGGAATCAGCAGAGGAAAAGTGATTAGACTCCGCCGTCGGAAGCAAGACAACGTGTCAGGTGTGTTCAGATTTCTGGAATTTATGATTGAGCAGTTATCCTGATGCAGTGCTTCATTGCATCTAATAACTCTTTTCCATTGTGATTGCTACTCTGTGCTCCTTCCCAGCCTCCTTGAGGTCTCAGAGATCAGGGCAGGCACTTTAGAAGATCTAGGGGGTACATGTGCAGCAAGTTATCATTGAGAGGAAGGCAATTGGGTTTGCATAGTCTTTCTGGGAAAGAGGTCCAAAGTCACTGTATCCTAAGTACAAGATTTTTCAAACAAAGGGCACATGCCAACATGTTTCTCACTTTAGGTGGAGACAGCAGTGCAACTGAGAGCTGGGACGAGGAGCTGTCTCCATCCACGGTATTATACACAGCCACACAGCACACCCCCACGAGCATCACTCTGACTGTGAATCGGGTCTGTAGGACCAAACCCAAGAAGAGGAAAAGGAACGCAGAGAGAGCTCGTGCTGCACCAAAGGCCAAAAAAATCAAGGTATGTGAAAAGAGAGGGTGGATGACACTTTCTTATACTATACCAGGGAGGTATCAGAAGTCCTGATTCTTGATGTGGAACAGCTGTGTGGGGTTGGTTGGGGAGAACAACCTGGAGCCTGGCAAGTTGAAAGTGCTCTTAGTTGAGTGTTCTAACAGTCTGAGAGGTGGTGTTCAATCTGTACATCCCTTGAAACACATGTTTTAGGTCTGAGACAACTTCTTGATATGAAACTTCTCAAGGCCCAGTTAACCTCAGTGACAAGGAACACTTTTGTCATTTTTGGTTTGGTTGACTATGGCTGGCTATGGCTTTTCATAGCAAGTTCCGACCTAGCTACAGTAATTTACATTCTGTTCACCTCTCATTTGAACTACTGTGATGTACTGTATGTGAGACTGCCCAGGAAAAGCTTCATTTGGTGCAAAATACAGCAGCCAGTTAACTGGGGCTGTCCATTGGGATCACATCACCTCAGTTCTTCGTGAATTGTGTTGATTGCTAATTTGTTTCCTGGCTAAATTCAAGCTCCTAGTTATGACCCTTAAGGTTTCAGTTTGGGACCCTGGGTATCTTTAAGAACTGTCTTCTCCCATATGTGCCTTCCCCTAGGCTCTAGTTGTCACCTTGGGCCTGGCTCCAGGTGCCATTGCAGCACAATGGATGGGTCTTTTCAGTGGTTGCACTTGACCCCATGCAATACCCTTCCCACTGACATTTGTTACCCCTGCACTATTTCAGCAGATTGGTTGAAACTTGGATTTTTGCTTAGGTGGTGGTGAGGATTGTGCTGATAATGGAGATGCTGGGATTCAGTTTATGTTTTTCCTACTTAATGTTTGTAATTGCCTTGGATTGTCATGTGGGAAGGAAGGATTAAAAATTTTATTAACCGAAACTGCAGCTTCTGTTGAATGCACCCTCAAGTAAGTAGGGCATTAATACTTACAGCCATTTGTCTTCTGACAGGCTTTTAGAGAAGGTTCACGGAAGTCTTTGCGGATGAAGGTGAGTATTGCTGTATATGGGCACCTCTGTTCAAAAATATGCAATGACCCTCTGACATAAATCTCTCTCAACAGCCACCAGAAAAGCCCAAGGCCTGTAAAACGCATTGGATGACTTTTTTCAGTTTGTCACCATCCGTTTTTACACCAAGAACGTCCTTGCTTTTCAGGGGAGCCTTGCTGTGCCTTCCCTTATGAGGCTGGGCATGCAAGACCTCGGATTGCATAGTTGTCCTTTGGCCTGGTCTAAGATCATTGTTGATTACAGTTGAGGCAAATTTTAAGGAAAGTTTTAATTTAGTTTCCTATTTGAGCCAAACTGATTGGTTTTGTCTTCTGGTTTGGAATGGTCTCATAAGCATTGTTGTGCCGTTTGCCAGTTACTTTAGATTTGCTAAGCAGATGTCAGAATCAAAATGTGAAGATGCTGACAGCTGAGGTGCCAAGGCTCCCTTAGAATTAGGTGGTGGTCCTAGGCTGCCCTGTCATGATTCACAGTGTTCTTGAGCACTAAATCATCTTGTTGGCTTTTCGTTGTTTGGTACAGAACTCTCCTTCAGAAGCCCATGCCCTGGATGAGAATACAGCGGAGGGATGGGAGAACCGCATACGGCTCTGGACTGATCAGTATGAAGAAGCCTTCACTAACCAGTACAGTGCTGATGTGCAAAATCTCCTGGAACGTCATCTAAATGCCAACAAAGAACTTGTGGACAAGGCTGCTGTGCTGGATACAATCAATAAAACAGAGCTGGCCTGTAACAATACTGTCATTGGATCTCAGATGCAGGTAAACAGTAGGCATAGAAGTGGTAGTAGATCAGCCAGTTGCATATGAAGATGGGGACTCTCGTGTCTTGTCATAAGACACAGGTTGGAAAGGTGCTCTTTTGCTCTTAGATGCAAGCAAGCTTATACATAGGGGAGAACAGATAAGGTGAAGCTCATGGAGGCAGGAAACTACAGCCCTTCTCCCCCATCCTAATTTCCTGCCTTATTAGATAAGATTCTTTTCAGGTTTCAAATCTTCCTGCTCTGGCCAGCAGTGCTGTCTTGAGCATATTTCTTTTGCCTCTGCAGTTCATGGGTACTGGTAAACAAAACATTTGGTCAGAGAGCTTAGGCACTGACTTGCATTTAGTTGCTGTATGAAATGGAGCACCATGCATTGAGGAATTGCCATCCAGTGGGCCCCGAATTCTTCCATTAATTCCTGGCTTTTCCCTTGTAGCTACAGGTCGGGAGAGTGACACGGGTTCAGAAGCACCGGAAGATCCTGAGGGCAGCCAGAGATCTGGCTGTGGATACTCTTATCATTGAGTATCGTGGGAAAGTGATGCTCCGTCAGCAGTTTGAAGTCAATGGGCATTTCTTCAAAAAGTAAGAATGCTAAACCAGTCAGCATGGCAGAAGTACTTTATGGGGCTGATGTGGATGGGAAGGCCCCCACAGTTGCTGCTTCTAGAAGCAAAAATGCTGTGTGCAAAACTTTAAGGGTGTGCATGTCTTTGTTCTTGAAGAACACAAGGTTGGGGTGAGCTAGGGGAACACTGCCCAAACTTTTTAAATCTAGTATAACTTACAGTGCTACTTACAGAGCTCCATGGAAACCACATAAGGTTGATTATGTTTGTCATGAGAATTAGAAGTGTTTTCTTTATTTCCTCAGACCATATCCCTTCGTGCTGTTTTACTCCAAGTTCAACAGCGTTGAGATGTGTGTGGATGCTCGCACTTTTGGTAATGATGCCAGATTCATCAGGCGCTCCTGTACACCAAATGCAGAGGTAAATGTTGTACGGTATTTTGATGTGAAAACTTAGCAGCTCATATTGAGTTTGTGGGTAACTTGGAAAGTAAACCCACTCCAATGTGAAATACAGGGACCTTAAACCAAGACTTTTGTGGATTTCTATAAGACAAGATGCTGGTTAAAAATTACTGCAGTAGTTCTTTGAAATTATATTGGTTGCCTCAGAAAGACAAACATGAAGAGCATGTGGTCATCCCAAAGTGGAACTTAGGTTCATGTACTCCCCTGTTATGGTCCTTTGGGTATCTCTCTGCATTTGCCAGCAGTAGCTCATCTCTTAAGAGCAAAATTCCAAATACTATGAGAAGGCAAAATCTTTCTCTTTTGCATATATACATCTTAATGACCATACATGGCTCAGTAGACAGGTTAGATCAATTGTTCCCAAACTTTTTCATTTGGCACGTCCCTTGTCCTACTGCACCATTGGCCACAGCTCCTCATGAAGGCTACAATCCTATATATTGTATAGGGCAGTGGGTTTTCAATTGGATTCCATAGTTCCCTGGCTTATTTCCGTGGTTCCCCTGGGAGCCATGGTTCACAGTTGGGAACCACTGAGCTAGATGTAGACAGTGAAGGGTGACAAATATTTTGCTTTGCTCTCCTTTCATGGAGGATGTCACATTGTAAAAGGCAAGTGTTACACATCTTGTTATGCAATGCTAACAGTTCTCTGTCTATCTCAAGGTACGTCACGTGATTGCAGATGGAATGATTCACCTATGTATATATGCAGTTACATCTATTGCAAAGGATGCAGAGGTCACCATTGCCTTTGACTATGAGTACAACATCTGGTGAGTCTTCTTTGTGCCACTTGCATATCAGGGTCATACCATTCTTTGTTATCACTCTGCAGTCACCTCTGTGTGTTTTGTTGGAGCCTTTCCTGTATCTTCACTTTTTCTCCATGCATTTCCTGTAACTTTTTATGTAGTAGGAGTACAATGGAGGCAGATCCTCCATGTCTTTCCTAGACATTTAGCATAAGACAAGCTGCCATTCTGTATCTTTGAGAGTGATACTCATATATTGTGTTTGTTTTTTGTGGTGGGCAGCAACTATAAAGTGGATTGTGCCTGTCACAAGGGAAACCGGAATTGTCCTGTGCAGAAACGAAGCCCAAATGTTGTAGAGCAGCTACCTCCACCTATTCTGGACACTCTGATTGGAGCAGAAACGAGGCGTCGGAAAGCCCGTCGGAAGGAACTTGAACAGCGGGGCACTGCTTCAGATGAGAACAGTAATCCACAGGCAGAGGAGGTCCCTGAAGGACTTGCTGCAGCCAGTGATAATGAGGTAAAGCCACCATCATCCTACAGCCAATAGATGTTTGGTCACTAACTCTAGGGGAACTTGTTTCCAAGAAGTTTGACTTCTCCAGGCAACATTTCCAGTGAAATGCTGAAAGTTCTGTTATCGTAATTGTCTCATATCTTCCTTTGATGGTGACTGCTGCTGAGTTCTGTCCTCTTTGACTTTCAGACTGCAAACAAAGAGAAGCAAGAGCAGGAGAAAGAAGCAGCTTTGGACGAGCAGGGAGGCCTCATTCAGAGCAGAAGGGCAAGTACCTTTTCCCCTTTTACTGTTTGTGATGGATATTGTCACTCACTAGGTAGAGGGAACCCATTCCACATTGCCTTCCTAGGGGATGGTCTTGAAGATGCATGATACAACCACCTTGCTGAAGCTAAGCAGATCTAGGCCTGGTCAAAGAGGAAGGCCACTCTATATTATCTAGATATTTCATGTGTGTATGTATATGCATATACACACATGGATTTAGAAGGTACCATGGCTGTAGCAGCGTGGCCTAAGGAAGTTGTTGGTAATTTGATAAATGGTAAAAGTTGCGGAATCAGTGGTGATGTTGAGGAGAAGAGCCAGAGGCTTGGCAGACTTGACCCAGAGCACTGCTGAGGAACATGGGTCCTGTTGAGCAATTCACTAACAGAGTTGTTCAGGCTACCCTGTGGCTTTTGGAAGTAAAAACAGGAAACTCAGCTAATGGTAATTCACTTGTATCCTAAGTTTTGGAACAGGCAGACTAGGAAAGGGGAGCTGGGCCCACATGGGTAAAGCTTAAATGGAAACCTAAAGACAAAGCAGTCAAAGCAAATATCTAGATATTGACTGAGGAGACAACTGGAGGGTGATGAAGAGCTCAAATTGTCCCTAGCATTAGAATGAGTTTTCTTGGTCTGAAAAGGAAAAGAAAAGCAGCACTTGGGTCACTTTCCTTTGTCCTAAAAAGTTTCATTGACAGGAATATCATACTCATCCTGCTTACTGCATATTAAACCTCTCCTATGTGGTGTTCTGTTTGAAATGAAGAAGGATTTTGAGCTACAGTTACCATTTTTGTTCTTGCTAAAAGATATTTGTATAACAAACTTCTTTCTGTTGAACCTTCTGTGGTTTTGGAAACTTTGATCTAAATCTTGGTCCAAAAAAAAAAAACACCCCTGTTTGCAGAGGGGTAGAAAAAATTAACTGTAGATAAAAATTGGTAACCAAACTTGTAGTATTTTCAAAAGGTAAACAATTCCTATTACAGGATATACAGAGGCATAAGGTACAAGTGAGGATAATCTAAAAGGGGGGGGAGAAAAGAGGAAGCTCTGACTCTGCTGAGTCTTTAGTCAACCAGATAAAATTATGTTTGCAATGATGCCTTGTAATCATTGGTACCTCGTAATATTTTCATGTGGTCAAGCTGTCTCATTCTGTTCCGACTCTTGTGGGATAAGGCAACCACCCCCTTACAGTAGTGCATGTGAGAACCAGCTTTAATTTTGTATTTGTTGCACTGAGTTGGGAAAGTTAACATCTCCTCATTCTGCATGGTCTAAGGCAGGGGTGCCCAAACCCTGGCCCGGGGGCCGCTTGCGGCCCTTGAGGCCTCTCAATGTGGCCCTCAAGGAGCCCCCAGTCTCCAATGAGCCTCTGGCCCTCTGGAGATTTGTTGAAGCCCGCACTGGCCCAACGCAGCTTCTCTCAGTGTGAGGGCGACTGTTTGACCTCTCGCGTGAGCTGTGGGACGAGGGCTTCCTCCACTGCTTGCTGTTTCACATCTGTGATGCTGCAGCAGCAGCAAAGGAAAGGCCAGCCTTGCTTTGTGCCAGGCCTTTTATAGGCCTTGAGCTATTGCAAGACCCTCATTCATTCATATAAGTTCATCTTTAATATATTCATTTATGTAAACTTATGTAAATTTATTCAAATTTTAAATGTAAATTAATTCTTTTTTTTCCCCCCGGCCCCCGACACAGTGCCAGAGAGCTGATGTGGCCCTCCTGCCAAAAACTTTGGACACCCCTGGTCTAAGGAATGGCAATTTGGAAAACCTTGGGGTGTTCATTATAACACTACCATTCTGCTGCCTTCCCCCTCCTTTCCATATTGTGTGGTCTGCTTCATGCCCTTAATCTGTTTTCTGCCTTTTTATGCTATTTTTTGACTTTGATTTCTATTTGTGTGCGCTAGACCCGAGAAGATAGGAAGGTAGAAGCCATTATGCATGTGTTTGAAAACCTGGAAAAAAGAAAGAGGAGAAGAGATCTGCCATCAGACCGGAGCAGCACAGATGCTGAGGTGGTGGTTACTGCTGAGACGCCAGAACCAGAGGAAGTAAAATCTGAACCAAACGAAACTGAAGATAGCAGTTCAGCTTTAAATGTTTCTGGACCAAGTGTGCCTGTTAGTGCCAGCAGTGTTGGAGTAAACACCCGGAGGTCTTCACAGGCATGGGTGAGAGGAATGGTCAAGCTACTGAGGTTCAGACCCAGTCACTTTGGTAAATAGAGGAAGTGCTGTAGTGGTTGGAGGGACTGACTTGCTATGCTCAGAGAGAGTGAGACATCGTAGTATGCGTGTGTGGTTTTCAGGCTAAACCTGAAAGGCACAGTACTCAGGTTAGTGAACTGTTTGGTTGACCCAGCATAGTGATTCTTCTCTGGAAATGTTACGTAGTATGGTGGTGAGCTACCAGCTGGGAGCTGCATTAGTGGAAATCTGGCCACTGCTGCTGGACTGTGCTGGGGTTGAAAGGCTCATGTGTCATGTTGGGGAAAACAAGGAAGGTAAGGTCATATTAGGGCATCGCAGTACTGCCTGCAAAGACCAGACATGAGCCCAGTTCTTCAGGCAGACAGTTATGTCCTGCTGCCCTTCGATATATTTCCTTGGACTAAAAATATTCTACTTGACCTCTGTCTCGTAAGCACTTTAAAGCACTGGAGGAAGCATTACATCCAGATGGCATCAGTGTGTTTTTTCCCAGACCAAGCCAGACTGTTCTCTCCTGAGAGTAAATGAGTGAGTGGAGGGGGGAAGCTTCTTACAAATTGCATAGCTTACACTGAAACTTGCATTGCAGGAGGCAGCTGCAGATAAATCGATCTCTAAAACGGCACCTTCAAAACCAACTAGGCCACGGCCTAAAAGCCGTTTTTCCCGTTACCGGAGCAGTTCAGCTCAGCGTCTGAGAAGGCAAAAGCAAGCCAGCTCCCAACAGTCTGAGCAATCGCAGGCAACTCCAGAGGAGGGGAACAGTGTGAGCACGGTTGCAGCAGCAGAAGTCAGCAGCATAGAAGGCCCAGGAGAAGGAAAGCAGTTGATGGGTTCTGACCCAGCTGTGGTCGCAGTTGCAGGATCCCAGGCCAGCCGGGCTTCTCTCAAGTACCCCAAAACAAAAAAGGTAAGTGGAATGTGATAGAACAGGGGTGTCCAAACATTTTGGAAGGAGGGCCACATAATCTCTCTGATACTGTGTCTGGGACTGGGGGGTGGGGGGGGGAGAGAATGAATTTACATTTCGAATTTGAATAAACTTACATAAATGACTTTATTAGAGATGGAACTTATATGAATGAATGAAGGTCTTGCAATAGCTCAGGGCCTATAAAAGGCTTTGCACAAAGCAAGGCCAGGCTTTCCTTTGCTGCCGCTTCTGCATCACAGACGTGAAACAGCAAGCAGTGGAGGGAGCCCTTGTTCTACAGCTCACGCAAGAGGTCAAACAGTTGGCCGCCACGCTGAGAGTACTTGCATCAGGCCAGCGTGGGCTCCAGCAAGTCTCCAGAGGCTCCCCATGGGCTGGATTGGGAGTCCTCAAGGGCTGCAAGTGGCCCCAGGGCTTGGGCACCCCTGTGATAGAAGAACAGGGCTTGTCCCCTCTTAACTATGTTTTGAGCTACCCCTTTCCTCATGATATGGCAGGGATGGTTTTTTTATTTAATAGACTTAAATAGTACAGTCTAGAACAGCAGTTCCCAAACTGTGGGTTAGAACCCTTTGTTGGGTCCCATAGCAGCTGAGCAGAGCCTCCAATAAAAACACAGATGATGGAAAGATCAGATAACTAATTGTCTCAAGTCCTGAGGCTATACAAAAACACAATAGCTGCTAATTGCCCTGCAAAGAGCTCAGCTCCTTGGCAACTGAGCTCCTGCAGTTTGCAAGCAATATAGGAGACAAATGTTTGAGCACCTTTTTTGGGTTATTATTTGTAAATGCTTTTTAAGAACACCTTTTTAAAGTCTTGTAAATCTAGATGGGTCCTGAAAGAGTGACATTTTAAATAGTGGTCCCTGGCCCTAAAAAGTTGGAAACTGCTCATCTAGAACAGTGGTTGCCAAACTCCTACGAAGGAATTGGGAACTGCCTAAGTAGGTGTGGAAGTGGGGCTAAGGCAGTTGCGCAATCCTCAGAATCCCACTATTGCTGCGAACAGAAGGGGGTTTCTTATCTTTTACAAGCAGCACCTACTTAGGTGGTTCCCAATTCCTTCGGAAGCCCAGAGGCTTCATCAGGGCTCCCCAAGCCTCAGTAACTGAAAAAAAGGTTGCAACCCACTACTGGGTTTGCGATCAAAAACTTGAAGTGGGCTCAGATCACGTTTTTTATTTACTGAGGCTTGGGGAGCCCTGCAGACGTGTCTGTGGGGCTCTCCGCCACCCAGATGCTGGCTCTGCTTGTAAAAGGTAAGGGAAACCCCTTCTGTTTCTGCTTCTGTTCCCAGCAGCTGCGCAATCCTGGGGTTCACATCACTTGCCTTCTCCCCTCCCCACCCCTTAAAGGGGCATAGGCCTTTGCTTCCCAGGCTGGTGCGTCACAACCCATCAGTTTGGGAGCCACTGGTCTAGAAAAGGTAAGACTTTGACATCTCCTGATTTATTATGAAACACTTATGTCCAGTCTTTCCCTTACATTTAAGGTGCCCAAGTTAGCTAACACAAAAATTAAAAGAATGCAATCAATAAAATCACATGTGTGAGAATAAAAGTGCAAAAGATAAAACAGACAGCTAAGCAATTCAAATTAAAAGCAGAAGGCCAAACAGAATAAAAAAGTCTTCAGCCCCCATTGGAAGGTCAGAGGGGAGCAATTCTTACCGTGAATTGGAAGGAGTTTCACAATTGTGGCTGCAGCACAGAAAAGTCATAAATTTAGTTCTCAAGTTGAGTAAAATTTGTGTTAATTGGCAAGTCTTAAGAGGTCTTCAACCCAGTTTTAATTATAGGAATAGAATGTTACTTTTAAGAACTGAGAAATGATGCTCTTTGCAACAAGTGACTTTGGTGATCCAGGGAATAGAAGGTTTGGAGAACTTCCAGATTGCAGTAATGTGTCTCAGAATAAGATGACTCTTGAGAAGTTGCAGCCTTAATGATAAATACTGTGTGTCTATCAGAGGCATTTTTCATGAGTCAAATGTAGTATCTGCGGGGTTTCCATTTCGGGGTGGTGGGTACAGGGGAATGCTATTTAGATAGCATGTGCCCATGTCAGGTAGCTTTGTTTACTGTAGTCCTTGCTTAACATTCTTCCTTAACTGAAGAACTAAATGTGCAGGCAACCAGCCTGCATGCTTCAGAGAGACTATCAGGAAGCAGAAACTGTCCTACTTCCGGTTAGTTGCCCTCTAGCATGCAGGATGGTTTCCTGCACATTTGATTGTTCAGTTAAGGAAGAATGTTGAGCAAGAAGGACCTGTGCTGCAAGCACTATTACAGTAAACAAAGGTATTTGTAATGGGCACTCGGGGGACACAGGGTGTTCCTTGGATTCTTGTATCTGCAGTAACTGAAGCTGCAGATACCAGATCCATGGATATGGGGGCCTCTCTTTATATATGCACCAAAGTTGTACAAGAATCATCCTGTTTCTGGCTTGTGCTCATAAGAACATAAGAACAGCCCCACTGGATCAGGCCATAGGCCCATCTAGTCCAGCTTCCTGTATCTCACAGCGGCCCACCAAATGCCCCAGGGAGCACATCAGATAACAAGAGACCTCATTCTGGTGCCCTCCCTTGCATCTGGCATTCTGACATAACCCATTTCTAAAATCAGGAGGTTGCGCATACACATCATGGCTTGTACCCCATAATGGATTTTTCCTCCAGAAACTTGTCCAATCCCCTTTTAAAGGCGTCCAGGCTAGACGCCATCACCACATCCTGTGGCAAGGAGTTCCACAGACCAACCACAGGCTGAGTAAAGAAATATTTTCTTTTGTCTGTCCTAACCCGCCCAACACTCAATTTGAGTGGATGTCCCCTGGTTCTGGTATTATGTGAGAGTGTAAAGAGCATCTCCCTATCCACTCTGTCCATCCCCTGCATAATTTTGTATGTCTCAATCATGCCCCCCTCAGGCGTCTCTTTTCTAGGCTGAAGAGGCCCAAACGCCGTAGCCTTTCCTCATAAGGAAGGTGCCCCAGCCCCGTAATCATCTTAGTCGCTCTCTTTTGCACCTTTTCCATTTCCACTATGTCTTTTTTGAGATGCGGCGACCAGAACTGGACACAATACTCCAGGTGTGGCCTTACCATCGATTTGTACAACGGCATTATAATACTAGCCGTTTTGTTCTCAATACCCTTCCTAATGATCCCAAGCATAGAATTGGCCTTCTTCACTGCCGCCGCACATTGGGTCGACACTTTCATCCACCAATCCACCACCACCCCAAGATCTCTCTCCTGATCTGTCACAGACAGCTCAGAACCCATCAGCCTATAGATATTTTGATAAGTTTTGATTTTTTGCCCCAATGTGCATGACTTTACACTTACTGACATTGAAGCACATCTGCCATTTTGCTGCCCATTCTGCCAGTCTGGAGAGATCCTTCTGGAGCTCCTCACAATCACTTCTGGTCTTCACCACTTGGAAAAGTTTGGTGTCGTCCGCAAACTTTGCAACCTCACTGCTCAACCCTGTCTCCAGGTCATTTATGAAGAGGTTGAAAAGCACGGGTCCCAGGACAGATCCTTGGGGCACACCGCTTTTCACCTCTCTCCATTGTGAAAATTGCCCATTGACACCCACTCTCTGCTTCCTGCCCTCCAACCAGTTCTCAATCCATGAGAGGACCTGTCCTCTAATTCCCTGACTGTGGAGTTTTTTCAGTAGCCTTTGGTGAGGGACCGTGTCAAACGCCTTCTGAAAGTCCAGATATATAATGTCCACGGGTTCTCCCACATCCACATGCCTGTTGAGCTTTTCAAAGAATTCTATAAGGTTCGTGAGGCAAGACTTACCCTTACAGAAGCCATGCTGATTCTCCCTCAGCAAGGCCTGTTCGTCTATGTGTTTTGAGATCCTATCTTTGATGAGGCATTCCACCATCTTACCTGGTATGGATGTTAGGCTGACCGGCCTATAGTTTCCTGGGTCCCCCCCCTTCCCTTTTTAAAGATAGGCGTGACATTTGCTATCCTCCAATCTTCTGGCACCGTGGCCGTTTTGAGGGACAAGTTGCATATCTTAGTCAAGAGATCTGCAACTTCATTCTTCAATTCCTTAATAACTCTTGGGTGGATGCCATCAGGGCCCGGTGACTTATTGATCTTTAATTTATCAATGAGGTCTGAAACATCTTCTCTTTTAACCTCTATCTGACTTAACTCCTTGGTTAGGAGGGGCCGTTCGGGCAGCGGTATCTGCCCGAGGTCTTCTGCCGTGAAGACAGATGCAAAGAACTCATTCAATTTCTCTGCCATCTCTAAGTCTCCTTTTATCTCCCCTTTCCCTCTCTCACCATCCAGAGGGCCAACCGCTTCTCTGGCGGGTTTCCTGCTTCTAACATATTTGAAGAAGCTTTTACTATTCCCGTTAATGTTGCCGGCCATGCGTTCCTCATAGTCTCGCTTGGCCTCCCATATCACCTTCTTACATTTCTTTTGCCACAGTTTGTTCCTTTTTATTCTCCTCATTAGGGCAAGACTTCCATTTACGGAAGGAAGCTTCCTTGCCCTTCACAGCCTCTCTAACTTGACTCGTTAGCCATGCGGGCACCCTCCTGGATTTAGTGGAACCCTTCTTTCTTTGCGGTATACACCTCTGCTGGGCCTCTGTTACTGTTGTTTTAAGCAGCCTCCATGCACTCTGGAGAGATTGGACTCTTTTTACCCTCCCTTTTAACCTCCTTCTAACCAGCCTCCTCATTTGAGGGAAGTCCGCTCGCCGGAAGTCAAGAGTTTTTGTTAGAGACTTGCCTGGTATTCTTCCCCCAACATGCACCTCAAAATGGATCGCAGCATGATCACTGTTCCCCAATGGCTCAGTAACATTTACATCTCTAACCAGGTCCTGCGTGCCACACAATATTAAATCCAGAGTCACCTGCCCTCTGGTGGGCTCCATGACTAGCTGCTCTAAGGCACAGTCATTTAGCACGTCAAGAAATCCGGTCTCCTTATCGTGACCAGAACACAAATTGACCCAGTTTATATGAGGATAGTTGAAGTCCCCCATGATTACAACCCTGTCCCTCCTTGTCACCTCCCTGATCTGTTTCCTCATTTCAAGGTCCCATCCGATTTCTGGTCTGGAGAACGATAGCACGCCCCCAGTATTACATCGCTGCACAAGCCTGGTAATTTAACCCACAGAGATCCTAAGGTGGAGTCGGACCCACCTTCAATCTCTACTTTGCTGGATTCGATCCCTTCCTTAACATAAACAGCCACCCCGCCTCCAACACATCCCTGCCTGTCCCTCCTGTAGAGTTTATAGCCCGGGATTGCGGTATCCCACTGATTCTCCGCATTCCACCAGGTTTCTGTTATGCCCACTATGTCAATGTTTTCCCTTGTCACCAGACATTCCAGTTTTCCCACCTTTGCTCATAGACTTCGGGCATTCGCATAAAAGCATTTGTACACGGAATGCCCCAGGATGGGCTGCTTATTCGCTCCTTTGTCCCCACATCCTCTCATTGTGCCAAACCGTCTATCACATCCCATCATGCTACCTTTCCCAATTTCTTCTCCTGCTCTGCCTTTGTCTTGTTGTTCTCTAACCTCCCCATCCTCATCCCATAGGGATGAGGAGTCCCGAACCGGATGCCCCTCGGCTCCTGTCGGCCTTCCCCCAGGGATCAGTTTAAAAGCTGCTCTGCCACCTTTTTAATGTTATGCGCCAGCAGTCTGGTTCCATTCTGGTTCAAGTGGAGCCTGTCCCTCTTGTACAGGCCCCGCTTGCCCCAAAACGTTCCCCAGTGCCTAACGAATCTAAACCCCTCCTCCCTACACCACCGTCTCATCCACGCATTGAGACCCCTGATCTCCGCCTGCCTAGCTGGCCCTGCACGTGGAACAGGTAGCACTTCAGAGAACGCTACCTTTGAGGTCCTGGCTTTCAGCTTCCTGCCTAAAAGCCTAAATTTGGCCTCCAGGACCTTTTTAAAAGTATCTATATTAGAGGTATATGAGAACAAAAATATCTTTTGTTGTTCAAGCCCAAGTTAAAAGTGAGCACACGTCAGTCAATCATTAAGACAATTAGTCTGTATTGACATTGAGGCCAACTGAAATGAGTAAGACTATAACTGACCTTCCAAGAAAGGGCAGTCTTTTTTGACATTTAGTATTTTTGGAAATTTAGCCAGCACCCCAGGGCCAGAGTTGTCGAATATGCATAAATATTTCTTGTAGTGAGATTCTGCTGAATAAGATAGTATACTGATTTGTTGTAAAGCCCATAATTGGAGCTAAACAATCGAAGTAAAGGTAAAATTCCATTGTTTTCTCAGCAGACCTGTGTTCAGATGCTTCAGAAACCAGCAAGTCTAGTTCCCACAAGTCTAGTTCTTTGTGCAAGTATGGGTTGCAATGAGAATGAGTTGTAGCATGTGGCTAACCAGGTCTTTCTGGGTGCTAGGAAATTCTTCAGGACATGTTATTAGGGTATTTTTATTATGCAGGAACTGGTAGTGCTCATCTAATGTCTAGGAAAGATTTGGAGTGTATTCATGTCTTTTGTTCCCACATCCCCATAGTCTCTTCAAATGAATGTATTCTTACCAGCTCTTTATGTATAAAGATGCATGCTTTCTGCTTCAGTATCTAGTTACAGAATGGCTGAATGACAAATCAGAGAAGCAGGAGTGTCCCATCGAATGTCCTCTGCGTATCACCACGGACCCAACTGTACTTGCTACCACCCTCAATATGTTGCCAGGCCTGGTCCACTCCCCGCTCATTTGTACCACACCCAAACACTACATCCGCTTTGGCTCCCCTTTCACCCCAGAAAGACGGCGGCGACCCCTTCAGCTGGACGGGAACTACAGCTCATGTAAAAAGGTATGTCTATCCCCTGCTGTGATGTTTCTTTCCCAGCATTAACAGTATATATATATACTCCGTTTCTTCTAAAGCTCCCAAAGCGGTTTGAAGTCTAACGCCACCACTCACTCTCCTTCTATAGTGAGATGCTGAAAATAGTTTTGATTTCATATGGAGGGCATTCCCCCTGCCAGCTCTGCCAGTTTCCCAGGCCTGTTCCTGGATTACCTGGCAGTAAAGAAAACTGGTGGCAACCTAGCTCTTCCAACAGATAAGAGATGGAGCCTCTATTCTGGCTTGGGCTGTTCACAGAAAGCGGATCTCCTAACAAATGATGACATCTTTGCAGTGTAATTAGTACTTTGAGTTCTTGCTTGTGTTTTGACAAGGAGCAAGAGCAAGGTGTGAAGTGAGCAGGCAGTAGAACTGAAAAAGAGAAGACTAAGGAAGGGATAAATTGGCAGACAGAGTGCTGCAGTCCTGACTTCTGACCACTGAAATTCCTGTCCAAAGCCTCCTTTTAGTTGATTCTCTAGTAAGCCACTGCATTTTTAAAAACATTCCAAATCACCATAGGGGATAGAAATTTGCTTTCGTTAGTAGAAAATATTTTCGACCAATAAAACGTCAAATATTGCGTCTGATAACAGATTGCATACTTGTATGGTACTCCTTCAGGAGTATACAATTCATATCCCTCTGACAATGTCTGACTTATTCTGTGGCTTTGTTAAATGTATGTTCTGCACTCCTGTCAGAACTGAGCTCCAGCCATTTCCTTTTCGACTGGTTAAACTCTTGCATCTCTGGCTTAGCAGGAAGAGTTGAAACTAGAGTACACTCTCTGCTCATTTGGTTAAGTTTAGAGCATTAATAAACTGTCTTGTGTTTTTAATTGAAAAGAATAATTGTGACTTCTGGCCTTGGTTTTGTGTGTGTTTCAGTGCACGCTCAACATACTTACTTGGCTTAAAGCTCCAAACACATAAAATTTGATTGCATGGGTTAAACTTTCTTTCATACAAGAAAAGTTTCAAGTTCTCATTGCACTGGAAGTGTATTTGAAAGTGTGCTATAGTATGTCAGTGTTCAGGAAGATTGGGATTAAATCTCTCGTGGCATGTACTAGCTACCTGTCCTTCCCAAATGGCCTCCTTAAATAGATGCCTCCTTCCTTAAGTTCCAGCTCCTTTTACTATTCTGTACCTTTTTCTTGTCCTCTTACCATGCCATAGCTTCCCTTAAAAACATCTAGCTTGTGCCCATTCAATTATAGGTTCAACTTGAAGCATGCAAACTAAGTAACCTCATGTGAAATAGGCTTTTAAGCAAATAGCTTTAAAATTTTCAATGCAAAACTTGAGTTGAGTACAGGACACAAGCAGCCCTTCTCATAAACTGATTAAGGTAAAAAGCATATCGCGCGTCCATCTTTATAGTTGATTGATAAGGTGCAAATTGTTGAAGGTGGTCTGTTGCAAGTCTGTGGGAAAATACCAGAAGGGAGCCTGTGCATTGAGCAAGTTTTATTTTTACAGCACTGGATAAAGCAAGCTCTGGAAGAAGGGATGGCTCAGGCTTCAGCTGCTTCCCAAGAGAACAGAACCCAGTGTCTATACCAAAGCGATGAGAGCGGTAGCACATCTGGCATCTGCAAGGAAAATGCAGGTTAGTTGAAATGCCTTCACCCTTCATTTATTCGCTGGGGGTGCTGTGTTATCGATGTCTACCTTGCATGGTCCCAAAGGGCATGTAAATAGACAATCATATCTGATGTACTTTGGGCCACCAAATATCAGCCCAAAGTCTTATATCGGTATTGGACATTAGTGGACAACTATAAGTATAGAAAAGAGAGCCTTGCTCTGCAAACCTTTTGGCACAGGTTTTGCTATAGGTGAGATTTTAAGTAGTGCCACAACTCTCATTGTGTATCCCTGCCCTTCATGACATGGTTGTGTTGTACTCCTGCACATCTCAGCTTAGTTTTTAGTCTGCTGTGCAGGAATGTAAAGGAAACAAGCAGCAAAACTATGCAAGCTGCGTGAGTGAAAATCTTTTTGCTGGGTGGTTGCCCATTCTGACCTCCTTGGCAAGAGGTTAACATGGTTGGTTTAATGGAGACATCCAACCCTCTTTACTACCCAAGAATCCCCCTTCCCCCATTTGGGCTCCTCAGGAACTAGATTTCCTCTTTGACCCCAGGAAGGAGGCACATTGCTTGAAAGCCAGTGCCTTTTGCTTGTCATCTTTTGCCTATCTAACATTAGCTGGGTGAACGGTTGAAGAGCAGGCACCTGGCTACAAAGCAGCCACTCTGCAACACTGGAGCTTACATCTGGGAGCAAAGCAAAAACTGAGTTTTAAAAACAGTAACTTTGCATCTGTCTTTGCAGAGGAAGAGGGTGGCGATCTACCCAAGTCAGGGATCAGTTTTCCAAGGACGGCAGACGAGGCCCTAGGCAGTGTACAGATAACTGTTTGTTACACAAAGGTTAGATTCACCTAAAGCGGACAAAGCGCTAGCTCTGGGAAAATTTATCATTCTGAGTGAGCAAAAAAATGTAGAAGATATTTTAATGTTTCTTCTAAGCGATGTCTGTTGGGGGTAGATTCTTTGAGGCTCACTAAATAGTTGTCTAATGACATTTCAGATGACCGTGAAACAATCAGGCTGTCAAGGGTTTTGTTAATCTGATTAGCTTCTGTTGCTGACTGAAGGAAAGTTGGTAGGACAGGTTTATTCAACTCATCTGCTAATGAATAGTGGAAAAGTGGATCAAATGGCCTGATTGGGTGGAAAACAGGGTGCCTTTTGCACAGGATCATATTTAAAGAATAGTAGAACTTGGAGGGACAGTCCAGGATACATGCAGCAGCTGGTGAAATGGGAATTGTGGAATTTGAAATCTGACTGTAACACTATTCTGATAGTGAGATGTTGGCAAGTAACTTCCCACTATCCATTCACAGTAATCCTGGAGTTGCTATTGATCCAGAGCTTGAACAGTGAGGAGAGGGATTAGAACATTCTTTTTAGTAGAATAGATATGGATAGTGAATCTCCACTGATTAGTTGGATGGTAATGATCCAAGGGCAACTCATACTTTTTGTAAGCAAGAGTCATGGCTGTTAATGGAATGTGGACTAAGTGAGGTACCTTTTTGGATCTTTTCCAGACTGTGGGAGCATCAATAAGCAACTCTTGCACAGTAGGGAGAATATTTAAATATCTGACCATGTGGGCAGAAGTTGATTGCATGAGTCTTGGAAAATATCTAAAGAGTACCAGGAGGTATAGAGTACGTAGATGTAAAAGCATTCCCAAGCCTGTTGTGGCCATGTGCAGCATTAGAAGAAACCTTGGTCTAGTAAGCGAGACAAGATTCTATGTGCAGAAGACAGTGGAGGGCAGATGGAGAATACTCTAGCCCTTTTGAATCTTGTGGGAAAGAACTGGTCTCCCCTTGCTAAGAGCTTACGTTGCCCCAAGGATTGCTCTTGTAAGGACAGTGGGATCTAAATTAATGGGAACTCATTAGTGAAGAGTATTTGTGTGATGGAGCAAAGAATCTTTTTTACTTTGGAGGATAGGTTCAAAATCTTTAGGAACAGATGAGAATGTAAAAAGATGGCCTAGATGTTGTGAAAACAAAACTTTGCTGCATGAAAAAGCACTGTAGAGCTTGTGAGCATGAATACAGGAGATGCATCCGCCATCGTGTTGGATTAGTTTTCAGTTCTTGTTACCTTGGTTTGGATCACTGAACTATCTCAGAGATCCTAGCTGTGCAAGGCTGAGGTCATTGCTTTAGACCAGCAGCTCCCAAACTCTGGGTCCAGGACCCACCAATGGATTGTGACCAATTTTTTTTGAAGTTTTGGAAAACTGACAGGGCAGATGTGTATCTTTATGTGTATCTAGGGTTAAACATGCTGCTACTTTTGGGGGGGGGGGAGAGACACTATTGCCCAATCCCCATTATAGCCACACCCCATGGCATTTAAGAAGTTGGAGAACCACTGCTTTAGACCATACCGCTATCCTGGTGAGGGTGCATTGGTGGAAATGAGAAGGTAATACATAGGGAGCTGGCCTTTGGGCTGCCTAAAACAGTTCCTGAAGCATTTCTTTCCTCTTGCCTTGGTTCAGTTTCAGTAGTGCCTGAAAATGCAGTTAATTGCTGTTGCTCTGTGAATACTGTCCTCACTCCATCACTTCTTGCACCTCATGTTCTCCTTGTTTTATGATAGACTGAAGTATGTGTTGTTACCTTATCCTGCTTTTGTTGTTGCCCCGTTGCTTTTCATTAGAGCCATTTAGCTTGTCAATACTGCAAATGCCATAGACAGCAATTTGAGTATTTGTGCAGATGCTCCCTGGGGCATTTGGTGGGCCGCTGTGAGATACAGGAAGCTGGACTAGATGGGCCTATGGCCTGATCCAGTGGGGCTGTTCTTATGTTCTTATATGTTCTTATGTAGACTAGAAGGCTCAGTAGTGGTAGAATCACCATCTGGATTATGTCATACATTTCAGATTTATTGAGTCCCCTGAAGAAGTGGAAGTCTCGTTACTTGATGGAACAAAGTGTTACCAAGTTACTGAGGCCGCTGTCTCCGGTCACTCCTCCGCTTCCTGATCCCTCAGTTCCTGACTCTCTGAGCCCACACCTCACCACCTCTTCCTCGTCTATGCCGGGAGAGGAGGAATGTCGCAGTGGTTGTGGCATCATCTTCTCACCAATTCCTTCCTTGGCTGCTAGTCGTTGCAATACTCCATTACAGTTTGAGGTAAGCTGGAGATGGGGGGGCATAGTAGCTCTGTCAGCAGACCTAGGACATGTGCACCCAAACTGCTTAGAGGGTCAGTTAACTAACAGGTGTGTGGATGGGTTTAAAATGAAACTTTGCGCTCTCAGAGAACCAGGCAGCAATAAGCTAAAGTTTCCATTCTCCTTTATTGTTACATAGTAATATGCAAATGGCCACAGGCTATTTGGAGGTACGACTGCTCCCTCCTGCTCTCCTTAATCCCAGTTTGTGTTTGTGTTTTGCCTTTCCCATAGCAGCATTGAAAGACTTTGCCACCTTCTGGGCTGCTTCTGTCCTGCATGCACGTTTTAGCAATCCCCATTAGCTACATTGCATCCCACAATTTCCCCATGTGCATGGTGCAGGCATTTGGTTATGTTTCTTATAGCCACTTGCTTCCCTTTTCAAGCTTTTTTTTAAACATTGAGCTTACAAGGTTGGGCAGCAGTGGTAGTTTCGATCTTTGTGCAAGACGAACTGGTGTGTTGGCTTGCCTTGTGAAGTGTCCCATTTCTTACTGCATCCCATTCCTATCTGCGGGCAGCAGTTTAGTGTTTTAGTGCAGGAAAGTGAGTCACTAAACCCTTTAGATTTGCCCTTGGCCAGAGTTTAATGGAAATATTTGTCAGAAAGTGTCAGGTGGATTACAAGCATCCTAGAGTCCTGATTCTTTGGGTTTTTGATCCAGCTGGAGAATTGGGTTTCTAAGCCTGGCTCTGCATGTTCAGGTGATCCAAACTCTGCAATAACAAACAAAATTCTACAAATTGTGTAGATTCTGTAAGTTGAGAACCTGTATTTTCTCATTCTTGGCAGAATTAAGTACTGTTTTCCATAACTTATTCTGCTGTTGCTAGTCCTGGGGAAGGATGCCATACCAGTGGAAGTTATTTAACAGCAACTCTGGCTTCTGAGGACCAAAGTAATCATTACATTGGCACTCAGGGGAAATATTGGGAAAAATAGCCACAGGAAAGAACTGATGTGGATTGATACTTGGGGGCTAGACTTTAACCGTTGCCCCAGCAGCCCTCCCCCATGGATACTATTTGGTAAGGGAAAAAAGCCCTCTGGGCACAGAGGCCATAGGAACTGGGTACTTTAACCAAAGTGGTCTTCTGGAATAATAACTTGGGGTGTTACTAAGAATGTATATTTTGAAGATGGGTATTGGTCCCAATTTGTGCTCCTAATTTTGAGAAGGCGACTAAGGGGGAACAGTTGTTGTCAAAGCAAACCTTAGTATACAGAGGCTTCTGTTCTCTGTAAGAAAGGCAGCTCCCTCTGCTTTGTGTGGTTGATTCTCTTGCCCACCCATGTCCTTTCTTCCCCAGTTGTCTCTGCGGCTTTTCATGTTTGCACCATTCTGCTCCTTCACAGTTCTAAATTTAAAATACTGCTATTCTGCTTTTCTCCCAGAAAATGTTATTCAAGGCACCTTAACGTAGAACCATTTAAAAAAACAATGTCCCCATCTGCATTGTTAAAATTTGATTAAAGTGGGCCAAAGTAGTTCCAGCAGCCATCAAGCAAGCACATTGGTCAGTGAAACTTGTCAGTAAGCTACAAAAACACATCTTTTACCGCCACACATAGTTAATACTAAATTGGTAGGCACCCAAAACTTAGGTGACTAGGACAGCCTTCACTTGGCAACTAAAGAGACCTTTCCAACTGCCAGTTTGAATCTGAAGGACATAGCTCATTATGTTTAGACCCAACACTGTGCCATAGGAAAAATCTGCTTCATAGGCCTCTCATTTTAGTGATGTGAGGTTGTTTTCCCAGGAAGGTGCTGAGATGTTAAGTCCAGTCTGTTTAACCAGATACTTAAATTCCAAAATAGCCTTTTTTTGGCAAAAGGGATTTGGGGCATGGTGACATCCACTTAAACCAGGGGTTTCTTTTTGGTCCAAGGGCCACATCAAATATCTGGCATGGAGCTGAGGGCCGGGAAATAAATTTTTTAATATAAAATTTAAATAAATATGTTGGAGATGGCGCTTAGATAATGAATAAATGAATGAACAGGCTCAGGTTTCCAGGATTTCTCCAAGCACCAACACACACCACAGAAATAAAGCACACACTTTACATGGACTCCCATTCCCCCACCCCACAAGCAGCTTGCTTAAGCTTACTTAATACAGGAGTCAATACCTCAGACCTGCACATCACAGGAAACACCTGGAGTGTATTCTGGGGGGGAGGGGAGTACTCCCTGACCTTCAGAAAGCCTTGAGAAAGTTACTTCCGGTTTTTTGGGGAAAACAAGGAAGTGATGTTTTTAGGCCTTTAGAAGGCGTCCTGAGAGCCAGGGAGGCCGCACACAGCTTCCCTGGCCCTCAGAACACCATTTAGACGCAACCAGTGCACACACCTGGTCATGTTCCTACTGCTCCTCTTTGGCCTGCTATGACTTGAACAACTCTCAGGCAGCCAGCATTTTCTTATTGCGACTTAACAACTCTGTACTATGTCTGGGGCAGAGCTACCAGCTTCTGTAATCCAGTAGGCTCTGATCTTAAGAGTCCCCTTCCCCAGCCTGTTTTTGGCACCTAGAAAGGAGTGTCCCCAGCGCTGAGTACATCAGGCAGAGCCTTGTCCTGTATTGATGGAAGAAAAAAGAGTGACTTCCATGCAGCATTGTGTACCCTTACTGCCTGCTCTGGTGGCCCATCTCAAAGAGCAGCTAGTTAAGTTTTTTCTACACGTTGCCTTCACCCCAGCCTACTCTGAAAGCAAGATAGTGTTTGTGGAGTGGTGAAGTTGCTTATCAGTTCTGACTTGGATGGTCGTGCTATTAGGGTATTGATGGAGGCCTACAAAAGAAAGTCAGTCTTTTCCCCCACCCCAATTTCCCATGTTGTCATGTCAGGCTAACTTTCCTAGGCCTAAATACCCCTGGAGGCTGAAGGAATAGACTCTGCTCTCTAACTTCTGTACTGTCCTCTGGTTTGGATACTAAAGATGTGGCATGAGACACAGTAACCCTCCTGTCTTTCTGTTCTCCATCTCTAGAAGCCATGCAATGTGTTTAGTTCCCTCTAATTTCTGAGGTCATCCCTAGGATAGTGTCTGTTTTCAGAATAGCTGTGGCTAACCTCTGCTTTGTTTTTTTTACTTTTATTTTGCTTCTTGACTTGTAAAAGTAGATGAATAACAAGATGCTTTTCCCTCCTAGAACGTATCCTCCCCTGAGAGTTCCCCTGCGCATAGGCCCGAGTCCCTGTCGCCCGAGGTAGTTATCACACCATCTCAATTGGAGGCGGAGAGCGTGTGTGTGCGTGTGCTTGGAGGGAGGAGGGTAGGGGGGGAAGCAGTGGAGAAGAATAAGAAACTGAAATGGGGGAGAAAGGGGCCAGCTGATTCCTTTCTAGCTTTAGTTGAGCAGAGTTGGGTAGCAAATATCAGTTAATCTTTCTGAAACAAGGTTTGGGGGTGTCAAGAAAGAGAAATTGAAGTAGCCAGGGTTCAGATGGCAAATCTCCAATCTCTTAATTGCTGGTGGCTGATCAGGGCCTTTTACAAGAATGTGTGTTCTCTCTGTTAGGCTCAGTCATATCTTCTTGTTCCTTTTCAGCATAAATAGTCCTACTATGTCAAAACCCTATAGGCTTCAAGATTCAGTTTCTGTACTCTATGAAAATCCATGAATAATAGACATTTTGGCTTTTTGCAAAGTTGGGAGACTGAGGATAGGGAGGGCGCGGTGATTGAAGGCATATTACAGAAGCAGGGGTATTTTGTTTATAGTGTAGTGTGTGAGGTTTTTTTATAGTTGGCTATAGTTTTCATGGAAAAGCCGTATAAAGATAAGTGCATGAGCAGGGAATATACTTAGAGGCCAAGTTGCCATTCACAGTGAAAAAACTTTGGTGCTTTTTGCAGTCTTGATTGCTCTTTTGCCGGCTTCTTGGTCAGAACTGGAAACTTGTCAGGGTCCCTGAATATGACTGAAGTGTGACAAGGGGGCCCTCCAAATTAATGTTTATGTATGAAACAGCCCTATGTTTGTCTTCACTCGTTGCTCTGATACAACACAGAGTGTGGAGTCTTGATGTTATATGGATAGGGCCCCACTCACTTATTCACATGGCCAATTTTTTATCCCACTTTTTTCAATTGGAAGAACGCTCAAAGCAGCTTACAAACAATGAAATGAAATGGTAAAAAAAAATACATAAAGGCAGCGGGGAAACCAAACTGGCAGAAAAATCATTAACACAAGTCCTATTCATGCTGTGTTTTGAACTAATGTACCATTGCGGTGCAGAGGCAAAAAGCTTTATTCCCTCCCTCCATAGCAGTTGTCGGGAGGAGAAGCAACTCAGTGTACTGGTGGGTGTAATCTGAGGAACTTGTATATTTCCCAAACTCAATATATTGGCACATCATGCATTCTTACCCAGAACTCTGTTTTGCTGCTAATGGGCATACCTTTCATACCTGTATAGGTGAGATGAATTGGCTCTAGGTTCATAGGCTGTACACTCTCAGAGTTGTATTGTAATGAGAATGAATTGAAAAACTAGGTTTATACTCTTGTGCCTTATTTTGATCAGAGAATTTGTGGTTTCACATTTAGGATAGTGAGGGGCTTTAGTTATGTAGAGATGGGTGTTGGGGCAATAGAATGCATGAAGCAGTGCAGGGCGCAAAACCATCACCTTTGTTGAATTGGTTTAAGAACTACTACCCAAATGTTATGAAAATTTTCCCTTGCTATAATGGGAGCTAGAAGCCTCTTTGAAAGATCCAGGACTCAAGGCAAATGTTCTGTATACTACAATTTCTGCATTCCGCATTACTTCAGGCTACATTGGTTTGTTAAAATCTTTAGAGAGGAAGAGATCTCTAGTGTTGTCAAGAAAGGTGTGCTTGCAGTGTGTGGCTGCGATAGTTTTAAACAAAGAGGTTGGCTGGTAAGAGTACCTGGTGTGTGGTGTACCTGTTTGCATTGAACTTTTTGTTGATTCTTCACCTTTTATTGAAATGGTTGTGACGTTATATGCTAAATGATGACTTCTTGAAAATATTTGAGGGCTCATGTGAGCAGCAGAACCTCCATCCAAGAAAGTGGAGGGGCCTTGCAAACTCTTGCCTCCAGAAAGTCTGCAGCATAGAGTGGCTATGCAGCTAAAAACAAGCAGGAAGGAGAGCAAATCAGAACAGGAAGAGGTTGCTGTGGGTTGGGAACAAGGAGTGAGAAGGCAGCGAGGGCTGTGTCCATAGCTGGGAAATCTTTCTTGACTTAATGTATTTCTCTCTGTCTGCCCCTTTTCACCTGGTTCTCCATCCCATTCAATCTCCTCTCCTCCCCCCTCCCTTCCCATACCCCCTTGTTGGCTATTCTAGCTCTGCCTCAGGACAGACCTTGACATGCAGAAGGCAGGATTCCTGGATGCCAGCAATAACAGCTGCCCAGAGAGGCCATTGCTGCTCCATTCGGGGCATTCTGATCCAGCCTCCCAACCCTTGGAGACCAGCTTCCCAGGAAAGAGTGGAGAAGCCCAGACGCTGCTAAGAAGCTCTGATCAAGCTTTTCGGACAGAGTTTAACTTAATGTATGCCTTCTCCCCTTTGAATGCTATGCCTCGAGCAGATGGATTGTTACGAGAATCTCCCCAGATGGCTGATGGGAAGCCTCTGAACACAGACAGGGGTTGCTGCAGCTCTCCTGCAGAGGGGTACTTTGGTAGACATGAACAGGCACTTCTTAAAGAAGCCACACACGGATCCATGGCCCCCTGCAGTGAAAGGGCTTGTGAAGGAGTTAAATCTGCCCCCCAGAACCCACCACAGCGGAAAAAGGCAAGTATTCAGCATGGCTGAGGGCATGGCAGATGTTGTTGAGAAGAAGGAAGACTTGAAGTGGTGGGAGTGGGGAGAATGTGCATGAGGAAAAAAATTATACAGAAGGATACAATTTGGAGGGTGCTGAGAAAAAAGCATGCCCATTACAGTGTATGAGAGCAACAGCTGGGGAATCTTTCTGTCTGAGGTGGAAGTAGACACTACCTTGAAATTCAGAGGTGTGCAGCAGGTGAGAATACGGGGTATTAAAGGAGGTTTTAACCCTTTTCTGCCAGTCCACAAGTGTTCACTTTTGATCCCTGTTGCATGTATGCAATGTTGGGCGGAAATGGCTTAAGCTTTCCTTTGTCCCAGGGAGTGTAATTGGTTTGGCTGGATTTTTCAATTCAGTCTACCTTGTACCTTAAAATCAAATATCTGGCCATTGTGTGAATTCTGGGTCAGGCTCAGTGGCTCCCACCAGCCAAAGACAGGAGAACAGCTTTCATACTTGTGCATGATGCAAGAAATGTAAGGCCCTGTCAAGCTTATCTTGAAGTTTGCACATCAGTTGGAACCCCTATTGCATTTCAGGTACTCTTAAGTAGAGGTGTTTGTTTCCAGTGAGTAAGATATGGTTACAGCCTAAGTCCTACTGGACAAAATGGGCTTACTTCTGAGTAAAATAACAAAGTTTTGAAACTCCTTTACCCATAAGTGGAGGGCTTATTGCCTATTTTTGTGAGTGACTTGTACTGAAAAGAGCCCATCTGATTCATCAGCTACCCTTTCACTCATACTCATGGCCAAGCTAATTTATAGCCTTTCTCTTCTAGGTATCTCTGCTGGAGTACCGCAAACGGAAGCAAGAAGCCAAGGAGGGAGGTGATTCTGCTCGATGCACTGGGACACCTACTCGCCTGGGCAGCAGTTGCTCTGGGGCAGATGTGGATGCTGGTGTTGTGCATGGCTCGGGGGGCCGTGCCCTGGCCTCCCCACAACATGGGTTTTCCCCCTCGCACTCCTCCATGTCTCACCTGGAAGAAATCAGCCCACCAGAAACAAGGGGGAACACACACTGCAAATCCCAGGACAGCATCAGCAGTAGGTGGTGAGTGTTAACTGGCTGCTTTGGAAAATGTACAAAAGCATGAAAGCTTGCAGGGAAAGGTATGTTCCATCTTGATCATACTGAGGTTGAGATGACAGTGAAGCATTCAGGCTGACATGTCAGACAGTTGGCAATGCAGAATTGGAAGGAGGGAGAAAGTTCTGGGATAAAGAGGTAGAGCTTAGTATTGTCAGCATTTAGGTGTATTTGGAAGCTGTGGAATGTTGAGGTCTACACACAACATGTAGAGCAAGAATAGCAAGCTGTTAAGAACAGAGCCTTGAGGGATCCTGGCATAGGGGTAAACAGGAAGAGTAGCCCCCCAATACTGAATGAATGGATAGGTGAGAAGAGAGCCACTTGAGGACAAAATTTCAAGACCTAAGTCATGAAATGGAGCAAAAGAGTGATGATCTGTATCAAAGACTGCAAGGAGGTCAAGAAGGATGGGGACAAAATGGAGAGAGCAAGAAGATCTGGGTTTTTTATTAAGGCTGTCTTAGTGGACTAGAAGAAGCAATTGTCAGACTGGATGGAAGCAAAGTTAGAGGTGGAGAAAAGTAAGCAGCATATTCCAGGAGTTTGGAGACAAAGGGTTGCAAGGAGACTGGGGTGGTAGCTGGAGAGAGAGGATTTAGGTGGTGATGTGCTGTATGGCTGAACAGTCACAATAGAAGTCTTCCTCCCCAGGAAAGATTGCTCAGTTCTCTTGTGGCAGCTGAACTGTATACACTTTGTATCCCAGTCTTTTGGACTTACTATGATAAATTGAATTATGTCACTTTATTTGTCTCCAGAATTTTGTGAGATAAGTTTTGCTGAGAGCAATTGTGACTTATCCAAGATTGTCTTTTCAAAGTTCTGTATTAGAGTTGGGCTTTTCAACCTTGCTTCTTTCAAACCCAGCAAGCTAGCTAATATACCCCACTAGTTTTCATCCCTTCTGATCACACCATGATTCATTGATTTACCTTACGAACTAGCATTGGATTTGCAATTGCATCATACTGCAGCATTTAAGGCATCCATCAAATTTCTGGAGAATTGCAACTATTTTCCATAATGCAAATTAAGGAAAACTTCTTGCCCTTACGTTTATAGAGAGTAGCTTAAAAAGGAAAGCCTTATCAAAAAGAGTCACAGGGATGCAAATAGATTTTAAGATGTCAGAGCACTTTTCACAGCTGTCTGTCTCTTTGCTGCAATCTCTACTTCTCTGCTTCAGTCTGTATTCATTTATTATTATTGATTTGCAGAATTTATACCCCGCCTTTCCACTCCAGAAAAGATCACTCAAAGCGGCTACTTTTATAATTTATAAATTATAGAGCTGGTGATCAGGGATCCAAGATGATGAGCCACTCAGCAACAAGGGCCACAGCAAAGAGTCATACAGCCTCCTGATCCACTGGCGAAGAGCCACAGGCAAAGAGCCCTTTGGCTCACGCAAAAGGCTCGTGCCTCTGGCATACCAGAGGCCGATGTACCTGAAGACGTGGGGAGGAGAAGGAGAAAAGGCAGTTGGGGTCCAGCAGCCAGCCCACAGGTGTTCCACTCCTTCTCCTTGCCCTGCTGCAGCCTGCTGTATTCTTGCCAATACCCTGGGTGTGCCAGTGTTCTGTCAGTTGCGCTTCCCCATTTGCAAGTAGAACAGTACGTACTTTTGCATGGGTTATACAGCCACGTAAGTTGGTAGTACTACTTTTGCTGAACAGTCTTAACCCAGTTTGTTTTTAAACTAAACAGCAGTTATGCAGTTTGCAGTTGTCTACATAAGAGCTACTTTACTGGATTGGACCCTAGTCTGGCATTTGGTTTCCAAGAACAGCAAACCAGACCCTTTTGGGAAGCTCATCCATCAGAAACGTTAATATTGGTGTACTCAGATGTTGATCAGTTCTCTTCTCCCAACTCTAGTTGGCAACACTAATTACCTGAGCCAGTTAATCTCATCCTGAGGGGACACTCCATCTGCCTTTGCATGCAGCTAACTGATCTTTTCTACTCCAGACCATACACTGGGGGCAGGTGCTTTCAGTCTTACTCCATGCTTAACCAGAGCCTCCACAGCTTTGCTGCATTCTGCAATATTGACATTCAATTTTCATTTTTAAAGAAACAAAGTTTGTGTCTTTTCAGTTGCCAAGAAACTGCCTTTACAATCTAAGCAGATGTGCTGCTGTCCTGTTATTCCCGCCTTGCAGGAAACTGTCTCTCCAACCAAACAATAGCAGCACTGAAGGTGTGAATCCACCCCTCCCACACTCCTGCTTACCTCTGTGAGGTGTGAACTGGTCCCCTTCCCCTCTCACCTCAATAGGATGTGGATGTCTAACTAGCTAGTTTGTATGAAAAAGCAAGCAATGAAGACATGACAGGTTCATGGCAAGAAAAGTACAGCATGTGACTGATAAAACATTGAACTCAAACTTTAATTTATGGGTAGATTAGATTAGATTTTAGAGGTAATTTAGGTAATTTAGAAATTAATTTAGAGGTAGGTAGGTTAGAGGTACTAGGTATTGAGGGAAACTTCTTAAATTTGAATTGTAAACATAATTTATGAGTCTGCTAACATTCTGGCTTTCCTGAGTATTACCAATATGTAAATCACTTTACAAACCTATTCTCATTAATTATAAGTACCCTGCAAAGTTGTTTTACTGATAGCAAAATGAAATTGAAAGACAGTGATCTACCCAAAGCCCTTCTCAGTGAGTCCAATTCCCATTGGTTTAATAATAAGTGAAAAAAATCTATATCAGACATGCTTAATTAGATGAAAAAATGCATTTTTCAGTTTGAAATGGCCTTGGTTCAGCAGATTATGGTGACAGCTGCAGAGCCCTTTTTCCTCCAACCTCTGTGTTAACAGAATCTCTCTTGTACAGCCCTTGGTGTAAAAGACACTTCAACCATGGCACTCAATGCTCTTTGTAAAGGTAGCCATGCCTCAGGACTCTTATGACCAAGATTATTCAAGGCCACTGAATATAGGTTGAGTGTATATCTGAAAATCCCAGGCAATTCATTCCACACAAAATGGATAAAAAAGGATATTTATTCTGCAGACAAAGTTCAGTAAATAAGTATAAAGATAGACACAGGACCAGTTAAAAGAAAACATTTCTAAAATAATCTCCCTCCTAGCAGAGTGCTGCGAAAGAATAGGAAGCGACCCAGGGACAAATAGAAGAACAAGCAAACCCGAGCTCCCAGGCCCTTCCTTTTATACCTCGTCCCTTTCTCCTGAAAAGCTTATCAAGACTTACCCCATGAACTCAGCTAATACTCCAAGTAACGACAATCACCTCCCCTACAAAACAGCAGGATCCGAGAAACTTAATGCTCTTCAGTCTTCTACATGTTCTTGCTTACCAACCCTATATCTAATTGCTATATCTTTATACTTTCCCAGAGCAAACCATCCTAATTCATGTTGGACCCATAGCTAAGATTTTAATTTGGCAAAATAGCTACAGTCTAGTTGGATATGCTTAACTTGAGTTAAGCTAAGCAATTGTTAAGATGACTGCTTCAGCCTCTCTTAGTCCAGGGTAGTTGCCATCTGCTTCCCCTGAAATGTTTGAGGTAGGCTGAAGAACCTACATTGATTACAAATGTATTTGCTTCTAGTGACTGGTCTGTGGCCACTATTTAAAATAATCTCCAACATTTGGTATAAATAATAAGGCTTTCATGGCCAGTATTCATGACATTCATTCAATGTCAAGACTCTACCATGTCTTAGAAATAAACCAGCACTTGCACCTTAGGGCAGCAAGTAAAGTGCAGTGTAGTGTATGCATAAACCCTAAGAAATATGTTGTTAATAGAACTTGCATCTCTGTGGGAAGAGACAACAAAGCAGATCCCCTCTGGACTTGAGGGGACCTTTTGGCATTCTTCTTGTTGCCATGAAGTAGTGAAGGGTTCCATTGCTGTGCTCTTTCTCATGCCATCTTCCCCCTTTTGTGTCCTGCTGCAGGATGGTGCCCACTTCAGTGGAGCGACTCCGAGAAGGTCGTGGCATTCTAGAAAAAGTTTTACGCAGCAGTGCAAAGATATGTCAGAGAGGAGAGCCCTCTCCCACATGTGACAGCTTAGGGGAGAGAGAAGTGGGTAAGTGGAATTATAGAGTTGCTGTTCTGTCTTGTGGCAAAGGTTTGCTTGGGAAGGCAGAAACCATGGGCTTGGCTTTTCCCCTATAGTGTCCAGTGCCATCTCTGCCTGATGGAAGCCTGCATCACTTCAAGCAGGCTGTTGAGGACAGTTCAGTAAGCATCTGTCTATTCTGACTCTGAGTCATATGCACAAGTCCTTATAACGCTACATATTTAAAAATGGGGTGGAGGAGGAGAGAATAATTCCTTTGCTAAGCTATTCGGCTTACCAGTTTTCCCATTATTTGCCCAGGCTTCAAGTTTCCTAGAAAAGGCTTTTGAAATTCTGTAGGGGTGGGGGTTTTCTTCACACTCTCCCACTATAAGGAAACTCTCATTTGTTCTCCTGATCCAGGAATATGCATCTTGTAACACTTGCTAACTTCTGCATGCTCTGCCTTCTAGATGCTGTGGAGGGAGACTTGACAGATCCCCTCAGTTCTGCCCTCAAGGGACCAGCTGTTTACAGTCCTTCTCGATATAATTACCAGGTATGAGAAGCAAGATCCTGCTTGCATCAGTCTGTGTGCAGTTCAGTGCTCTTTGACTCAATTGTGACCCAGCCTTAAGGGAAGTTGTAGCTGGACATTGGATATTGACTCTTTTTGTCTCTTCCCTTCCAGCTCTTGCAATCTGACAGCCCACGAGCTGAGTCACAGACCCTCCTTCAGAGTTCCTCCCCATATCGAGGGCATCCTGCCCCATCCCCTGGATATAGTTACCGGTCTCAGTCACAGAGAACAGGTCACCTCTCCTCTCACAGTTCTTCAGAATCCTCCCTTTCCTCCGTCCCCTCAGTCTCCACGGACTCTCCAGCTCTCTTTGCAGGGAATTCTGGGTATTATAGCAGCCAGCAGCACCCTGGCAGTGGCGTCCTGAAGAAGAGCTGTCCCATAACCGCTGCTCCTAGTCCTGCCCAGACAGCTGCTGCAGACTGTTTACCCTCTTCTGAATCAGGGTCTCATCCCTGTGCAGGAACTGCCAGCTGCACTTCTTCGTCGAGACCCTTGCAGTTAGACTTGCGGACTATCAACCCCCCTAGCTCCGGGCAACCTGCTGTCTATCAGAGTTCCAGAGCAGCAGCACTTTCCAACTCACAGCACTACTCGCACCGAGGGGGAGGAGGCAGCATCCATCCATACAGACTGCAACAACTTCCAGGGTCAGGTGTAAAAACTCAGACAGGCCTCTCTTAGGGCTGGACAGAATAGCCCACCATTCCTTCCGGCAGCAGTTTGCGGGGGAGTGATGCTGGAATGGCAGAGGGCCAGAGGCTGGGGCTCTGGGATGTACAAGCAAAAGAGAACACTGCCAACCACCCCTGGCTTTCAGAGGAGGAGGTGGCGATGGCGGCGGCAGCAGCAAAGTCTGTAGCAAAGCATCTCCCTGATTTCTGGGTACGTTGTAGAAAGCAAATGGTGCTGAGTGGCATGGTCTCTTCTACCTGTGCCCGTAGCTGTAGTCATCTGGGCAGGTAGGAAAGCTTGAATACGAAACCAGTGCAAATCAGAAAAATAGGGGAGGGGGAAATGGGGGAGGGGGGCATTAATCTAAATCCCAAAGTGCTCTCTGCAGGGTTGGGTTCCCAGAATGTTCTGGGATGGGGAGGGTGGGGGGTGTAGTCCATTCTGATCATTCCAGTTGCAAGCAAGAGCATTTCTGGTGTCTGGGCTCTGGGTAGAGAGCTGTGGGATGGGGTTGGTAGCAGTGTGCATGTGTGCTTGTGTGTGTGGGCTGAGAGGATGTGGGAGGGCAGGGCATGCACACAGATGAGACGGTGTCCTGTGTCAGGGGACCCAGGCATTTACTCCTTGACAATGAAGGTTTGACCAGAGTGTTCAATAGGGCCGTGGCGGTAAGAGCATGGTGACCTTACATTTTGTGGCTGTCCTGGAATCTGTTTGAATAGGGAGGTGGTGGTGATGGTGATGATGATGAGAAAGGTGCCTGATCTAGTGGTGGTGGTGGTGCTGCTGCTGGTATCGAAAGCATCACAGAGTGTGCGAGAGAGACCTGCTACTGCCCACTGAGGTCCAAGAGCAGCACCAGGCCTGCTGGATGCTCAGTCAGTTCAATTCCATACAGTTGCCAGCTTTTCTCACTCGTTTACTGTACTATCAAGCGTGTGTTTTTATTTATCTAATTTTATACTCAGTTATAACCATAGTAGGCTAGCGAATATCAGGCAGGTCTAACCCCGGTGCTGCCGTGGACCTTCTCCTTTCCTCTTGGACAAGATAATGCTGTGAGCATGTCTTCCCACTTTTGCAAATGCACAGTCTCTCTCCCTTTTGGTTTTTTCTTTTTTTTCATTTTTTTTTTTTAAATTAGGACTGTTACAAGTTTCTCTAAACTCACAACTGAAATCAGGTGTTCATGCAACTTAGGGAGACTTCTAAAATTATCCAAGCAGAGAAGAGAAAAATACCCTTTCCTCAAAGTGTCTGGCTGTGAGCGTGTTGGGGATGGAACTTGTCACCCAGAAAGCGGGTGTCCTATATACTGTATAAAAGGGTGTCAACTTTCACAGGGCCTTGCAGCCTCCCTTTCTGTCATGCTGAGCATGCCTTGTGAGGTGAGATTGCATTGCAAGAGAGATTTTGGAGAGCAGTGGGCAGAGGTGAGGCGCTCCTGTGTGCAGGGGGTGCAGGGAAGGAGCCACCAAGAAGTGGAGGAGTGGGCTGCGGCGCTGCCCTCAAGTGGAGTTGTACACTGTGCTGTAACATTTGAACTTTCACAAGAGATGTAATAATTTTGATAATAAAAATACTTAACTTGAAAATTGTTCTTCTGTTCTTGCGGTTTCTGGGATGATGTTGGTTGGCTGAACTCTTTGATTTCATGCTGGCAGGGCACCACTGAGTTTTGCTGCACAGTTGTCACAAGCACACTGCAGTCCGGTGGTTCCATCTCTTTGCTCTGGGGGCTGAGAATTTCAGAGGATGCTTCTCCCCAAGTATCCACATGGCTGCCAGGGATCCACACAGACTTGGTTGGCCATAGAACAGCTTTTCAAGAGCAACATGGGGTGGTCTGGAAGCAAGTGGTAGTTGCCTTTTCTTGTGGATGTTCTTGGCCTTTTGGTTCTGCACAACAGCACTGAGCGTGGGTGCTTGTCATAACAGTGTAAAAATATGGCACACCTTTCCCTTCAGCTTGTTCGGGTCATACGATGATGTCTGTTGAAATCCCACAGGTGCTACAGCTATAATCTGTGGCAAAGGTGATATATCTTAGTGTTCCTGCCTGCCTACTATTACTATGATGCACATAGCCAAAGCATGTGAGGTTTTAAATCCTTTTTATCTTCCTGTTCCCATGAGCAGCTCAGTTATTCTGACATCCCAGAGGCTTTTTGGGGCCAGGGATATTCTGTGCTCAGACTTTTGGGGGTGGTGTTAATCATCATTAGCACCTAGAAGTGAACTTGGAAAAACATCGGGGAACCAGTGCAGGCACTAGAGTACTGCTATTATGTGTTTCTGGAGATCCATCTTTTTTGGAAGGTGCAAGCCACAGCATTTTTGCACAAAGAGCCTCTGAACTGTCAATAGCAACCTTACATCAAGTACATTTATGCTTTTTTCCTCTCTTGTTCTACAATGAAAGTCAAGATGGCATACATGGGGTTCACAGGCCATCACCCATCAAAGCACTGACCATACCTAGACCTACTTTGCTTCAGCAAGATGGCTGTATCATGTACCCTCAAACCATATCCTGTTTGTACTACTGTAGAGTAGTACTACTCAAAAGGTATGAAGGCATGAAAGAAGTTTACTACCTTCTACATTTGTGCGAAAAGCCCACAGCCTCATAGAATAGCTCTTGTAGAAAGCATTCCAGGCCAAGCTGCAACCTGGATATCCTGCTTCAATGAGGAATCAAGGAGTGTCTCAGGTCTGTGAGCCTTGTGTGGTCAGAGGAGATTTAAGTCCACGAATCAGATACAATCCAGTTGCAGTGCCTGCCAATCACCACTTTGTGTCTGGATTTAATTTCAGATGATTTGCATGCAGTCCCCAACTGTTCTCCTATGCTGAGAGATTGCCAATGCTACCAGAAAAGGGATGAGAGCATTGGATGTTATCAGTATACTGATGGCATCAAATGTCATGTCCCAGTACAATTTGAGCCAGTCGATATCTCTTACTCATATTAAACAGTAGACACAAAATGGCACCCTTTGGAACCCGTCAGAGAACATCTTGGACTGATGACGACCGCGCTGAGAACACGGGCAAGCCGTGCAGGAACATTTAAACTGTATTAAATATCCAGAGTTGTTTGCTGTCATGAATTCAGAAAAGCATCTCAAAATTCAATATACAGACCCTGAAATGCAAGATTCAATTGAGCTGCTACCTTTTAGCTATCAAATCAGTTTTATTGTATGCGAACAATAGTCTCCAAAGCTTCTGCAGGCTGTTGTCTGGACAACCTTACACCTTTGAGAAATGTGGATTCAAATGCTTTGCAAGTGTGCGTGACTGTTAGTATTCTTAAACAGTATTTTTGATACACTGTGGGCGGATGGGGGAAATGGTCAGGATTTCTCATATGATGCGCCGGGCAATCAAAGAAAAATCAAATGAGGGATATTGCTAGATGTGTTTGTTTCCAGTGAGTAAGATAGGATTACAGCCAAGGTCTTACTGAACACCAGGATGTAGGTCTCTTGTTATCTGGTGTGCTCCCTGGGGCATTTGGTGGGCTGCTGTGAGATACAGGAAGCTGGATGGGCCTATGGCCTGATCCAGTGGGGCTGTTCTTATGTTCTTAACACAATGGGCTTACTTCTGAGTAAAATGAAAATGGTGTTATTTAAACACCTCTACTTATTGCTTGTCTGATTCTGTTCCCCAGTCCCTTTATCTCTGAGGTGGCTTTGGTTATGTGGTAATCCACAAGGTTCAATGACCTTTGCAGCTATGAAGTAGGTTGAGACTTGCTCTGTCAAATAGAAAAATTCAGCTAATGTCAGACTAAAATGCTTAAATGCAGGAAGTCTCAGATTCAGTCCACGGCATTTCTAGTGAAAGGAATAACAAGCAAGATGAGGAAAACCTCTGTCCCATAGCCAAGTTACTAGCTGTAAGAATAGTCAATAGATTAGTGTTTCTCAAACTGGATCGGGACCCACTAGGTGGGTTGCGAGCCAGTTTCAGGTGAAATATTCATTTCGATATTTAATATATTAGACTTGATGCTACCATGGAATGTGACTGCATTTGGGAAAATGTGACAGATCTGTACTTTTAACAAACTACTATGTGTATTCTTTTAACAATGATTTTAATTGTGTCTTACTCCTGGGTAAATGTGGGTAGGATTGTAGCTGGGATTGCAACCTGGGAGTAAGTCCCATTGACTCTAATGGGGCTTACTTCTGAGTAGACATGCATAGGATTGGGCTGTAGGATTGTTAAAAATTTCCCTGCTTGATGATGTCACTTCTGGTCATAACATCACTTCTGGTGTGTTCTGACAGATTCTCATTCTAACAGTGGGTCCCGATGCTAAATGTGTGAGAACCACTGCAGTAGACCATCCAGTGATCTGACACGGTATAAAATATGTAAGGCCTAGCGTGTGAGCAAGTGCTGCTTGGGCTAATTGGGTGAATGCGCATGTTTGCAGCCAGGGTATCACTGATGACAAGGCTATAATTGTGATGCAGTAAGGACTAGAGTTCTCTCTGACAAGGTTGTACATGGACAGGCAACCTTCTTTGCCTAGTTCAGGGGTTTCCAAACTGACCCAGGCCTGCCACAAGATTTTATCTGGCGCACAGCAACTTAAAATATTTTCAAACCACGCAGTTGGACACATGCAGATCCGTCTGCCGTACTCCTTTCCATACGGCCGGAGTGGTGTCAGCCTGTCTAACCCTCATTTTGTCACATTTCTCTAGTTCTGAATCCTATTGGGTTGATTGCAAAAGATCCAAGTGAAATTACATTCATTCTTTTATAAAACTGATTTTTTTCAACCCACAAAAATGTGTAAACTATATGATGTGGCCCTCATACGGAAAAGTTTGTAGACCCCTAATCAAGAGTCCATAAGGGAGCATGTTTTGTAGATTATGATGGTGCTCACACTTGTCGATTGTAGCACACGTTCCATTGGGGAATTTTCTCTCTTCCTTGAAATTGCATACTCCCCATATGCCAGGGCATCTCTTACTGAGGCATTGCGACACCCCAGTCGCAAAGAGGGCCCGGCTTCTGCCCCCTTAAGGGGCAGGGGGAGGTGGGGCACGATCGCTGTGCTTTCACTTTTAGAAGGCTGGGAAGCCCCGCAGACACTCACGCAGCGATGCTGCAGTAGGGACTGGTGAATACATGCCAGTCCCTGCAGCCCCTTTAGCCGTGCAGTCCTGGGGATTGTGTTGCTGCCTCCCTCCGCCCCCGCAAGAACTTGCTTTGGGTCAAACTCTCCTAGAGAGTTTGAGAACCGCTGCAAGGCCTGCCAAGATTTTGGACTGATGATCAGCCTTAAGAAAACACAGGTCATGGTTCAGGATGTGGACTCGCCTCCCTGCATTACAATCTCTGCGCACAGACACTGTCCTAAATAGCAAGGGACAGCAAATATCAAGAGTGGGAGCCTGGGAACACAGGTGCATTAGTAGGGTTTGCCCGCACTGAGCATGGGGGGGGGGCGAGATGCTTCCCCAATTGTCTCTTGGATGCTTGGGGACAAGCGCATCGGTAAAGGAGCTACCACATTTTCCAGACTCACAAAGAGAGTCTGGTCCAACAAGAAGCTGACGGAACATACCAAGATCCAGGTCTACAGAGCTTGCGTCCTGAGTACACTTCTGTACGGCAGCGAGTCAAGGACTCTTCGCTCACAACAGGAGAGGAAACTGAGCGCTTTCCACATGCGCTGCCTCCGACGCATTCTCAGCATCACCTGGCAGGACAAAGTTCCAAACAACACAGTCCTGGAACATGCTGGAATCCCTAGCATGTATGCACTGCTGAAACAGAGACGCCTGCATTGGCTCGGTCATGTCGTCAGAATGGATGATGGGCGGATCCCAAAGGATCTCCTCTATGGAGAACTCGTGCAAGGAAAGCGCCCTACAGGTAGACCACAGCTGCGATACAAGGACATCTGCAAGAGCGATCTGAAGGCCTTAGGAGTGGACTTCAACAAGTGGGAAACCCTGGCCTCTGAGCGGCCCACTTGGAGGCAGGCTGTGCGGCATGGCCTTTCCCAGTTTGAAGAGACACTTGGCCAACAGTCTGAGGCAAAGAGGCAAAGAAGGAAGGCCCATAGCCAGGGAGACAGGCCAGGGACAGACTGCACTTGCTCCCAGTGTGGAAGGGATGGTCACTCCCGAATTGGCCTTTTCAGCCACACTAGACGATGTTCCAAAACCACCTTTCAGAGCGCGATACCAGAGTCTCTCGAGACTGAAGGTTGCCAACAACATAAAGCTTAAGACTAGAGGAAGCTCTGGATTTAGAAAAGGTGGGGGGAGAGTGACATTTAACATGGAAACTTAATTTTTCAAGGCATACTTCAGCCCCAGCACATAACTGAGAAGTCATCACGTTGGCAGGCTTTCTGCTGCTCAGAGAGAAACACTAGTTTTGGCATCACGATCTTGGGATAAACATATCCAGGAGGGGTGGCTTGTGGAACAACATTTCCAATATGTCCTGAGCACGATGTTAAAACTTAGCCTGCCTATAGCCACTGCATGCTTATTATCTGAGGGGAGAAGGAGAAGGAACTTAATAACTGAGCTGGCTCTGTTCAGCCAGGATGCCTGCACCTATTGGCTTTCAACAGCATGCAGCCTCCAATCACTGCTGTCAGTGGGGTAAGTTGTCAGGGAGCCTTTGCCACTGGAGTTCCAAATGTCAGCTTCATCCTGTTGGGTAGGAGCAAAATGCCTGCTCATATACTGTGGGAAGCTGCTGGGTCTGAAATCTGCCCCCTGCCCCTAGTATGCCCTTGGCACACTGGCCCGCCGTGTGATGGACCATCTCCATAGTTACGCTGGCTGGGTTGCCATGGAGACAGCTGCAGAAAGGCAGCACCAGCTCAAGGTGTAGCAGTGAGTCACTGTGGAGAGAGCAGCGGTGAGGGGAACATCCCTGGGAAGAAAAGGGATGGGTGGGGAGCGCAATTGGTTGATAAGACGTATGGGGGGGTCAAGCCCAGATGCGGAAAATCCCTTAACTAGTGTAGAAGACGCAGAAGGAGGCGGAGAGGAGGCGCACATATTTGAGAAACTCCCTAAGATTCACTCTCATTCTAAGGGGGGGGACCCCAGGGGCGTTCCCCCCCTGGGGCCAGCTCTGGGAAGCACACTGACTAAACTCAGGTCAGCGCTAGTCCAGAGACACCCACTGTGTAGCAAAGGTGCTTTCTACAAAGGAGGCGGAGTTGCAGCCCTTCCAAATTGTAAACAGGGACATCTGTATTTAAAAGCCCCCCACTCCCATTTATGGCAGGCTTCCAGGAAGGAGGCAATTTCTTTGGGTCTGGCCACAGGCCCCTGATAGCAGGGGTAACTGAAAGGGACGCCAAAAGGCAGCGATGGATTTCGTTGTGCCCCATCACCCAAGGTGACCAGATGTCATAACCTCAAAAGAGGACAAGGCACCCCAAAATGTAGGATATTCAAGAAAAACGTAGGACCTGACAAAATAAAAGCGAAAAACACTTGTATATTGATTTTATGTGCTTAAACATTATTGTTAAATTTAAAACTGTATTACATATAAATTCTTAAAAAAGGCTATGTGCTGCCTGCAGGGGCCCACTCACAGGGAGAAGGACACTTAAGTTCTTTTCCAGGACACGAGGCTAAGAAAGAGGATGTCTGGTCACCCTGTCATCACCCCACACATAATGGTGCTCAAACAGAGCATTGTGTTGTATGTAGCCTTCCACTCTGAGCTTCCTGGAGGTGTCTGGTGTTCAACAAGGTGCCGGACTAGGGAACTTTTGTCTGTTGCAACTGGACTTCTCTTATGGAGTATAGAATCTGTAGAGTAAATGATTTTGAAGACCCTTTGTTTTGTGTTTAGAAACAGCAGCAATACACACACCCCAGTCCTCTCTCTCTGAAACAGCATTGATGTGAAAGCTTTTCCCCGAATGTGCTACTACTACATTACATGTGGGCGGGATCATGATGCTTGTTTTGAACGTGGAAGAACCTTCAAAGACATGCAGCCTTCTGGCGTAGCACGGTCCAGAATTCTAGCCTCCTATCAGTTCATTCTGTGCTTAGAGCCTGGGTGCTCATGTAGCTTCTGCCGTGGATGACTCAATGAACTGGGCACCCTAGAAGAGGGCTGGCCACATCTGTGAGGTCAACTGAAAAGGTCACCTCAGGCAGCAAGTTTGTGGAAGGGTGCCCAGCACCTGCTTGCCTCCATTGCTGCTGCGCCTTCTTCCATGCCCTGGACTGGAAAAGGAAGAGGGGGACAGAGAGGATGAGGAGGAAATGTGGAAGGGAGGAGCTTGGTTGTCTAGAACGCTGGATAGTGGGAGGAGTCGAGGCTGGCACTTCATCAGGTAAGGGGGCCTCAGGTGTCAGGAAGTCTTGGGCCGGCTTTTCACCAGAATTGTCTGAAGCATTACAGGGAAGTTCTGGGGAGCACTCCCAGTAAATATATGGAGTGTCATAACCCACCCCCATCTAAAGCAGCTCCAGCAAAAATGACCAAGTCCGTCCAAAGTTAGATTTCACACTAAGGCTGCAATCCAATACACACTTTCCTGGGAGCAAGTTCCACTGACTTCAGTGAGGTTGACTTCTGAGTAGACATGCATAGGCTTGTGCTGTAAAAGTACAGTAGTGTACTCCCCCTTCTCCCCCCCCCCCGCTAATAATCTTCTTTGTGCATGTCCACCCAAAAATCGCCTGAGGTGGCCCTGCTCTAGATACTGCCAATTTGTGTAGAAAAGCATGCCAACACATGGAGTAAGCTCTTGGCTCTAGAACAGGGGTGCCCAAACCCTGGCCCTGGGGCCACTTGCGGCCCTTGAGGCCTCTCAATGCGGCCCTCAGGGAGCCCCCAGTCTCCAATGAGTCTCTGGCCCTTCGAACATTTGTTGGAACCTGCAGTGGCCCAACACAACTTCTCTCAGCGTGAGGGCGACTGTTTGACCTCTCGTGTGAGCTGTGGGATGAGAGCTCCCTCCACTGCTTGCTCTTTCACGTTCGTGATGCAGCAGCGGGAGCAAAGGAAAGGCCAGCCTTGCTCTGTGCAAGGCCTTTTATAGGCCTTGAGCTATTGCAAGACCTTCATTTGTTCATATAAGTTCATCTTTAATATATTAATTTATGTAAACTTATGTAAATTTATTCAGATTTTTAATGTAAATTCTTTTTTTCCCTGGCCCCCAACATAGCGTCAGAGAGCTGATGTAGCCCTCCTGCCATAAACTTTGGACACCCCTGCTCTAGAGCTATGGAACTGTCTTGGACACAAAGGTGCTTTTCTTGACTTGTCATTTGTTTTGGAATTTCCTGATTGCTGCTGCTGTATTCTTGCAATTTTAGTCTGTGCTTATATTTGTCGTTTAGCTTCTTTAAGCCATTTCTGCCCAACGTTGCATATACGCAACAGGGATCATAAGTGTACACCTGTGGGCTGGGCAGAAATGGATGAATATCAGATGAGGAAAGAGGGGTAGGCTTTGCTTGTATTAAATTGTACCAACGATAATTGAAGTAGAGTGCTCAGGAGGTCTCAGAATGAGAGTGGCCATGTGTAGGCCTGGCCCAAGCTGAGGTAAGAACATAAGAACAGCCCCACTGGATCAGGCCATCGGCCCTGGTACGTCCTAAATTTTGTTCCTTTTTCTCTCTTGCACATCCATCCACCCCACCACCACCACTGCTGTTGTCGCCATCTCTGCTTATACTGCTGTGCCTGCCCCTTCTCCTAAAGCGGTTGGGTGGGAGGAGTCTGGGAGGGGCTCCCACTGGCTCCTCCCTCCCTCCCAACATCGCCCAGTCCCTTTTAAAGAAGCAGCAGGGAGAGATGGTGAAGGCAGTTCCGAGAGGCACTGTTGCAGTCCTGTTCCCAATCATTCCGTTGGAGGGAGAAGTATTTGGAACAGGATCACAGTTGGGCCCACCTCCTCCACCTCTGTCACCAGCAACGCAGGAGGAGAAGGTAGGCTGCCAATCTTCTCACTCTCTTTGAAGTAGAGTGAGGATCAAGGTGGCAGTCAGGTGAAGAAGGTGACAGGCTAGTGGAGACAAAGGGTGCAGAGCAGCCTCCACCAGTTTGCCATGCTCCCCCCAGTTTAAATTTGCAGTAATTTAAAAGGAGATTGAGTAAATATTAGGAGGAACTTCCTGATGGTGTGAACTGTTCAGCAGCGGAACAGTCTGCCTCAGAAGGTGGTCGTGTCTGCATCGTTGGAGGTCTTTAAGCAGAGGGTGGATAGTCATCTACTGGAGGTGTAGCTCTGGACAGCCTCTGTTGGTAGGGGCTTGGAGGATCTTGTAGGTCTCTTCCAACTCTGTGATTCTGTGATTGATGACAGACTTGCAACCCAAATTTTCTGGTTCAAGATTGAGAACATAATGTTGAGGTATCTGTGCTCATTTTCTGTAAACCAGCCTGCAAGTAAGCCATTTCTGCCTAACCTTGCATATACACAACAGGGATCAAATAGGTACACCTGTGGGCTGGCTGGGCAGAAATGGGTTAAATGTGCACAAAACCAAAAGACCCTGAAGCCTGTGCAGATTGAATGCTAATCTGAGAGGTCTCCAGATTCCTTTCCAAGATGGGATGCATTTGGCCATCCATCTGCCAAGTAAGCACCTACCTGGGTGTGAAAAGTGTAGATCTGACTCTTTTATGACTGAGCCATGCAAATTCCATCACCATCAGCAGAAATGGTTTTTCTGGCTGGAGTGTGTCAGTGGCTGAGTGCAATGAGGCCTTTGGTTTAACTAATCTGTTAACCATTCTTGGTTCATATCATGTTGCCTCCACTGATGGATGGGATGAAATTCACTACACATGCTCAGGGTACGAACCTGCTATTCAAATCTATTCAAATTCAAGCCTGAATGTTTTGGGGTGGAGAGCATGGAACTAGGCAAAATACACTGTTAGGCAATATCGCTTTGAAACAGTGAGAGATCCCAATGAAACTGCGTTTTACAACATAACTTTGACTGCAAATGGAGAGTATCGGCTCCGTCCCAGCACAGTAGCTCACCAGATCCCATACATCATCCACCAACATCCCCGTTACATAACATAAGAACATAAGAACAGCCCCACTGGATCAGGCCATAGGCCCATCTAGTCCAGCTTCCTGTATCTCACAGCGGCCCACCAAATGCCCCAGGGAGCACACCAGATAACAAGAGACCTCATCCTGGTGCTCTCCCCTACATCTGGCATTCTGACTTAACCCATTCCTAAAATCAGGAGGTTGCGCATGCACATCATGGCTTGTACCCCATAATGGATTTTTCCTCCAGAAACTCGTCCAATCCCCTTTTAAAGGCGTCTAGGCTAGACACCAGCACCACATCCTGTGGCAAGGAGTTCCACAGACCGACCACGCGCTGAGTAAAGAAATATTTTCTTTTGTCTGTCCTAACCCGCCCAACACTCAATTTTAGTGGATGTCCCCTGGTTCTGGTATTATGTGAGAGTGTAAAGAGCATCTCCCTATCCACTCTGTCCATCCCCTGCATAATTTTGTATGTCTCAATCATGTCCCCCCTCAAGCGTCTCTTTTCTAGGCTGAAGAGGCCCAAACGCCGTAGCCTTTCCTCATAAGGAAGGTGCCCCAGCCCCGTAATCATCTTAGTCGCTCTCTTTTGCACCTTTTCCATTTCCACTATGTCTTTTTTGAGATGCGGCGACCAGAACTGGACACAATACTCCAGGTGTGGCCTTACCATCGATTTGTACAACGGCATTATAATACTAACCGTTTTGTTCTCAATACCCTTCCTAATGATCCCAAGCATAGAATTGGCCTTCTTCAATGCCACCGCACACTGGGTCAACACTTTCATCGACCTGTCCACCACCACCCCAAGATCTCTCTCCTGATCTGTCACAGACAGCTCAGAACCCATCAGCCTATATCTAAAGTTTTGATTTTTTGCCCCAATGTGCATGACTTTACACTTACTGACATTGAAGCGCATCTGTCATTTTGCTGCCCATTCTGCCAGTCTGGAGAGATCCTTCTGGAGCTCCTCACAATCACTTCTGGTCTTTACCACTCGGAAAAGTTTGGTGTCGTCTGCAAACTTAGCCACTTCACTGCTCAACCCTGTCTCCAGGTCATTTATGAAGCAAACTGCAGCAAAATCAACAGTATTGTGGCATGGCAACATGAAGATCAACAGGTTTATTGTGGCAAATGCTTCCATAGGCCAACCCAAGTGTTCTTTGCACTTACAACCATCCATTTTTTTCCCTTTTGGTATGTGGCTCACACCACGCTTGTCTTGGACCCCAGTTTCTTTCCTTGCTCCCTACTATGGTCATGGGGGTGAGAAAGCCCATACCCTTCCATCTTGCCTTCTCAGCAGTGGCATCACTAGGGTTTGCATCACCTGGTGAAGGAGGCCAGTATGTCACTCCTATGATGTACCTCCTCCTATGCACTGGGTGGGGCAATGCCACAGTTAGTGGCAGTGGTGATGTGCAATCGCCTTGTCCCTGCTGGTTTTTTCTTTACTATAACTTTTGATGGAATAGAGATTTTTCAGCATGGTTTGTTTCCTTGCATTCTGCATGAGATTACACATTGATTGATGTATAACATGATGTTATTATTTGAAAATACAAAAATTTTAAACATTTTGACAAGTAGTGGCATCACACACACACACACACCCCGTGCATGTCACCTGGTGCGGTCCACACCCCACTAGCAATGCCGCTGCTTCTCAGTGGCACTGTGTGCTCTTGGTTTGCCTCACCTGACTTGCCATCCAATCCCTCTGTCATTTGAAGAGGAAAAAAAAAAAAAAGCAGAAGGGCAAGCAAGAAACAGAAAAAGGAATCAGAGGGAGTAGCCACCATTCCATTCTTTGCTTCCCCTTTCCCTGGCCATCTGGGGAGAAGTTGCACAGTTCAAAGGGTGGCTCTGATGGCGACAGGAGCAAGTTCTGCCACTCCCCTTAATGTACCACCTGGCAATCAGGGCTCACTGCGGCTCATTAGAGAGTCAGCCCTGTTCTTCACACTGACAGAAGTGGGCTCTAGTCCATGAAAGCAGCTGCCACAATAAAGCTATTTGGTTCTGTAAGATGTCCCAAATCCTTTTTGTTTCTGTCCAACACCGTGATTTACTATTTCTCATACAGCGGCATGTCTTTTTACCCATTTGCTTGTACCATACACTTCCCCATCTGGTGAATGGTACACACCTCAAAGCCATCTTCTCACTTGGCCCTGTGTCAACTACATTTGGTGCCCCCAACTGCCATCAGCAGTGGGGGGCCAGTGACAGCTGAAAATGGACATGCCAACATATACAGTGCCTAGCCAGACAGAACCAAGGCTAAAGGGCTGTTCTCCTTTAATGAGCCATTAAACTGCATGGGTTTCCTTCATTACCAACTCCTTGCTTCTCCCAGGGTTCTTTACACCAACATTTATCCTGGGATTTCAGCCTCTCGATGCTTGAATTTGACCTTGAATTTTTTGAACATATGGAGCTGCCTTCTACCATTGGTCCATCCATTTCAGCATGGTCTCTACACTAACTGTCCACCACCCTCCAAAGTTTCAGAGTGGGGTCTTTCCCAGTGTTGCCAGGAGATTTCAGGTTCTGAAACCGAAATGTTTTGTAAGTAAAGTTTGTGCTTAATTCCTGAACTTTGGTTCTTCCCCAGAGGTTTTGTGTAATCTTGGAATTAATCCAAGAGTTAGTCAATGCACGATAGCACTAGAGTAGTCTCAGCTTCTTTCCATACCTCCCTTTTCGTTTTGTGGCAATAGACTTTGTAAACAATATCCCAGCCAGTAGCTGTATAGAGTTGAATTAAGTCCCTTCCCAGTTTTGATTCTTCTTTTCAAATTGATTTTTCTGGTACGCTCTCATGTATTGAGAGACCCCTTCCATCTGGCTCATAAGTTCTTTGAACTGTTGCCTTCGGGTAGATGATACAGAACTATTAGAGCATGTACCACGCGATTCCTGAACAGTTTTTATCCTACGGCCATAATTATGTTGAATAAGGCGATATAGTTGTTGCCATGCTCCTGGGCATTATGGTCTGTTATACTGTATTTATATTATGATGCATGTTGTATAGAATGTGTGGGTGAGTGTGTAGAGTGTGATTGTTGGCACTGTAGTATAAATTTATGCTTGTATCTCCAAGGTGCATAAATTTCGTTGTGCTGTAGCACAATGACAATAAAGTTACTACTACTACTTGATCATTAGAACAATGGTCACATATAATGAAAACTGTCAAGCAAGTCCCATGTAGAGAAGCAGTCTGAGCAGATCTGCCACTTGAATTGGGGCAGATCCACCACTTCTGCTAGTTTCCCTGCTGCCTCCTCCTCTTAGGAAAACAGCAAGGGTGGACAAGGCATGGTGATCTTGACTCTTCCTCTTACCGACAGTTCTCGCATTGACTGTTGCTTCTTGCTCCCCCTGTTTCGAGCAGGTCTGGGTAGAACAAGCAGGAGGAGATGGTGCTAGAGCTGCAGGTAAGAAAGTGAGGGGCGGGCTCTGCCTCCTCCTTGTCTGCCTGGCCTTCTTGCCAGGTGGGCGAGAAAGAGGAGGAAGAGCCAAGCAGCCAATTTTGATCTTGGTCCCTGTGCTGCCTGGGGCCAGGACCTCAAAATGCCGCCCCCCCAGCCTAAAAAATCACTTCCAGTTTTCAGAGAAAACCAGAAGTGATGTTTTTAGGCCTTCTGGAGGCCTCAGAAGACCTTCTGGGGACCAGAGAGACAGCACATGGCCTCTCTAGCCAAGTAAAGGGCCTTTAAAAATTGGGCAGAGTGGGTTATGACAGCGCCCCCCCCCCGCTGGGTGGCTCCCTGGAGCATTTGCCCCCCTGACCCTCCACCATGTACACCAGTAAAAGCAGTGGTTCTGATGGCTCATGAAATGAAACAATCAGAACAGGACCTCTCTGCTGGTGCTTCTTGCAGCTCTGCCACCATGATAGCAGCATCAACACTGGTAGAAGAGGTGGGCTACCACTGCCCTGATCCTCTTCCCACTCTCTGTCGGCAAGGAAGATGAGAATCGGAGGCTGACTGAAGCAGCTATGTGGGTGGCGGACTAGGAGTGTTGAGGGCCAGGCAGACGCCATGTGGGGCACCCCTGTCAATTCATTGTTTCCCTTTGACTTCCCCTCCCAACTTGAAGTGCCATGAAGCACGTTAGCCAGCCTCGTGTCTAGGCTTGACTCTGTTCATGTAGTAAGATGCAATAGTGTAGCTACTGTCGCTGCCAAGAGTGGCTTCGATGGTGAGCGAGAGGGGCACTGTGCGTGGTGCATTGTGGTGCCTACAATATTTACTGCAATGCCCCCGTCTAGCTATGCTACCGGTAAGATGGGCTTGAAAGTGGGTTCTAGGTTTGAAAAGGTTGGTCACTGAGAAAGGTGATCATCCCTCCTGCACATCCACAGTGGGGGCTGATTTCCAAATATAGGCATGCTTCATCATGTCCCCTGACCAGAAAGCATTTTGCTCTCATCCCAGTTGTGAGGGAGCTCAGGGTCTAACTACATGTTACAAGTGTAGCAAAAGTCCAATAAGCAGCTTTGAGTGGAGAAAAAGTGGTGGCAGGAAGGGGAAGGGTGCTTGACCCTTCCCTGCATGTCATTTCTATGCGCCAAATTCCCTCCCTACCCCATTGCTTTTCACATTTGCCTCTTACCATGTGTTTGAAACTCCACAAGGGCAAATGTGCAATTTGCAGCAGAGGGAAATTTGCAAGAGGAGAGGGCAATTTGCAGCAGATAAGTGCCTGGGAGAAGCCAAGGGGTTTTGTCTCCCTTAGGTAGGTACTGCCCCACTCCAAGTCCCTGGGAAGGATTAAAGGGAAGCTGAACTCTATCCCTTGCTGTAGTCCTAAACCAACGGTAGGTTCCCTCTTAGGGGGAAAAGAGGAGGGTGATCTGAAATGCAGGTGGGGCAAAGGGTTAAAGCTCTCCTCCTCTATGGTGAATGTAGGTTAAGATTGTAAGGTGGGTGAAATAGGGATCCACTCAATCAACATAAGGTGCCAACCGCATAATACTGTCCATGTCAGGCACACGGACAACACCACCCCTCATAAGAACAGCCCCACTGGATCAGGCCATAGGCCCATCTAGTCCAGCTTCCTGTATCTCACAGCGGCCCACCAAATGTCCCAGGGAGCACACCTGATAACAAGAGACCTGCATCCTGGTGCCCTCCCTTGCATCTGGCATTCTGACATAAACCATTTCTAAAATCAGAAGGTTGCACATACACATCATGGCTTGTTTCCTCCAGAAATTTGTCCAATCCCCCTTTAAAGGCATCTAGGCCAGATGCCATCACCACATGCTGTGGCAAGAGTTCCACAGACCAACCACACGCCAAGTAAAGAAATATTTTCTTTTGTCTGTCCTAACTCTCCCAACACTCAATTTTAGTGAATGTTCCCTGGTTCTGGTGTTATGTGAGAGTGTAAAGAGCATTGCTCTATCCATTCTATCCTACCTGTGCATGATTTTGTATGTCTCAATCATGTCTCCCCTCAGGTGCCTTTTTCTAGGCTAAAGAGGACCAAACGCCGTAGCTTTTCCTCATAAGGAAGGTGCCCCAGCCCAGTAATCATCATAGTCGCTCTCTTTTGCACCTTTTCCATTTCCACTATGTCCTTTCTGAGATGCGGTGACCAGAACTGGACTCAATACTCCAGGTGTGGCCTTACCAGAGTGACATGTAAGTAAGGAGGCACTTGCAAGACCAGTAAGCTTTCACAGCAGCACTTCCCAGTCCCATATCCCAAGGCAAACACATCACAGTTGCTTTCCATTGATGCAACAGGATTCAGGTCCAATCCAATCCATCTTGAATTTTATGTTTTCCGGTAAGGTTTTGTGAAACACTGTATCAAACTTTTTTTTTGTACTAAAATACAGATATATATTACAGCTACTGTATTCCCTTCTCCACTGATCTTGCCATTTCCATCGACTGCAATCCCACTCACTGGCACATGGCACGTAACTTGGGCACATGTGCGCCTTGCTCTCCCCCCCTCCACCCCCAATGCAGGGTGATCTTGCTTTGGTAGCTCACAGTATGCGAAGGAGCCCTGCTGGGTGCTTTGGGGAGTTGCAGGCTAGCGCTGCTCCTTTGTCCCAAACGGCTCAATTTTTCCCCAACATGTTTAGGACTTTCCTAGCAAGGCTGACTGGGAAGGTGGGACCAATCTCTGTGGAATACAAAGGAGTGTCTGTGCCTGGGCCTATAAAATGGGAAAACCCTTAATCTGGCTACTTTTTCTCTTGGCAATGACGTCCTTATTGTGGAGATTGGAGATTTATAGCCCAATTCAGTCTGTGTTTACTGGGGTTGAATGAGAATTACTCAGAAGTACATTTTGGGCTGTGGTTTTGTGGAGTTTGACGGGTTGCTTGTGTGTATTTTGTCTTTCCTTGCTCCTCATAATTTGGCCGTGGACTTGGAGGAAGAGGGAAGTTGGCTCCCCACGGAGGACTTTCAGTACCTCAGTGAATGAACAGTCTTGGCACTTTTTGGGCATTGTGCCCACAGTGCATGCAGCTGGTGCTAGGTGGACTCGAACTTGAGAGCCACAGTAGCAGAACCCTTTGGCTCACTGGCACCTTCATGGTCACCTCCCAGTCCTAGAATAGGGCAAACACCATGACCTGACCGTGCTGCAGTCCCTGTGGACATTAGGCCTCCCACATTCATCATGCTTTCTTTAGCAATCTTTGGGCCAAATGACCCATTACACGGGCACATTATTGGCCCTTGGCTTTTCTTCCTAAATAGTTGGCAACCTTCAGTCTCGAAAGACTATGGTATAAGCCTACAGCACCCAGTATTCCCAGGCGGCCTCCCATCCAAGTACTAACCAGGCCCGACCCTGCTTAGCTTCCAAGATCGGACGAGCTCGGGCATGTGCAGGGTAAGAGTTGCTAGCTAGGGGAAAAAATGTAAGCAAGCAAGGACCAATGAAACGCTTCACATAACGTGTAGTTTGGCCACTTACTGTGCTTCCTCAGGGCCAAAAAAGACATGTTTTGAAGTGTTTTTTTTAAAATAAAGGACAATTTAATAGTAACCATGGGAGATCCAACCATAACCATGGCACTGAGGGAAGGCTAGCCCTTTGCCCTGGGCTGTTTTTCCAATTAAAATTAGACCTCTGGAGCCACTGTTTATCCTGTGAGGGGAAACATACAGCTACACAGATCATATCTGTACCTTTTCTCTCAGAGGGCAAATGGCAGCTTCAGGGGGGATTTCCACTGGGAATATTGCATGGGGGGGGAAGGGTTTGTGCCTGGATTCTGGCTGGATTCCTCCTATCTCCATGGTTAAGAAACAGCACAGCCCTCTAGCTGTCACCTCTTAGTCTTTACTGCCCCAGTAGATCTTCTGCCCTATGACTGCCCTTGTGTTCTTTCTGTTTGTAGGCTCAGACGCTAAGCCCATTTTATCACTCGGCATTTAAGCCCCTTTGCTCTGCTATAGCCCTCCTGTTAGCCAGACAGAGGGGGCTCACCTAATGCAGAAGATGCTAGACTACCACTATGGAGGCAGAAATGGTCAACTATTTAGTTTATGGTTTTTCAACCATGCAGGCACCAAAATGGCTTGGGCCCTCTCTGCACCTCTCCTGGATTTTTCTTCTATTTCCTGGCCTCCTTGCCCTCTCTCTTTTTACTTTTCCACCACTCCTGGCTATGTCTGTCTGTGGCACAAATTCTCTCCGCTTCTGGGTTCTTTTCAGCTGTAAGGAATAGGTGCTTTGGGCGCTGGTGCCACGGCTGCTGCTGCGACCATCCTGATTTCTAATGCCAATAGCTGCTAGCTCTTGGGCCTGTGAGCAGAGAAAGGGGTTTTGCAGGGCCTGAAATGGTGGCAACACCAGTTTGGACCGTTGTCCAAAGCTGGACATCACCCTAGTCCTGACAGTCTCTCTGGGATGCGACTAGGTCTCAAATGAAGCCTAGTTCTGCTTCAGGTAGCCAGAGAGAAGGATGAGTTTTATGGTCTTGATGGCTACACCCAGATGGGACAAAGTAGACAGACCTGTGGAACTATCTCAACGTCAGCTCAGACCATGAGGGCTGAATTAGCTGCCCCATCGCTGCTGTCCAAACATCGAGACAACAAACATCAGTTCTAATGTTAAGGGTCATTGAGGGCATGGGAGTGTGAATGGGACACACACACATATTTTAGGAGGGGGAGTTCCTGCTGACGTTTGCCTCTTGTGATGCGTAACCCACAATATAGCATGTCGAGGAAGCCAATTCCTGCAGAAGGCCGGTAGATCCAAGGCCCCTAGCCTCTTGCCAATTATATTATATCCCTAGTAGCGGACATGGAGCCAAACCTGCCCCACTTCCTATCTTCACCCATGCCCCCTCAAGTTGCCATGTTGCTTCTGCCCAAGGAAATGAAGCACCAAAAGTTTGAGGGAAATGGTATTTGGCACAAGCCTCAGCACTGAACTGGGGCCAGGGCCTGGGAGGATAGTTGACCCCGGCAGCAGGCAAGAGAAGAGCTCCTGCCCACCCATACCCCATGTGGGGCTTCCTCCTTTGCTTGTTGTTAAATAGGCAGAGCCTGGCCAAGGGTTACATTCAGTGTTAGAGGACTCACCCTGCAGGCTGAGATGGCTGCACCCCCACAGCTGGCAGAGAACAGCCAGATGCTCATCCCCCTCCCACCCCAAGTCCCCTCTTCTGCACCTTTCAAGGTACGGCTGCATTACCTGGGCAGAATGAGTGGAGAATGCAAAGTTCTGGTGGCTGAAATCCCCACAGGGAAGGGGATTTGGGCTCACCTTACCCTGTTCAGAGACGATTTAATTTACACACGAAAGTATCAAATGGGCCAGTCTCAGGCGCTGGGCAGCCCCTGTTGGGCATCAGGGTGGGCAAAGTTGCAGAGGTTAAAAATGGGGGGGGGGAGACTAGGCAAGGAGGTGTCCCCAGCAGCGTCTGTTGTAGCAGCGGCATCTTGACCCCAGCTCTTGGTTCTCGGGAAGAAGGGCACTGTGGGGAGCGTACTGGAAGCTTTGCCTGGGAAAGCCGGAATCCCCTTGAAAAGATGTGTTTAAAATTCCAAGGATGCCTTTCCTTGAGACACAGAATTGCCGTGCGTGTCTTTCCTTTCCCCAGAAGCAGCAGGTTTGGAGGGTGGGTGGGGGTCTCTGTGGTCTCTGTGTCGAACTCCCCTCCATCAGCAGCCAACTGGCAGAGGGAGCAGGGCCAAAGCTGGTGAATCACGAGGGGTGGACGTGTTGCTGGACATGGCACGCAGGTGAGGTCAGCAGATTCTGAGGCTTTGAGTTCGATGGTTTTTTACCCCATTGGCATCAGCAAAGGAAAGGCAGTGGTGGGGGGGGGGAGAAGAGAGGAGCAAGAGGGTGGAGAGAGAGTGTCCAATTCAGATACCGATGAGAGAGGGGCCCTCCTGCCTCTTCTACATTATATCCTCTGTGGAGAAAAGGCAGAGAGTCAGCAATCTGTGCTCTAGAGAAGACGGCCCAACAGTTACAGGCAGAGCTGGGTATACCTCGTGCAGCAGGAAAAACAACCACTGAAACTCTCCCTCAAGAAAAGCTGGAGCCCACAGAACGGACATTATGCAAATCAATATGCAAATCAAGCATTTGCATTATGCAAATCAGTACGGTGGTGGTGCTGCTTTACGTGATGCTGCTGCTTCCTGCCAGTCACAGGAAGGGGCGGAGAAGGCAAGGAGGTCACTCCTTGCAAAGGAGTGTCCCCTTGCGAAGGGGCAAGGAGGTCACTCCTTGCGTGGAAGCCCTGGCTTCTGGAAATGCTGGCCTCCTCCCCACACTGGCTTCTGAGATTTCATTTTCACTGGAACACTTCAGGCTTACCTTCACAGCTGAGAAGCTTGGCTTTAGAGCCTATCCTGGGGGTGCTGGAATGTGTGCCAGCCTCAGATGGAAATTTGGCACTGAGCCCAAAAGTGCAAAATACAAACAGCCCTGTAGACGGGGTTGGAAAAACCAACGCAGGAAGCGGGAGGCTTCCTCTCAAGCCGCTGGCCCCAGCTCCCTGCAAGCAAGGCTGCTCTTTCCTCCTTGACCCCATAGGCTGACATTCCCATCCAGAGCTGGACATTCTTCCATTTCCTTCACCAAAGTTGCTCTAAACAGCTCACAGCTAACAGTGAGGGTGCAGGGCAGAGAGGAAGTGTACGTACATGAGTGTGCAAGATGAGGGGCTTTATGCGTGCATTCAGGAATGTATCTCTGTTTGCCCACATTTTCTTATGCGCAGCCAGTGTCCAGATTAAAACTGGCACGCCAGTACAAGCTTCTTCACATGGAGTACTAAATTACTAGAGGCCCTGGGCAAAGCTGTATATTACCCACCCTCCTGCCAGCTTGGCAAGGGCACCACTGCCCTCCTCTTTAGCAAAAGTGGGGGGGGGGGACACCTGGCAGCTGATTAGTACTGAGGGCTCAGGTGGTTGCCTGGCCAGGGAGGTCAAGAGTGTGGGTCCTGATCCCCAACTTATCCAGCCTCTGACACTGCCCCTGCCTATATCAAGCTTAAAGGTTAGACCCTGCATTATAAGAACATAAGAAGAGCCTTGCTGGATCAGGCCAAAGGCCCACCTAAGCCAGCTTCCGGTATCTCACAGTGGCCCACCAAATGCCCTGGGGAGCACACAATACAACAGACACAATCTGCGTCCTGGTGCCCTCCCCTGCATCTGGTAATAAAGGCAGCCTGCCTCTAAAACCAAGAGCTTGCACATACCTACTATGACTTGTAACCTGAAATGAACTTTTCCTCCAGAAATCTGTGGAATCCCCTCTTAAAGGCATCCAGGCAAGATGCCATCACTACGTCCTGTGGCAAAGAGTTCCACAAACTAATTACATGCTGGGTAAAGAAATATTTTCTTCTGTCTGCCCTAACTCTCCCAATCCTCAACTTTTGTGGATGTCTCCTGGTTCTGGTGTTATGTGAGAGGGAAAAGAGCATCTCTCTGTCCATCCCCTGCATGATTTTGTATGTCTCAATCTTGTCCCCCCTCAGGTGCCTCTTTTCTAGACTGAAGAGGCCCAAACGCTGTAGCCTTTCCTCATAAGGAAGGTGCCCCAGCCTTGTAATCATTTTGGTTGCTCTCTTTTGCACCTTTTCCATCTCCCCTATATCCTTTTTGAGATGCAGCAACCAGAACTGGACACAATACTCCAGGTGTGGCCTCACCATCGATTTGTACAACAGCATTACAATATTAGCTGTCTTATTCTCAGTGCCTTTCCTAATAATCCCAAGCATGGAATTAGCCCTCTTCACTGCTGCCACACGTTGGGTCAACACTTTCATCGAGCTCTCCACCACCACTCCAAGATCTCTCTCCTGATTTATTTATTTATTGATTTGATTTGTATTCCACCTTTCTCCCCGAAGGGCACCCAAGGCGGCTGTCACAGGCAGCTCAGAACCCATTAGCCTATATGTAAAGTTTTGATTCTTTGCCCCAATGTGCATGACTTTACTCTTACTTATATTGAAACGCATCTGCCATTTTGCTGCCCAGTCTCCCAGTTTGGAGAGATCCTTCTGGTGCTCTTCACAGTCTCTTCTGGTCTTCATCACTCAGAAAAGTTTGGTGTCATCTGCAAACTTGGCCACCTCGCTGCTTAGCCCTGCCTCCAGGTCATTTATGAACAGGTTGAAAAGTACAGGTTCCAGGACAGACCCTGGGGGGCACTCCACTTTCCACCTCTCTCTGTTGTGAAAATTGCCCATTGACACCCACTCTCTGCTTCCTGGACCAGTTCCTAATCCAGGAGAGGACCTGCACTCTAATTCCCTGACTGTGGAGTTTTTTCAGTAGCCTTTGGTGAGGGACCGTATCGAACGCCTTCTGAAAGTCCAGATATATAATGTCCACGGTTTCTCCCGCATCCACATGCCTGTTAACCTTTTCAAAGAATTCTAAAAGGTTCGTGAGGCAAGACTTACCCTTACAGAAGCCATGCTGACTCTCCCTCAACAAGGCTTGTTCGTCTATGGGTGCAATCCTAACCCCTTATGTCAGTACTTTCCAGCACTGACATAACGGCAATGCAGCTCTGAGGGAAGGGAACAAACATTCCCTTACTTTGAGGAGGGCTCCGTGAGTGACACCCAACTGCAGGATGCAGCACACATCTCATTGGCACCGCTATGCCAGTGCTGGAAAGTACTGACAATAAGGGGTTAGGATTGCGCCCTATGTGTTTTAAGATTTTATCTTTGATGAGGCATTCCACCATCTTACCTGGAAGAGATGATTACCCAGGTCCCCTCTCCTTCCCTTTTTAAAGATTGGTGTGACATTTGCTATCCTCCAATCTTCTGGCATTGTGGCCGTTTCAAGGGACAAGTTGCAAGAGATCAGCAACTTCATTCTTCAGTTCCTTAATAACTCTAGGGTGGATGCCATCAGGGCCCAGTGACTTATTGATCTTTAATTTGTCAATTAGGTCTGAAACATCTTCTCTCGTAACCTCTATCTGACTTAATTCCTTGGTCAGGAGGGGCCGTTCGGGCAGCGGTATCTGCCCGAGGTCTTCTGCCGTGAAGACAGATACAAAGAACTCATTCAATTTCTCTGCCATCTCTAAGTCTCCTTTTATTTCCCCTTTCCCTCCCTCACCATCCAGAGGGCCAACCGCTTCTCTGGCGGGTTTCCTGCTTCTAACATATTTGAAGAAGCTTTTATTATTCCCCTTAATGCTGCTGGCCATGTGTTCCTCACAGTCTCTCTTGGCCTCCCGTATCACCTTCTTATATTTCTTTTGCCACAGTTTATGTTCCTTTTTATTCTCTTCATTAGGGCAAGACTTCCATTTATGGAAGGAAGCTTCCTTGCCCTTTACGGCCTCTCTGACTTGGCTGGTTAGCCATGCGGGCACCCTCCTGGACTTAGTTGAGCCCTTCTTCCTTTGCAGTATACACTTCTGCTGGGCGTCTATTACTGTTGTTTTAAGCAGCTTCCATGCACTCTGGAGAGATTGAATCCTCTTTACCTTCCCTTTCAACTTCTTCCTAACTAGCCTCCTCATTTGAGGGAAGTCCGCCTGTCGGAAGTCAAGGGTTTTTGTGTTAGATTTGTTTGGCACTCTTCCCCTGACATGCATGGCTCAGTAACATTTACCTCTCTAAGCAGGTCCTGAGTGCCACAGAATACTAAATCCAGAGTCACCTGTCGTCTGGTGGGCTCCATGACTAGTTGCTCTAAAGCACAGTCATTTAGCATGTCAAGAAAACCGGTTTCTCTTTCATGATCAGAGCACGAATTGACCTAGTCGACGTGAGGATAATTGAATTCCCCCATGATTACAACCCTGTCCCTCCTCGACACCTCCCTGATCTGTTTCCTCATTTCAAGGTCCCCTTCTGGTTTCTGGTCCGGAGGACAATAGCATATCCCCAGTATTATATCGCTCCTCAAACCTGGTAATTATATCGCTCCTCAAACCTGGTAAACCTAACACAGCAATTCTATGGTGGAGTTGGACCTGCCTTCAATCTCTACTTTGCTGAATTCCACCCCTTCTTTAACATAAACAGTCACCCCTCCACCAACACGCCCTTCTCTGTCCCTCCTATAGAGTTTATAGCCTGGGATTGCGGTATCCCACTGGTTCTCCAAATTCCACCATGTTTCCGTTATGCCCATAATGTCAATGTTTTCCCTAGTCACCAGACATTCCAGTTCTCCCATCTTTGCTCCGAGACTTCAGGCATTCACATAAAAGCACTTGTATATGAAGTCCCCCAAGATGGGCTGCTTATTCTCTCCTTTATCCTTGAAGTCTCTCATTTTGCTGGATGGGCTATCACTTCCCATCATGTTTCGCTCTCAGTTCCTACTCTGACTCTGTCCCTGCCTTGTGGTTCTCTAACTTCCCCATCCTCATTCCATAGAGATGAGAAGTCCTGAACCAGATACCCCTTGGCTCCTGTTGGTTTTCCCCCGGGGATCAGTTTAAAAGCTGCTCTGCCACATTTTTAATATTATGTGCCAGCAGTCTGGTTCCATTCTGGTTCAAGTGAAGCCTGTCCATCTTGTACAGGCCCCACTTGTCCCAAAATGTTCCCCAGTGCCTAACAAATCTAAATCCATCCTTCCTGCACCATTGTCTCATCCACGCATTGAGACCCCTGATCTCCGCCTGTCTAGCTGGCCCTGCACGTGGAAATTATGTGAAATAACTCCTGTGCTGGATTTTTAAAATAGTTTAGAAAATAGAATTGGGTTGGGAGGTGGGGAAATCAGGTCAGGAGTAGTTTTGTTTACAACTCTTTCCCTCTGCCATGATCTATGATCTATCCCTCTGTCCTGATCCAAATCAGCTCCCCAGCGCATTTTATTTGCCTTGGATGAAAGCACCCATTGATGCCAAAGTAACACAGAGTTTGACACACAATATGTAGACTGGGAAAAATCTTAGCATTCCAATTTGAAGTCTCCACAGCAGGCTATTTGAGAGGGACTTGGTTTGAATTTAAGTCCCCCACCCTGTCTAGCAGAGTTTGGGACACACACTAGTAGACACAGATTTAAGGATTTAGGCTGCAGCTGCATGGCCTTGACATTCTGTGGGTTAGAGAATCCTAACCAAGGAGGATGTGGAAACATGGGGTTCAAGAACCTTCCCTTATGTGCAGGAGGAGGCTATAAACAAGGAGTTCAGAACCATGTTATGTGGATATAGACAATGCAGTAGCCTTTGAAAAGACATGGCTAGGAGGAGAGCATAGCTGCATCTGATTTGTCCAGCTCCTACACATGCAGAAGGCCCTGGACTAGCTACGGTGAATAGCTGAGAAGGAAAAAAATGGGAGGAGTGAGTTATAGCCATGGGCAATGGGCTGGTTCAGGTTATTAACACTGCCTGAGAATATTAGCCAATCTTCTAACCAAGGGAACCAGCTGCACAGTCTCCTATTTTGGCTACTTCTAAGTTCATTTCCCCAGACAGAGAAGAGGGGCAGACAAGGGTGACACAGGTTTAAGGAGACATTACACTACACATTGTAGGAGACAGGTGGGAGACCACAGACTACACTACACATTTGAGGAGACATGTACATACACACACATGCTTACTAGAAAGGACTTGACAAAACAATGGCATACCCTCCCCCCCCCACACTACACACATGTGAAGAAGGACAGGACAGAACTAGACTAGGGGTCCCTACTGACAGGGATTGCACAAACCAGGTTACACTAACACAAAGAACTTACCGCAGTGCCAACAAAATCTGCTGAAAATATAAAAAGAGGAGATTAGGATTGAACTCCAGTTTCCGGGGGGGGGGGGGGTCTAGTTTGGACCCTTGTGTCAGCATTAAAAGGTTTCTTTAAATAAAAAGGTCTTAAGCCCCCACCAAAAGGACTCTAAAGAGGGAGCTGTTCTCAGTTCCAGGGGGAGGGAGTTCCATAGACAGGGAGCCACCTCCGAGAAGGCCCTCTTTCTTGCTGCCATCCCCCTCACCTCCACTGGTGGCGGCACAGTCAGAAAGGCCCCCTCTGATGACCTGAGAGGGCGGGTCGGATTGTATGGAAGGAGGTGGTTCCTCAAATATCCTGGACCCAAGCCGTATAGGGCTTTAAAAATTAAAACTAGCACTTTGAATTCAGCCTAGAAACGAATTGGCAGCCAGTGCAGCCGCCGAAGCAGCAGCCCAACTAAGTCGAACCGACAAGCTCCAGCAACCACATAGGTGGCACTAATTGTAGTTTCCGGACCATCTTTCAGAGGCAGCCCCATGTAGAGTGCATTGCAGTAGTCTAATCTGGATGTCACTAGGGCATGGGTCACCATGGCCAGGTCTGAACGACTCAGGTATGCTCGCAGCTGGCGAATCAGCCGAAGCTGAGCAAAGTCTCCCCTGGCCGCAGCCGCCACCTGGGAATTCAGGAGCAGCTGCAGATTCAGGATCACCCCCAAGCTGCGGACCTGCTCCTTTAGAGGGAGTGCAACCCAATTCAGAGCAGGATGGTAGTCTTGGACCTCTGTCTTATCAGGATTCAATTTCAGCTTGTTCGCTCACATCCAGATCCCAACAGCCTCCAGACAGCGGTCCAGAACTTTGACTGCCTCCTTGGAATCAGGAGGAAAGAAAGAACTGGGTGTCATCAGCATATTGACGGCACCCTACCTCAAACCTCCGGATGACCTCTCCCAGTGGCTTCATGTAGATGTTAAACAGCAAGGGGGACAGAATGGAGCCTTGTGGCATCCCACACCTAAGAGGCCAGGATGCTGAACAAGCATCCCCAAGCACCACCTTCTGGGATCTGTCAGCCAGGAAGGAGTGGAACCACTGCAGGACAGTGCCTCCAAGCCCCAACTCAGCCAACTGACCCAGAGGGCCATCATGGTCGATGGTGTCAAAGGCTGCTGAGAGGTCCAGCAGGACTAACAGGAACACTCTCCCCCTGTTCATTCCCTGGCACAGGTCATCCACCAAGGCAGTCTCTGTCCCAAACCCCAGCCTGAAGGATCCAGATAATCAGCTTCATCCAAGACCCTCTGGAGCTGGGACGCCACCACCTGTTCGATCACCTTGCCCAGAAATGGATTATTAGAGACTGGCCAGAAATTGTTCAAGTTAGTAGGATCCAGGGAGGGTTTCTTCAGGAGGGGGTGAACCACTGCCTGCTTCAAGGTCAGTGGCAGTACTCCCTCCCTCAGAGAAGAATTCACCACCCTCCCTGTCCACTCGGCCAGTTCCCCCCCCCCGGGTAGATCTAATTAACCATGCCGGACAAGGGTTGAGATGGTCTCACACTCCAGAGAATCCTGTCTATATCCTCAGGTTCTGAGGCTACCACCATCAGGATTGTGATGGCCACCACTTTTATAACAAAACAAACAAACAAAAAAACCCTTTGCAGGATGCTACAACATCCTGCAGAGGACCTCTGGGGGAAAAATGGTAGCTGGCAGTTGTTGGCACAAGTCTCACTATTGCCATCTTGAAGCAGATGCTGCAATGGAGATGATTTGCAAAGGGGGTAAGGAGTTCTGAACCTTTTTTCAATCACAAATTGGGTCTGAAAGTCCTCAGCTGAAAACTTTGGCCTACCCACTCTGTGACTTTCAGCCCAATACATGATATTCCAAAGCGGGTATTAATAATTCAGTGGGGTTTACTTATTAGAACAGGGGTGTCCAAAGTTTTTGGCAGGAGGGCCACATCGTCTCTCTGACACTGTGTCAGGGGCTGGGGAAGAAAATAATTAATTTACATTTAAAATTTGAGTAAATTTACATAAGTTTACATAAATAAATATATTAAAGATGAACTTATATGAATGAATGAAGGTCTTGCAATAGCTCAAGGCCTATAAAAGGCCTTGCACAAAGCAAGGCTGGCCTTTCCTTTGCTGCTGCTACTGCATCACAGATGTGAAACAACAAGCAGTGGAGGGAGCCCTCATCCCACAGCTCATGCAAGAGGTCAAACAGTCACCCTCACACTGAGAGTGGTTGCATTGGGCCAGTGTGGGCTCCAACAAATCTTCGGAGGGCCAGAGGCTCATTGGAGACTGGGGACTCCCTGAGGGCCGCATTGAGAGGCCTCGAGGGCCGCAAGTGGCCCCCGGGCCGGGGTTTGGGCACCCCTGTCTTAGAACATGCATTGAGGATTGAATAGTTGTTATGCTTTGCGGGCCAAGAACTTCCTTTTCTTTACCATTCAGTAGGGGAGTGCGTGCCTAGCCTTTAAGTAAAGGGAGGGGAATATATCCTTCCATTCCAGTGTAGCATGTTTTCATTAAACTTTTCCAGTAATTTAATTTAGTTCAGTTTTTTTTTGGGGGGGGGGATGACACTGTGTGCCTTTAACAGGGGCTTCACCTGCAGCCATTATCAAGTGAAGCTTTGCACCATCTAGAAATAACCATGATCCTCTGCTGTACATCAGTCTACTGTTAAAGGCATGACTACAGGGGGCGGTTCAAAAGTTGGCAACCCTTAGACTGGCTATTAGGATATTGCATTTGAAAAGGGACTAAAGGGAGTTTATCAAAATGCTAAAGAATGGTTGGGGTTTGGATGATGTCCTGAAAAGATCTCATTTTCATGGGCTATCACTTTACTACAGATTCATAGCCTAAAACCCAGCAGGCACTTTTGCCTACATACAGCCTGTGTGGTGAGAGACTGTTGCACATTCCTCGGGTCCAGGATGGGCTGGAAAAAGAATCTTTATATTTCTCTAACATCATCAGCAGCAGCTCTTGGTTCCCTCTCAGCAAAACCGACTTGCTGCCCCAGCACTCGGGTTCCTGGCGAGACTGTCTTTTCTTAATTCAAACAGATGGACCAAACCCGGAGGCCAAGAGATTTATTCTGATTAATTACATTTCCAATTAGGCACCTTGGGCTTTCCTGGCATCCACCCAAGCCTCAGAATGGCCTGGAGAAGCACAGGCAAAGGAATAATGTGGCTTGATCTTTCAGCTCCGAAGCCCAAAGGGCATGTGACCGCGGGGCCTGGGTCTTTCAACACAATCTGCTCCAGTCACAGAGGGCTGAGGGAGGGATTTAAGAGTCACAGGGATGTGCCGGAATGGTGCCAAAGAGGTGTGTGATCTGTCCTAAGGCCGTACCTGCAGCTTTCCCCAGAGCAATGATAGCTATCTAATGGTAGTGTGACTATGGATAATTGTCTGATATGCACTGAGATTGTCTTGCATCCCGCTAGATGGAGAAAATGGGGCCCAGTGTCACTCCAGTTAGGCATATTTCTCATCGCACTGTTTATCTGTATTGCAGAACCTGAAGACGAATGGAGGTTGAAACTCGGATATTACCTCTGATGTGTTATTTCAGAGTAATTCTATGTAATACTTCACTGTATTTTCTACTACATTAATGGCTGTGGCATGTGTGGACATGGACTAAAATCTACAAATGTGTTCTTGGACTGCTGATGTATGTGGGTTTGAACGTTGTAAAGGGTGAATACTGGCGATGAGATTGTCATTTATGTTGTCAATTTTAGGTATTACCGGTTTTGAACACACTACCCTTTATAATGCGTTGTGTGATTTTGTGCGTAAATGCATTTTCCAAGCATTGTGTTTCATCTCTGTGCCCTATACATTTGTGTGCCAGAAACATTTTTATTTACATTATAATTGGAAATGCTATCTATGCACAGGCATGCCTTGAAAACTCATACACTTTTTCACATAAGGAGCGAACATTCACCAATGAATACAATGCCCAGGTATTCTCTAGAATACCTAATTTTTGTTATTTGTCTGTAATATATAGATATACGCAAAGAGAGGCAAACTGTGGCCTATGGGAAGGCACGTTCCACCCAAAATCCTTCTAGGGTCTTTTCTCTAGAGTTGTGGTTCTCAAACTGTGGGTCCTGGACCCACCAGTATGTTGTGACCCAAATTTTGGTGGTTTGTGAAACTGACAGGGAAGATTAGATTATGTACATCAAGCTGCTACTTGGGGGGGGGGTTTATGTACATCAAGCTGCTCCGGGGGGGGTGGAGCACTGCTGCCCAATCACTATTTTAGCCACACCTCTTGGCATTTATAAATCAGGCACCAGCCCCTAGGTCAGTGATTTTCAATTTTTTTTATCTCATAGCACACTAGCAAAGCACTAAAATGGTCAATGCACACCATCCGTTTTTTTACAATTGACAAGGCACACTGTGCTGTCAATGGGGGACTCACATCTCCCAATGGCCCTATTAATAAATGCCGCTCTCCCAAATTCCCACGACACACCTGAGGACCATTCGCGGCACACCAGTGTGCCACGGCACAGTGGTTGAAAATGGCTGCCCTTGGTCCTCTAAAAAGTTTGGGAACCACTGCCCTAGAGCACTTTCTAGGGGTGCTCAGCATGTGCAATTTCATGCCCAAAGTAATTCAACGATCCTTCACATTGTCAGTATTCCATCACCATTTGAAGACTTTTCTTTTCAGGCAAGTTTTTAATTTCTGAATAAGGATTACTTTATTTTTAGAGCTGGCTCGGTAGTTTTTAATTCTGCTTTTTGTTTTCCGGTTCAGTGTTTGTGGTCTGCACTTTACTATTATTTCTACTGTTTGAACTTGAGCACTCCCAGGTTGGAGACGGCAAGATGGGATATACATGATCTAGAAACATAAAGTTTCTAGACTCTCTGAGATAATGTTGCATGAGGGCTAGAAACTTGTAGTTTGCCTTCTCAGATCAAAGGTATGATTTCCAGGTTTTTGGAAAGCTGCCCAATGTTGCATTAAATGTGAGTGTGTATCCATGTTATGTTACAGATTTTCCCCATATCAAAGCATGGATTGTCGAAAACTTAAAATGGATCCAGAGGTGTGTGTCTTTCCCCACACAATCCATAGTGGATTACTGATGGCCACTTTGTGGCATGTGGGGTGCAGAGTCTGAGTGTCTGTTGTGCCTCAGGACAAAGTGGGCAGCACTCACCTTTGTTCTCTGTTTTGAGCTCCTCGTGAAGAAGGTCATTCTGCCGGTTGCCGAGAACGAAGGCCAGGAAGGAGAGAATAAGGGCGTTCAAGATGCCGATGATGGCTAGGATGTAGGCCCAGCGCACAGAGCAGTCACCCAGCGAGTACTTCCCCGTCTTCTCCCCACACATGTCCCTGACGGTCTCTGAATCCCAGCCATCTGGGAATATCATGCAACCCAGCACCAGGCAGAGAGCTGGACAGAAAGAAACAGGGAAGGGTTGCAGTTAACACGGCTGAGATCACTTGATCCATTGTGCAGGCTACAAAAGAGTTAGGTGAGCTACAGTGGCAAGAAAGGATCTTAGCAGTGCTACAGTACTGTATAGATTTGGGGGTGAACTGAGCCTAAAGCAGTGCTTAAAGTACCCCAATTCTGCACTACAAAGAGACAATGTCTGCAACTTAAACACAGTCACCTCTTAGGGCTGGCCAGGTGCTGAACTCTTGCTTAGTTGCAGAACCAGGTGGGTGCTGGGGAAAAAAATGGTGAGAATAAGTTATAAAAGGCAGGCCATGGTCACTTGCAGGTTCTCAACCCGGGGGACCCCAATCTCCTGGTAATTGTACCTTGGCATCAGTTCATTACACGTGAGGATCTCCTGCTGCAATAGCACAACTTGAAAAAAAAAAGATGTCACAACTCTGAGAACATGGGAAAGAGGCGAGGAAAACACAGAAAAGTCACGTCTGACCATGTGCATCAGCTGGATTGGCAACAAGTCATATATACATTGGGTAGTCATTTTCCTATACAGCAAAAAAGCCTCACGTAGAGCACGCCCAGATCATGCAAGGTAAATGCATTTCTCAGTGTTTGTGTGGGAGTGTCTCTCTCTACTGCTCATGTTAGAGTTGTGAGGAGAGGCAAAGAGCTTTGTGAAGCACTTCAGTCCCCACCCCCAACCTTTGAAAATCCTGCTCCTACCCCCACATTCACACGTTTTCCAAGTTTTATCTCTGTTCCCACAAGGACTAGAAACTTGTCCTTTTAATTATGGAGCAGAAGTTCTTGGGGTGCTGCATTCAGTGTGGAATACGTACAAAATCCTTCCTGTAGCAAAATCTGTTGTGGAAAGGTGTGCCCAGTTTATACACACTGACTGTTTTGCAGTCTCAAAAAGGATGTCAAAAGGGCTATGGGGGAAGTTGTGGTATCTGCTGGGACTAGACCAAGAAGTAGTAGTTGTTAACTATAGGGAGGAAGGTTAAATGTTAAGTGAAAATAGAACCATTCTGAACGATAAATCTGGAATAAACTGCCCAGGGAGTGTGTAGATTTTCCTTTTCCGAATTGCTACTGAGTTGCAGAGATGCCGGAGCTGAACCCAGACACACCTGTCTGCCTTAGAAGCTCTGCTGCCTATTTTCAGTTGTGTGCTGTTTAGAGGCTAGGAGATGGAGCCACAAAGCAGGGCACTGCTGCTTGAAATCAGGAATTTGCTAGATGGCTATGACGGCTTGCAGCCATCTATATATGAGATGGCTTTAAGCCACACTTCCTTGGTTTCATTCCTACCTGCAGTATAGGGCCATTCAGGCTGACCTACTTTTCAGGATTGTTGTGAGGGTTTGCCACACCGTAATACACACAAAGCAATTTTGAACATTCAAAGCTAAGGTGCGAAGAAGTTGTATTATGTGAAGAAAATGCATGCTGTGTGTGCTCAGGGACACTCTAATCTTATTATACAGATACAAGACTGAGCTCTGGCCCCTTTAAGTCTTGCCTTGGAGATTTTCAGAGGTTGGCCAGGCGGCCATGGAAGATGCTTTGGGGATACAAGAGCTTGCCACTAGGCTCCATTTGGAGAGTGATTTTTAACTAGATAGTCTGCTTGTTCCTTTCAGATCTATGAATCAATTGCTGGAGGCCTTGCCTGGCAAACCCCCCCCCCCCCCAAAAGCTCCTTTTCATCCATTAATAATCAAGGTACTTGATTGATGCCTTGAATGGCTCTAGCTCATCTTTAGCTGTTAGGCAAACTCAGGGAGAGAGAAGCCTGTAGTATGTCGATCCCTCACAAGATTGCTGCCTCCTGACTTATACCAGGTTGCGTACTATACATTGATCTAATGCAAAGCCTCAGCTCTGTGGATCCCTTTGGCCCCGCATCCTCAGCTGTGGAATCCTTGCCTGACCTGAATGAGAAGGGAGGAACAGGGCTGGCTGAGGGCATATTAAAACTGCATTAGGGGGGGAAAAGTGCTCATTAGTTTGAACCAGACAGGTGTGTGAGTCATCCCAGATACGCTTACCTTGCAGCAGATGCTTATATATGCACTCAGGTACAACACAGTGCGAGGGGAGGGCAATCTCTTTTCAAACACCTCTGCCAAGGAGAATGGGGCAGAGGCGGGCGAGACAAGCTGACAGTCAGCTTTTGATATCTTTTCTGCTTGGATCTTCTGTGAGCTGGGGGGCGGGGTACAGACAGTAACAGCAAGTGGTAGAATATGAGGAGGAGACAGGATTTCTTTCTGATGCTGAGGAGGAGGAGAATGTAGACCACCCTGAACATGATGGCATCAGAGATTCGTAGGCATAATACTATACAGATGGCTCCCTTCCTGGGTGGAGGCTGGTTTAAAAACCAGAAGGAGCCAGTGTGGGTGAGGGATCTGTCCATGCACATGTCTCTTCCTCCCTGGTATGCCATCCCTTCAGAGCAGATTGCTCTCAACCCCCTCTTATTTAAATATTACTTGAGAGTAAACAAGAATAGCGCAGACCAGGCCACAGCACGTCAGCCAAACAGTGGCACCAACGCCAGTCGTAGCTTCTCTCCAGGGCACATTTTTTCTCTTGGAGGTAGATAGCAGCTTCTTTCCCCCACCCAGATTAGGACCATGGTGGGAACAACAGGCTGATCCCATGTGGTCTTGATCCAGATTTCTTCCCTTCACACTGGTTGGCTGGTTTTTAAATGAAATAAGGTGATACACTGGCGTGCTTAGATTAGATTAGAACAGGGGTCTCCAAACTTTTTGGCCAGAGGGCCGCATCAAATATCTGGCACAGTTTTGAGGGCCAGAAAAAAAAAAATATTAAATTTATATAAATAAATTAGAGATGGAACTGAGATCTGTGAATAAATGAATGAATGGGCTCATTCATTCAACCTCTCTGGCCCTTAGAACACCCTCCAGATGCAAACAGAGCATAATTCCAGTCATGTTTGGCGAAGTGGGCCAGGGGCTTTCAGGGGACAAGAGGCTGGCTGCGGGCCGGACAGAGGCTTGCTGTGGGCCAGATGTGGAAACCCCTGGATTAGAACTTAAAAAGAACCCTTCTGGATCAGGCCAAGGGCCTAAATAGTCAAGTTTCCTGCATCTCACAGTGGCCCACCAGATGCTTTAGGGAGCACTCAAGATAACAAGATACCCATATCCTGTTGCCACTCCCTTGCACCTGGCATTCTGAGATGGGTGACCTCTAAAACCCAGAGTTGCATGTAGTCATCCTGGCTTGTAACCTGTGAGGGACTTTTCCTCTATGAATCTGCCCAATCCCCCTTTAAAGCTTGTCATGGTGTAGTTTGAGCCTGAGCAAGGCTGGGGTCAGGAATTGGACACTGTCTGAGTGTCCATGGCTACTTGGCTGGGCCAGGCCCTGAAGCCTTAGTACTACACAGCCCCCAAAGCACAGTCAGGGTATCTGGTGTGCTCCCTGGGGTATCTGGTGTGCTCCCTGGGGCATTTGGTGGGCTGCTGTGAGATACAGGAAGCTGGACTAGATGGGCCCATGGCCTGATCCAGTGGGGCTGTTCTTATGTTCTTAGGGGATGAGTAGGAGGAACCATGGGGGCCCATTGCAGGGTTTTGCCCCAGGACCCTAACAACCTGGCACCAGCACTGACCCTGCAAATGGTACATTGCTCCATCTAACCCAGAACTATCTGGTCTAATCAGTGGCTCTCCCAGCTCTCAGGCAAAAAAAAAAGAAAAAAAGTGCTCATTCCCACCACCTGGGGCTTGATCCTTTATCTGGAGATGCCAGCCAACAAACTCAGATCTTCTGCATTAAAAACATGTGCTCTGATGCTGAGTTATGGACCAAAGTTATGATACTGAGTTATGACACAAACTCAGTCATTTGGAGGCAAAAATATAATCAGTAAATCTTGTGTCCTGTTGATAAATTTCAAGACAGTAAAAAAATGCAAAATTTTTACTTGGAAGATTCAGTATGTTACACTTTAAAGCAAAACCTTTACAAAATTTGCTAAATAAATAAATGCACATCTGCATTCTAATATGTCCTTTATGTTCTAATTTCTGCAAGGAAATCTGAGCTTGTGAACTGACACGACCCAGTCGATTACCCCAAGCAGTAGAGTCGGCTTCAGTCCTTCCCTCTTCCACCTCCCTGCAGGTGCTGATCTTGTTGGGAACTGCTCGAGTTCATCTCCTAATCGTATTATGTACAGCTCAGCTGAGCCATAGTATCAATCTCTGGGCTTATCCAGAGAGGCGCTTATATAGAGCCCTCCTGTTCCAACTTGTGTGCACTAGGGCTATCCTGTGGCAGAACATTAGAAACCTTTCAGTGAACCTGCATATCAGGCTGGATATGGATGGCTCCAGGATTTATAAAAACAACCAGATTACAAATGTTCAAGACATCAGTGTAACAAGAAATACACTATCAAAATATCCTCCCCCCCCCCCCAACTTGGCCCCAGTCATTACATGCATGTCGATTGTCACCCTTTTACCCTGAAAAAGCTACTCGGTGTGCAAAAATTCAACTGGTGAATCTATCCTGGAATGGAAATGTAGTGAGATGTTTGTTGGATGTCTGTCATCCAGGGGTTCCACAAGACTGAGTGTAGACACAATACTAAACCATGGTTTAGTGTTATGTACTTGTGGTGAGCTGAGTTTTGGGAACATGCTTTCTTCCCCACAACTGCAAGCATCTGCATTTGGTTGAGAAGAAACCATAGTTTCCTGTTACCTCTGTAGTCAGGGAAACTGGTATATTCCAACTACAAACCTGTTTCTGACACTACAGTTTGATCCTGGTTTGTGAACTAACTGTGATGAGAATAAACCACAGCAGTCCAACACATGAAGGAGGGGGAATGAGAGTGTCTCAGCCTAAGGCTTTACTCTCCTGGGCTCAGCTTGTGCACGGAATGTTAAGCTTGCATAAGAAACTTTTTAAAAAGATAATCCAGTGCCCAGCCTCTGTGCAATTCAAAAGAAGGTATGAAGCTGCTTTACTAGTCAATTAGGCTGCAATCTTATACACACTTTCCTGGGAACAAGCCCAGATGACACAGAATTATCTCTGTGTAAATATGTATAGGATTGTGCTGTTTGTCTAATCTGGTGCTGTCTACACTGACTAGCAGAAGCTTTCAAGCAGGGGTCTTGCCCAATAACTGCTATCAAAACAGATGCCAGAGACCTGGCTATGGAACCTGCTGTATGCCAGGGGCAAATCCAAGGGAGGGGCCACGGGTATCTGCCCCCCCCCAAATTGTCATGCCAGCAGGGAAGGGTGCCCGCTGGGATATGGAACAGCACAAGCACTACGAGGAGCCCAGGTCCATCCTCCTGGAAGATGCTATTCCAGAGGACAGTTGAAATGGGAACCCAGGTCTACCCAGCCAGCAAACCTTGGTCATGGAGGCCAAAGATCAACCAGGAGCCCAGGTCCACCTGCCCAGAAGCAGCAGCTCCACAGGGCCAGAATAGGAGCCCAGGTCTACCCAGCAGGTAGATCTGGGCTCCAAGTCCAGGCAGCAATGCACAGCAAAGAAATTATTGTTGGCTTAATGTGCAAACTTCTCTCCACTTCAGAGAGAAAGCTCACATACTGCACTGGGAATTTTGGTCGGTTCTGACAAAGGTATTTTTTTTTAACTGATCCTGTGACTTCACTTGATGAGGTGTCGTGATATTTTTTTTGTACAGCTCCTCACACCTTTGGCTTGACTTTTTGATGACTCAACACCCAGAGCTGTTATCAAATCATGGAGCACAAATGACTGTAAATGCTCTCTCAAATTTAGAATCTCGTTTTGTCAAAGCATAACTGGGATTAGTCTTCCCAATGTGCACCACTTTCAGCCTGTTTTCAGTTTCTTCTCAAGCTGGGTTCTCAGCTTGGGGAGGGGACAGGCAGAGAGAGAGAGAGAGAGAGAGAGAGAGAGAGATCTATGCTCCCTGACTGGCTGCACCAAGTGCAGTGTCCTGAAAAACACTTTCCCAGTTCCCTGCAGGAACAAGCGACATTTGCACACACAGAACAGAAGTGATGTGGAACTCTTGGCTGCCTTTGGCATAGGTAGCAGGGAGGGAAGCAGTCGCTGGGCCCAGGAGAGGGAAGGGATGGATGGAGATCGAAGATCACTGTGCCTGCATGCCCCAGCTCCATCTCCCACTTCTTCAATGAGCATATGGGTGACAAAAAAAAATCACTGCCAGCCAGGGAAGATAGCATGTTGGCCACAAATCAGCCTCCAGAACCAGGGATCTGGGGTTGAATCCTAATGCATGAACTGGCCAGATTTAAAAAAAAACAAACAAACTCTCATTGGCTAAAACTATTCCTACTGTTCAACCTGTAAAATGATGAGCTCCTCCTCTTCCTTCCTGCTCCCACCCCCTCCAGTTGTCTACCTTATCTAGACTGTATGTTTGTGGAAAGTGATGGTCTTCTGTGCTATTTCTGTGCAGTATGTAGCAGATTTTGGACCTCAGAGAAATAATATGTAGGACATACTAATAATATAACAATAAATGTTAAGGGATGCTTCTTATGAGACTGGTGAATCAGGCTTGTGGAGAAGAAGTTGGCCCTTGAGGAAGATTTTGCTCAGAGACTATGGCATAATCTTCCCATCACCCCTTCATTCATGCAAGAGTTCCTAATTCTCTGCCCTTCTGCAAAGATTTCCTGTAAAGCAAAGCAAGTCACAAAAAGACCCCTTCTGGATTGCTCCACCTGAAAAGATTCATCTAGTCTAGCATCCTGTTTCCATCAGTGGTCAGCATCTCATACGCAGGGGTTTGCCATGTCTGTAGCTTTCTTGAAACAAGTTACTAATCATGTAGTTTGTCCTTGTGTATTCTGTGAAACTGTCAATGATGGGAGGCCCAGTTAGGACTGGGACCACAGTGTGCAGGGGGGATTTTAACCCTTTGCTTGACAAATATCCAATTGCTACTGGAGCGATTGTCACCTTTTTGCTTCTCTCCCAGAGCACACGGCCGCTTGGAGGAAGAAGCATTTTCATCAGGACACAGCTGAAGAGACAAAAGGGTTAAATGTCCTCCCTGAGCATCACAGTCCCAATTCTAAGGGCCCTCCACCCACTGCTACTATACACTTGAGAGCAAACTGCTGTGTTTGTGGTTTGCAGGCTGACACTGAAAGAGAGAGAGAGAAAGAGAGAGCCCCTTGAAAGGCTGGGCCCAACCATTCATTTGATGAGATGTTCCAAAAGCAGCACTAGTAGGTTCTTTGGATTAGAAAGCCCTGGTGACTTTAGCTGTACTGCTTGCTTTATTTACAAGCGTACTAGTAGAGCGTAAATTGAGGCAAAGAGGAGGCACTCCCAACAAAGGAGCAGACTCACTTTTCTGTCTCACTTCCCCAAAGAGCCCTTCAAAACAAAGGTTGGTTGGTTGGCAACCTTCAGTCTTGAAAGACTATGGTATAAGCCTACAGCACCTGGTATTCCCAGGCGGTCTCCCATCCAAGTACTAACTAGGCCTGACCCTGCTTAGCTTCCAAGATCAGAGGAGATTGGGCATGCGCAGGTGCCTCACAGTTAACTTGCAGCTCTCCCTATCCCTTTCCCTTTCTCTCTCTCTCTCAAGTCATGCACATTGGGGCAAAAAAATCAAAACTTTAGATATAGGCTGATGGGTTCTGAGCTGTCTGTGACAGATCAGGAGAGAGATCTTGGGGTGGTGGTGGACAGGTCGATGAAAGTGTCGACCCAATGTGCGGCGGCAGTGAAGAAGGCCAATTCTATGCTTGGGATCATTAGGAAGGGTATTGAGAACAAAACGGCTAGTATTATAATGCCGTTGTACAAATCGATGGTAAGGCCACACCTGGAGTATTGTGTCCAGTTCTGGTCGCCGCATCTCAAAAAAGACATAGTGGAAATGGAAAAGGTGCAAAAGAGAGCGACTAAGATGATTACGGGGCTGGGGCACCTTCCTTATGAGGAAAGGCTATGGCGTTTGGGCCTCTTCAGCCTAGAAAAGAGGCGCCTCAGGGGGGACATGACTGAGACATATAAAATTATGCAGGGGATGGACAGAGTGGATAGGGAGATGCTCTTTACACTCTCACATAATACCAGAACCAGGGGACATCCACTAAAATTGAGTGTTGGGCGGGTTGGACAGACAAAAGAAAATATTTCTTTACTCAGCGCGTGGTCGGTCTGTGGAACTCCTTGCCACAGGATGTGGTGCTGGCGTCTAGCCTAGACGCCTTTAAAAGGGGATTGGACAAGTTTCTGGAGGAAAAATCCATTACAGGGTACAAGCCATGATGTGTATGCGCAACCTCCTGATTTTAGAAATGGGTTAAGTCAGAATGCCAGATGCAAGGAAGGGCACCAGGATGAGGTCTCTTGTTGTCTGGTGTGCTCCCTGGGGCATTTGGTGGGCCGCTGTGAGATACAGGAAGCTGGACTAGATGGGCCTATGGCCTGATCCAGTGGGGCTGTTCTTATGTTCTCTAAATCTTCACTAAGGATGTAAACGTTGCCTTTGCAAGCTTTGGTCAAAAATTAATTCTAGTCCAGAACTCATTCCTACACTTGTGGCCAGGCAAACACTTCCAGGAGGCTCACAAAAGCACAACAGCCATCCCTTCCCACTGTCAGATACGCTACCTCTGAACATGCAGGTTCTATTCCTAGGTAGAACTACTAGCATCCAGAGATAAACCTGCCCCTCCATTAATTTGCCTAATCTTTTCTATTAGAACCAAGAATCCCCAATCAAATTGGAATGTCAGTTTTATCTGCAGCCTGCCTTTAATGGCCCCCCCCAGTGTGTCTGTCAGAAGTTCTCCTCTGTAGCAAACCATTAATGCATTTCTACCATATCTTACATTTCAGAAGATGCATCAAGTCTGTTTGAAGAGCTTGTGCAAGTCTTCGTAGAGTCAGCAGCTATAATTATGAGCCTTAGATTTAAAATTCAAAACGCACCTTGGGGGAGGTGGTCCAATAATCAGCTAGAAAGTCTGAAAAAGATGTATATCGCAGGGACCAAGAGATTCAGTTAATTAAGACTTTTTCTTCAACCTATTGGGTTCAAAGAGGGAATTCTATATAAACTCTCTCTCTCTCTCTCAGGCCCAGCCAAGGCTTGATCATTGCCTGAAGCAGCCCAGTTCTGCCTGCCTGCCCGCCCATATATTTTGGAGGATATGCTAACACACACACACAGCTGCCATGCAAGCTGTACCTCCTTCTCTCCCACCACCATTGCTTCAAAGCTGGCCAGCATGGTGGGAGCCAGTGGTGGTCAGGCATACACCAGCCTGTTTAGCAGAAGTCAGCAAGAGGAGAAGTAAGAAGGGGTGATCATCTTCTCCACAGACCTCCTGGAAGGACAGCTTTCAACAACACTGTGGCCCCTACCTTCTCCTCCAGCTCCACAACAATGATACTCAGCAGCAGCCTTGGAAGAGAAGCTGAGCCATGACCCCCATCTTCTTGCTCAAAGGAAGGCTGGGTGGTGGACCAGGGGAGGTGGTGGACAGGCATGGGGGGGGGGAAGGTTTCTCCCAACCTGTTGTTCAAAGCAAGTGCTTTCCCTTCCTTTGCAGGGAAACAGCATGACATTTGCTGCTGCTTTTCGCTCCCCTGGGACAAGCAGGGAACTCAGGAGAGGTGGTGACAGCCACAAATAACAGAGGGATCCTAAGCCGAGCCAAAATGTGCAGATACTCACTACTGAAAATGAACCTAGAGCAAATCCTGGAGAAAACCATCAGACTACAGGGTCAATACTTCTATGAGAGTCAAGAGTTGGCAACTTGTTCTGGGCACAAGGCTCTGTGAGAAATTGATCGCGAGCTGGAGAGGGCCAAGGGCATCACACTGGGAGAAGTCTCACAGGGCAACTTCCAATCGCCTTCAAGGATTCTCCCCAAAACATTCCTGCCAGTTGCTTTTTGCAGCTTTGCCCCAAGTGCAATTTGCAATACGTTCCTTATCTCATCATACAGCTTGAGAATAGTAAGCTTTCCCGCATTCAGAAAGCTTCACCTGGACCTTCTCCTTGCAGCCCTTACAGCGACTCTGTAAGGTAAGTGAACGTGATTGCTATCCCCACATAAAACATAAGAAGAGGGGGGCAAAAGAACATAAGAAGAGCCCTGGTGGATCAGGCCAAAGGTCCATCTAGTCTAGGTTCCTGTATCTCACAGCGGCCCACCAAATGCCCCAGGGAGCACACAAAACAACAGACACATCTTGTGTCCCGGTGCATCCTGCTGCGTCCCACCTTGCAGCTGCGAAGGACTGGCCTGCCCAAGGCCACCAGGCGAGTTCACAGCAGAGGCGAGACACCAGCTAGGTTGTTCCTGATCCATAGCTGATTCTCTCACCCACTATGCTACATAACTTAATCAAGTCGAACAAAAGACCATTCAGCCCCCTGCAGCAGCCCCTAGGGTCTCAGGCAGAAGTTATTCCCCACCCTGCTACTTGAGTTGCCAGAGATGGAATATACATGCTAAGCCTGGGGGAATGCTGTCATTCAGTGGCGCAGACCCTTTTTTGCATACAGAAGGTCCTTGCAGGTTCAGTCCCTGGCATCATAGTGTAAGGACTAGGGAAGACTCCCATCTGAAACACTGGGGAGCCTCTGCCAGGCAGTGTAGACAAACTTGACCTAGATGGACGCATGACTTGATTCAGTAAAAGGCAGTTTCTTATGTGTCAGTATGTGCTCTACAACTCAATTATGCCCCTTTCTCTAAACAGATACTGTTTACGCGTGATAATGAACAAAGATAGACTTGGGGTACTCAATATATATAAAAATGAATGTATTAGAGAGCCAGGATGGTGTAATGGTTGTGGTATTGGACTTAGACCTAGATCTGCCCGATCTCGTCTGATCTTGGAAGCTAAGCAGGGTCAGGCCTGGTTAGTACTTGGATGGGAGACCGCCCGGGAATACCGGGTGCTGTAGGCTTATACCATAGTCTTTCGAGACTGAAGGTTGCCAACCACCAGACCCTATCCTGCGGGCCGCATCCAATGCCCTGCCTTTCCCCTCCCCCGCATGAATGACACCATTCCATGGGGGAGCCATCGTGTCCCAGCGCTGATCTCCCCCAAACTGAGTTCTGGCCTGTCACTCCAGCAGCCATTGCCCCCCGGATTTCTGGGGAGGCACGGCAGACTGGAGCTCAGTTGGGGGAGATTAGCAATGGGAAAGGAAAGTTCCCTAATGGAATGGTAAATGCCCATCATGCCAGGGATATCTTTCCCAGGATTGCTGACTAGAGACAATCCAGGTTCAAACCCCTGCTTAGCCATGAAGCTTCCTGGGTGACCTTGAGAATCTCTCAGCCTTACCTACCTCACAGGGTTGGTGTGAGGACAAAAAGGAGGGAAGGAGACATGCACATCGCTCTGAGCTCCTTGGAGGAAAGTATTGTAAATAAAAATGTGAAAAATCCATTTTTAAAAAACGGTCTGCAGTAATTGAACCAACCTCTTTCCTTCTCTACTGTGAGTATAGACATGGTTCTCTAGCAGGAATCACTAACAGAGGGACAAAGGAGAGAAGGGGCACCTCTCTAGCATCTGCACTGCATGGGCGCCCCTCTCCCTCCCCCTTATCGGTCTCTCTCAGGATTCTGCTCTGCTCTTAGAGCGGCAAACAACTCATTTGCATTCAAACTGCAAACTGAGCCAAGGTTGAGGCGTCCCTGCCGCAGGTGAGGACCTCTCTGCCCAGAAATTTTTGTATGGTGAATGATACAAAGACTTGAAATGCAGGATCCGTCTTTATCCTCTCTACATTCACATGTTCCTTTCTATCCTGGTAAGGGAACGGGGCTGTAGCTTAGTGCCAGAGCACCTGCTCGGCTTGCAGAAGGGCTCCTGGTCTCACTAGACAGAGCTGGCAAAGGCCTGAAACTCTGGACTCCTAGTCAGTGTTGAATAACACTGAGCTTGGTGGACCAGCAGATCCACTCTTGGTGGATCAGAGTAAGTAGCAGTGTTTGAAAATGGTGTTATTAATTTTATTCAGAAGCAGTAGCATAGCTAATGATCATGCAGCTAATTGCAAACAATCAAAATGACGCCCTGGAAGTGATGTCACAACCAGAAGTGACGTCACGCCCAGACGTTTTAAAAAGTGAAAATCAGGGGAAAACCTGCGTCCTCCCCACAGCAGCTCGCCACCCACTTGCTCTGCTGCCTCCCCCAGCCAGTGGCATAGTGAAGGCAGTGTTTCTCAACCAGCAGTATGGATACCACCAGTGGTACTTGAGGTGGTGTCTGGTGGTATTTGTGGGACCCCTGGGCACCTGCCACCTGGCAGCAAGTCCAGGAACACAACGCAACAAGCAGCAGTAGGAGGCTCGGCTGGGTGAGCAGAGCTCCAAAGGATGCTTTTCCATGCTCGGAAAAGGCCTCCCATCTGCCCTGAGCCTCTTGACCCGCGCCTGTCACATTGCGCCTGGCCTCTCAACCCAGAAGTAACTGGTGATGATGTCACCGGTTATCTCTGGTGGCACTCTGAGCAAGCCCACTGTGTTCAGTGAGACACAGGCTGCAATCCTATCTTTACGGCATTTTCCTATGTTCCAGACCCCTCAGTGTAGTGTTCCCCCTTACTTGACAACGAGGAAGCCTCTACTCCTTCCATTCCCTGGACTAGAAAAGGAAGGGTGAGATAGAGACCCTCTAGTCCAGTGATTTTCAACCTTTTTTGTCTCATGGCACACTGACAAGGTTCTAAAATGGTCAAGGCACACCATCAGTTTTTTGACAATTGACAAGACACACCATGCTATTGGTGGGGGGCTCATATCCCCCAGTGGCCCTACTAATAAATGACCCTCCCCCAAACTGCACACCATTCGCCGCACACCAGTGTGCCATGGCATAGTGGTTGAAAATGGCTGCTCTAGTTCACCACTCTCCACTCGTCCACACTTCCTCTTCCACTCTGTTCCCCTTTCTTTCCCAATTCAGGGAGCGAGAGGAGAGGCAGGTGGGCACTTTCTTGCCTGAAGCAACTCTCTCACTTGGTCTGGTGGGTGGACTGGCCCTGCTTGAGACCACTGCACTCTCTCTCAGCCTAACCAACCCCACAAAATTGTTTCAAGGATAAAATGGAAGGGGGAAGAATCATTTAAGCCATCCTGGGTGCCTCGGAGAAAGAGCAGGATTAAAATGCAATGAGTAAATATACTGTTGCAATCCACAGCTGGGAGTAAGCTCAGACTGCAAGGCAGACACTTTATTTTCAGGTTACTGAGTTCAGGAGTGGGATGGATGGAGCAGGCAAGGATCGGCAAGTGTGCACACACCGCTTTCCTGTCGCGAACAAGTCGTCGGCAAAGGAGAGAGTTTGGTCCATGGAACCAAACGGAAAAGACCAGATTGCCCTCTCTCCGGCAGCAGCAGTGGTGAGGATCACACAGCTTATTTTCATATGCTGATTCCTTGCACATGCATTGCGCACAGCTGAATTCAATAAGCAATCAGAGCGGCTACTGGGGTTGCTGGGCAGCTTACACTTGGGTAGTAGCCTAGTGTCGTCCTCTCCCCCATCCCACCCTGCTCCCCCTGGACTCGCTTTCCTGATTTCAAAGGGCAGGAGGGAGAGTTTGGGTCACTGGAAAGACACACTCTCTGCAGGCGAGCTGCCTCTTAATCCCGTTCTCCATGGCAACAGCATGCATGTGAACATAGCCACAGCCACAAGTTGCCTCCCAGGTACTTCACCCTCCCTGCTCTCCAGTTTCTGTGCAAGACGGTTAGCAGTGGCAACGGGGAAGGTCAAGGCCAGCCTTGAGCCAGATCCTTTGCACTGCTTTCTGACCGGCCGAGAGGGAGGATGAAGGACTGCGGAAGGGAGCATGTGGGTCTGTGACCCACACACACATCACAATATATCACAGTTCAGAGCAGTGTATAAGGTTCTACCCCCCTCCCTCCCCCCCACACCATTTATTCTCACAACAACCCTGCGAGGCGAGCTAGGCTGAGAGCAAGCGACTGGCCCAGGATCATCCACTGAGCTCTATCACTAGACCCTGCCCCACCTGACTGCTCCAGTCCTCCTTTTCATTTGACAGGAATTCAACTTGCTGTGCACAGATCTTTGCTGTGTCTGGAACCAGGACTAGATGAGACCTTGAAGAAGGTCCCAGTCACCACTCCCAGCGTGTACCGTGACCACATCCTGATGTACCAAATCAAATCCTGTTCTGCGGGATCCATAGCTCCATGTTGGGCCTCCCAGCCTGACAAGGGGCTGCTTTGTGCCAGCTAAATAGTCAGCGCAGAGTCGAGTAGCCCCATTGCGGGACTTCTGAACTTACCCAGGGGAAGGGGATGAATGTCCTCTCCCCCGAGGAGACGGCAAGAGCTGCCAGCAGCTGCCTGACATCCGTAGGATACAGTGGCAGCCATTTTGGCACTGCTGAAGAGCAGCTCTACCTAGAGCTGCACAAATGTAGCTTCCCCCCCAACTCTAAATATTAGAGGATCTTAACCAGCTAGTTGTTACTTTTTCTTGGTCCAACAGCGCAGAAGCTTTGCAAACCTGCCAGGCATTCTAAACCTTTACAAGAACTCAGGTGTATTTGAAAGCTGTGGAGTGTTGAAGTCAATTCGAGACAACACGTAGAGCAAGAATAGCAAGCTGTTAAGAACAGAGCCTTGAGGGATCCTGGCAAAGGGGTAAACAGGAAGAGTAGCCCCCCAATACTGAATGAATGGATAGGAGAGAAGAGAGCCACTTGAGGAGAAAATTTCAAGACCTAAGTCATGAAATGGAGCAAAAGAGTGATCACAGGCCTACAAAACTGAGGGTCAGAAAAGTTTTTCCCAAACTTTATGGTGCTTTGATATGAATTTGGGGTGCCGATTCCAAAAATGGCATCCGTTTTGCCCTATCACGCCTAGTTTTGGAGATACAGTATAGCCTCATTAGTGAATGGTGTAGGCTTCCTCAGGAGGAAGCTGCTTGAACCATTCACTAAAGAGGCTCTGCCGTGTCTCCAAAACTAGACGTGATGGGGCAAAACGGATGCCATTTTTGGAATCGGCACCCCAAATATACCCAGGAATTGGTGTAACGTTTAAGGAAGCAAAATGTGTGTTGGCCTGTGTAACTGAACTGAAGCTTTCTCTTTTACTCTCTTCTGTGAGGAAGATCTGTTGTCCAGTCCTAAAGACCTTTTATCCAACAGAGCTGTGTACTTCATTTTTGACTATATTCTCTTGCTGATGTAAGGGATGGACCCCCTGTGTTTCCAAAGAGAAATATATATTAATGATTCCCCTTGCCAGTTCCTTCGACAACACCAGCTCCTTCCACCATCACCCCAGGAGTACAGGTAGGCCTTCTGTTTCTGAGATGCACTCGAGGGAAGAAGCAAGAATCTAAAGTTGATCCAGATCAGGGCTTTACTCAGTGAGTAGTGTAGCTGGCCCCTCTGGCACCCAGGGCCGTGATGCTCAACGTCACCCACCCACCCCCAGTGCCTGACCCGGAAGTAACTGCGATGATGCGATGGTGTCACTGCCAATTACTTCCAGATCGTGGACACTCGAAGCAGTTGCGTGCTACTCTGAGCGGCTGACCACTTCTTTTTTTTCCGGAACAAAAAAGGGGGAAAAGTGGTCAGCTGCTCAGAGCAGCTTGCAACTATTCCAGGGGGGGAGGGGAGGAAGCAGGAGAAGGTACCTTGACACCCCTTAAGGCATGGTACCCAGGGCCCTGTACCCCCCCAGCACCCCTTGGCTCTACTGATGTTCCAGAAAGGGTGAGCCAGTAGGCCAGTGATAAAACCTCTCACTAGCTACCTCAAGTGCATTGCAATGTGTCTCGTTGCACCTATGCTCTAGTTTTGACCCTTGGCTGGACCGCACATTTCGCAGGCATGGAGCACTATGGCATAGAGTGCGTGCAAATGGGAATCCAGCTTTGTGCTTAGACAAGAGGAGGAATTCAAGATAGTCCTTTCCTTTCAGTGAGAGGGAAAGCCCCTAGCTTGAGCAAAGTCAGCTGAGCCCTAGTAGGATGACGCTTCACAGTGTGACGTCCCCCCACTTTTCCCTTCAGGGTCTTTGATGCATCAGTGCCTCAGTCCACAGTCGGAAGTTTCCAGGCCAGTTCTGTGAGATGTGACAGCTGCCTCTGAATAAACACACTACACTATTAGCTGAATAAACGGACTATACTATTCGGTTTGGGCAGCTGTGGGCAGTGCCTGGGAAAATGTAACACCCTCATCTGTACCTGATCTCTTCACAGAGATAGCAACCATATGTAAACCTTCTGCTAAAAATGAACAGCCCCTTATTTGCTATCTTATCTCTGTTGGACTGAGCGTTTGTACTGACACACTGCCAAAATTATTCAGGGTTTTGTTTTTTTTTTATAAATGGGATTGGGATCAATTGTTACAATTCTGTCACTTCTCAGTCCTACTACAACTATCTACTGCTTTGGGGGCTTTGCTGAAAAATGACCTACAAATATTAAAACTTCAAAATATATTTTGAGAATTCTAGTGGCTGTTCTGATGAATTGGCGTACACTGTTATATAACTGAACATGACATATTATCACGATATCTGCAGTCTTGGGATAGCGCGGTATATTTTTTCTTTTCCTTTGCACCAAACCATCCGCCATCTCACAATATTTTAACCTTTTTGTGCCAAACCATCTGTGCCGTTGCAGAAAAGTCTTTCATGCCAAATCGTCTGCCATTTTTGCGAGGAAAACATAGATGTGTGAGAATGGTGAAATCTTTGCCTAACCTTAAGGATGCAATGCAACTGCAAGTAAAACGCACATATAATCTTTTTCGGTATCAAAACTTAATGGCGCAAACAGAGCCAGACAAAATTTGAATATAGGTTGACGGGTTTTCTTCTAATATTTGATGCTCAGGGATCAGAAAACTGAACTGAAAATGGAATTTTGCTTGGAGGTTTTTCCGTATGTCTTGTTTCAATGAACTGATAACACAGGCCAACACATGTTTCGCTGTCTTAAAAGTTAGACCTATTTCTGGGTATATTTGAGGTGCTGATTCAAAAAAATGGCATTGGTTTTGCCCTATCATGTCTAGTTTTGGAGACATGGCTTAACCTCATTAGTGAATGGTCCAAGCAGCTTCCCCATGAGGAAGGCTTTGTAATGAGGAAACTGCTTGAACCGTTCACTAATGAGGATATACCATGTCTTCAAAACGAGACATGATAGGGCAAAACTAATGCCATTTCTGGAATCAGCAACCCAAATTCATATAAAACCACCATAACTTTTGCGGGAACAAAGTTTTCCTGACCCTCAGAGTTCAATCCTAAGACTGCACTGGGCCAGTATAAGTCCCTTGTGCTGGCTTGGGAGTGTCACAAATGTGCCATAAAGCAAGATTGCACCCCCCTGAGTGTCAGCCAGGTAGGTGCAAGGACATGAACCGGCCTGCAGAGGTTGCATCCAGCCTCAGTGCAGACAAAGGTAGGTCCACACCAGCCGAGCTCGGCCAGCATGGGGGTCTGCGGGCGCATGGGGAGGAAGGGTAGGAGGTGTTATGGTGCAGTGGGAGAGCAGGAGTTGGAGCAGGAACCAGCATTTGTGCCAGATCCCGATCCCGTTCTCAGGCAGCCCGGGTCAGCTCTGGGCTGCTCAGATCTGCACCACCTCTTCAAGTGGTGCAGATCCAAATAGACCCATTGGGGCTGCAGTGGATCTCGCCAGGGTAAGGGAAAGTGATTCCTCTTGCCCCAGGCTAAGTCGCTTTCAGCCCCAGACTCATGCTGGATACGGGGCAGGACTGCCGGCTTCCCTGTTCCAGCACAAGTTAGGATTGTGCTGTCACTTTCACAGGCCTGTGTTACAAGAAAGATGGGGAATTCTCAGTTCAGTGGCATCAACAATCTGGGGATGCGCTCAGAAAACTTCTTTGTTCATACAGCTATTTTGACAAAGCTGTGAAGAAACAAGAAGACTTGTTTCTTTAGGCCCTGTGAACATTCCAGCATCTGTTAAGGACTATGTCTGGGTACCCCTCAGGAATGCCTTTGCAATACTGCTGGGACAGGAACATGAAAAGGCATAATCCAGGCAGCAGCTGCTGCCGGGGCTTAGCTAGCAAGTGTGCTGCCTTAGGGCACACCTTCCAGGCCTCCCCTCCCATAGCGATGGCCTTCCACAGCCTCAGAACACCCTCCGGACGCACAGCTCTGGTCAAGTTTGGAAGGTGTGCAGGAGCAAGCAAGGGGGTAGGACCACAGTGGGGGCAGCATTGCTGCCTACTGGAAGAGTGCTGCCCAGGGTCCTGTGACCCCTATGACCCCCCTCAGCTACGCCAGCGGGGGCTGCAGCAGTATCAAGACCTGGCCACCATTTGATAAAGATGATAACGCTGGTGGTTATATCATCACGACATGATGAGAGTCATGGCAAGGAAGAGTTTTGGGGTGGGTCATCAGGCTAGAGACCATCAGAACAGGCCCAGATGGAATCCTCACCCAAGAGAAAAACAAAGAGAAAGCACACACCTGCTCTTCTGCTTTCATATCACCCCACACACCAAAACACTGCTCTCAGTAACAGGTACAGGATGCTCTTTACACTCTCACGTCACACCAGAACCAGGGGACATCCACTAAAATTGAGTGTTGGGAGAGTTAGGACAGACAAGAGAAAATATTTATTCACTCAGCGTGTGGTCGGTCTGTGGAACTCCTTGCCGCAGGATGTGGTGACCGCATCTGGCCTGGATGCCTTTAAAAGGGGATTGGACATGTTTCTGGAGGAAAAATCCATCACAGGTTACAAGCCATGATGTGTATGTGCAACCTCCTGATTTTAGAAATGGGCTATGTCAGATGCAAGGGAGGGCACCAGGATGCAGGTCTCATTATCTGGTGTGCTCCCTGGGGCATTTGGTGGGCCGCCGTGAGATACAGGAAGCTGGACTAGATGGGCCTATGGCCTGATCCAGTGGGGCTGTTCTTATGTTCTAAAGGCACATGTGAACTGGGCATAAGTTTGAACCCTTCCATCTGTACAGTTTCATTCCACTATGAGAATAAGGGCGCAATACTATCTCGCACAGGAACAGTCAAGCTAAGAGACTTGCACTGTAACCAGCGCAGGATAGGTGCCCAAAGTGGCTCAGCCAGAGGTAAAGGGAAGCTTTTCCCCTTATCTCCGGGTAAGCCACCCTGGCCCCAATGGGTTTCCTCGGACTTGCACTACCTCGCCTTGGGAATGGGGGGTGGGATCCGGCATAACTGCCGGGTCCCAGCCCCGCCTCCTGCTACCCACCCACAATAGTTTTCTGGGATTGCAGACAAAGGGCTTTTCCCATTCCAGTTTGGACATACCAGGGGTTAAACCTAGAACTTCCTGCATGCAAAGAATGCAAAGAATGTACTGTACCACTGCACTAGGACTCCTGCCCAATGCTGCAGCCTGCCACATCTGTGAACCTAGCAGGGTAGCCAAGTGACCAGAAACAAATAAATGCCCGAACACGTTCATATGCTTTGGATGGTACCTTGGCGTGCAAAATCAGCAATGGAAATAAGCCTGATTCTCTGCTAATGAATGTGCATCAAGCTGGTATTAAAGGCCCAAAAGTAAGGCCCTTGAGTCCCAGAGCAGGATTTCACAGCCTGTGATGCAGCAATCCTGCTGAAGCTAAGTGGATCTGGATCTGATCAGTGCCTAAATGGGAGCCCTGCATACAATGCTAGAGTGTTCTGATGAAAGCAAAGTAGGATAGAAATGTAACAAGTAAATAATACAATGTCGAATCAAGGTCTGGGTGACCTCCCTGCATGAGCTGTAATCAGAAAGGTCACCTAAGCCAGCAATCAGTCTCTCCCATGAAACAATTGGCAGCAAATAGGTCCTTTTGAAGAGCTTCCAAGAATCAGGCATTAAGGAGTAGTCGCTTTCCACAGAGAGGCCCCCCAGGGTAGGCTGACTCAGGAGCAATCAGTGATAAAGGTCCACAGCTTTGTGGAAGAGCATTTGCTTTGCAGGCCAGGGGTCTCAGGCTTCAATCCCTGGCAGGCAGGGCTGGGAAAGACCCCTGACTGAAACCTGGGAGACTCACTACCAGTCAAAGACGTTCATATGCGCAAAAGTGTCCTGAAATGCCTGGAATGTCACTTATTGTTATCAGGTTCTTACTAGCATATGCAAGGAACCAAAAGGGACTCAAGTTCTTACTAGCATATGAAAGGAACCAAAAGGGACTTAGACCTCACACCACCCAGATGAAGAACATAAACGTTGACACCCTGCCCTGCCTGATCAACTACCGCAATCCTGAACCCCATCGGTGGCATAGCTAAGGGGGGGGGCAGAAGGATGCGTTGCCCCAGATACCATGCCTTGAGGGGGGTGTCTTAGAGGCCCCAAAAGGCACTTCTGATTTTTGGGGAAAACCAGAAGTGCCTTTTGGAGGCCGCTAAGATGTCGTATAGGGCATGTTAAACTTTTTTGGGTGGTGTTATAGAGGGTATGGTGTATGGGGGGGGGCATTAAAAATTTTTTGTGCTCCCAGGTAACAGTTGCCTTAGCTATGCCACTGACCCCTGTGTGCCAATCCTGCGACTTTAATCACTGTGTAGGGCATCTGTTGCAAGAACTGAAGCTGCCTTTTCCATCTCCAGAACTAACACCTTAACACATAATAGTTAAGTGAACACAACACCTAAAGCAAAGTGATGCGCAAAAGGAGATGCCATGGGTGTCCCAGTAAACTTTGAGGGATGAATTTGGGCTTTGAAGGCTGCCTTTTCTGTTGCCTGTGGCTTGTCCTTTGGAATCTCTTGAGGCAGATTTGGGGCAGAAAGCTCTCTCTTGGCTGCCTCTGCCATCTCCACTTGTTTGCTGCCACCTTGTCAGGGTCCCCTTGGCAATGAGAAGCGTATCTCCCGCAAGGGTTTCTCTTATCCTGCTTGGCAAAATAAATTAAATGGGAGGGAATGAGGTGTTATGAGTCAGGCACAGACAGTGGGAGCCGGATTTCAGCAAATTAAAAACTGGGAGGTTCTTTGTGACAAGGCACCAAACCCCATTGCAGAAGGTGCACTTGGCAAATCCGAAGCCTGTGTGTGTGTGTAGAATCTCTCAGTGTGATGCCAGAGCCAACAAACACCTGCATAGAACTGGCAGGAGTGAGCCATGGGGGTGGCAAAATCATCTGGTCATCAAACCAGCTGCCTGGAGGCTGAGGAAAGTGAAGAAGGACCACAAACAACCTCCAGGGATATGCCCAGCTGTCACACATGTGATGTGGAGTAGGCAGTCCCAGAAGTCACACACTGCAACTCTGCCAACTGTCCAATTTGACAGGGAACAAAACCCCACTGAAATCAGTGGGATTCAGTTCTGATCAGACATGTTGAAGATCAGCAGGGTCTAGCAAAAAGGAAGAGCTTCCACAGAATGCAATACAAACTCGCCGTTCACAGAACGGCAAAGAAGCAAATTGATTCAGAATTTTATTTTTAAAGATGACAGATCTGTTCAAAATGCAAAAAAGACCTCATATGTCCCAGGCTATGAACGATGAAAATCTCATCAGGGGAGACTTCTGTCAAAACCTCCTAAATAGATACAGTTCCCATGGTGAAGGGCCAGCTGGGCTGAAACACATGTTAGGTCTTTTCAATTTTGAATACTGTATATGTGAGCTTTGAAAAGATGTATATATATTTGGCTGTGCATCTTTTCCACTCAGTTTTTATAGTGTACTGAATTCAGCCAAGAATTTCAGTTTTGAAATCCTTATATTACCAGTGGTTCTCAAACAGTTGAGCACCAGGACCCACTTTTTAGAATGACAAGTGGGCAGTGGGCACCCCTGGGGGGCAGGCAGGTGAGGAGGCGGGGCTGGGACCCGGCATTTATGCCAGATCCCAAGCCCCATTCTCAGGGAGCTCGGAGAGGCTTCAAGCCGCTCTGCTCTCCTCTGACTTGTGCCACGTCAGGAGGTGGCACAGGTTCAAGGAGACCCATTGGGGCCAGGGTGCCTTACCCAGAGGTAAGGGGAAAAGTTTCCCCTTACCTCTGGCTAAGCCACTTTGGGCCCCAATCCCGCGCTGGATACGGCACACGCCTCTTGCCTTGCCTGTTCCAGCGCAGGATAGGATTGTGCCTTAGACTTCGAACCTAAGCGGCGATCAGCCAAGCGTCCCATTACACAGTGCACTCCTGCTATTATTTTGCATAGCTTGGAATTCAAACATTCCAGCTCGGAAGTCAAAGCAGAACACAGACTTGGATCCTTCTCCAACCACACAGCCCTCCCCTCTTTCCAGCGTCCCGTCTTCCCCCTTATTCAGGGCAAAGCACCTTGACTCTCTCCTGCCCTCCCCAGCAACTCTGGACCCTGAATTTTCAGCTCTGTTATTTTTCAGTGGCGGCTGAGCTATGTGTCTGTCTGTCTGTCTGAAACCTTTATTGGCATATCAAGCTATGTGTTACGCAACCCACCTGAAACTCGCTCACAAACCACCTAGCAAGTCCTGACCCACGGTTTGAGAACATATATTTACATGAAAGTGAGACCAACTCAAGGAGGCGTACTTCTGAGTACACGTGTATAGCTGTGTGTTGTAAATAATCCCTCTTTGGGACTTTGACCACCCTTTTAGTTAACAATATCATTGTTAACCTATTAGCAATAGGGGCTGTACAGCTATAATTTATATATAACACTTGTCATGTGCATAGAGCTTGATAATCATTGTTATTGGGGTTGCTTTTTTTGTTTTTTTTTTGCCTTTTGTAACAGTCACTAGGGCTGTTCACCTGTCAAACGGTACCTTGGTACAATTACAGTTCATTGGTGCTCAGGTACAGTTTTTGAAATGTTCCATTCAATGCAGGTACAAGGTGTGGATTCATGGATTGTAAAAATGAACTTAGGTACAGTTATTCACCTAGAACATTGTGCCAAGGTACAGATATTCTGTACCTAATAAAGAATAAAATGTGAGCAGCCTAACTGTCATATCCCTTCCATTGGGAACAGAGGCTGAGTTAGTGACCTGCCACGCAGTGAATCCACGACGGAGATGGTGGACAGTGGCATCACTAGGGGGTGTGGGGGTGCAGACTGCACTGGATGGCACTCGGGGGCGGGGGAGACACCACTAGCGGCCAAAATGTTGGAAACCTTCTGTAAAATTTGTATCTATGTATAATACCATCTTATTATATATCACTGGAAAGGTAATTTCATGTAGAATGTAATGAATCAAACCATGTTGAATTAGCTGTATTCTATCAAAGGTTATAGCCAATTAACCAGAAAAGAAAACACAACTGCTTTATGTAACAAAAAGTGGATTTCTTCAACTCAAAACCGACCAATGAGACTGATTGTTCCGAGAGCCAATGTGGTGTTATCATGACAGAGCAGGGAAACAATAAGGTATTCGTATGAGTCAGCTCTCATTTCCATGTATCCAAGCTAATACTAGAACTCTTACTCAGTTGTGTGAGTGTCATTATGTTGACCACTGGTTTTGTATTGGTTACTGATTTGTTAGGTGGCCTGTATGGTTGTGTGTATGGCCTGTGCATCCTCGGTATCACCTGGCAGGACAAAGTTCCAAACAACACAGTCCTGGAACGAGCTTGAATCCCTAGCTTGTATACACTGCTGAAACAGAAATGCTTGCATTGGCTTGGCCATGTTATGAGAATGGGCGATGTCCAGATCCCAAAGGATCTCCTCTATGGAGAACTCATGCAGGGAAAGCGCCCTACAGGTAGACCACGGCTGCGATACGAGGACATCTGCAAGAGGGATCTGAAGGCCTTAGGAATGGACCTCAACAGGTGGGAGACCTTGGCCTCTGAGCAGCCCGCTTGGAGGCAGGCTGTGCAGCATGGCCTCTCCTGGATTGAAGAGACACTTGGCCAACAGACTGAGGCAAAGAAGGAAGGCCCGTAGCCAGGGAGACACACCAGGGGCAGACTACATTTGCTGTCTGTGGAAGGGACAGTGTGAAGTGATAGGGGAAGTGTGGAAGGGATTGTCACTCCCGAATTGGCCTTTTCAGCCACACTAGATGCTGTTCCAGAACCACTTTTCAGAACATGATACCATAGTCTTCCAAGACTGAAGGATGCCAATGATGATGATGATGTACAGTTAAATGAATGAATGAATGAAGTTAATGGGGTTACACCAACCCTAGTGATGCCATTGCATTTAGGCTGTGCATATGATATTGTAGGTCTAGTATGGGAGGAGGTTCATCATGGTGTGATGCAAACTCTGGTGGTAGAACTTGAATACAAGTCTTCCAGGCACAAGAATGAGTTGCTTTATTTTAGGAAAGAGGAAGAAGTTCCTTCAACTGCAATAAGAAAGCCAAGGGAATCTGCCATTCATATCGCAGCATTTGTGACATGTTGTGGTCAGACTGTACCTTGTGGCATTTTTGTATCACGAATACAACTTTCAAACCACAGTGTTACAGAGCTGCTTGGGAACACATCAGTTGAGCTGGTTCCATTTATGCTTTTTCAGGTGGTGTTCTTGCTTTCTTCAGAGTATTAGTAGTAGTGGCTATTGCCTTCCTTGGTAGCAAGCCTGAGAGTTGTAAAACAGAGGTTGTGCTGGTGAGCTGGAATGCTGGCTGAGTGATTTGACGTTTGGAAGAAAGGGAGAGAACCGGAGGGGGGGGCAGACACAAGACACCATAGGTTGATGGCATTTTCAAAGATGTGATAATGCCCTTGTGCTTAGATGGCTTGAAAAATAGGACTGGACATACAGTATTTATAAAGTCTAACAGCAGCTATCAAGCAGTGCATCCGCTGCATGTGTGAATCAGTTCTACAGCAAGCGCAGGAAGGGGCTTGTGGAAGGCAAAGTTCAAGCCTGGCATCTGGGGAAAAAAATTTGGCTTCTCTCCAATGACTGACAAGCATTCTGAGACACTCAGAAGCAAAGTTTGACCATTGCAGGAAAAGGTGGCAATGGCAGCACCAAAAAAAATATAGTGGGGGCATGGAAAGGACAGCGACAGAAAAATGCCAGCACTCTATGTTACGAGAACATTTCCATCCTAAACAGAAACAAGCACATAAGGGATGCTTTTCTGGCGCATGCACACATGCGCGCATGTGTATTAGCGCTTTATACTGTAAATGGTACATACTGACTGATGAAAATAAAAACAGGAAGTGTGAGAAGTGCCTTTCCTTCTAGTTATAGTAGGGATCCAGCCATATTTATTTAAGAAATTCATACCCCACTTTTCTGTCATCCAAATGACAGCAACAACAATATTTTTTCAATCACATACAACACAATGATAAAAATAATGTCAAGCAATGATAAAAGCAGCGCTAAGAACACTTCAAGCACAGATCCACAATCAACATTTGGTTGGTTGGCAACCTTCACTCTCGAAAGACTATGGTATAAGCCTACAGCACCTGGTATTCCCAGGCGGTCTCCCATCCAAGTACTAACCAGGCCTGACCCTGCTTAGCTTCCGAGATCAGACGAGATCGGGCATGTGCAGGGTAACAGTTCATCAATAGAATACAAAGTAAAACTAGAAGGACTGAAATCACCCTAAAAGCACAAGCCAGAACAAGAGTGTGGTGGAAAGCCAACAAAGACAAGGCTAGGTGCGTCTCCCTAGAGAGGGAATTCTAGAGCCTCGGCAGAACTGCAGAGAAGGCTCTTTCCCTGGTCTCAATCAATCGCATGTCTGAAAGTGGTGGGACAACACAGATCCCTGGTGATCTTAGCAAGCAGAAGGTTCAGGGTTTTCGAGGTCAGAACCAGCATTTTGACTTGTTCCCAGAAGTTCATGTGGTGCAGGGAGCCAGCCCCCATTAGCAACTGGGCTGCCACATTCTGAACTACTTATCTGGGAGGACACTTGATATCCTGCCCCTCTTAGAATACTGGCCAGAATAAGGCTACAATCTCACACATATTTATGTGGGAGGAAGACCCATGGTACTTACTTCTGAGTAGACATCTATAGAAGTTGGTTGGCAACCTTCAGTCTCGAAAGACTATGGTATAAGCCTATAGCACCTGGTATTCCTTGGCGGTCTCCCATCCAAGTACTAACCAGGCCTGACCCTGCTTAGCTTCCAAGATCAGACAAGATCAGGCATATGCAGGGTCAATTTGCTCTATAAGGTTGCTCTGTAAGTGCTACTGTTTTGTGGACTGGATTGCATCAAACTCTGTTGGATGCAGTTGTGAATGGACACACAGTACCTTCCTCTCTCATTATTAAAACTGAAAAGTTCTTGTTTTTTTTTTTAAATCAGGAAAAAGCACATATGATAGACTATATTTTCCCGGACAGAGAGGTTCACTTACAGAGCAATCTCCTATGCATGTCTATTCAGAAGTAAGTCCCGCTGTGTTCAATGGGGCTTGCTCCCAGGAAAGCGTGCACAGGACTGAAGCCCCATGGAATTAGCATCAATATTCAGGGCCGATCCCACATCCAACTATTTATTGCACTTATCTATTGCAAAAGCGATATACAGTAATACTTTGTTGCTTCCTAAAGGGCATCGCAGGCAACTCAACATAAAACACAGGCAGCCAAAATAAGCAATTAATATTAACCTAAACTTAATCCCATCTAAACAAATAATCCTGCTATGACATCTAACCAATTCTTTATCAGCAATTGTACATGGAAATATTTTCAGTGACTAAAAATAAACTGGGAGAAAAGTGTTTTTTTCCCCCCAAAATCCAACAACCACAAACTACACCAAACCATCAAAGTAAAATTGCTGAACACAAACCAGACCAGCAACCTGTGCCCAAAAGGAAGGGGTGCTAAGGGGAGCTGGTACTGTTGCTATTGGACGGTACAGTTCGGAGAGGGTTGCAGTGTCCTGAGCCATGATAGGCTCAGTCAGTCAGGAAAGAAGCCGTGAATGTGATTACTATAGGAAGGTCACATCAGGGCATTCTCCAAGTACCTCCAGGGTTCTTAACAAGCTGGGCTCTTTCCCACCCACCTCTTTCATTGTCCTCCCCTTCTCTGCCCTCTGTACATATTGCAAAACTGGCCTTTTAATCCCCACTCTTTGAGGATGGGGTTAAAATGAGTCACGTGGAGGTCTGAGTCTTTTAAATGACACGCTTGTTAATTCTGCACCCAGCAACATCTGGAGTGTAAAGTTACTTTCTCCCACGGGATGTCATTTCTCTGCAGCTCTGGTCTGCTCCTTAAGCCACTGCTTACCCATTGCAGGGCATAGAAATGTCACGGTGGAGCGGGGAATCATCAGAAACTGCCTTCTCTAGACCAGTACTGTCAACACACTGATGGTGGCTCTCCAAGGTTTCAGATGTCGAAAATTTAATATGAAATATTCTGCATGCAAAGCAGGTACATCAACGCAGAGCTTGGCCCATAAGCAGATTCAAAGGCAGATTCAAAGAGGTTCAAGACTATCAAAGATTACCAAGATTAAACAGAAGAAAACAGCATATTTTAAGGGACATTGTTCTTTTTAAGGGACATATTTTAAGGGACATTGTTCTTTTAAGGGACATTGTATCTTTTTAAGGAACATATTTTAATGGACATTGTATCTCACAGCGGCCCACCAAATGCCCCAGGGAGCACACCAGATAACAAGAGACCTCATCCTGGTGCCCTCCCTTGCATCTGGCATTCTGACATAACCCATTTCTAAAATCAGGAGGTTGCGCATACACATCATGGCTTGTACCCCATAATGGATTTTTCCTCCAGAAACTTGTCCAATCCCCTTTTAAAGGCGTCTAGGCTAGATGCCAGCACCACATCCTGTGGCAAGGAGTTCCACAGACTGACCACACGCTGAGTAAAGAAATATTTTCTTTTGTCTGTCCTAACCTGCCCAACACTCAATTTTAGTGGATGTCCCCTGGTTCTGGTATTATGTGAGAGTGTAAAGAGCATCTCCCTATCCACTCTGCCCATCCCCTGCATAATTTTGTATGTCTCAATCATGTCCCCCCTCAGGCGTCTCTTTTCTAGGCTGAAGAGGCCCAAACGCCGTAGCCTTTCCTCATAAGGAAGGTGCCCCAGCCCCGTAATCATCTTAGTCGCTCTCTTTTGCACCTTTTCCATTTCCACTATGTCTTTTTTGAGGTGTGGCGACCAGAACTGGACACAATACTCCAGGTGTGGCCTTACCATCGATTTGTACAACGGCATTATAATACTAGCCGTTTTGTTCTCAATACCCTTCCTAATGATCCCAAGCATAGAATTGGCCTTCTTCACTGCAGTCGCACATTGGGTCAACACTTTCATTGACCTGTCCACCACCACCCCAAGATCTCTCTCCTGATCTGTCACAGACAGCTCAGAACCCATCAGCCTATATCTAAAGTTTTGATTTTTTTGCCCCAATGTGCATGACTTTACACTTACTGACATTGAAGCGCATCTGCCATTTTGCTGCCCATTCTGCCAGTCTGGAGAGATCCTTCTGGAGCTCCTCACAATCACTTCTGGTCTTCACCACTCGGAAAAGTTTGGTGTCATCTGCAAACTTAGCCACTTCACTGCTCAACCCTGTCTCCAGGTCATTTATGAAGAGGTTGAAAAGCACTGGTCCCAGGACAGATCCTCGGGGCACACCGCTTTTCACCTCTCTCCATTGTGAAAATTGCCCATTGACACCCACTCTCTGCTTCCTGCCCTCCAACCAGTTCTCAAACCATGAGAGGACCTGTCCTCTGATTCCCTGACTGTGGAGTTTTTTTCAGTAGCCTTTGGTGAGGGACCATGTCAAACGCCTTCTGAAAGTCCAGATATTTAATGTCCATGGGTTCTCCCACATCCACATGCCTGTTGACCTTTTCAAAGAATTCTATAAGGTTCGTGAGGCAAGACTTACCCTTACAGAAGCCATGCTGACTCTCCCTCAGCAAGGCCTGTTCATCTATGTGTTTTGAGATCCTATCTTTGATGAGGCATTCCACCATCTTACCCAGTATGGATGTTAGGCTGACCGGCCTATAGTTTCCCAGGTCCCCCCTCTTTCCCTTTTTAAAAATAGGCGTGACATTTGCTATCCTCCAATCTTCTGGCACCATGGCCGTTTTGAGGGACAAGTTGCATACCTTAGTCAAGAGATCTGCAACTTCATTCTTCAATTCCTTAATAACTCTTGGGTGGATGACATCAGGGCCCGGTGACTAATTGATCTTTAATTTATCAATGAGGTCTGAAACATCTTCTCTTTTAACCTCTATCTGACTTAACTCCTCGGTCAGGAGGGGCCGTTTGGGCAGCGGTATCTGCCCGAGGTCTTCTGCCGTGAAGACAGATGCAAAGAACTCATTTAATTTCTCCGCCATCTCTAAGTCTCCTTTTATCTCCCCTTTTCCTCCCTCACCATCCAGAGGGCCAACCACTTCTCTGGCAGGTTTCCTGCTTCTAACATATTTGAAGAAGCTTTTATTATTCCCCTGTTGCTGGCCATGCGTTCCTCATAGTCTCGCTTGGCCTCCCGTATCACCTTCTTACATTTCTTTTGCCACAGTTTATGTTCCTTTTTATTCTCCTCATTAGGGCAAGACTTCCTTTTACGGAAGGAAGCTTCCTTGCCCATCACAGCCTCTCTAACTTTCTGGTTAGCCATGCAGGCACCCTCCTGGATTTAGTGGAACCCTTCTTTCTTTGCGGTATACACCTCTGCTGGGCCTCTATTACTGTTGTTTTAAGCAGCCTCCATGCACTCTGGAGTGATTGGACTCTTTTTACCCTCCCTTTCAACCTAACCAGCCTCCTCATTTGGGGGAAGTCTGCCCGTCGGAAGTCAAGGGTTTTTGTTAGAGATTTGCCTGGTATTCTTCCCCCAACGTGCACGTCAAAACGGATCGCAGCATGATCACTGTTCCTCAATGGCTCAGTAACGTTTACATCTCTAACCAGGTCCTGCATACCGCATAATATTAAATCCAGAGTCACCTGTCCTCTGGTGGGCTCCGTGACTAGCTGCTCTAAGCCACAGTCATTTAGCACGTCATGAAATCCAGTTTCCTTATCGTGACCAGAACACAAATTGACCCAGTCAATATGAGGATAATTGAAGTCCCCCGTGATTACAACCCTGTCCCTCCTTGTCACCTCCCTGATCTGTTTCCTCATTTCAAGGTCCCCATCCGATTTCTGGTCTGGAGGACGATAGCACGCCCCCAGTATTACATCGCTGCACAAGCCTGGTAATTTAACCCACAGAGATTCTACGGTGGAGTCGGACCCACCTTCAATCTCTACTTTGCTGGATTCTATCCCTTCCTTAACATAAACGGCCACCCCACCTCCAACACGCCCCTGCCTGTCCCTCCTGTAGAGTTTATAGCCCAGGATTGCGGTATCCCACTGATTCTCCGCATTCCACCAGGTTTCCGTTATGCCCACTATGTCAATGTTTTCCCTTGTCACCAGACATTCCAGTTCTCCCACCTTTGCTCGTAGACTTCCAGCATTCGCATAAAAGCATTTGTACATGGAATGCCCCAGGATGGGCTGCTTATTCGCTCTTTTGTCCCCGCATCCTCTCATTGTGTCAAACCGTCTATCACCTCCCATCACGCTACCTTTCCCAATTTCTTCTCTTACTCTGCCTTTGTCTTGTTGTTCTCTAACCTCCCCATCCTCATCCCATAGGGATGAGGAGTCCCGAACCGGATGCCCCTCGGCTCCTGTCGGCCTTCCCCCAGGGATCAGTTTAAAAGCTGCTCTGCCAACTTTTTAATGTTATGCGCCAGCAGTCTGGTTCCATTCTGGTTCAAGTGGAGCCCGTCCCTCTTGTACAGGCCCCGCTTGTCCCAAAACGTTCCCCAGTGCCTAACGAATCTAAACCCCTCCTCCCTACACCACCATCTCATCCACGCATTGAGACCCCTGATCTCCGCCTGCCTAGCTGGCCCTGCGCGTGGAACAGGTAGCACTTCAGAGAACGCTACCTTTGAGGTCCTGGCTTTCAGCTTCCTGCCTAAAAGCCTAAATTTGGCTTCCAGGACCTCCCAGCTACACTTGCCCACGTTGTTGGTGCCGACATGCACCACAGCCGCTACCTCTCCCCCAGCACTGTCTACTAGCCTGTCTAGACGAGAAGTGATGTCCGCAACCTTCGCACCAGGCAGGCAAGTCACCATGCGGTCCTCACATCCGTCGCAAACCCCCCTCTCTATGTTTCTAATAATCGAATCCCCCACTACAAGAAGCCCCCAACCCCCCTCCCACCGAGGAGTATCCTGAGTGCGTTCGGATACGGGCCCATCCCCTGGAGAAGGGGTCCCCCCTAGGAGATTGTTTCCCTCCTCTCCAGGATGACGTCCTCCAGTCCCGAGACTTCCCACCTGGGCAGCTGAGGACCTGCATGCCTGAGGTTGGGACGAAGCCTGATCGTCCCCGGAAGTCTCCCCACGGTCCTCCTCTGCCTGCCTGCGCTTCTCCAGGTCGGCCACCAAGGCTTCAAGGGAGCGGACGGATTCCCTGAGACCCTGGAGCTCCTTGCACCGAGGACACACCCATGACTTATGCCCCAGAGGCATATAATCATACATGTGGCACTCGATGCAGAACACTGGATAGCCCCCACCCTGCTGCTGGCTATCTGACTACATAGCTTTTTTTGTTGTTGTTGTTGTTTTATTTAGGGGTACTTTTAAAAACCCTACACTGGTTAGCAGCCCTCTTCTCAAGGGAAGAGGAAGGGAAGTGTATGGGGCCCTGGCCGCCTCGCCCTGCTGCTGAACTTGCCCAGATGCTAAACTCTCAGTTTACCTAGCACTTAGTTCCCAGAGGCACTTAGGGTTCCCAGATTGTTCTAGGCTTTCCCAGGACAGTCTTTACACTCACGATAAGGCTCCTTTACAGAAAACTGGATACTCACAGTGTCACTATAACAAACTATTTATAAAGGTATACATTGATCAGTTATTATGGCACTGCAAAAACAAGCATGCAGGTTCTACTAGAATCACAGCACATCACTGCAAACCAGCTCTTTCCCAGTGAAATCAAAGCTGCCACTACCCAGCTCTCCTTGCACATACAGTGCTTTCCAGACTCATTCTGAAGAGATCAGTTTCAACATCATAGGAGAGTATGGTTCAACACACATTCCATTGTGGCTTAGACAAGAGTAAGCACGTTGTCCATTAAGTGTCCCTTGTCCTCCCCATCTTATCAGACACCTCTCCAGTTACATCACAGCACAATTTTACATCATAATCACCTTACCTGTAAATACTAATAACAATCATACTTAGCCTTTATGTAGCATTTTCTGAGTGTTTAATGTCCTTCACTATGTTAATGTTGTCCTTATGACAACTCCGTAAGATGACTAGGAGCCCAATCCAATCAGGCTTGTGCCGGCATAGCACCGGCATTCAGTGTTGCAAGTGTTAAGGCACGCCTGCAACAGTCTGCGCCTGTCTGGCACCGTAGCTGGCTAAGTGCAAGCCAACGCTGAGCCAGCGCTGGGCAAAAGACAGGGGACCGCCGCCTGGAGCTCCAAGCAAGCACCAGGCAGCAGAGTGGTAAGTCTGGGTGTGGGGGGAGGCATTCCAGGGCAAGGGGAGGGCAAGGAGAAGGCATGATGGGAGAGGGAGCAGGGAGGGAGGGGAGGGAGATGGTGACCATATCTTAACCCCCCTCCTGGCCCAGGAGATCCAACACGGGTCTCCTCAAACCTATGTTTGCTCGATAGCAGGTGCAGATCCAACGAGACCCATCAAGACCTGGAGATTATCCCAGCCCCATGGGATACAGTGGTAGACATTTCGGCACCGCTGCAGCCCTGAGTGCTGGGAAGCGTTGGACTGGACTGTAAATACCCAGGCTTGCAGAATCCCACACGTCTATGCACTTGTACATTTGATTGTTCTGGTAGATGTCCCATTACAAAGGACTTTTGGGATGTGGCAACCAAACCATTCCTTCTGAAGACATGCTCAGAGGCCTCAAGACACTTCAAATTAACATGAACAAAACCATTCTTCTAATCCTAGCTGCTTAGGTGGTAGATACACTTCCCAGAATGTTTCCATGTACAGGGTACCACAGTAGCTGTGCAGACAGAGCATTTGGCCCAGTGGGCCATTCAGAGATGGGGCTTCCAAGAGCTGGAGACTGGTGCCTCTCCCGGTTCATCAAAAATGTAGCCATTGCCTCAGATCCAAGATTTTATTTATTGCATTAATATTTTACCCTGCCTCCAAGGAGATCTGGGCAACACATTGGGTTCTTCCCTCTTTCCCTACAGACCATCCGACCACAGGTTGGCTACTAAGGGATAGCAACTGGCCTAAGGTCAGACAATGAGCTTCACAGCCATGCAGGAACTTGAACCCTGAACTCTCTATAGTTTTGGTTCAACACTCTCTAACCATTTTGCCACACTGGGTCTGCCTACAAATGCTACACCATCCCAGCTCGGTCACAACTGGGATTACCTGGCATGGGAAAGGCACACAACCCCAATAGGAAGCAGCGATCCTGACGGGAGAGAGAAAGGGGGTGTGGATAAAATGCCCCTCACTGGTAAACCGTGGGAGCCAAGAAGGGGAATGAAGATCCAGGGACCATCTAAACATTAGACTGAAAGGACCATAAGAAGTGGTAGCACCAGGACAAACCCAGAAGGGGGTACAGAAGGAAGAAATTGGATATCCAGGGGGCAAATCTTGCTGGATACCTGGGAGACAAATGTTGGATGGGATACAGGGGAGGAAACTGTTTTTGCTTCTCCCCCCTCCTCTCCAATGCCAAAGAAGAGGGACTGTCACAGAATAAGGTGTCAGAACTGATGCTGAACAAATGAGAAATAAGCAAGCAGTATAAGCCATGGAGCCCCAAGGGCAAAAGCAGAGCACTCTAATGTCAGTGGCACTGCAAGCAGGCACTGAGTGGGGGCTCCCTGCACTGAGCACTCCCCATGGCTGATGGCAAATGAGCTCCTGTGGTTGCAGCAGCCATTAGACGGGAAGGGCTTTGGCTGGTAGGGCTTGGCTTCCATTGCCATAATGCAACAATGATGGGGAAGTGTGCAGTGGCATACCTGAGGGGGAGCAAGGGGGGACAAATGCCCCAGGCAACAGATTTGGAGGGGGTAGCACAGCACTGCCATCCAGTCCCCCTGCGGTGCCCCCCCACGGTGCTCATTTGGCCGCTGATAGTATTGGTGACCCAATCCGAGGGCCAACCCCTGAAGGCCTCCTCCCAGAGGCATTCAGACAGCTTCCCTGGCCTTCTGGAGGTCAAAAATAGTCACTTCCAGTTTTCAGCTGAAAACCGGAAGTGACTATTTTCGGCCTCCAGAAGGCCTTCTGAGGTCTGGGGAGGTCACACACAGTCTCCTTGGCCCTCAGAATGCCTGGGGGAGGCAGTAGGGGCAGGGGACAGCACCTCCAGGTGGAGAGTGGCACCCCTGGAGGTATGCCCCCAGGCAGCACAGTGGCAAAGAACCCCACTGGGAATGTGTATCTGCCAGGGGTTCTCCTTGCCATGATCCCCACCCCACGGTCAAAGTGCTCCCCCAAAGCCAAGCACTGCCACTCACCATGGAGATCAGGGACATTCCCATAAGTCAACCACGGTTTCAGGGGCTGCACATGCTTTGACTCCGTGGAAGACTGTGCAAGGCAGGACAAAGCTCACAATGCTCAATTCAAGAAGCTCCCAACAGGATGCCTTTTCTGAAGCTCAGTGGAGCAGAGGAGGCAAAATCCTCTTCAATCCAGGCTACAAATGAAAGCTATGGTGGTGTAGTGGCTCCGAGGAGAGAAGCTGTAGCTCTATGTCAGAGCAACCGTTTTGCATGCAAAAAGTCACAAGACCCCAAATATCAATCCCTGATATTCCAGGCAGAGTTAGGAAAGACTCTCAGATCTGCTGCAGGCCAGTGTACTCAAAGAATGAGCTCAAGAGGCTGATTTTAGAAATGGGCTATGTCAGAATGCCAGATGCAAGGGAGGGCACCAGGATGAGGTCTCTTGTTATCTGGTGTGCTCCCTGGGGCATTTGGTGGGCCGCTGTGAGATACAGGAAGCTGGACTAGATGGGCCTATGGCCTGAGCCAGTGGGGCTGTTCTTATGTTCTTAACTACAATTCCCAGGAAGCCTTGCAGGTCTCTTGTTATCTGGTGTGCTCCCTGGAGCATTTGGTGGGCCGCTGTGAGATACAGGAAGCTGGACTAGATGGGCCTATGGCCTGAGCCAGTGGGGCTGTTCTTATGTTCTTATGTTCTGGTTCTGTAAGCAAAACAGCGCCATATGGGCTGGCCAGGGCTCCTCTCCCTACTTAGAGTGGATCTAAGCAAGACAATCAACATGGGGCGACTGCCAAAAAACATTTGGCCTGTGATGAGTTTTCCTCTTCATTCCAACACTCTGACTCCATAGTTAAGAACCTGAACTATTCTTTTTTATTTGTAAAGATATTTCTATCAATAATGGAACCACCACCACCCACCCACCCCCCGAATGCACCCTAGGGCAAAGGTCTGTGATGCCGCCCACTGCACCACGCCACCCCCCATACTTACCCAGTGCATCGGAGCCTCACGTGGTGTTAGGGCCACGGTCTTAAACAGTACTTCCAGGAAACCGGAAATACTGTTTTAAGACCGCATTGGAAGCCTCAGAAGGCTTTCCGAGTGGTCTGCAACACTACGCAGACACAATGCTCGAGGTATTTGCCCCCTGCACCCCCTCCAGGCCTGCCACTGACTTTTATACCGCCTTTCTCACAGACACAAGGCGGTTTACATAAAGGCTTGGAACACCCTCAGGGGTAAGATAACCTGGAGATTAATGCAAAACTCCGGTAAGAACCCAGGATACTCCAGGCCAACTATTTGCTGCATCCCTGATTAGTTTTCCTGACTGCAGAAGCATACCTAGGGCAGCGCCTGAGGGGCACCTTCCCCAGGTGCTTAGCCAAGGAGGGGATGCATGACTACCCCTTGGGTTCCACCCTAGTTTCGGAGCAGGTACTGGTGGCTTCCTGCCCCTGTTCCTTCTCTTTCAAGGGGAAGCCTCCACAGGAGAAGGAACGGGGGCACGAAACCACCACAAGTGAGCGCTCCCTCCTCCCGGAAGAACCCGGAAGTGATGTCACAACATCACATGAGGTTACACCTCTGCCTGACTGTATTCGCTTTTCCCAATAGCTGGGAAATTGGGATAAGAATCTTTAACAGAGCTGTCTGGGAACACTCACCAAACTACCATCCCCACAGCTCTCTGCGGAGGAGATCCACCGCAAGGTAAAGCCGGGGCAAAACCAGTACTATATAAGTTTGTGAAGAAGATATGCTCTCTCCCACTTCATTTACTGATCAGAATACATCTATCCCTATTTCCAGCATATCCAAGGCAGCTCTCCAAATACAGGGGACAATCCAGAACAAGGCTGAAGCATACATCAAGTGCGTCAAAACAAAAGCACCCACCTAATGAAATGACACACTGCAAGAAAAGAAGCAAGAATAAATACCACATAAGCAAGAGTAGGTAAAAACAAAGTAAAGCAATAAATCAACAATAAAACCTAGATCAGGGGTGTCCAAAGTTTTTGGCAGGAGGGCCCCATCATCTCCCTGACACTGTGTCGGGGGCTGGGGGAAAAAAATTAATTTACATTTAAAATTTGAATAAATTTACATAAGTTTATATAAATGAATATATTAAAGATGAACTTATATGAATGAATGAAGGTCTTGCAATAGCTCAAGGCCTATAAAAGGCCTTGCACAAAGCAAGGCTGGCCTTTCCTTTGCTGCCACTGCCGCATCACAGTTGTGAAACAGCAAGCAGTGGAGGGAACCCTCATCCCACAGCTCATGCGAGAGGTCAAACAGTCGCCCTCATGCTGAGAGCAGTTGTGTTGGGCCAGTGCAGGCTCCAACAAATCTCCAGAGGGCCAGAGGCTCACTGGAGACAGGAAGCTCCCTGAGAGCTGCATTGGGAGGCCTCGAGGGCCGCAAGTGGCCCCAGGGCTGGGGTTTGGGCACCCCTGGCCTAGATCACCTGAACTACAGTGTCATCACCCAGATGGTGCAGTGGTTTGAGAGTTGAACTTAGGCCTGGAAGATCCAGGTTCAAATCTCCACCCAACCATGAAGCTTCCTGGGTGACTTTTGGCCAGTCACTATCTCACAGTCTAACCTACCTCACAGGGTTGGTGTGAGGACAAAAGAAGGGGAGGAACTATGTACACTACCCTGAGCACTTTGGAAAAATCAGGATGGGCATATGGAGTTGAAGATGCACTTGTCAACATCCCCATATGGGTGTTCAAGGTTCAGTGTTGGAGGCTCTGCCCCACACACAGAAAATCTCAATTTCAATCCCTGCGATTTCCAGGTGGGGCTGGGAAAGACCCCCAACTGAGCTGCTGCCAGCCAGTGTGGAGAAACAGTGAGCTAGAGAGACCAGTGGTTGGCAACCTTCAGTCTCGAAAGACTATGGTATAAGCCTACAGCACCCTGTAGTCCCAAGTAGTCTCCCATCCAAGTACTAACCAGGCCTGACCGTGCTTAGCTTCCGAGATCAGACAAGATCGGGCATGTGCAGGGTAACAGTTGCTGTAGAGAGACCAGTGGCCTGACACAATATGAGAAAGTGTTTAATTTGTTATAATAACTATGAAGTATCCATTTATTGGATCTTTGGGGTGAGGGGGTTTTCCTGTTAATGTTGTTTCAGTATCAGTTTAAAGCAAGAATGTAAACTCTTTCAAAACAAAATAAAAGGTAGATTTTTATAATAAAAGCGGGTTATAACAAAAACAAATAGCACCAAATGGTGCAAAAAAAAAAATGCAGACCTTTGGGTTTGAGAGAAGCAGATTTAGGCCAAATCATATCCAGTTTTGTAGTGCTGGTGCAGCTGTACCAATAGGGCATGCACTGCATCCTACAGTAGAGGGGCAGTAATGGAGGAATCCCCAAGGTAAGGTAATGTTTGTTCCCTTTCCTCAGGGCTGCATTGTGGCTGCACTGGCACTGAAAAATTGGATAGGGCCCTTAAATCCCACCAGTACCATGGACCTATTACATAACCGTGTTTGTTGCAGGGCCAAAACCCAAGGCAGAATGTGCAAAGTGCTTTGAAAAGTGTGTCAGAAAGTACTATAAGATCAAGAAGTATCTCTACTGCAATAGCTTATATCAGTGTTTCTGAAATTGTGGATCAGGACCCACAAGGTGGGTCGCCAGCCAATTTCAGGTAGGTCCCCATTCATTTTGATATTTTATTTTAATATGTTAGACTTGATACTCCCATGAGATGTGACTGCATTTGGGGAAATTTTACAGACCTGTACTTTTGACGAGTTATTATGTATATTCTTTTAACAATGACAGTCAATGGGACTTACTCCTGGGTAAGTGTGGGCAGGATTGCAGCCTAGGATGGTTAAAAATGTTTCTGCTTGCTGATGTCACTTCCGGTCATGACATCACTTCCGGTGGGTCCTGACAGATTCTCATTCTAAAAAGTGGGTCTTGGTGCTCAATGTGTGAGAACCACTGGCTTATATTATTACTATTACTACTAACACACCTGGAGAGGCTCACTATGACATTTTCCGAGATCTGATTTGGCACCCTCTTGCCTTAACCCAAGGCATTAGCTCTCTATGTGTTGAGTGAGACTGGACCACAAACAAATGGTAGCTTCTACATTTGAAAAAGCTGCATCACGGCAATTCCAGGCAATGGTTTTCCCCTTTCTTCTTCCTTTCATTGTCTTCTCCTCCTCCCTAATCTTGCTGCAGCTCCCCTGCTCTGCCAGCACTCCTGAAGGATCCCCAGAGAGCACATACATCTATTTTTTTTTTCTCCTTCCCTGCATCTCCTTGTCAGAGCGGCTGCTGAGAAGGAAACACAGGCAGGCGAGGGCTGCTGGAGGCTTTTTGCTGATCTAGTGTTTCAGTGATTGGGTTTGGCTGTCAAGTTTTGTGCCCGTTCCTGCGTGTGCTGCTGCCATCACTCCCTCCACAAATCCCTTCTCCAATCCAGTTTTCGTGTGTGTCTCCATCCCCGCGCCCCAGTGCACCTGTGTTTAAGCAGGGCTCCCACATGGATGCCAGCCACATGTTGAAACGCTGCCAGTTGGAGTCAAGGAATGCCAGCCGCTAGACATCTGTGCTAAAATCTTTGCTTAGGCTCTGCTGAGGTCCAGTTGCCTGCTGCAGTCAACCATTTTTTCCCCCCCAGTGTGCTGCAGGAGAAGCCACCTCACCCCATACCTGCAGTGAAGCAACCCTTGGAAAGAAAGAAAAAATGGTTGGCAACCTTCAGTCTTGAAAGACTATGGTATAAGCCTACAGCACCCAGTATTCCCAGGCGGTCTCCCATCCAAGTACTAACCAGGCCTGACCCTGCTTAGCTTCCGAGATCAGACGAGAAAAAACATAGGAGAAAAAAGGCAAGCTTCCAGCAACAGGATCCGATAGGACCCACCTGCTGTTTCTGACATGCTCAGAGACAGGAGACCTCTTTGACTACCAGCTGCTGTGGACAAACAAGAAGGGATGTGTCTCCCCTATCACGCCCACTGGTGAGCTTTGCGGGAACAAAGGGAAAGAAAGGAGAAGGCAAACTTCTTGACGGTGCAACACACTGGAATGCACTGTCAAAATAAGTCTCTGTGGTCTCTGTGCTCTTCAGGGAGAGGTCTTCTTTCGGGGCAGAAAGGAAATTCCTTTTAACAATATGGGTTCCCACCTGCTGGCACTCTCCTGGCTTGTCTGCTACAGCAACAGCAGACTGAACAACAGCCAGGAATACATATTGTTGGAAGGGAATTCCTCATGGTCCCGGAAGAAGAGCTTTGCAGGGGCAGCTGGCTGGGCAGTACTGGTGGACCTCTGGTTGGATCCAATAGGGCATTTCTTATGCTATTGGTTGGCAACCTTCAGTCTCGAAAGACTATGGTGTAAGCCTACAGCACCTGGTATTCTGAGGCGGTCTCCCATCCAAGTACTAACCAGGCCTGACCCTGCTTAGCTTCCCAGATCAGACAAGATCGGGAGATAGTGTTCAGTATAGGGAGATTATGCTATTAACCCTCTCACATGGTTACGGCAACCTGGTCCAGCGACTGCCCTCTTGATTTCCCAATGCCTGTTTCATAGAAAGATACTGACGTGGGACTGGAAGAGACCAAATGTTTATTCAGCTTGAGCCCTGATCTAAGGCTGCACATCAGCCCCCATGCAGAAGACTTAGATCAGTGTCAATGCTGGCACCAGGTTGATGGGGCTCTGGGGCAAGACCTGTGTCCCCCTACCTGCCCCCTGATGGCACATTGGGAGCTACTCTTTCCACCAGTACTGAGAGTTCATGGGTCAGTCTGTGGCCCTGAGCTAGTACCTTACCTGGCTGACTCTTGATAGTAGCCAAGGTCAGTGCATGTTCCATGCAGGTCACAGATTCAATCCTTAGCATGTGGTTCCCAACCTGAGGGTTGGGAATTCTAGGGCAGTTGTGTGCATTTTTGATAAGGACACTTCTCCCTTAAGGACGGTAGGGACCCACAGTGCTGTTAGTACGGCACTTCCAGGTTTTAATGCTACCGCCACACATGAGTAAATAAAATATGCTTTTTTTTTCTTACTTGTGTTTGGTAGTGATGATGGTGGTGAAACCCGGAGGTGCCATACTAATAGCAATAAGCATCCCTGGTTGGGTTACTACCCTCCTTAAGGGAGAAGCATCCCAACAAAGGTTGTTAGTTGGCAACCTTCAGTCTCGAAAGACTATGGTAGAAGCCTACAGCACCCGGTATTCCCAGACAGTCTCCCATCCAAGTTCTAACCAGGCCTGACCCTGCTTAGCTTCCGAGATCAGACGAGAACGGGCATGCGCAGGGTAACAGCTGCTGCCTAACAAAGGTTACTGTTTGAAAGGTCAGGTAGCAGGTGCTGAGCAAGGCCTTTGAGACCTGGAGAGCTGCTCCTCATCTGAGCAGACGAGACAGATGGACTGAGCTAGATTCCACTCAAGAGAAGGATATGTCCTATGGTTGGCAACCTTCAGTCTCGAAAGACTATGGTATAAGCCTACAGCACCCGGTATTCCCAGGCGGTCTCCCATCCAAGTACTAACCAGGCCTGCTTAGCTTCCGAGATCAGATGAGATCAGGCACGTGGATATGTCCTATGTGCCCAATTCAACTCACATACTTTGGACAACAGTGTGCCCCAGCCAAGGGTGGGAACAAAAAAGGTGCACTCTAGCATAAAGCCTGCAGAGCAAGATTGCTCCAGGTGACTTGGGCAAAGGAGTCCAGCCACGTGCTGGAAAGGAAGGGAGATGAGAACGAAATGGATAAGCAACCAGCTACTTAGAGGCTCAGCCTAGTCCCCAAGGATCCCCTTTACGATGTACCTCTGCAGGTTTCTCAGATGCAAGTCAAGGAGGAGGCAAGTGGCTCTTTAGTACTCCTCCCTATGTAGGAAGAACAACAGAAGTTTAGGCAGGGTCCTTCCCTTTAGGATTTAGAAGTACATCAGCCACACCTGTTTACCTCTGTTCTGGTTCACAAACAAGACTCTCAGCCCAGTCCTAACCAACTTCCCAGCCTCAATACAGCCCCAAGGTAAGGGAACAAACATTGCCTTATCTTGAGGAGACTCCCACGGCCTCCATCACCACAGAATGTCGCACGTGCCCTGTTGGCATGGCTGCATCGGCTCTGGAAAGTTGGTTAGGGCTGGGCTGATAGGAGCAGAAGGACGAGGACTTTGGGTCAGCAACAGCACCCCCCCCCATGCTTCATGGCAGAACTCTTTGAAGCAAGGGGGAGTTTGAAAAGCACTTTGTCATCTCTATGGCATAAGATGCATCCATTCAAATGAGGCTGCTCTCCCCAAGAGAGAAGTTGCTATTTGTGCCCATATGATTTTTCCTTCCAGAGTAAATAGCAGTTGTTGTGGGGGGATTTCCATAGGGAAAATGGCAAGCAGGGAAAGGATTAAAATCGCCTCTCCCACACAAATCCCGGCCTACATTAGGGGCACCCTGTGCTTATGATTTTAATTCATGTCTCACCTAAGGTGACATTTAGACTTTCCTAAATATCATGATACTTATTTCAGCGCCACGTCTTCTTGCAAAGAATCCTGGGGATTTTAGTCAGATAAGAATTCCATGTGCAATTGCAAACCCCAGACGGACAATTCAAGGCTATCCCTGGGAAAAACGAAGGCCTTTTAAACACAACTTCAGTCTGAAGCATAGATACTATCTCAGTCTGCAGAAAAAAAGTATCCACATGTTTCTAGAGCAGGGGTGTCAAACTCATTTCATACAGAGGGCTGACGTTAGCATTCATGGCGGCTTTTGAGGGCCGGAAGTGACAGCATTAAGCAGGTGATGGCCAGAAATTAGCACTTTGTTCTCACTTAGAAACTCATTAGCTGCAAATGACAGAGGAGAAAGTGTGCAAATCTTGTTCATAATTTCAAGATATGAGAGAGCCCAATTATCACACTAGGAGAGCCCATTTATAACGGGGGCCTGATAAATTGCTTCTGGGGGCTGCATCTAGCCTTATGCTTGACACCCCTGTTCTAGAGGTTCTGCTTTTTCTTCTCGGCAAATGACAGGGGATGAATGAATAGGGATGGAATAGCAACTCGCTCTCAAAACTTCCTTTAGCTGTGAATCCATGCCATTTCCAGGACCCATGTCCTTGGCAAATGCAGCATCCTAGCAACACTCCACATTTATTTTATTCACACACACGCACACGCGCGCACACACACACACACACACCCCTTTCTATGAACCAATAACCAACAGCATTAGTTTCCATTTCAGGAACAGGAAGGCTTCATTCCACTTCCAACCTCTCCTGAAAGGCAGAGGGCTACGCAGCCTCATCTGCCAAAGACCTCGCTTCGTAGGAAGCTGCGCAGGCAACTTTCTTAGGCAAGTGATTCCCTTGGCCAGAGTAGGCAGGGGTGTGATTAGAAGTTCTGTACAGAGCAGGTGTTCTCAAGGTGGGAAACAGGGCCCCCTGAAGGGCTCCCTGTGAGACACTTGGAAGAGGAACATTATGTTCCAAAGAGGGAGAGGATCCTTCAGCAGACAGTGCTAGAAGCACTTGCTTCCCAGCAGGAGAGATTTAGTAGTTCAGCCACCAAAACTGCTACACTCAGAGGTTGCAGAGAAGAAGGGAACAGATGGGAGTTTTTGACCCCCCCAGCACCATCTCCCTTTCCCACCTCTTTTTGCTGCCTGACAGATTTTAGGAGGGTGTGTGAGATGTCCATGTTAGATGAGTGCCCCACTATTTTGCTTCTGGTTGGTGGACCTCAGGCTGGTGGGCTTCAAGGAGGGGTGCACATTACTTTTCGGAATGAATGAAAACCAAACAGAATCATTCCGTTCAGGTTCTCTTGGAAGTTGCCTCCTACCAAGTCAGACCTTTGGACCCTCTAGTATTGCTTACATAGACTGGCAGCCGCACTCCCGGGTTCCAGGTGGATACTTCCAGCCCTATCTGGAGATGCCAAGGATTGAAACAGGGACCTTCTGCATGCAAACCAGGGGGTCTTCCACTCTGCTGCAAAGCCTCCCCCTGTTCCTCCAGTCCAGTCCATTTGCTCCAAACCAAACTGAATGAGGAATGAATGGTAGAGGGTTCATTTTGGGAAATTTCATTTGCTGGCCATTCATTTCTAGGACTTCTCTTTTTAAAGCCTCTTACTTTTAAACTGGATTTTCACCTTTGCCAGTGTCAGTAGTGGAAGGAGGGTCTATGTGCAGGCTTCCATTGGGCACCATCTTGAACGTCCATAATGACCTGAGATGTAATGCCACCCTAGAGTAGTGCTGGTTTTTAAAAAATGGCTTCTACCATGGCAGCTGCTACAACAGAGCCCGGACTCTCTTATTGACTGGTTTGTTTTATCCAGACATCCAAAGGACCTGGAATGCCTGGTTTTTATCCTATTTTGGTATTACAAATATGGCTGCAAAATGTAAGCTGTTCCAAGTAACGCTGCTTTTTGCAGCTGATCGATGATCATTTCTGCAGGCCCCTATGCTGTTTAGGTGCTCTTCATGGTGTTTTCAAATAGCACCAAGGGCACCATTTGCCACTGGGATCACTTCGGTCTTCTTTTGCCACAGCCTTTCAATTTCTATTTGTAAATCTTTGTATTGTGTTGATTTTTTCCAGTTCTATTAATTATTATTATTATTGTTAGCATGTACATTTCTGAAATATAGTCGCTGTTGCAGGCATAAGAACATAACATAAGAACAGCCCCACTGGATCAGGCCATAGGCCCATCTAGTCCAGCTTCCTGTATCTCACAGCGGCCCACCAAATGCCCCAGGGAGCACACCAGATAACAAGAGACCTCATCCTGGTGCCCTCCCTTGCATCTGGCATTCTGACATAGCCCATTTCTAAAATCAGGAGGTTGCGCATACACATCATGGCTTGTACCCCATAATGGATTTTTCCTCCAGAAACTTGTCCAATCCCCTTTTAAAGGCATCCAGGCCAGACGCCATCACCACATCCTGTGGCAAGGAGTTCCACAGACCAACCACATGCTGAGTAAAGAAATATTTTCTTTTGTCTGTTCTAACTCTCAACACTCAATTTTAGTGGATGTCCCCTGGTTCTGGTGTTATGTGGGAGTGTAAAGAGCATCTCCCTATCCACTCTGTCCATCCCCTGCATAATTAATCTGTCCCCTGTAATCTGTCCCCCTCTGGTCTGGGTGGGACATCAGTAACCCCCTCCCACCTCCTCAGGTTCACCAGCCCCCTGTGTTCCTTGGTCCTATCCCTTCGTTTCCCATATGTGTTCAGTCCATTCCTCCCAAAAGCACTCAGTCCCTCCTGTCTCTCTATGCCTCACCCCAGTTCTGCTTTTCCATTCCGTTTCTGAGTTTGCTGCTCCATTTCTATTCAGCTGGTCGGAGATAATTATTGCACTTTGTTAGTAAAGACCACAAGATGACAGTGGATATAGGAAGCTGCTGTCCCGTACCATAGATCACAGTGTTCTTCAACCTTGGGATCGGGACCCCAATGGGGTCGTGAAGCCTCAGTTGTGGAGTTGCGGCAACTTATGGGAACAAAAAAGATTGAAGATCACTGGACTAGAGCACCACCAAGTAAAGAGAGGCATCTGATGTATCCCTGCAGGTGCCAGGAGTTTGTGTCCCAGTCTTGCTCAGGTTCTTAGCAATGGTGCTCAAATAGCTTCCGCCAGGTAACTTTTTCTGTTCTCTTTAACAAGAATATTTTGCTACAGTGAACAGTGCTGGGAGGGTGCAACATGGGTGGGTAGAGGTCAGTGATGGATGGATAAGGTCCAGAGAGGGGGGGCGGGATCAACAGTGGGTCCCCAGTTTCATACTTTATTTATTTGAGGTCATGGCATGAAAAAGGTTGATGACCACTGCCATAGATCTTTGGTCCATGACTATGGAGCGGCTAGGGGTTATATCTGGGACCTTCTGTGCACAAAGCATGTGCTCCACACAGATGTGGAATTACTGTATTAAACAGAATATCACAGAAAGTCATCAAGTCTGCCTGGGAGCCACAGTTGCATTTGCCAGCTCACCGCTGATGAGCACATCTTTTCATCTGGTCACATAAGCCATTCCACTTGACTGAAGTGGAGGGAAAGGTGATGCCGCTCCACTGGCTTAAATTGAGGCTTTTACAGCTTCAGCCAGATGAGCTACTTTGTCTGGCTGCCTCTAGTCCCCTACAGCTTGAACCATAGCCAGGCCAAATCTAATAGCCAGGACTTTAGCTCAGTGGTAGAGTACATACTTTGCATAAGGAATGTGTTGGGTTCAACCCCTTACATCTCCATGTAGGGCTGGAAAAGACCTTTGTCTGAGATGTTGGGGAGCCACTACCAGTCAGTGTTAACAAGACAAACAGCCCAATCCCCTTGGACTGCCCTGTTGGGGAAATGAGCATTTCGCCAGGGCTGACTGCCCTACCATAGCAGTAAAAAGCCCTCTAACAGTGTGCAGAGACACACACTGCCAGAGCACCAGTTGAAGGCTGGAGTCTTCCTACCTGTGCTGGTAGATCCCCCTGGACCCACCGAGGCAGGTATGTTAGCAAGGGAGGGTGGAATGGGGCAGGGCGGACAGAATGGGGAAGTGACAGGGGTGGGGAGGCGACGGGGGGCAGGGGATGGGCTGATTGGATTCGGGAAGAGCAATGGTCAGAAAGCAGTTTGGCAAAAGCAATGGCCACCAAATTCTAGCCCCCTTCCCAGACCTGATCCAGCAGTGTGGGTCCACATGTACCTGCGCCAGTAAATTTGCTAGTGCAGGTCTGAGTAGACCCGCAGGTGTTCGACACTCTCTGAGGCAGGAATCTTTCCCACTCCTGCCACTTAGTTAATCGTGACTTCAAGAATCTCACAAATGAAACTGTAAGCATGGAAAGCACTTGATCAAACACTGGGCTATGGCTTCTGCTAAAGGATTGTGTGGCTGGTTGGCAACCTTCAGTCTCGAAAGACTACAGTATAAGCCTACAGCACCCAGTATTCCCAGGCGGTCTCCCATCCAAGTACTAACCAAGCCTGACCCTGCTTAGCTTCCGAGATCAGACGAGATCGGGCACGTGCAGGGTAACAGTTGCTGCTATCTGCTTCCTATTTACCATATCAAACAAATATGCAGGGCCAAGAGAGGTTTAGGGCTCAATCCTAACCCACTTTCCAGCACTGACATAAGGGCAATGCAGCTCTGATGTAAGGGAACAAATAATCCCTGACTTTGAGGAGGCCTCTGTGAGTGACACCCAACTGCAGGATGCAGCATTGGTACCACTATGCCAGTGCTGGAAAGTTGGTTAGGATTTGGGCCTTAGAATCACACCTAGCCTGGCCCTGAAGAGATACACAAGGTTCAAACCAAAGATTCACTGAACCTGAGCCTCACAAATTTGGGACTAGAGCTCAGGCCTGGAATGATAAACAAAAGTACCCCTGAACATGTGCAGACTGTCTTTTCCTTCTTACTGAGTAATCACAACAAGCTACCTGAAACTAGGCCAAAGCCTTCTAGATCAGATGCTGCAATTTCTGAGCAGACTGCAGCTCCAGCATCTAAGTAGCCTCACAGCTACTGAGAGATAAATGTAATAGTTGCCCTTTCAGTATATTAGGTACAGAAGGCCAAGGCACAGAAGATATGTCAGTAGTCTAATCCCTGCTTCTCTTTCAGCCCCTCTAGCTCTTTTTTCTGTCATCACCTACTGGGTATATGAGTTTACCCCAAAGGCTCACAATTAAAGATGACAAGGTCCATCTGTGGAGGAAAAGAGGGAGGTGAAGAACAAGCACTCAGGAATGCAGACTCTCTCAAGGTTCTTGCCTTGGGTTTCACATCCATTTGCTCTGGAAGGTTGGAGAGCAGACTTGGGACACAGCCTGTTGATAGTTCCTGTCCTCTGGCAAGAGGACAAGGGTGGCTGGTTTATAATAGGAGGATTTGGTGAAGAAAATTCACCAGTTCAGAGTGATGGGAGTTTTGCAGATGGCTGGTTTTTTATCTGGAATACAGGAGCATCTTTCCTCTTAATTAGATCCAGCTTCCTTTGGGGGTGGGGGGAGGCAGTGCTTCTTACGCTGGAGTTTTCTGGGAAGCCCTAATTAGAACCTTGCCTGATTTGTTAGCCACTAATTAGACATCAAAGATTTAAAGTGTTTTCAAACAGGGATATCTCTTGGTCTGAAATTGGATGCAAGTCTGGAATGGCATCCCAGTTCACTCTTCACTTCCAATGATTCTCTTCCCCCCCCCCCCATCAAGAATCGTGTTTCCAAATAGTACATGTATCAAAGTACATGTCCTTTTTTTCCACTCGAGGATAGGAGTTATTTAAAACACAAACACACTTGTCTGTCCTTGGAAATCTCACAGACAAAGAAGACCTGCTTTAAGCTAATCTACTACAGTCCATCCTACTCGCTCTACTCACCGCAACTAGATCCAAGCAAGGTCGTTTGGGCTGCCTAGTTTGTTTTTGTTGGGATACACTTCTGGGAAGGAAGGAAGGCCTTATCACTGGGAGATTGCAGGTAGGCTAGCAGCCAACACTCCTTTCCGCCACCCACCCATTCTCTCTAGCAACTAATTGACAGCTTTCACAGGCTTTTGCCAGGCCTTAACACAGGCTGGTCTATTTGGTAAAACTTCTTTTGTCATGCAGAAAAAAGCAGACATACGTGTACATCTCCACAGCCATCAAGCTACTGATTGTGGCTTGTTTTTTTAAAGTTCAGCAGCTGGCTTTAGTAAAGTGTACAGCAGGAATAAACTAGCCACGCAGATTATGGCAAGAACAACTCGGGATGCAAGAAAGGGAACATGAAGCAGGAATAGTAAGAGACAATCATCATCCTTCCTCCTCTTCCTCTTCCTCCTCCTCTCTCCCCCCCTCCCCCAACACATTTTGTATATCTTGTGATTGGGTTTTCACTATAAGCTTCTTTGGAGCCTATCTTAGCTGAAAACATGGGGCATAAATATAACCATATAACCAATGCCATATCTACGAATAAATAAGTAATCCAGTAAAGAAGCCTGAGGATGAGTAGTCGTAAGCCAAAACGTTCTTCTCTTTTTCTTTTTGAGCAAGAAGCTCCAGTGACTCCACAAATCTAACTGGCAGGGTTATTCATCATCCACAGTTCTACACCTACAGAATTCCACCAGGAATCTGGTAGAAAAATTGGGTTCCTGGAAAAATTCTGCTTTCATTTCTTCTTTTAAAAGTGGGGGAGGTTTCTAGACCTCATGGTACATCTGAAAACAGGCATACAACATCTGTGAAAAGCTGGGGAGGGGGAGCAGAAAGAGTGCCCGTCCATCAAAATGGTCTCCAAACAACTTCACCCATCTCTTTGGTATTCATCACTCACCCATATACCTCTCTCACATTATGTGGGGGGGGGAGGGGAATCCTTCTGAATTTCAGCATCTCAAATACAGTGCTCAGAAGAAAAACAGTATAAAAACATAAACAGCAACTATTTTACTTGGAGAACCAGTTTGGAAATAAAGTAAGAAGTGGTGCACCAAGCCTCCAACCCCTACCTCTCTAAACGTCCTCTGCACTCCCTCTGGGCTGGTAACTTGAAGGGGCAGGTAGTACCTTTTCAGGGTCCCAAACCTTAATTTAAACTGAGCAACTTTACTGATACAAAATGTTACATTTTCATAGTGTTATACTGGCATATTTTTCCATGAACATATGCAACGGCTTTAAACTGAATCAGATTTGTCCACCCAACTCATATTGTTTTCTTCTTCACAGCCCTATCTGGAGATACCATGGATTGATCCTGGGACTTCTTGGATACAAAGCAGTTGCTTTACTACTGACTGAGGGCCTAATCCTATCCAACTTTCCAACCCTGATGCAGCCATGCCAATGGGGCACGTGCTGCATCCTGCAGTTTGGGGGCAGTCGGGGGGGGGTTCCCTCAAGGTTACAGAACATTTGTTCCTTTACCTTGGGGCTGAATTGAGGCTGCATCAGCACTGGAAAGTTGGATAGGACTGGGCCCTAAGACTGCAATGCTATACACACTTGCCTGGAAGTAAACCCCATTGAACACAATGGGACTTACTTCTGAGTAGACATGCTAGGATGAGGGTAATAACTGAGTTGCATTGGAATGGAATGTGGATGTTTGTCATAGAATTTAAGAAATGTTGTCTCCACTGCTCATCACCTTGGTCCAGTCTTGATCTAACAAGTACCAGTTCTTCCCCTCTGTGCTGCCATCTCCACTGTCATATCCCTTGTCCCAGCTCTGTCTTTACTTATGCAAGTGTCACAAAAGCAACACACATCTTCAAAACCCATTATGCTCAGACTGGGTTGACTTTCCCTAAATCTGGCTGGTTAACCTATCAATCATTTGAATCAGTATGGCCAGCTGACCAATTAATCATCAATAAAACAGAGTTTTGTGCAATGACTGTTCGGTCCCGACAGCACAAGATCTGTGTGAGCATCTCCCAATTCAGGAATGATCTGCCAGTGTTAGTTAGCCAAGAGAAACTGCTACCTTCATTAAATATCCTAAAAATATTGCCTTCATTGTAAAATTATTTTATTTACTGTAATTGGCTCATAAATCTCTTAATTGGTTAGAACAAGACACTTAATGGGCTAAAAAAGACTTTATCAGCGGGCTGTTCTGCTCCTGCCATGCTACCACTTTACCATTTCAGTAGCTCTCTGATTCTATCCCCTTATGAAGTTCCACATTTTTATACCACCCATCCTCCAAGGAGCTCAGTTCCTCCCCTCCTTTTGTCCTCACAACAACCCTGTGAGGTAGATGAGGCTGAGAGAGAGAGAGTGAGTTACTGGCCCAAGGTCACCCAGGAAGCTGCATGCTCTGCTCATTCTTTCGAAATGGAGTTTTGTTTCCTCCTGGAGCCTTCACCATAAGAGCTGGGGATACTATTGGTTGGTAGAGGTTATTGGAGGAATCTGGTAAGAATCCCTAAGGAAATGATATACTACTTGCTTTTGGGGGAGCTGCTCCAGAATGGCAGCCCTTATCTGGAAACATCTTTGGAGTCTAATTCACGTCTCCATCCAGCCGAACAAGGGCAACCAGAACCAAAAAGTATCAAGTCAGGCCATCTCTCTCTCTTCAGAGTTTCCAGACCTATAGCCATGCTGCCTTGTGGACCATCTCCTCAACATGGTGTAGTGGTTCTGGTGTTGGCCTTAGACCTAGAAGATCCAGGTTCAAATGCCTGCTCTGCCATAAAGCTTCCTGAGTGACCTTGGGCCAGTCTCTCTCTCTCCCTCTCTCAGGTTCACCTACCTCACAGAGTTGTTGCGAGGACAAACGGAGGAGAGGAACTATGTACCCCACCCTCAACTCCTTAGAGGAAGGGCGGTAAAAAAATGTGAAAAAGAAAAGAAAAAAAGAAATAGCTCCAAGAAGAGTACATAAAGACTTCCGCATAAGATCCTAGCTATACAAAACTGTAATACATTGATTTCAAATTCAGTGTGGAGGACAGATAAAAACAGCCATAGTGCTAGAACCTTGGATCTCTAAGAAAAAAAGAACATAAGAAGAGCCCCATTGGATCAGGTCAAAGGCCCATCTAGTCCAGCTTCCTGTATCTCACAGTGGCCTGCCAGATGCCTCAGGGAGCATACAAGACAACAAGAGACTTGCATCCTGGTGCCCTCCCTGGCATCCGGCATTCTGAGGTACCTACTTCTAAAACCAGGAGGTTGCACATACCCATCACAGCTCGTAACCTGTGATGGACCTTTCCTTCATAAATCTGTTCAATCCCCTTTCGAGGCATCTAGGCCAGATGGCATCACCACATCATGTGGCAAGGAGTTCCATAGACTAATAACATTCTGGGTAAAGAAATATTTTCTTTTGTCTGTTCTAAATCTCCTGACACTCTGTTTTCACTTACCTAAGGCCAATTCATGAGTTCATGGCAGAGGAGAGATTCTTCTCATATTATGGCATAAAGAAGTCTGCTTCTCTGCCTTTTACCAAGAAGAGCTATGGGGCAGAGATATGTCTTTGAATGACAGCAGCCCACCTTACTTATGGATATACCTGTAGTACCATTTGTTTCTCTGGCTGTGCAGCATATCTGCCCACAACTCCTTCATAGCTCAGAAGAACTGCAACATAAGTTGCAGACACTGAAATCTGAGTGCTTGGGTGGAGAGGCTAGAGAAAATGCCCCTTGCCACATCTTAAAATAATCCTAGCTACCAACATCCCACTCCCAAATTTAATAAAACTCTGTGACCCACCAAACCCTTCCTGCAGGACCACTAGCCCTTTCTAGATGGTCTCTCCTTCCTATTAATCAGACATTAACTCACCACTCCTTTCCTTGGTGCTGAGCTAGGCAGCCTGGCTCATTCAGATTCAGGTCTTTTTTTCTTAAGGCCAAGCCCAGCAGCTGGGTCTGTGCCCAGAGTTTAGAATTTAAATTAACATTACATTGCAGGGAGGCACCTGCTTTGTCCCTGTTATCATTGTTCACCCACTGTGATCCCTGGGTTCAGGATACCCATATCTCTAGCCTCTGCCATGATCCAATACATGACACCTGATTCTAGGTCTGTCCCATTTAGCCTAAGGTCGAGAAAGTCAGGGTTACATCTTATTGGTACAATTGAAAACCTGATGGCAAAATTTATCCTGGCCTCCCAGCCTTCTTAAGCAGCACAACCAGCCACCATTCCCAACAGTGTTGCTCCTACCTTCCTTGACCTATTCAGCACCCTGGACAGAGTCACAGAGGCAGTAATCAGGATCATGTGTCTGCCCACCAGTGGTGAGGATTTGATCTCTCAGCCAGTTTTAAAGCATTAAATCTAAGTATTTAAAATTAAAAATAAGAAGAAATGTTCTATTTAAGCTTGTGGGAACCGGTTCCTAGTGATGTGTCCGAGCTTGGGAATGGGGAGAAGAAAAATGGGCATGCCAAGGCTTTCTCACTCCCTGGCCCCAACCCAACACAGTTCGTATGAAATTACACCAAAATTCACATAGCACATCTTAGTGGGGGACATGAGCAGGCAGAATAATACCATACCACTGCACAAGCAGAATAATACCATCCCACTGCACAGTCACACACACCTAGCCCTACCAGAGACACAGACATTTCACAAGCTGACTGAGAAAATTCTTCAATACCTAGAATTTAAATGACTGAAATTTGTGGCTGTTTTCCCCTTGGTTTTGCCAAGGAAAGGAGGGCTAGCTTGGCCTAGAGGCTCTAATTCAGTCACCAGTCCCCTTGTGGTTGTTATTTCATGGGACATTAAACCTTCCCTGTTTGTAATCTAGGGAAGCAATGCATTTATGACCCCAGTCAAGAGGAGCTTTCCGGTCTTTTTTTTCCTTGCCTCCATTTTTAGGGCCTCCTCCTACTCCAGAGGATTTGGAAGAATAAAACCCCCATCATTTAACATTTCAAGAATCAAATATTCCAAGCCAGCCTACCTGAATGTCTCCCCATCCCACCCTACATTGTTCATATATCCCAAGTTGTCCATATATCCCAGCAAAAAAACCTTGTTCATCCAAACTTCTAGTTATCCAAACCCATTCATCATTTGGTCCTAAGTCCAGTATTTAACTCCCTGTATTAGAGTGGGAAGCAATCCTCTCTTTTTCCAGTTTTGACTGGGTCATCTTCTGCCCCCTTCCCCCGGGGGTTTCAGCAAAATAATTATTCAGCAAAATAACTCAGTTCATCCCAACTCCTGGTTATCCACACCTATTCACCATTTGGCCCTCAGTTCAGGGATTTAACTCCTTGTCCGAGAGTGTGAAGCAACCTCTCTCTTTTCAGTTTTGAGTGGGGGCCCTCCTGCCCTGTTCCCCTGGGTTTATGGAATTGCTCTGGTTGTTTGGGGGGGAGCACTCCTGTCCCCTCCCACCCCCTTTCCCCAGGTTTTTGGAGTTGTTGTTGGGGTGTTCCTGTCCCCTCTTGCCCCCTTCCCCTGGGTTTTGGGGTTCTTTAGAGGGGGTGTTCCTGCCCCCTCCAGCCCCCTTCCCCTGGGTTTTTGGGGCTGTGGGGGGATGTTCCTGTCCCCTCTTGCCCCCTTCGCCTGAGTTTTTGGGGTTCTTTAGAGGGAGTGTTCCTGCCCCCTCCAGCCCCCTTCCCCTGGGTTTTTGGGGTTGTTTGGGGGAGTGCTCCTGCCCCCTCCAGCCCCCTTCCCTTGGGTTTTTGGGGTTGTTTGGAGGGTGTTCCTGCCCCCTCCAGCTCCCTTCCCCTGGGTTTTTGCGCTGCTGGGGGTGTTCCCCTCCAGCGCCCTCGCCCGGGTCTTTGGGGCCGGCTGCTCTGGGGTCCGGGGGGGCTGCCCCACACCCACCCACCCACCCACCCACCTGCCAGCAGCTGCATCCAGGCGCAGATCTTGTAGACCGTGGCCGTGTTGCAGAAGAAGAAGAGGGCGAAGCAGGTGATGCAGCCCAGGATCAGCACCATGGAGAGCAGCACGAAGAAGGAGGCGGCCTTGAAGGCGCCGGAGGGGATGCTGGCGAAGTCGGCGAAGGAGCCGTGGCAGGAGAGCTCGCGGTTGTTGCCCTCGTTGCCCACGCAGTAGTGGAAGAGGCCGAAGTAGCCGGGCTTGGGGGTGCTGACGCTGTCGCCGATCCAGTAGGGCTGGATGAAGACCACCACGTTGATGATGGCGAAGCAGATGGTGAAGATGGCCCAGAGCACGCCGATGGCCCGCGAGTTCCGCATGTAGTTGTCGTGGTACAGCTTGGAGGCCTCCTGCGAGGGCAGCATCCTGCCCGGACGGCCGGGCGGCCCCGGCGCGCAGGCAGCGGAGGGCGGGCAGGGGCTCACTGGCGCAGCGCTGGCAGCCCCGGGAGCCCCGCGGCGCCGGCCCAGGGAAGACCCGAGGGGGGGCCGGCCAGGGGCCAGGCCATGGGGCAGGGCCGGGGAGGGGCAGCCCTAGGCACGCTCGCCCGCTCCCTGCAGCTGCAGCCGCGCCAGCTGCGCCTCCATCTTGCTGCCGCTGCTCACGCTGTGCCCCTCTGCTCGCTGCCTGCCTCTCCGCCTGGCCCGGGCTCGCGCACGAGGCGCGGGCGCGGAGGATGCCGAGGAGGAGCGGCCGGGCAGGCCGGAGCGGGAGAGAGGAAGCGCCCAGGCAGGCAGGGAGGGAAGGACCGCAGCGCACATGCGCCCTGCTCCCCAAGCAGGTCAAGGCACGGGGAGTCCCCAACCACCAGCCGGCTGCCGGGGCTCTGCAGGCCCCCCCCCGAGGGGCACGTGTCCCTCTCGCCTCTCCAGGAATGGAGAAACCCCAGGGCTGGGCTTCAGTCAGGACTCAGTGCATTCCTGAGCATGTGCAGAGTGCCCTCGCTAGGCCCCGATGCAGTCCTGAGCATGTGCAGAGTTAGGGTGACCTGATACAAAGGGGGGGGCAGAGTGCCTCTGTCTTTGATCATTGTATAGAGCAGCGAATTTGGGGCAGGTGCAGCTTCACATGGAAGGGTTTAAAAAGCTGCACCTGCCCAAATTCTCTCTGCTGTACAGTGGTTAAAGGTATTGGCACTCCTGTCCGTCATTGTATCTGGTCACCCTGCTTCAGGGCCAGGACTCAGTGCATTCCTGAGCATGTGCAGAGTGCCCTTGCTGGCAGTCCTGAGCAAGAGCAGAATTAGGGTGACAAAGGGGAACAGAGTGTCCCTATCTTTAACCATTGTACAGAAAAGGGATTGTGGGCAAATGCAGCTCAACATGGAAGTGTTTCAAAAGCTGCAGCTGCTCAAATTCCCTCTTCTATACAGTGGTTAAAGGTATAGGCACTCTTCCCCACTTTGTATCTCTAGGGTTCCCAACCCGTGGTCCATGGACCACTGGTGGTCCGCAGTGCGCCCCCCCCTGTCTCTGGTGAAAAAAAAATGCCCTTCCAGGAAGCAAAAAAGCCTCTGCAGCACCAGCAGCCAATCAGAGCAGCTAAGAGCTGATCAGAGCCTAGTCTCTCATCTCCTGCCTCCCCCCCTTCCCTCCTTGTCTGTGAGTGGCCAGGCAAGCAAAAAAGTGAAGCGCAGGTGCACTCACGTTTGTGCAGCCTCCTGGCTCAGCTGCATGAAGGGGAGAGGTGCCCTGCCACCCACTGCCTCCAGCGTAGTGCCTCCATTCCTTGACCCTGTGCCTTCAGGTGAGCCCTGGCAGCCTGGTTTCTCAGGAGTCAGATCAGGATTCCAGCCAGCCTGGGAAGTCCCTTTTGGGGGGGGGGGGGGGAGGAATGGGAGTAATGAGTAGGAAGAGGAGAAGGAGCAGGCTTCCAAAGACATGGCTGGCTGGCTGGCTGGCTGGGGGAGTTTCCCTGGGAGTGGGTTTCTCTGGATGTGATTTCCCTGGGAGGCCGGACTCCAGCTGGCCCGGGAACACAGAGGAAGGGAGTTGGAGGCAGTGTGACAGCAGGAGAGGGGAGAAACAGTATGCTCAACCTCCAGCCCAGGTACTCCCTCCCCAGTTGGCAGGATTGGGCCCCCTGGATGTGCTCTTCTAATTCCAGGGGTGGAGCAAAGGATCCAGGCAACCAGGTTTTGGCACCCCTTTTGGAGAGGGAAACAGGCAGCACCTCTGCTGTCTTACTGCAAGCTGCCCACCTGGGGAGAAGCAATCCCAGAAGTTGCAGAACAGGCACCACCATAGCCAAGTACAGCAGGTGTAACCCCTGACTCTTCCTCCTCAGAGAGCAGCAGCAGCTTCGTCCTTGGGGAGTCCTCCCCCACCTCACACTTGGCCAGTTCCCCTATCTCCTCAGATTGCAATCCTATGCATGCTTACCTTGGAGTAAGCCCCATTGACTATAATGGGACTTACTTCTGAGTAGACATGCCAAGAATGGGGCTGTTAGTCACACTGTGGCTGTAATGGACTTCTCCAGAAATTTCTCTTTTAAAGACATCTAGTCTAGACACCATCATCACATCTTGGAGCAAGGAGTTCCACAGACTAATGGCAGAGTAGGCAGCTGTTGTTTTGTGGCTGCAGTCTACCTATAGGCAGGCTCACACTCTCTTAGCTCCAACCAAAGTAGTCCACAGCTAGAGCATGACAACAATTAGAACAGGAAGTGAAGAGAGGCTTTTTTCCCCCTAAAGACCTTGCAGTGCGCACCAAAAGGACTTTTCTTCCTGAGGCATGCAGCAGCCATTCTGAGATGTCGCTCTGAGCTGGTGCTTTCTTCACACGTCTCTTCTCCTTCATGACTGACCTGCCTAAATTGTGTTGAACACTTTCCTAAGGACTCTGGACTCACAAGTGGGGGGAGCAGGGCCAGGGTTGTGTAACAAAAGGAACTGTGGAGGGATGTGTGTGGTTTCTGTTGGCTCATTTAACTACCTTGCATGACTTGTCTATAATCCCCTTGTGCTTACCCTCTCCCTTTTTGAGGGAGGCAAGGGCTGTACGTCATGTGGTCTGGTGTGGGGGAAAAGAGACTGGATTGATTTGGGTGGGTGTGAAAACCTCTGAGTTGGGGGAAAATTATTTTGTATTCCATGTAAACCCAAGACTTTCACAGCTAGCGAAGCAAATGTAAGCACAACCATCACATTAATTATTAAATAATCTTCTTATGTACGTATTACAAATTGTATTTTTTGTGTGCGAGGGTTGCATGTGGTCCCTGCCGTCTCCAAATTTTGCCTTCTTGGTCCCTGAGCTCCTAAAGTTTGGGAACCACTGTTGTATCTGGTAACCCTGTGCCCTTTGCTAGGGTTGCATTCCTGAACATATGCAGAGTGCCCTTGCTAGGCCCCGATGTATTCCTGAGCATGTGCCGAGTGCTATCTCTAGGTCTTGGTGCATATCTTAGCATGTGCAGAGTTAGGGTGATCAGATACAAAGGGGGACAGAATGCCCTTATCTTTAATCATTGTATAGAAGAGGTGGGAAACCCTGGCCTCTGAGCGGCCTGCTTGGAGGCAGGCTGTGCAGCATGGCCTTTCCCAGTTTGAAGAGACACTTGGCCAACAGTCTGAGGCTAAGAGGCAAAGAAGGAAGGCCCATAGCCAGGGAGACAGACCAGGGACACACTACACTTGCTCCCAGTGTGGAAGGGATTGTCACTCCCGAATCGGCCTTTTCAGCCACACTAGACGCTGTTCCAGAACCACCTTTCAGAGCGCGATACCATAGTCTTCTGAGACTGAAGGTTGCCAACAACATTATAGAAGAGGGAATTTGGGCAGGTGCAGCTCAGCATGGAAGGGTTTAAAAAGCGGCACCTGCCCAAATTCCCTATACAGTGGTTAAAGGAAGAGGCACTCTTCCCCCACTTTGTATTTGGCAATCCTTATGCTGAGGGCCCTCGCTAGGCCTCAGTGCATTCCTCAGCATGTGCAGTCTGTCCTCGCTAACCACTGCACTGCCACCATGACCAACCCCTGGCACTAGTTCATCACTGCCGTAGCACTGTTAATTTCAAAAGCATTTTGACTATGTTTGGTGTTTGTCCTCATGACTAATCTGTTAGGTTAATCTTTTTTTAAAAAATCAGTTATTCCTATTTGGTTGAACTGAACAGTTGCCTGCTATCCTATACACACACTTCCCTCTAAGACGCATCAAACACAGTGGGGTTCACTGAATAAACATGCCTAGGATTACAGTACTCTGTAAAACATGTTGACTGGCCCAATGGGTTTGACCAAAGTCAAGCCAGTTTCACCCGACTACATCAGTTCTCATATCTGGAACGACAGGACAGGATTTCCAGGTAAGAGAACATTTTCCAGTCTGGGAACCAAATACTGAGGGTTTTCCTCATTGTGTTTTGCTTGTGAGTTTCCTGAATGCATTTATCTGCCTGTTGCTGGAGACGCAGTGCTGAACTGAGGCTGCAATTCTAGGCACACGTTCCTGGGAGTGCAACCTGTTGAACACTCTAGTGCAGTGTTCTTCAACCTTGGAGTTGGGACCCCAATGGGGTCACAAAGCCTCAATTGTGGAATCGTGGCGACTTATGAGAATGAAAAGGTTGAAGACCATTGGACTGGAGCACCACTAGATAAAGGGAGAGGCATCTGGTGTACCCCTTTAGGTACCAGGAGATGGTATCCCAGGCCTGCTCAGGTTCTTAGCAATGGTGCAAAAATAACTTTCATTAGTGCCTTCAGGGTCACTTTTTCTGCTTTAATTCGAATATTTGGTTACAGTGAATAGTGCTGGGAGGGCATTACAAAGTTGGGGAGTGACCGGTCCTGGGAAGGGGTATGGGATCAATAGTGGGGTCCCCAGTCTCATACGTTATTGATTTATTTGCTGGGGTTGTGGCATGAAAAAGTTTGAAGACCACTGCTCTAGTGACTGCATATCGTACTTCTGAATGAACATGGCAGCAACTGTTACCCTGCACATGCCCGATCTCATCTGATCTTGGAAGCTAAGCAGGGTCAGGCCTGGTTAGTACTTGGATGGGAGACCGCCTGGGAATGCCGGGTGCTGTAAGCTTATACCATAGTCTTTCGAGACTGAAGGTTGCCAACCAGGATTGCGATCCTACACAGACTTATCTGGGAATAATGCTCATTTTACTCAATGAGGCTGAGCAGACACGCCTAGGATTGCACTATAAGACAAACTTATAATATTCTTGAGAACAAGAACCACCTTTTAAAAAATAAGCAGAACTGCAAAAAAACCCAAATTTAATCACTAAGGACGCAATCCAAACCTGCGCTGGAGCAGGCAAGCCAGGAGGCTTGTGCTGCATCCAACACAGGTTCGTTGGCTGCAGCCGCTCAGCCAGAGGCAAGGGGAAGCTCTTCCTCTTACCCCTGGGTAAGGGCTGCTCACCCCTATGGGTCTCCTTGGACCTGTGCCACCTCTGGAGGTGGCGCAAGTCCGAGGAGAGCAGAGTGGCTTGAAGCTGCTCCAGTCTCCCTGGGGACAGGGATTGGGATCCAGCATAAACACCAGATCCCAGCCCTGCCCCCGGCTCCCCTCGCATCTGCCCCCAGGACCGCCCATTGCCCACCCTCCCACTGCCCAGAAACGCCTCCCTCCCGCCTTCTCCACGCCTACCTTCATCGCTTGTGTCAGCACAGGTGCGCTGACACAAGCGGCGGCGCAGAAGCCACCGTGGAGGCTTCTGCTGGCCTCCGTGCATCAGTGCATCTAGATGCGCTGACACAGCTTCCTCCCACAGAGGCACAAACGTGCTTTACGGCACGTTTGCAACCCTCCCGGGGCACCTATGCCAGCATAAGTGCCGGTTAGGATTGCGCCCTAAGTAAGCCATTCCATCTTCTGCACTGAGAAGAAAAGATACAATGGGTCCAGATTAACAGATCTGCATGGGAAGGGAACAAAAGACTCTTTAATGTATGATTCAATTATATTTTTAGTTGGCTTTTCAGACAAAAACTGTCTCCCAAAGCGGCTCACAGCCATTAAAAGTCAACACAAAATGCCACCAGTGAGCACTGTGTCAAATTAGAATAAGACACAGACCTTGTACTCCATAGAAACTTCATGTAGGAGAGGTCTATCAATGACTATTTAGTCATGATGGCTATAAGAAACTCAAAAAATTATAGGTAGTATGGTACTGAAGACTAGATGCTGGGAGACTAGGGCTACTACTTCCATGCCCTACATTCCATGCCCTACATTCTGCAGTAATGTAATGGGAAATGGGATGTCGGACTAGAGATTGACCTTTGATAAGATCAGCAGAGTTTATGTCCTTAGAATCTTCTTGGCTTTAGCTATTCAGCATCATTCCCTGCCACTAGGCAAGATTATCACCCCCATGGAATTTCACCTAGAAATCTCATATTCATATCGCATAGGAGATCCGGTAACATGGAATCAAGTGGGATTCTCCAAGGAACACTCTCTGGAAACTTCTTTTTACCCATAAACAGAGCTGCTTTGGGGCACACCAGTGAACACCTGCTAGACCTCACATTGGATCACCAAGGTGTAATGATCTTGAAGTCTGCAAGGAAGTTCTCACACGATCAACAGGATGCAATTGCTGCTGTCAGTCTACTGGAGGATCAGTGTGCTCCTGCCCATGTAGAGTCAATGAAGGCACATCAAAGTGGAGCAACTTTACTGGACTCATTTGACTGAGGATGGTCAGTAGTACCTGAATAAGGGACCATCTGGGAGCCCTCTGTATGCTGCTGTACATCCCATGGAAGGCAGGTGATTTGTAAGTAATAAATTAAGAGTGCAATCCTAACCAACTTTCCAGCACTGGCGTACCGGTGTATCGTATACTTGGTCTCACACTCCCAGGGTTTTGGGTGCTCAGAGTTGATGGTTCTGAACCCTAGAGCCCTCAAAGATCCCTGTTCGGTAGTACTGCCACCACCCTGTAAGAGCCAGTGCCTCAGTCCAGGGACACCGAGACTCTCTAGGCTTAACTATATCCCTTGTAGGCACTGAGCACTTTCTTTACTTAAAGTCTCAGTCCTCAAGTTACTAGTCCACAATGAGGATTTTTCGTAGCTTGCTGAACGGCTAGGCAGGATTCTGAACGTTTGTCCCCAACAGACAATGAACCAACATGGTAAAAAGATTTTTACTTTATTAAGTAAATAGGGTTACAAAAAGTTACAAAAGGCAGCAAATGCTAGAGGCATAAAAACTTCTAGGAAACATATCAGCATAAAATAATAAAGCTAACTGGCTAACTCTATTAATCTCTGGCTCTCACCTGGGTCAGCTTCTTTTGTAGATCCTCAGTTACCTAAGAGGCCACATGGTCCTGGCGGGGCAGAATGTGCACCCACCTCCTATCTCACCAAGAGACAAAAACCAAAGATCCTGTCCTCCGGAAGTGGGGCTGGAAGCTCGCCCTCTCAGCTCTTCCCTCCCCCCTGGAGATCTCCAGCTGCATTCCATCCTTGATGGGCGTCTTTCTGGCTGCCTAGGTGCTACATAATCACCTTCCATTGAGTTGTAAATTCTTAGCAGCTAGGACTGCAAGCCACTTCTCTGTTACTGTTTTAGCTTGGTTCAGGCTTTACATGTTACTAGGCCTATATTGGCAACCTTCAGTCTCGAAAGACTCTGGTATCGCACTCTGAAAGGTGGTTCTGGCACAGCGTCTAGTGTGGCTGAAAAGGCCAATCCGGGAGTGACAATCCCTTCCACACTGGGAGCAAGTGCAGTCTGTCCCTGGTCTGTCTCCCTGGCTATGGGCCTTCCTTCTTTGCCTCTTTGCCTCAGACTGTTGGCCAAATGTCTCTTCAAACTGGGAAAGGCCATGCTGCACAGCCTGCCTCCAAGCAGGCCACTCAGAGGCCAGGGTTTCCCACTTGTTGAGGTCCAATCCTAAGGCCTTCAGATCCCTCTTGCAGATGTCCTTGTATCGCAGCTGTGGTCTACCTGTAGGGCGCTTTCCTTGCACGAGTTCTCCATAGAGAAGATCCTTTGGGATCCGGCCATCATCCATTCTCACGACATGACCGAGCCAACGCAGGCGTCTCTGTTTCAGTAGTGCATACATGCTAGGGATTCCAGCACGTTCCAGGACTGTGTTGTTAGGAACTTTGTCCTGCCAGGTGATGCCAAGAATGCGTCGGAGGCAGCGCATGTGGAAAGCATTCAGTTTCCTCTCCTGTTGTGAGCGGAGAGTCCATGACTCGCTGCAGTACAGCAGTGTACTCAGGATGCAAGCTCTGTAGACCTGGATCTTGGTATGTTCTGTCAGCTTCTTGTTGGACCAGACTCTCTTTGTGAGTCTGGAAAACGTAGTAGCTGCTTTACCGACGCGTTTGTTTAGCTCGGTATCGAGAGAAAGAGTGTCGGAGATCGTTGAGCCAAGGCACACAAAGTCATGGACAACCTCCAGTTCATGTGCAGAGATTGTAATGCAGGGAGGTGAGTCCACATCCTGAACCATGACCTGTGTTTTCTTTAAGCTGATCGTCAGTCCGAAATCTTGGCAGGCCTTGCTAAAACGATCCATGAGCTGCTGGAGATCTTTGACAGAGTGGGCAGTGACAGCTGCATCGTCCGCAAAGAGGAAGTCACGCAGACATTTCAGCTGGACTTTGGACTTTGCTCTCAGTCTGGAGAGGTTGAAGAGCTTTCTGTCAGATCTGGTCCGGAGATAGATGCCTTCTGTTGCAGTTCCAAAGGCCTGCTTCAGCATGACAGCAAAGAAAATCCCAAACAAGGTTGGTGCAAGAACACAGCCCTGCTTCACGCCACTTCGGATGTCAAAGGGGTCTGATGTGGAGCCATCGAAGACAACAGTGCCCTTCATGTCCTTGTGGAAGGATCTGATGATGCTGAGGAGCCTGGGTGGACATCCGATCTTGGGGAGAATCTTGAAGAGGCCGTCCCTGCTGACCAGGTCGAAAGCCTTCATGAGATCTATGAAGACTATAAAGAGTGGCTGTCATTGTTCCCTGCATTTCTCCTGCAGTTGTCTAAGGGAGAATACCATATCAGTGGTGGACCTGTTGGCTTGGAATCCGCACTGCGATTCTGGACAGACACTCTCTGCAAGTACCAGGAGCCTCTTTAGTGCAACTCGGGCAAACAACTTTCCTACAACGCTAAGGAGAGAGATGCCGCGGTAGTTGTTGCAGTCACCCCTGTCGCCTTTGTTCTTGTACAGCGTGATGATGTTTGCATCCCTCATGTCTTGAGGTACTCCACCTTCTCTCCAGCAGAGACAGAGGATTTCATGCAGCTCAGTGACGATGATCTCTTTGCAGCACTTTACTAGGCCTAAACTGTACATATTCATGACATGGTGCCAGTGCGGCATGTGCTGCATCCTGCAGTTGGGGGGCAGTCACAGAAGCCTCCTCAAGGTTAGGCAATGTTTGTTCCTTTACCTCGGAGTTGCATTGCCCTTATGTCATTGCTGGAAAGTGGGTTAGGATTGCGCCCTAAGCCTCAAACTCTGGCTTTCCAAACAGGTCCTAAATATAAGTTGTGGATTCCTGGACACACACATACATTTTTCAGTACGCTAAGCTGATGCAAGAATTTACTTCCAGAGGGATAGTCATTCTTAGTCCGTTGTGGCAAAAGCAAAGAGTCTTATGGCATCTTAAAGATGAACCAATTTATTGCAGCACAAACTTTTGTGGACTTCAGGCCACCCGTCAGATTCTCTAATTCACAAAAGTTTTGTGTTACAATAAATTTGTGAGTTTTTTAGATGCCTCACAGCTCTGTTGTTTTTACTGGAAATGGTGTTTCTCTTTAAATCGATATGGGGTGTTAGGAAATACTATGGTACACCCTCTGTCATTCTTGTATGTTGCTAGCGTACACTCTGCAAGTCAAATGAGCACAAAGCAGGTCAGCTGTGCATATAGGTGCCTCATATCATGATTGATCTGCAGGAAACAATTAGTGAAGGTACATCCTGCCATCTCCAGGGAGCACATTAGGGCACTAAGCTTTCATTGGTTCAACTGGTTGATCAGTCAGCTAAAACATTAGCTGATTAATTTTTAAAAGTGTGATTGTGAATTAAGGGCATCTTTGTTTTTCAGGATATTTTGATGCTGGCATTTTATCATCACAGAGTCTGGAAAGGAAAATATCCCCACTCTAAAATGAATGATTGCTCTTGCTTGTTGGTATCCAGGCATTTGTTTGAACAGCTCCAAAGGTCACCAATTTTGAGGTTTTCACAATATCTTGAAAGTTAACGAATGCATCGGTTATTCAGTTAAAAGTAGAGCTGCAGTGTTTAACTAATCTGTTAATCAGGTAAGTGTGGATAGGATTGCAGTCTAAGGGCCCGATCCAATGCTCCCAGCACCTTAAGTGTCACAAACATGCCATAAGGCACACCTGTGACACCCACTGCCGGCTCAGCACTGGCACTGCTCAGCATCCGTTTGTGCTGAGTCAGCGCCGGCCAGAGGCCCTTCGCAAACCCCCCAAAGCTCGTCTCTTGCTCTGGTCAGCAGCAAAATGAGTGGGGGTGCAGGGAGGTGTTATGGGGCAGGGGGAGGGAGGGCGAATGGTAGGGTGGGAGGGAGCAGGGTGGGAGGGGGGAGGGAACAGCAGAGCTCTGCCAGATTAAGAGCCCTCCGGCCCAACGCGGGGCCGCTCTATTCTGCGCCGGCTAAATATCCAGTGCAGACTTGAGTAGCCCTATTGTGGGGCCTACCCTTACCCTTAGGAAGGGGACGTTCATCCCCTTCCTCTGTGGAGCAACCAGTAGCTGCCCAGCAGATATGCCAGCGCAGCAGTTGTTGCACCTGAGTAAGGTATGGTTAGGATTGCGCTGTCATATAAATGTCAAGTATATCTCATTTGTGTCATATTTCCTATGGCAGTATTTATCAAACTGTGGGTCAGGACCCACCAGGTGGGTCACGAGCCAATTTCAGGTGGGTCCCCATTCATTTCAATATTTTATTTTTAATATATTAAGACTTGATGCTACCATGGTATGTGACTGCATTTGGGGAAATGTTACAGACCTGTCCTTTTAGCAAGCTACTATGTATATGCTTTTAACAATGATAGTAAATGGGACTTAATCTGGGTAGGATTGCAGTTTAGGATGGTTAAAAATTTTCCTGCTTGATGATGCCACTTCTGGTCATGACATCATTTCTGGTGGGTCTTGACAGATTCTCATTCTAAAAATTGGGTCCCAGTGCTAAATGTGTGAGAACTACTGTCCTATGGAGCTTGTTTTATAACCAGTTTAACGCTAAATGCTCCTACCACAAACTAACACAAGTTTGTCCCCAACAAATATTCAGATCTGATGAATTCATATTTGTTTGTGATCTGAATATATGTTTTTAATGGAATGCATATAAATGACTGTAGAGTCACTAGGGAGTTGGTGGGTGGCATGAATCTACACTCAGTAATATACAGTATCCAAGTGAATTTTCTGGGCTTAGTTCAGTTGTTGCTGTTCCTTGTTTGCTTTAAAGATCCCCTCTAGAAGAGACATTTTAGCATAATCCTATGCATGTTCTACTCAGAAGCCTCACTGAGTTCAATGTGTGTTGGCAATCTTCAATCTCGAAAGACTATGGTATCGCGCTCTGAATGGTGGTTCTGGAACAGCATCTAGTGTGGCTGAAAAGGCCAATTCAGGAGTGACAATCCCTTCCACACTGGGAGCAAGTGCAGTCTGTCCCTGGTCTGTCTCCCTGGCTATGGGCCTTCCTTCTTTGCCTCTTTGCCTCAGTCTGTTGGCCAAGTGTCTCTTCAAACTGGGAAAGGCCATGCTGCACAGCCTGCCTCCAAGCGGGCCGCTCAGAGGCCAGGGTTTCCCACTTGTTGAGGTCCACTCCTAAGGCCTTCAGATCCCTCTTGCAGATGTCCTTGTATCGCAGCTGTGGTCTACCTGTAGGGTGCTTTCCTTGCATGAGTTCAATGGGACTCAAGTAAGTGTGTGCAAGATTGTAGCCCAGTCCTATCTGGCCACCACCCCCTGACCAATGTAGCTGAGCCACCAGAACATGTGTTGTATCCTGCATCCTTCAGGAGTCCTGGTGGTCTCTACAGGGTAAGGGAACATTTATTGCCATGCCTAGGTGCAAACTACCATTGCCCAAATGAATCTATTTGGACCTGCATCAGCTCTTTTGCTGATTGTGGTGCAAGTCTGAGTGAACCCAGGAAGGTGGATCAACGCCAGGAAGGAGGACAGAATATTGGCAGCACCACTGCTACTGCTGTCACTTCCTTCCTGGCCTCAATCTGCCCCCTCCCCAAGCCAGTCTCCGCTTTGTTCCTCCCCCTCCCCACCCTCTTCTGCCCCCCCTGCCCCCAGGCCAGAGGTTTTGTGCATCCAATGCAACACTCTGTGTCTACTGAACACTGAAACCACAGCTGTACACAGGAGCCGCTTTATGGCCTGTTAGTGGCATTGGAGGTGACTATAAGTTGTCCTCCAGCCCAAACAGTGCAGGCATGTTCTAAGGCAGGGTTGGCCAACCTTTCGACATTAGGGCTCCTGGGCCTTTAACAATTGTGCAGAGGAGGGGATTTCAGCAGATGCAGCATGTCATGACAAGCTGTACCTGCTGCAATTCCCTCTTCCACACAATTGTTAAAGGCCCAGGAGCCCTAATGTCGAAAGGTTAGCCACCCCTATTCTAAGGCAGGACTGTGTCCATATATGTGCAAAACTGGTTCAAGACATTTTGTCCCTTCAAGTCAGTACCTGGTGCAATCTGAGAGATTTACCCCAAAACCCCCTACAATGTTGCACAACCTTACACTGCTTCAGTGCTTCAGTAGTGCATCCAAAAGGCCCTTGGATGGGTTCAATCCCTGGCATCTTCAGCTAGGACTCAGAAAGAGCACTACTTGAGTTCAGGGATGTGCTGGAGTCACTGCACCCATGTCGTGACTCAAGTCGCTGGTCTCTACTTCCCTGACTCGACTCAACTTGCAAGTTGTAATAGGCGGCCATCGCGACTCATTCTGAGTCGCTTATAGAGTCATTTTTTTACTTGAGTCAAAACAGTACAACCGTACAGGGCAACAGTATAGGGCTGTTATAATGACCATTGAGCTGTAAAGTGCTTTGAACACATGAAAAGTATGTATTTTTTAAAGGTTTATATTTATTTATTTATTTATTTATTAGTTTATTCCAGAATTTATCAACTGTACCGCCTTTCTCATAGACTCAAGGTGGTTCACATAGGCAGGCTGAACATAAACCCCATTTCTTTCAATGAGATTTTTACAAGTATTATTCTATGAGAACATCTCAAGAACATAAGAACAGCCCCGCGGGATAGAATCTCATAGAATCCTCCATTTCTCCAGATGTTTCCCTTCATAGTGCAGCCATCACCCTGCCATCATCCTCTTGCACCCTCCAAGCTCTTGCAGGGAACTGCAAACCAAACTCCAGACTGGTTCTCAAGATGATATCTGTTAGTTGCTAGCTGACTCCTCTGCAGAGATATGCCAGTAGCCTCTCACAGTCTCCTGGTCTCCCTTCCAGTGGTTGATCCTGCTTAGCTTTTCCAGGCAAGGGTTTTTCAACCTCCAGACCACATTCATGCAGCACATTTACTCTTAAAAACTAATGATTGCATAGATGCAGAAGTGCTTTTTTTAGAAGTGGCTTTCTGACATTCCCTCAGGAAAGGGGTGTGTGTGTGTGTGTGTGTGTGTGTGTGTGTGTGTGTGTGTGTGTGTGTGTGAGAGAGAGAGAGAGAGAGAGAGAGAGAGAGAGAGAGAGAGACCAAAATCTGCATGAAAAGGGGGACTTTCCATACACTGGTAGGCTATTGTCAACCCTTTGCTAACAGTCTGATGGGGAGGAGGGGGCAAACCTTTATTTGAAGGTTTTGTTGTAAGAAGCTGAGAGACATTTATTCAAGGTCTCACAACTAAGTTATCAGACCTTACAGAGGCCCAGAAAATGTGTTTTTTCCCCCTTTTACAGACATATGGTGTGTATGTGACAGATTGGACTGTTGAGTCCACTCAAGGTGGGAAGAATGCTTGAAATAGAGGAGCTTTCCTCCTGGGGCAACAAGGAGAGGGAGCGGGAGAGAAGATCATTGCAGGGGTAAAGAGTTAAAGCCCCTCTCCTCCAGGGCTGATTGGGTTTCGAGAGCTGAGTGCCAGCTATTTACATTGAACACACACACACGCACGCATGCACGCACCACACATGGCCCCTGATTGCGCATCCTGTGTACATGTCATTTGATCCAGAGGGCCTAATCCTATCCAACTTTCCTGCACTGATGCACCCGCAATGCAGGCCCTATGTTGTTGTTGGCAACCTTCAGTCCCGAAAGACTATGGTATCGCGCTCTGAAAGGTGGTTCTGGAACAGCGTCTAGTGTGGCTGAAAAGGCCGATTCGGGAGTGACAATCCCTTCCACACTGGCAGCAAAAATTCCCTTACTTTGAGGAGGTTTCCATTACTGCCCCCCCCCACCGCAGGATGCAGCACACGCCCCATTGGCATTACTGCACCAACACTGGAGAGTTGGATAGGCTTGGGCCCTAAGGTAATGAGGGAGATTGCCATTATCCTTGTATAGAAGATCTACATATAAAAGGTTATGATTTCTGTATGTAAATTTTGGCCCCAGAGGGCTCTGCAATTGTCTTTGATAGATGCATGTTCTCATTTTCCACTGAAAGACTTTGTGTCCAAAAAAAAAAAAGAGGGGTGGGGGGTCTGTGCAGGCAGTTTTTTGCTTTGTGGATGGTTTTCAGTGCAGAACATTCCTTCCTCCCTTTCAAGTGACTATGCCTTTTGCAGCTAAAATAGAGCCGCTGGGATCTGAGGTTCCTAGCGTAGCCAGGAAGGCACCCCTGCTGGCAGAGGGCAGCCAGCAACACAAGGCTTTGGGCAGGGCTGTTTCTGCTTCTTCTCCATTGGCTCTGGCAGGGCCCAGCACAAGCGCAACTCTTTGTTACTGCTTGTAGGAGAGCTATTTATATGGGAAAGCAGCATGTGTGATTCCCTAGTGATGAGCGTGTCCTTCTGTCCTGCACAAGGCAGACAGGCTCTCTCTCTCTCTCTCTCTCTCTCTCTCTCTCTCTCTCTCTCTCTCTGTCCAAAGGAGGAGCCAGATCCTCCCTGGCATATTAACCAATCACGGCAATAGACAAATATCAGTGTGTGCCCTGCCACCAATCCTATTTCACCGTGATACGCCTCTGGTATGGTACCCTAGTTGCGGGGGGGGGGGGGAGAGTGGCAAAGAGGGAATCTTTCTGCTATGCTCTCCCCTCTGGAGATGCGGGCAAGGCTGGGGAAGCAAGGGGAAGAGAAGGACTATACTGTATTCCAGAGATAGAATAACAAGAAGAAATGGGAGGAGGAGCCTGCCTTGCTACTTCCACTCCTGTGATTCAGTACAGCCTCTTTCCATGCCTGCTGCTCCTTTGAGTCAGCAGCATGAGATGGCTTTCCTGTACTGCCTATCGGAAACGCTCCATTAGGTACAGCGCCTAGCACATCTGGGGCATTATACAGGCTAAGGCAGGGAATCATTTTTACAGAGGGATGTGGGGGCAATAAGGTTTATTCCCCATAAAAATCAGATTCCATATGGGCAACCTGGAATCGATATAAGATTCAAACGCTGGTAGGCTCGCTCGTGAACTTTTGGTATCAGTTACTGAACTCCAGAAGACCCTGGAGCAGGTCAGGAGGGCACGTCACGGCCACAGCCTGGGCATGAATGGTTCTTTAATGGATATATCCTGCTCCATATCTGTTTTAAAACTCTTGCGTATTAAGGTTGTTGGCAACCTTCAGTCTCGAAAGACTATGGTATCGCGCTCTGAAAGGTGGTTCTGGCACAGCATCTAGTGTGGCTGAAAAGGCCAATTCGGGAGTGACAATCCCTTCCACACTGGGAGCAAGTGCAGTCTGACCCTGGTCTGTCTCCCTGGCTATGGGCCTTCCTTCTTTGCCTCTTAGCCTCAGTCTGTTGGCCAAGTGTCTCTTCAAACTGGGAAAGGCCATGCTGCACAGCCTGCCTCCAAGTGGGCCGCTCAGAGCCCAGGGTTTCCCACTTGTTGAGGTCCACTCCTAAGGCCTTCAGATCCCTCTTGCAGATGTCCTTGTATCACAGCTGTGGTCTACCTGTAGGGCGCTTTCCTTGCACGAGTTCTCCATAGAGGAGATCCTTTGGGATCCGGCCATCATCCATTCTCACAACATGACCGAGCCAACACAGGCATCTCTGTTTCAGCAGTGCATACATGCTAGGGATATATTAAGGTAAATTTATGTTTTCCTGCTAGAAGGGTCTATGTGAAGTCTTAGTAATTCAATTGGACTAGCAGTTCTGCTATAGTTAATCTAGTTGTTAATGAAGAAAGCCCCTACTGTATCTGATAAGAAAGGGGACAGTCTCATCCCCAAACCCTATATCTGTCCTGTAAGCTGTTCACTAAGTGGTCAGCCTTCCCACACCATCAGGGAACGCTGTCCAAAGCACTCCAATAAACAGCCAACTTCTAAATCCAGCCAAGTCTTTGTTTTCTTTCCCCGACATTGATATATGGATCTTCCTTGTCCATGGGGCATATGCTCACCTCTTGTAAACAGGCTCTGCAGGTCTGTATAATGTTCATAAAATCAGCAGAGACAACAGACTATACGGAACAAAAGAGATGTGCATATATACTAAAGAAAATGATGACCTGATCACAGTACCTTCAAATCTCTTTAAAAGTAGTCTACCTCCAGCCTTAGATCTATGAGTAACATTAGTCTTACAGCAGTGAGATGGTTAGAACCATACCTGAAAACACAATTGTTGCAGTTAGTTGTTTTGTTCCATAAGAACATAAGAAGAGCCCTGCTGGATCAGGCCAAAGGCCCATCTAGTCTAGCTTCCTGTATCTCACAGTGGCCGACCAGACACCTCAGGGAGTACACAAGACAACAAGAGAAGTTTATCCTGGTGCCCTCCCTTGCATCTGGCTTTCTGAGGTAGCCTACTTCTAAAATCAGGAGGTTGCACATACCCATTACAGCTTGTAACCTGTGATGGACTTTTCCACCAGAAATTTGTCCAGTACCCTTTTAAAGGCATCTAGGCCAGATGCCATCACCACATCCTGTGGCAAGGGGTTCCACAGACTAATTACATGCTGGGTAAAGAAATATTTTCTTTTGTCTTTCCTAACTTCCCAACACTCATTTTTTTTTTCCCATTAGAAAAAATGAGAATCCAAAAATAAACAGTAGGGCAATATCTTTTCTAGGACCAATTTCAATGTCAGAGAGTAGTCAGGAAGATTTTGAGTTCCCCAGAACTCTGTTCAGGGTTGCCTTTTTTTTTTTTTTTTAAGCTACAAGGGCTGGGGACAGGCACAAACACAGGAAACCGGACATGATGGAAACATACCAAGTCTACAGTTTATAGCAATTTTTAAGACACAGTGCAGAAGATACTCTGCAGACTTAATTGGGGCCCAAATCCTTACCAACTTTCCAGCACTGGGATAGCTGTGCCAATGGGCTACGTGCTGCATCCTGCAGTTGGGTGGCACTCACAGAGGCCTCCTCAAAGTAAGGGAATGTTTGCTCCCTTACCTCAGAGCTGCATTGCCCTTAAGTCGGTGCTGGAAAGTGGGTTAGGATTGTGCCCTAGGTTAGATTATGCTGGGTGTAACCCTGAGTTCAATTTGCTCCAAGGACTAATGGAACAAAGAAATACCATGGCTGCTCCTTCCCCATTGAAAACAGAAAATACAGCAGATATGGATTTACTTCCCGTGCTAATTGGTAATCCCAAGTTGCTTGCCAGGCAGAGAACAAAAGTATGGATGTGGTAGTCCTTGTATTCACAAAGCTGGAGGTCCATTTTAAGTGGTGTGCTATGAACAGAGTCAAGATTAACCAGTTTAGATAGTATGGCCTACAGTTTGGAGGTCACTTATGTAACCTCACCCCCACCCCAAATAACTCAAGTCCCAGAATCTTTACATAGTAAAAGGCTGCCTTTCTTCAGTTCTAGAATTCCTCTCCTGAACTGCTAAATTCATTATTTTCCAGAATACATAAAACTTGCAGTAGCTGTGTTGGCAAAAAACACAGTAGCTACTGTTGCAGTAACTGTGTTGTGCAGGGCAAAAAAAAAAAAAAAATCCAAATAGCAACAGAACTGCAACATCTTTAGTGGGATCACCTGAATTTAATTTTGCAATGCAGTAAATAAGTATTCAAGTTCCCTAGAACTCACCCAAGCACACAATTTTCTCTTGGGGTTAGACACGGTGATAATACACTAGTACTCCTTTGCATTTATACAGCATAGTTCAAGTGTTCAAAGCATTTCTGATGATGAACATGATCTCAGCAATCCTTTCATCAGCCCTGCAAGGTAAGCTTGTGCTCTTGTCCCTGTCATTGCATACTGCAGGCTAAGACCAAAAGAATACTGGCATTTGACCCAGGGATTTCCCAGTTCACACGCTTGTGCTTCATACAGAATCATGCAACTTCAAGTTAATATATTGTTGGGGGAGCCACATTTAAGGCTGCGTGTTACACCTGGTAATAATGCTGTCTCTCTATCCGTAGCCTCCTTTCCTGAAACTGGGGTCCTGGAGAATCAGAGTGGAAAGAACAGCTCCAGCATCATCTGGTGGCTATGTATGGAAATGCATGTATTATTGTGAAAGAATGATAATCAGTGGGGCCATATCTGGGTCTATGCACCCATGCTCTCTGGTACTCCTGGATGATATGAAATTATGGTCCCTTGTGATATACATTGACATTTTCTCAGTTGGCATCTCCTTGGGCATTTTTTTTTTCACAAGCATGCTTTTCCTATATGGAAATTATCCCAATCTAGAAAAAAAAAGTGTCTTGTGTACTACAACCCTGAGATGGTAGATATGGGGTGGAAGCAAATCAGAAGAGGGCTATTAGTATTAAAATTCTAGGCCACTTTTCAACAACAGGGCAGCCTACAATAAACAAGAAAAGAAATATAACTATTGCACACTTGCAATATATAGCAATACCAAGAGAATATAGCACGCATAAAATCAAGACCTCAAACCGTTAAATATTTGGGATCAGTTCTGATTCAGGTGTCTTATTGAACTACATATGATGAACCATGTTACTGCTGATGAATTTAGGGGATTGGTCCTGGTTCTGGTTCAAGGAAAGCAAGAGATTTGAAGCTGGAACTCAGTTCTGGTGCACTGAAGAAAAAAAAAACCTTCTGAGGGCCCAAACCTTTCCAATTTTCCAGTGCTGGTGCAGCCATGCCAATGAGGTATGCGCTGCATCCTGTGGTGGCAAGTCAGACACAGAGGCTTCCTCAAGGTATAGGAACATTTGTTTCTTTATCTCGGGGCTGCATTGTGGCTGCAGTAGTGCTGGAAAGTTGGATAGGATTAGGCCCTGAATTGTTTTTTGGGTCCTGGTTTAGTTTGATTCCCTCCCCTCATAAGACTCAATGATGTGATAAAAGAGCAGCTTTACCAAGCTATGTCTTGCTTGTGAGAGCATAATGTAATGGAACAAGATAGGAACATTCTTCACCCCAAGGACGTTTCTCATTAAAGAAGCCCTAGGATGGTCCCAGACTTGTCTGGGCTCTTATCTTTTAGAATCCTTAACATCATGGCTAATCTAGTTGTCAACCCATGGATTTCTCTTTTACATAGTCCTCATGGACTTTGTTCTCTTCCTGCAAATGCCTTTGGGCGTTTTTTGCTAAATTTGGCTCAATTTTGGCATTTTTTTGGTGAAGGTATGATGTTACCATGCACTGTGAAATCTGATCGCTTTCAGAATCCTGAAAACGTTTGATATAATTCAGACCAAAAGGTTCTAGTCCTCATCGTTACACACACACACACATTTGGGCAGTGCCTGCATGAACAGATGATTCAGAACTCAGATGGGCCAAGGCATGGATGTCCTGCAGTAAGGACACCTACTTGTTAGGTTTACTAACTCTTAAACACATCCCCCACATGCACGCCAGCTGCCTCTTTAACAGTTGACCTGCAGAAACCAGAAGATACTGATCATATTTAGCCACATATCATAAAAAAGCTTCTCTTGCTGGTTTCTGCACATTGAAGGAGAGGAGTTGGCCAGGCTTGGTTTTCTCTAGACAAACTGGTGACCCTTCTTCCTGCTCATCTTCCTGCTTCCTATTGCCCTACTGCAATCTAAGGGCCAAATACTATCTTCTGTCTTCTCAGTATGCGGATGGACCACAAAGTCCCCAGCATACCATGAGTCTGCTGGTGCAACAGCTTCTGTGACGATCTGCAGAGTGCTGTGACTGCTGCAAAGGCCAGAAAGCTGTACACTGGCAGTGGAGCTGTGCAGACTGGCTGTCAGCTGTGGAAGGCACAAAAGCAGATCTCAAGGGTATTGATGGCTGACAAATTCTACCCCCCCCCCCATCTCAGGCCTGATACATCCCCTTCAGCCTAACAGATCTACACCAGCAAAAGACCCACAGGGGACCCTGGAGCAGCCAGAGAGATAAGTACAATTCTTCTTTACTTAGCTCTCCTGGTCTTGTCCCTAGCCAGCCTGCAGGATGCAGAAGATGCTATGTCAGCAGTCCGACTAACTGTGTAAGCCTAAACATGTCAGCTGAGAAGTAATTCACATTGTATTCAGTGGGGCTTACTCCCAGGAAAGTATGTAAAGTGTGTATAGAATTGCAGCCCAAAGGAATAATGTCAGTGGTGCACCAGTGCAGCAAGGCCTAGGCTGTCGCAAACGTGCTGTAAAGCACATTGTGACAGCCCAGCAGTTAGGAGCGCCAGCAGGAAAGCCTGCCCTATCCCACCAGCACCAGATCTGGAGGGAACATGAGCTGGAACAAGTAAGAACTTCTCCAAGCAGCACTGAGGTTGGGGAAGTGTGGGAGAAGGATGGTGAGGGCGTGTAACAAGGCAGGGGGAGAGCGGAGATGGGGCAAATTGGGCTCAGGAGGGGGGCGGGATCAACAGTTCTGGCATGAAAACATGACATGGAGCAGCTCAAACTTGCGCCAGCTATTTAGCAGGCGCAGATCCAAGTTGCCCTATTGAGCAGGCTGGGGCTTTAACAGGGGTAAGAGGACAAAGTCTCTTTACCTCAAGACCCCAGCCTTCTCAATCAGTGCATAGGATGCAGCGTGGCTGCACTGGCCCTGCCGCATTGGCACATGTTAGGAGTGGGCTATAAATTTCCTACTTTTGAGAGGGGTGTAATGGGAGGTAAGGCAGTGCCTCTCAATGTCCACCCCTGAAAGTGGCTGAAGAGAAAGGAATGTCTTTTTCAGCAGAATGTCTATTTTCCCTGCACCTCTTTTGACTTCACTCTTGGCAACTGGAGGAGGGCAAGTGACACTTGCCAAGGGGACAACTTGCTTCTGGGATCTGTGGTTGCTGGTTTTTGTTATCATCATACATCCATCCTTGCAAAAAGAAATAGAGGGGGGAAAAATAAAAGCCTCCATTTCAGCCTTAAAAATTAGACTCTGTTGAATGTGGATTATTAATTCTAAGCAAGGAGTTTGAAGTTTCTGGCCACTGCTTGGGATCTATCTACAGCCTCCTGCTTGATTCTTTGTCCAACACTGCTGATGGGGAGGTTTATTATTCCAAGCAGAGAGTGAATGAGCTCAGCCTCTGTCACACAAGAACTGCCTCTGCACTGCTCTCAGCAAAGACAGCCTCTGGAGCTGCTGTGCCCAACAACTGCCTGCTGGAACTGAAACCTGGTGAGGCATGAAAAGCCCAGACAAAATGGCTTGTCTGGTTTCTGCAGGACCCTCTGCTGAGTCTTGTTGCTGGATAGTGCTACTCATGCTCGCTTAGGAGAGAAACAGCTGGACCTGTCAAGTCACGGAGTCCACAGTTGCTCCCAAAAACCAAATGTGAAGAAGACTGGCAGCAGCTGCCTGAAGGGCCCTAAGAGCAGTCGTGCCAGACTCAGGAACTGCAGAGCAGGATGCAAGTGCCTTAGGTCCCAATCCTATCCAACTTTCTAGGTGCCGATGCAGCCACACTGCGGTCCCCAGATAAGGGAACAAGCGTTTTCTTACTTTGAGGAGGCATCAGTGACTGCCCCCCACCACAGGATGCCACACATGCCCCGCTGGCACAGCTGCATTGCCGCTGGAAAGTTAGATAGCATTGGGTGCTTAGTAAGCAGCATCCTTCTTCCTGAGTCTCTGGTTTAAACCAGCACTGGATTAAAGGATGGGGAGTCTCCCTATGCTGAGTCATCGGGCGCAATCCTAACCCCTTATGTCAGTTCTTTCCAGCACCGACATAAGGGCAGTGCAGCTCTGAGGTAAGGGAACAAACATTCCCTTACTTTGAGGAGGCCTCTGTGAGTGACGCCCAACTGCAGGATACAGCACACGTCCCATTGGCACTGCTATGCCAGTGCTGGAAAGCACTGACATAAGGGGTTAGGATTGTGCCCATAGTCTCTTTAATCTAATACCAATGAGCATTTGTTCAGATCAATAAGTGGCTCCCAGTCCTCAAAGGGCTCACTGGGAGAAGAGGCACCAGGAACAGCCACTGGAAAAGAGGCCATGCTGGGGTGAAGAGGGACAGTTGCTCTCCCCCAGCTAAATATAAGACAGCCATCTTTTTAAAAAGTGCCTCTTTGCCCGGTTAGCAGGAGTTTAGACATTCAAAGTATAGACATTCACTATACTGTGTGTAGTTGGTTGGTGGAACTCCTTGCCACAGCATGTTGTGACGGCATCTGGTCTGGGTGCCTTTAAAAGGGGATTGGACAAGTTTCTGGAGGAAAAATCCATTACGGGTTACCAGCCATGATGTTTCAAGTGGGTGCTCCTCTTTTATTTAGCGGGGGGAGAGTAACTGGCCCACCTCACCCCAGCAGTGTCTTTTCTAATGGCTGTCTGCTGGTGTTGCATCTTTTTAGATTGTGAGCCCTTTTGGGACAGGGAGCCATAGATATTTCATTTTCTCTGTAAACCGCTTTGTGAACTTTTTGTTGAAAAGCGGTATATAAATACTGTTGTTGTTGTTGGTGCAACCTCCTGATTTTAGAAATGGGCTATGTCAGAATGCCAATGCAAGGGAGGGCACCAGGGTGCAGGTCTCTTGTCTACTGTTAGCCTGCACATGCCTGATCTTGTCTGATCTTGGAAGCTAAGCAGGGTCAGGCCTGGTTAGTACTTGGATGGGAGACCGCCTGGGAATACTGGGTGCTGTAGGCTTATACCATAGTCTTTCGAGACTGAAGGTTGCCAACCATCATCCCGCCAGGAAAAGGAGTCATGGAAAAGCCTGGGCAGCAGCGTTCCACCCTGGCACTCTTGCCATGCGCAGAGGCCCAGGAGCAAAAGCCTGGGCAGCAGCGTCCCAGCCCTGGCACTCTTGCCATGAGCAGAGGCACTCTTGCCAGGAAAAAAAATGGGCAGCAGCGCCGGGCAGCCTCTCCCCGGGAGAGGCGCTCGGCTTGGCCGGCCGCGGCGGGTGTCCTCCGGACTTGCGGAAGCGACGCCCTCGCGTAGCCAGGCACCCGGGGGAAGCCCCCGCATGACGTTTCCAGTGACGCGTCCGGGCTCTCCGCTCACTCAGAGCTCGACTCGGTTCGGCCGGCTCGGGTCGGCGCGACTCGGCTCGGCACAGTACACAGCCCGGCTGGCGCCCGGGAAACTCCCAGTCTCCCCGCGGGAGCGCCCTGGCAGCAACGCCCTCGCACTGCTACGGCACCTCCGAGGGCCGGGGAGGTCTGATCGCGGTGCTCCTGGGTCTCAGCCGCGGACACCCCCGCTCTGCCACTGCTGCCGCCTCCCCAGCGGCTCTGCCGGCCCGGCCAGGCCCGCGCTCGCCCAGGCAGTGGCGTAGCTGGAGGGGGGCGGAGCAGCCAGTCCGGCGGGAGGCTCAGCGGGGTGGGCAAGCGGCCCCTCCCTTCGGAGCCATTCCCGGCGGGGGGAGCAAAACAGGGGAAGGGCAAATATGTCTAGCCCAAAGAAGGCATTTACTCAGACTGTGGTTGGTCTGTGGAACTCCTTGCCACAGGATGTGGTGACGGCATCTGGCCTGGATGCCTTTAAAAGGGGATTGGACAACTTTCTGGAGAAAAAATCCATTATGGTTTACAAGCCATGATGTGTATGTGCAACCTCCTGATTTTAGAAATGGGCTATGTCAGATGCAGGGGAGAGCACCAGGATGCAGGTCTCTTGTTATCTGGTGTGCTCCCTGGGCATTTGGTGGGCCTGTGGCCTGATCCAGCAAGGCTGTTCTTACTGCAGCCTCTCAGCCAACTTTGTCTTCACAAAGCCCAGGGATTAATTTTCAAGAAGCTGTTCTTTGAGGCTGGTTCTCTTCATGTTATCACCTACAAGAAAACCAGAAGCGTAAACAGGCTAAATATGACTTTCAGGACATGGACAGGCCCAGCCACTTAATGTTTCTGAAGTGAAGGGTAGAACTGGTCTCAGCCTCAAGATCCGCCCCCCCGGGGGGGGGGAAGGGGAAGCCAGGCCTACTGGCTGCTCAAAGTGAAGGGTAGACTTGGTTGGCTTCCCTCTCTAGTTGGGCTGGGGGAAAGGAGAGATCTGCTGCTCAGTAATGCATTTGACAGCCCAGGTGCATTTGACCACCCCTGCCCCGCCCTGCTCAGAAGCAAGTACCATTCAGTTCAATGGGACGTATTCACAGGTAAGCATGCACAGGATGGCAGCCTTCGGGCCCGATCCTGTCCGACTTTCCAGGGTGGATGCAGCCCGGAAGTAAGGCAGCAAATGTTCCCTTGCCTTGAGGAGACGTCCGGACTGCCCCTGCACTGCAGCAGGCAAACAGCCATTGGCACAATTGTACCATCCCTGGAAAGTAGGGTGGGACCGGTCACTCTTACAGCCCCATCCTCTGCGTGTCTACTCAGGCGTAAGTCCCAGTCTCGTCAATGGGGCTTACTACCAGGAAAGCGTGGACAGGCTCCTACTGGGGAGTCCCCGCCCGTCCCGCAAACCCCACCTGTCCTTCTTTTGAGCCAGGCTCCACCCCCGCCTTCCCATTGGCTGCAGCTCCGGGATTCCCAATGCCTACGTCACCGCGTTCGAAGGCACCAAGCTCCCTGTCCCGCCCACAGACACGCCTCCTGATGTTGCCCCGCCCCCTCTCCGGGCTGCAAGGGGGAGGGGTCGGTGAGTTGTTTTGCGCTCGCCTCGGGCCAATCAGGTGGGCGCCGCAGGAGGAAGGGGTCGCGGTGCGGCGCTCGCCGATGACGACATCGTCGCCGTTCCCGGAAGCGGAAGGGGGCTGGTGGGGATGGGGAAGGCGCTGCGGCGGCCGGCGCGTGGCTCGGGCCCGTGAGTGCTGGGCGGGGATGGCGGGCGCCCGGGACGGCTCGGCCTCGCTGCAGGGCGCCTTGGCCGAGCTGCTGCTGGAGTTCTCGAGGGCGCAGTACCGGGCCCGGGAGGGCGGCAGCGCTGCGGCGGGCGGCTCTGGAGGGACCGGCCTCAGCAGCAGCAGCAGCAACGGCGCCGCCAGCAGCAAGGTGAGCCCGGGGGGCCCCCCGCCCTTGTGCCCCCACCCGCTGCAGGGAGCAGGGCCTGGGCCCCACTGCCAGGCCTGCCCCTCCCAGGACCCCCCGGTGGGGCACAGGGTGGGCACAGCACTGCTGAGCTCCAGAGCCTGGTCGGCCAGGCGGGCAGGCCTGGGCTCCAGGCTGGACTTGTTCTCTGGCCAAGGCTCCCTGGGTGGGTAGCCCTGGGCTCCTGTGCCCCCTGAAGCCGCCACTTCCAGGCAGGTAGACCTGGGCTCCCGGTTGGCCTCTGTGGCCAAAGTTTGCTGGGTGGCTGGTCCTGGGCTCCTGCCCAGACTTGAAGCCCAGGTCTACTTGCCAGGTAGACCAGAGCTCCCCTTCTGACTGCCCTCTGGAGCCGCCTCTGGTAGAGCTTGGCTCCTTCCAGACTTGGAGCCCAGATGTACCTGCTGGGTAGACCTGGGCATCCATTCCGACTGCCTCTGAAGCTGTCTCTTCCAGGTGGGTAGTCCTGGGCTCCTGGTTGAACTGGCTTCAACCAGATTTGCTGGGCAGGTAAGCCTGGGCTCCTGCCTGCACTTGGAGCCCAGATCTACCTGCCGGGTAGTCCTGGATTCCCATTCTATCTGTCCTAGATGGGGGTAGACCAGGGCTTGCATTGGCTGCCTCCCATCCCAGCAGGTGCCCTTCCCTGCTAGTGTGACAAGTTTGTGGGAGGCCACACACCCATGGCCCCCCCCTTGGATCTACCCCTGCATTAGCATTCATTCCCTGCCCTTGTAATGCCCTCTCAGCACTGTTCACTGTATCCAAATGTTCTTATTAGTGAGAACAGAAAACTTTACCCTGAAACCAAGCACTAGGGAAAGCTATTTTAGCACAATTGAGAAGAACCTAAGCTGGGACACCATTTCATGGTACCTGTAGGGGTCCACCAGATGCCTCTCCCTTTATCTGGTGGTGCTCCAGTCTCATCTTTCATTCCCATAAGTTGCTGTGGCCCCAGTGGGGTCCTGACCACAAGGTTGAAGAACACTGCTTGAAACTGTTGCCTGACAGGCAAAAATCAACAGGTGAAGAATAAGGAGTCTCCCTGTCCTTATAAGGAGACTGACCCTTCTGTCTGTGATAGCCCTGTAGCTACTGCCTTTAGGGGGATACAGGGGATGATTGACTAAAGTTTGGAGGGTTCTTAGGTAACGGGGCTTGTGAATTTCATTAAACCCACTAACTCCTCTCCCCTATAATTCAAGTATTGTGCTAAAGGCTGAGTTTGGCACAAGGAACATAAGCAGGGCCCCACTAAATCAGGCCAAAGGCCCATCTAGTCCAGCTTCCTGTATCTCAGTGGCCCACGAGATGCATTGGGGAGCACGCAAGATAACAAGAGACCTGCATCCTGGTACCTTCCCTTGCACTTGGCTCAGGAGGTTGCACATACCCATCATGGTTTGTAACCTGTGATGGACTTTTCCTTCAGAAATCTGTCCAATCCCCTTTTAAAGGCATGTAGGCAGAGATTGGAGAGGCTTGAAGCTAGACCAGAAGTTAACAAAATAAGATCTAGGAGTTTGATCTGGCTGATGAGAGCTTCCATAGCCTTCTGACTGTTCCTTGGCTATGGATAACAATCAAGCCTGATGTCTTTTTCCCATGTACACACAACCCATTGGTGGCGTTGAATACCCAAATGTAGCACACCTCATTCTTAGGTGCTCTGTGTGTGTGTGGAAGGGCATATTACAGAAATTGAATCAAAGCGATAATGATAATTCCTCCCCCACAGCTTCCATATCCCAGTGTGGCCCTTGGACCAAAAAATTAGCCCACCTCTGAGTGAGACCCACCTTAGAATTGCCTTCTTCAGGATAATTTTGTATTAAACTGTAATTGTCATTTATGATTTTAATTTTTCAATTAATTTTTGTCTAAACTAAAAATAAGATAAGTAGTATAGGTCACTTGTTTTTTACTTGTTGTATAGATATATAATTAAGTGTGACATGTCTTTTCATAAAAGAAGTGGCAATCCTAATTGTAACCATCTTCAGACTCACTATTACCTGGGTAATATGCCTGAGGACTGCTTTTATTCTAGTCTAATTTGTCTTTAAGTGTATGCCTGTATAAAAATTATCTGGCTTTCTTGTTTGACACCTCAGAGCAAAATATGGGGATGAGGATTCCATTTTGTTTTATATTCTAGACCAGGGGTGTCCAAAGTTTTTGGCAGGAGGGCCACATCATCTCTCTGACACTGTGTTGGGGGCTGGGAAAAAATAATTAATTTACATTTAAAATTTGAATATATTTACATAAGTATACATAAATCAATATATTAAAGATGAACTCATATGAATGAATAAAGGTCTTGCAATAGCTCAAGGTCTATAAAAGGCCTTGTACAAAGCAAGGCTGGCCTTTCCTTTGCTGCTGCTACTGCATCACAGATGTGAAACAGCAAGCAGTGCAGGAAGCCCTCATCCCACAGCTCATGCGAGAGGTCAGACAGTCGCCCTCACTCTGAGAGCAGTTGTGTCGGGCCAGTGCGGGCTCCAGCAAGTCTCCGGAGGGCCAGAGGCTCATTGGAGACTGGGGGCTCCCTGAGGGCCACATTGAGAGGCCTTGAGTGCCTCATGTGGCCCCAGGGCCAGGGTTTTGGCATCCCTGTTCTAGACATTTCCCCCCCACAGACATACTGCCCCACCCAGCTCTCGCTGCTCTGTGAATGTGGCAGCTGCAATATCTTGGGTTGTGTATGGCTTCTGAATGTGCTCAAGTGGTACATTGCATTCCAGCTTATAGAGAAACTAATGTCAATGAGAAAAATTTTGCTTGTTCCATCTGCCTTATTAAATAGTTCAGTTAATCAAGACTCTGAATGATAAGCTTTTTAAATGTATGCCAGTCCTTCAAAGATGCAGAAGCAGGTGACTATTATGTTGGAAGTCCATGGGATAAGATGCCAACTGTATAGAATGCCTGATCTTGAATGTAGCAACATTTGATTCCAAATTTGTCATTATGTTCATGGAATTTTAAGAGTTGGATGTCATGTATTCCAACCTTTTGCACAGTACAAGAAGCTGCTATAGCACCCATGACAGGTAGCTGATCAATCTTTGTTTGAAAATCTCCAATGGGGAAGAGCCCACTAGTGCACAAGATGGCTATAGTAGTTCATTAGTCTTCTCCAGGCTAAACATACCAAGTTCTTCCAACTGTTCCTCATAAGATTTGGTTTCCAGAGCTCTCACCATTAATATCTATAATTCACTTTCTCAGCCCACCCAAACGGCAAGATTGAGCGACTGACAGGTGAAAGCTTGGCAGTCCTGCTCTCTTGCTAAGACTGTCTTCTTTCTCTGTACCACACTTGTTATGCAAGGGCTTTTATTAGAATTGCGGTGCATGTAAATAGCAATTGATCTGAAGTAACAGTTGCTCTACTCCCTTTTCCCTCCCCCTCGATGCAGATAGAGCGTATTGAACAATGCTGCCTTGAGTTGTTCAGCAGGGACTATTGCTACAGCTTGATCCTCAATCTGAATGGTGAACTCTGCAGCCACTACCCTCGGCAGATTGTCTTCTTAGAATATGAGAGCACTGATCGAGAGAGGCACACGTAAGTTATGACTGCGTATGGTGAACAATTTTGTGGACTGCCAGCAAATTGCCAGCTCATCTCTCCTCTGTCTTGCTTATTGGTTCAGACACTGACCTGATATTCTGACACCACTGATTCTAATGTCACCACCAAATGAAGATGAATAATGTTCAGTTCTACTGTAACATTTTCTTTTGACAAGTGTCTGGTGTATTGTTTACTAAAAACCTTTGGTGCAAGAGTTCCCTTCCCTATCTAATCTGTACACGGAGGAGTACAGTGAATTTGCATAGCTACCTTGCAATTCTCTTTTGTTCCTATTTTCTTAAAATTGTTTTTTTCTGTATTAGTCAGAAGCATTTCAGTACAGGGTGGAGAGGTTTGATGGTGGGACTGTTAAAATACCTAAAATAAAAGACACTTTACATTTTATCCCACCCTTACTCCTGAAAACTCTGGGTGGTGTACACAGTTTCTCCTATCCCTTTCTCATTCTCACAATACCACTGTGAGGTAGAGTAGGCTGAGAGATGAGAAACTGGGCTGCACTCTTCCCATGAGCTTCAAGGTACAGTGGAGTTTCAAATCTGGGTTGTTGTAGTCCCACACTCTAATCGCACTTTTCTCTTATTAGTTGGCTATGAAGACATTGACTGTGATTTTGGTTCCTATTTGTTTTTATTTTTTGTGTACTGGCCTTTTTGCTTTGCATGGTAAGCAAAGCAGATAAAACTCTTAAGGTAATAACTTCCTATAGCAAACATGTTCCTGCATAGTTCGTACACTGTTTTGTATAAGGACATGCACTTCTTTGACATTGTATGTGTGGTGGGAACCCTAATGAACATAAAGAATTCTACCATTCTTGCAGATAGGTCCATAAATCTTATTTGCTCACTATGTTTACCTGACTGTCTCTGCACATGCTATTTGCAACACATTGGTACCCTTAAAAAGAAGGGGAACTCTCTTCCAGTTTAGAAAAAGGAATTGAGTCTAGTTTTCTAAGGGCCTTTTCCCAGCATTTGATCTCCTGTACTATGCTTCTCTTGGGGATCATGTGTGCTCCTTCTGCTTTCCATGTGTGCTTGTAAAATAGTTCCCTTCTGCTTTCTGTTGATGTTTAACCTGAATAAGAGCTGCATATTTTCCTTCTCCTTTTTTTTGCTGCCTTGAGTAAAGCATTTGCAGCCTTTGTTCATGCACAGCTGTGCTTAGCTCGTGCTTCTTCATGTGCTCCCTCAGCTTCAGGGTGTTTCCCTATGTTCTGTGAGCATGACTGTCATGCCTCAGTGGCTTTAATTTCTTTCAGGAGGGTCTCTTTCACTTCACTTTTCTAAGTCCTGTTCTCAGAGAACTGCAACCACTAATGACTTGGTCTAAAGTTCAGCACTTTGATATACTGAAAAAGTCCTTGGGATTGTCTGCAGCTGAATGGTGGAGTTAGCAATCTGTTTAGGAGTACAGAGTCTGGCAGCTGTGCAGGAGAGACACATCTCATTGTTTAGAACTATTATGCTCTCAGGTTTGTGGAGAGAACCTGAAAAAGTATGGGCAGATGTTGTTATAAAATGAGTTGAAAGGAGAATCCAATGGATCATCTTATCTAGCGACTGGCAGCTAGATGCCTGCAGACTGAATCCTCCAGCTTCCAAATGCTATCTCTGCACTTGCTAGGGAGAGAGAAAATGAGACTGGAATAAGGTGCATGGATTATTTAAAGCTAGGGCATTTCAGCCAAGTTTGCTGTTGGCATTTCTCCTATCCTCTAACCTTGAATACTTTTTCCCAGGGTTGCTGCTTTCAATTGTGCTTCTGCATTGCCCCAATCCCCACATCCTGGAAACACTAAGTAGCTAAAATGTTGCTCATTGCAACCTATGTGTCTTTGTCTGTTTAGATATCTGAAAACCCAGCTCTTTTTACTGAAGCAATAACAGTTACTAGGCAGATTTAATGTTTAAAGAAAATAATGTTTATCCACTGATTTGGAGCATGGAAGTGAGTTTAAGTCTCCTTCTGCTCTATTTCTCTCCCTACTATCTTACTTCCATGACGTAGGCCAGAAGCAGACAGCCATGCTGCAGTTACTCCCTCCTCTCTTGCCTGCTTTTTGCTAAGGTGCACATGTGTACTCACAAAGCTATACCATCAGATGACTGGTTCATCTAGCTCAATATTGTCAACGTGGAGTGACTGTGGCTCTCCCAAGTTGTAAGATTTCTGCCTTTTCCTGGAGGTGTCATGGATTATCCTAGACCTGTGGGTCTGGGATGCTCTGGGTGCATCCTAGACCAGTGTCTTCCAATTCTTTTCAGACTATTTGAACCTTGTGTGCACATCTGTGTTGGAACAATGAATACCTAGAACACAGTTCTCTCAGTGATAATATTGTTTCTCTAGTGGAGGATACAGCAGCATAGCCTTCCTAATACGATCTTAAGACATTGGCTTTTTGAGCCATTGGCATTGAGCTCTTGGTACATTGTCAGTGCTTAATTCCAACAAAGAAGTTCAGACAGCAGTTTTTGTGGCTAAAAAAATTAATTCATGTCCCCAAAACAGCTTGCAATCTAATAAAAGATGCAAAAGAAACACCAGCAAGCAACCACTAGCTAAGAGGCTGGATAGGATACTAAGTTAAGATTAATAGTGACTATAGCTTTCACCCAGCTAAACAGAAGAAAATTGCTTCAAAGAGGTACATTTTGACTAGTTATTCCCTGGGGTGGGTCTGGATCTTATGTGTGTTCTTTTTGGAATAGTGCATCATCTGCCTTGACTGACTTCCATGTTTTTGAGTCTGTCTCGCTTTTCAGTCACGAAATGATGAGGATGCTTATGTGGAGGTAGCCAAGAGATGTCGTATCACTGGTCTCCTTGGCTTCCACTTCTTGTTGCTCTGGCTGTGTGCATGTGTGAATTCAGTCTTTCCTCCCCTCTTGGACCCCTGCCGTGGACCCCTTTTGGAACAAGGAGCTGCTGACAGAGTGTTAGAATTCTGACTGCTGGAGGGATTGCTGAGGGTTCTCATCCCTTACTGTGGTGTGGATAGGGCTTCAGCTGCGCTGTCTTCAGAGCAAGCTTCTATCCTTGAGAGAATCTTTGTGAGATTGGAGATACATAAGAGTGCACCTGTGTGGCAAGTAGTTAGAATGGGGTTGTAGACATAATATCCAGAGAAAATGTGGCATGGTCATGTTCCAAGGCAGTTCCAAGGCATTAAGGCAGTACTACTGACCTGCCTTGTAAGGTTGTTGAAAGGATTATTGAGAAAATATGCATGAATTACTGGGTAGATGGGACTCGTTAGCCTGGGAAGGCAGCTCATCTGAGAGAAGGAAAACTCTGATGCCAAACCTCCACTGCCTTGTGGCTACATCCGGTTATGGAAAAGGCTTCAGGAGTCAACCTCGAGGCAAAATCCGGAGCCGGAGTCCCTGAGGCAGTTCATGGCTGAACACAGTCACGTTCTGGCAACTCCTGCAATGCCGCTGGAACCAACCGTATTGGCTTCTGCCTTTCCATTGGACCATTTCAGCGACATGGAGAGGGGGGATTTGCTGCATGGGTAACAGTCTATCCCCCATATCTACTTTACCCAGGCTTCGCGCACTGGAGAGGACACTCCAACTTCGCCATACGGTGTCGGCGCAACACGGGAAGCAGCAGTTTACTGGTCATAAGTCTTTGCTCGATTGGCGTAGAGTGTGACGCCAGGGGCTGCTTCCGACGGTGGGAGAGCCACACTAGACGCTGTGGCCGAACCACCATCCAGAGCGCGATACCATAGTCTTTCAAGACTGAAGGTTGCCAACCATGTTCCAAGGTGTACTTGGTTGTCATGTTTTGAGAAAGGTCTTTTTCCTCAGGTTGAGGTCATGAACAACTATGGAGCGGGTGCCAAAGCCACAGAAGGGAGGCATGCACTTGCTTGAAACACTGAATAGGCCTGTGTCCAACTGATAGCTCCTGGTTTAAAGATGCCATGGTGAATTTTCTTTTGTTGGCTTCATGGCATCCTCACTGCCCCATCATCCCTCTGTGATTTGGGAAGAAAAGACTATAGCAAGAGCTACTGTTCTGGTTTTCTTGTGAGGGCTTAGGAATTGCAGTAGGAGAGATTCTCTTATTTTTAATTGAATGAAAGCTGAAGGGCCTGGAATACTGATGCTGTCCACTTCCACATCCTTGTGAAAGTTGAAACGCCTACCTTTCAAGTGAAGGAGCTGATTTCAGCCCCTTTCAAAAAGAAGCTTGCAGCTCAAGGCTCCTCGGTGGCTGCTTTAAAAAGGGAGCTTGAGGTGTCATATAATGTTCTTGTCCTTAAGCCTTTGCATGTTATCCTCGCAACAATCTTGTGAGGTAGGTTCAACTGAGAGGCGGTGGTTGACCTGAAGGCATGAGTCTGATAGCTGAGTGGGGATTTGAGTTGCTACTCTACACAGTTTCGCATAAGCAGAGGGCAGGGCAAGGCATACTTTGAATTGGAACCAAGTAGAATCTTCAAGCTGCCAGTTGCCTCTCACTATGCTACACGGACCAGAGTAGGTAGACCAGTGTGTCCCAAACTTCTTAGGACCAGGACCCACTTCTTAAAACAACATAAGAACATACAACCTATCACAACGCAGAAGGAGATATAGAAAAATATTTTATTAATAACAAATAAATTATTAATTAATAATTGGGGTCCTGTGCTGCTGAGGGTGCTAGAGACCTTAAGTTTTGTGTGTGTGTGTGTGTGTGTGTGTGTGTGTGTGTGTGTGTGGACATTTGCTAGACTTTCCTAGAAATGGAGACCCTAGAAACTCCCCAAGGACTGTTTCCCCAAACGTTTACAGTCATTCCAGCGTGCCCAGAAGGCAGAACTGGAGATTGAGATGTGCAGTTAGGGACTTCCAGACCAGACAAGACTGAAACTGGGTTCACGTTGATTACTAGAAAAAATCAGAAAATGTGACATTTTAATTTGGAGGTAAAAAGATTACCTCAAACCACAGGTTAGCATTCCAGTTAATGATTTTCTTCTGCAAATTGGGTGAGAGTACTCACAAAGATTCTTTTAAAAAAAAATTTCAAATATTTTCATGGCCCACCAAAAATGGGCTTGTACCCACTGGTTGGTCCCGACCAACAGTTTGAGAAACACTGAGCTAGATTGTCTTGTTGACTGTAGAAAACAAGTGTCTTATTAGCCCTAGAGATGGGTCTTAACATAAAAGCTAAGAGGGTTTAGTAAACCACATTGCTTTGGGCCTTCTGTTGTCTGTATCTTAGTTTCGGAGCATGGTCCTCAAGTTTCTGTTTACTGTTCCTGCATAGGAGTTGAGAGAAAATTGCTCTAGCTTAGGCTGTAATCCTAAATGCATCTACAAGTGAGCATAATAGGACTTCTGAGAAGTCACACCTATGATGCTGCCAGCCTTTGAGCTCTCCCTCCCTCTGGAGGCAGGGACTGGTATTGCAGCAGTTACATGATGGGTAAGGGGATTTCTTGCTCTGCTGCGTTGCTGGCAGCCTGTGTGAACTGTCCAAGGCAATAGAATATTCTATGACAAAGTGCCTTAGCTAGCAATACTTGCTCCTTGCTCATGGCTGAGGGTTTTTAAAATGGGAAATGTTGTTGTACCTCATATATTTTTCAGAAGCAGGGGTCTGAGTTGCCATAGCAACCTCTTGGCTTACAGAGGCTTTCAATGGCTTAGGAAGTTTAATGGAGTTGGCGTAAAATCCTTGCGCTCTGGGCATGGCTCTCTGTAGGACCACAGGTCCATCCTAGCATGATAGCAGAGCTCTCTGCTACATCCACGGAAACTGCAGTCACACATTCAGAGTGCCCTGAGTCCCAAGTGCCTGTGGGGGGAGGTGTGTACTTGGCACCTCCTGGGTTCTTGCTGGTGGCACATCTTCCTGTCTCTGGGGCTGGTGTTATCACACTGCAGCAGTGTTGTGTGAAATGGTCTGTGCTTGATCTTTTTATTAGTGCTGTGCTAACCTCCTTAAAACCAGAAAGGCTGTAGCTTGGCCCTAATCAGAATTCTGGGGGTCAGATCCCACATACTGCCCATCTTGCATTCAGAGATATCTTGGGCCCTGAGGATGTAGGCATATTTTGACTTCACCGAATGCAAGGAACAACAGCCGCAAATTGAAGATACCACGATTGCTGAAAACACACAACAGCGAATAAAACACTTGAGATGCATAAAAATGAAGACCTTTGTTTTGTATGGAATTTTCAGGTGAAACTCTATGCCACATGGCAAAAGACAAGTGCGTTATTCATAGTGATTGCTAATAAAAAAAATTTGCCAGTGTATATTAGCATTTGACAGGTGAAGGTGTCTGCAGGAATAGGAATCTTTATTTTGTGATAAAATGTCTTTTCTTGAGACATCTCTTATATAAACAGTGGAATTTTTTTTATGACTCTGGAATTGTCCCAAGGCTTTTAGCCAGTTATTAGCTGGGATCTGTTCATTCTTTTGTCCATAGCTCCAGAGTTGCTTGTTTTAAATACTCCTGCAGCAACTCTTGCTAGCTGAATAGGATTTTGCTTGAAAATTACATATAAAGAGACATTATGTGTGTTGAAGTGTATTGTTTGTGGTTTCTTGGTGCATTTTGATTGTCTGTATTGTAAATCTCTCTCTTCTTTTTCCCTCCCAACATCCCCAAATCCCTTTTTAGTAACAAACTGGAGTGACAGAATAAGGATTAGATATAAACGAAATAAAAGCACAACATTAGCCAAGAGAATAGTCTGTTGCCCATAACCATGTGTAAGCTGCTTTCCTTGAAGCTTTGGGATAATGGTGAGAAAATAAGCTGGTTATAATTGAGATAAAATACCGTAAGCATATGGAGTGTTGGGAAGGGTGGAGGGAATACCTTTTAAATACCATTGGATGCCTGTGGCAGTGCAGTGCATCTGCCCCAGTGCTTTGTTTTGGCACCATGTGGTCTAAAGAGCAAATAATTGAGTTCTCAAGGGCAGTCAGCTGTTGAGCGCTGGCTCCTGAGGTGACGCTATTAGGGCTCCTTGAAAGGTGCAGCCACTCAGGGATATCTGACTTTAACTGGTCTTTGCCTTATTTGGGGGTCAGGAGGTGAGTCACTCATACTCCAGGACCTTCTTCAGGCCACACTGACACATGTGAATTGAATAAGAAGGAACTAAGAAGCAACTTGAGCTTCATTAAAGAATGGGGGGGAGATCACAGGGAGGGAGCCATGAGGAGGGACTGCTGGAAGGAAGCTGGAAAAGCCTTTGAAACGAGCAAATATTTAATTGGCACCTCTTGGGAATGCATTGCTCCCTCCTACTTGGCAGTCTGTGTTAATTGAGCTGCTTCTTTCTCTGTATTGCTCTCCAGGATTCCTTCTCATTAACCCCCTCTTAACCACAGCATCTTTCCTGGGCCACCCTAATGATACATTGCCACCCGGATGCCCCTACCTCTCCTCCTCCTCCTCCTCACCATCTTGTTTAACCAAAGTAGTAGTTTTAAGTCCTATCAGCTGGCACTATAATATTCTGTCGTGTCTGACCAGTTGGAAATAGCTTTAAATCTCAAGGGTGAATTCTTGAGATTGGCTTGTGAATAGCAGACAGTGGATGTTTTCAGCATCTAGTCCTCTTAAAAAGCATGTGGTGGAATTTTAAGGTCTTCCACAAGGACCTTATTGCATACGCTACTTTTAGTATTTTTTGTAAAGGTTCCTGTTTGAATAAACCAGCGCTGTTTTTTCTTCTTCACCATTGCACCTTGCTGGACATCCTGACAATTTGTATCCATAGTTTGTATCTGCCTGACACTAAGTCTGGGTTTTTCCTCATGTGGTGAAATCTCACTTGTCAAGTCCCCCGAGTAGTCTGCTGAAAGGAGGGGGGGTCTAGTCACCCAAATGGTGCACAAATATTGAGAATCTGTCCCATGATACAAGCAGCAGTCTTGCAACCTACCTAACAAGTTATAAAGCTTTAGTTGTGCAGAAGCAGTTGTAGAATCAGCATATTTTCCAGATAGTTGCTCTGGGGAAGAGACCTTGTAACTCTGCACACCCAACCACCCTTGTTTCTTCTCTCTACTTTGACAAAGCATGAGAAAAGCATGTTTCTTCTCTCCACTATGACTTCATCAGAATTGTAATGCTCTGGATAAAAATGGCAATAGACTGAGCCTCCTTGTGTCTCCTCGCAATGAAGAGAGAACCATTTAACCCAGTGGTTCCTGAACTTTCTTAACTGGTGGCTCCCTTGACCCTACTGGGCCATTGGCTGTGGCTCCCCATTAGGTCTATAATCCTATATGTTGTATAGGGCAGTGGGTTTTTCACAAGGATTCTGTGACTCCCCTGGCTGGTTGTCATGAGTCACAGTTTGAGAACCACTGATTTTAACCCCTCAACATCCTGGATGCAGCAGAACTAGATCACCATCTTATAATCTAGCTCTAGTATCATTGAACCAGTCCTGTATAGAGTTGCAGATAGCCTCTTGCACCAGCAGGGTGCTCTGTTCACTTTAGGTTATTGTTCTGCATGCAGGAGACTCCCAGGTTCAATCCTTGGCATCTCCAGGTAGGGCCCAAAACCTTGGGAGAGATGCTACCTGTCTGTATTGATAATGCTGATCTAGGTGGACCAGTGGTCTGGTTCAGTAGAAGGAACACAGGAAGCTGCCTAAGCCTGAAGGATTTTCCAGATTGAACCATTGGCAGGTGATGTGCATGCTGCTACCAATGAATTGGCCTGTTTGGATAAACCTTTAATGCAGCAGTTCTCAAACTCCCCTCTGGCCTCTGCCCCCCTTAAGGGGCAGGGAGAAGGGGCAGTGACATGATTGCCAAGATCGCATCGCTTTGGAGGTGCGCAGGGGCTTGCTGTGACTTACCACAGCCTGCAGCAGTTTCCCGGGGGGTGCGGGGAGCCTCGTGCCAGCCTCCGCAGAGCTCCCCAACATGCAGGGACAAGCAAAATAATGACTGCAACCCACTTGCGGTTTCGCGATTGCAAACCTCCCCTTAAGGGTGCAGAGGCCAGGGCTCTCTGGCTAGGGCATCACGACACCCCAGTTTGAGAATCACTGCTTTAGTGAATTGTCCTCAGAAGATATAGGTCCTAGACATCATTCATGGTGGTGCTTAGTTTTCCTTAATAGGTGTTTTAATATTGATTAGGACCATAACTTTTTAAATGCCAGGTACCTGTCTCTTGTTTTTGAGACTGTTTTATTTTGGGACTGTTGGATCCCCTGAGCGCCCCTTGCTAGCCCCTTTGCACACCAAGTCATGCTGTCTTTCCACTCAGAAGAGCGAGATCTTTTTGTAGGGTAGAAATAAAAGCCTGTGGTGCTTCCACATCTTTTAAAGCATCTGATGAGTTTTAGGGTGCCAGTAAACCTACTCGGCAAAACTAGCCTCATTCTGAACTAAATGTCTGTTGAAATAATATTTATATTCTAAGTGTTGCAATTGTTTTAACAGCAAAATGAACACTGTCAGCTGTGTCAGTTTTTTGTTTAAGGGGTTGCTCCAAAGTCCCTGGGTGTGCTGGTCTGTTTTGCGGTCAGCTGGAGTGATCTCAGAACTGCCTGTACACACTGTCTTCAGTATGGTGTTCATGTTCTCTTTTGAATCTGCTGTGATCTCATCTGGAGGGCCGGTGGCTCACACCCTGATTTGCTGTTGGCTCTGTTGTTGAAGGGCGCCTGTTCTGAACTACAAATGGGGTGGCATGGCCCATTTTTGTAGGGGAAAGTGGAGAACATTGGATCCTGCTCCCCCTTGATACAGACCGAGCCCTTTTAAAAGCACTTTGGACTGCAAACTTCACAATCTTAATCTAAAAGCAAATGCACTTGAGCTACTTGGGAGGGAAAGAAACAATTTCAAGTCCCCAGCATACAAACCAATATTGAGACAAGCTTGTTTTTTTTCTCAGACATGCTGTCCTTTAGGTAATGCCCAGTCACAGATAGCTTGCAATTCTGCATGGTTCTTATAAATTTGAGATCCAGCCTGCCTTGCAAGGCAGCTGTAAACTGATAATAAAAGCAACTTTAAAATTGTTTCAGAGTCTGAGTTCCATCACTAAAAACACATTTAAATTGCAATAATGATAAATGTACAAATATCCACAATTTTAGATGATCCTGAGGGGAAACTAAAGTCAGGCCTTCAGTCCTCAGTGGCGTAGCTACGAGGACAGGGGTACATTGCCTTGGGTGGGAGTGCGAACCCACACCCCAGCCGCAGACCGGAGGTGGGGGAAAAAAAAGCAGTCTAAGACTTCCTGGAGGTCTTAGAAAGGCATTTTCTAAAAGTCATCTGGTACCCGGGGGTGTTTGAAATGGGGGTGTGTGTTAAAAAAACGTTGCACCCCTGGGTACCAGATGCCTTGGCTACACCACTGCTTTCCACCTCCAGTATACTGCATTTGGCAAGTTTTAAAGATGAGTGGGGGGAAAAATGCCAGCAGATATTTTCTGTTTCATGTCCTCAAAGAGATTTTGGGGGGATTCCTTCAAACATATCTGGATTCCATTTTTCTGTGACAGGGAAAACAAGGAAGAAAAGCTAAATGCAACCGGGCTACAATCAAGGGCCACCCCTTTCCCAAATTAGCATTTTTTTCCTATTCAAAACAATAAGCAATGTTTTTAGGTGCAGACTCGCTATGAGAAGTTGATGACATGAAAGCATGTGTTACTCTGGCCAGGATTTCCAATTTCAGAACTCCAAGTAAATAGTTGAAAGGTCAGAAACCTCACCATTGTTACTTAAGGTGTCTGGAGATTTTCCTTCAGGCATGGCTGGGAGAGGGAACGTTCTGTAGAATGGCAAAATAACACATAGACTGCTAAAAAAAGAACCCGGGCACCCTAGGAACAAAAAAGTATGCCCATATAGGTGTGGGGAGGGCAGGCTGCTTCCTCTTTTCAATTCTAGAAAAGAGGAAGAACCCTCCAGTGTTGGTTCTTGTATACCCTGACAAAAGTCAATAAGGGGCTCTGTGTTGGACTGACTGGTTATTGCTACTGCTCCATTAGCCCAGATAGGATGTCATGTGGTGGTCTTCAGATTCCTACACTGAGAAATGCTAATCCACCTTGAAACCATGTCCATGCTCTCTGATGAGTTGCCTGTGTTACAAGTCTGTTAGATTCTGTGTGTTGGGGACTCAGATTTTGCATGTTACCTCATTGTGGTATGGGACTTCCTGCCTTGGCTGTGCTTTGTAGAACCAAATGGGATGGAGGGAGGGAAATAATGCTTTAGTTCAGGGTCTCCAAACCCCGACCTGGGGGCCAGATGCAACCCACAGCAAGCCTCTGTCTGGTCCACAGTAGCCTCTGTTCCCTGAGAGCCTCTGAGCCGCTCAACTAAACACAACTGGAGCTGTGCTCTGGTCACATCCAGAGGGTTTTCTGAGAACCAGGTAGGCTGCGTGAGCTTCCCTGGTCCTCAGAACACTTCTAAAGGCCTAAAACATCACTTCCTGGTTTTCCCAAAAAACAGGAAGCAACTTTTTGTGCCCTCTGAAGGCCTTAGAGCAAGGGTGTCCAAACCCTGGCCCGGGGGCCACTTGTGGCCCTCGGGGGCTCCCAATCCGGCCTTCTGGGAGCCCCCAGTCTCCAATGAGCCTTTGGCCCTCCGGAGACTTGCTGGAGCCCGTGCTGGCCCGATGCAACTGCTCTACCTCTCACCTGAGTTGTGGGATGAGGGCTCCCTCCACTACTTGCTGTTTCACGTCTGTAATGCAGCAGTGGCAGCGAAGGAAAGGTTAGCCTTGCTTTGTGCAAGGCCTTTTATTGGCCTTGAGCTACTGCAAGACCTTCATTCAGTCATATAAGTTCAATCTATAATATATTCATTTATGTAAATTTATTCAAATTTGAAATGTAAATGAATTCATTTTTTCCCCAGCCCCCGACACAGTGTCAGGGAGATGATGTGGCCCTCCTGCCAAAATGTTTGGACACCCCTTCCTTAGAGGGCTTTCTGAAGGTTGGTGAGGCCTTCCCAGCCCTCAGAACACGCTCTGGGTTTTTCCAGTGATGTGCTGATTACTCCTGTATATTTAAGCAAGCTGTTTGGAAGGTGGGGGAACGGGGGTCAATTTGAGTCTGTGCTTTATTTCTGTGGTATTTGTTGGTGCTTGAAGAAATCTTGGAAATTTGAGCCCATTTATTCATTCATCTAAGTTCCATCTCTAATGCATTCTATTTTAAATTTTTTTCCAGCCCTCAACACCATGCCAGATATTTGATGTGGCCCTCTGGCCAAAAAATTTGGAGACCCCTGCTGTACTGGGTATCATTTCTGTCCACGTCATTAGTCTCATGGGTCTGGAACCCCTTTCTGTTTATAGAAAGGTCACATGATATCCCAGCACTTGATCTTTTCTTGAGAGCTGGGGTAGTGTATTGTCTGGATACTGTGCAGCCAATTTAGGATTTGCTGGGTTTGAATCTCTTTTCTGCCCAGAACTCACTAGGCAAGATGCTCCCTCTTGACTTTCCAGCTGCAGTGGAGGGACAGTAATACTTACAGGGTTATTTTAATGATTAAATCAAGGTAATACATATGGAATGCTAGAAATCCCAAGTATTATTACTTCCCCTCCCATCTCTCCCATTAACATTAACCTTGGGAATAGGGGTTCTCTTCTTAAAATATGTGCATGTGCTTTTAGTCCTGTGATCACATTTTCTATACGGGAACTCCCACTACCACCATAACTCTTCCTGGGTAAAGCAGTACATCACATTTTGCTCTTATTCCAAAGGCACCTAGGTGAGATGGGAGAGGGCTCCCCACTCCATAGCTAGGGCTTGGTCTATACATGCCATAGAAGAAAGTGGCAGAATCCTAAAACCGTAAAATTTTATGGGGCAGGAGGTCTGGTCTAGAGGGTAGAGCCTCCGTCTGCCTGAAGATAACATCCACAAGGTCGCCAGTTCGAGGCCACCGGCACCGTGCAACCTTGGAGCAGCTGACAAGCTGAAGCCGAGCAATTCCATCTGCTCTGAGCGTGGGAGGATGGAGGCCAGAATGTGAAGCCAGATCGTAATGAAACACCTTGAATGTAGTCGTTCTTGAAAGAAAGAACCTTCTTTGAAATTGTAAAAATCCCTATTTAATAAGGGATTTAATAAAGCCTGCCTATGTAAACCGCCTTGAATAAAGACCAAGAAAGGCGGTATATAAATACCTGTTATTATTATATTATTATTATTATAAAATGAATTGTGACACCTCAAGCTGTAGGTGTGGGGGATGCTATTTTTGAATGCTTCCCCATATTTATTTGTTTTCCTCTGTGCTAATGAAAAACAAAACGCCTGGTACATCAGAGAGAAGGGGCCTAGCCCATCCCATTCCGTCCTGTGTTGACTTTCTATTTGCAGGGATTTTTAATAAAGAGAATTCACATATGTGATCTCCACCAACACCTCCACCTGAAGTGATACAATCCATTTTACCAACTTGGCTGCAGGACCAGGCCTAGAGCTTGGACACTCCCAGCGTTTGCTCTTAGAGTGTTACTAGTGGGGATGTTCCCTCCCCAAAGAGAACCCCTGGAATGCCAGACTGGCAGCAGATTCTGGTTATTGGTCTTACTCTATGTTATCTGGAGTTGATGGGCAAATCTGATTTTATTTTAAAGACAAAATGGAGCAATTTTCAATCATCTCAGCTCACAATTTGCATCTTCTTTTGCTTTGCTTCCAATTCTTCCTTCTCAGGAGGCATCTCTGCAGGGTTCCATTAATGATAACGTTTGTGTGTGTGTAAGTTTGAAGACAGTAGTTGCATTGTTGGAAAATTCAGTAGCTCAATTCCCAGGCTTCCAAACTGGCTACCGGCCTTTGCAGGAAGTACACAAAGGTCTTTAATTATGCTGTGCTGAGCGAGCATAAAAGCCCTGGGTTGGGGTCATGTGAACATTCAGACCTAACTTCTGGATTCCCATATGTCTGTCTGTCTTAATTGCAGTTGAAATGGGTGGGGGGATGTTGAAATAGTTTCTGGGGTGGGAGAGTAGAATTCTGTTCTCTCTTTTTTTATTTTCCTTTGCAGGAACAGGCTGCATATCTTTCTGCTATGGCGGTTAGACCATTGCCAGCACGTTTCTTAAAACATGCAAGGCCACAAATCTCTCACAGAAACTGGAAGCTATTGCAGGACTCCGTGCATTCAAGCCACAAGAGTCTTTAGCAAATGGTTTCTATTGGGGGGGAATACTGCTCAATGCAGGGTAAAAAATCTTGTAAATTTTGGCACACATCTGTGTACACATGGAATCTTTATAATAAATCCCTAATCCGAGCCAGATTTTGCAAGCAAATAAAAGGTGATGTCAGTGTATGTACACCTGCATTTATTTTCCTCTCTGGGTGTAGATATGGGAGTTCTCTTGCTGGATTCTAAACCCCAGGGTTATTTCATCTCATTGATCTGGATTTCCCAATTACCAGAACACTCTTCATTACCCTGTGCCAAGAACTTGCCTGCTTATCCAGCTGCTGCATTGGGAGCTATGGGTAAATGAGGTTGTGCCATATGTCGGAGTGCTGCTTTGAACAGTTGTTCTCTGCTTCTATGCCAGGCATGTACGTGGTGTACTGCTGGATTCCTGAGAATTGCTGATAATTTATAAGGCATGTTTATAGTCTTCACAACTAGAAAGAGAAAGCGGTCTCAAAATTATCCGGGGTAATCCCTGAAAGCAGCAATGTTATGTAGCATTAGGATTCCTCTTTACAGAGTAGGCACATGTGCTTACACTGCCTCTGATGGTGATGGGCAGGCTCAGGCCCTTTACTGTTATTTCCGGTTTGTGGAAGGAGAGATTAGGCTTTTGTCCAGCAACTAGAGATAGGTCTTGTTTCCTTGCTATGTGTGAATAACACATTCCTCCCACCTGGTCAAAACGTCATTGTCACTGGGAACTAGAGAGCATCTTGGCTGGGAATTCAGATGTCAAAGGTGTGCATTGTGCATTGAACACCAGAATGTCTGCTTTTTTTGCTTTGCTTCTGAGACTGTCCATCCATCACTTTTGCTCCAGGGAAGGTGTTGCCAAATTGGGCCGCACTGATTCACTCCCACTTTCCCTCTCTCTGGTTCTGTCAAAACTGATCTGCTGTGACCTGAATAAGCTGCTCAAAAAGCATATGATTTCCTGAGCTACTGTGATAACAGTATATAGTGTTGGACTTGGAGACCCCAGTTCATGTTTTTGCCGAACTATGATTAAGGGTGACCTTGAATGAGTCGCTTCTTCATTGGCATCCTTCAGTCTCGGAAGACTATGGTATCACGCTCTGAAAAGTGGTTCTGGGACAGTGTCTGGTGTGGCTGAAAAGGCCAATTCGGGAGTGACAATCCCTTCCACACTGGGAGTAAATGTAGTCTGTCCCTGGTGTGTCTCCCTGGCTACTGGCCTTCCTTCTTTGCCTCAGTCTGTTGGGCAAGTGTCTCTTCAGACTGGGAGAGGCCATACTGCACAGCCTGCCTCCAAGCGGGCTGCTCAGAGGCCAAGGTTTCCCACCTGTTGAGGTCCATTCCTAAGGCCTTCAGCTCCCTCTTGCAGATATCCTTGTATTGCAGCTGTGTTCTACCTGTAGGGTGCTTTCCCTGCACAAGTTCTCCACAGAGAAGATCCTTTGGGATCCAGCCATCGCCCATTCTCACGACATGACCAAACCAACGCAGGCGTCTCTGTTTCAGCAGTGCATACATGCTAGGGATTCCAGCTTGTTCCAGGACTGTCTTGTTTGGAACTTTGTCCTGCCAGGTGATGCCGAGAATGCGTTGGAGGCATCGCATGTGGAAAGCGTTCAGTTTCCTCTCCTGTTGTGAGTGAAGAGTCCATGACTCGCTGCAGTACAGAAGTCACTACCTCTCAGCTTTACCTCTGTCACAGGGCAGTTGTAAGGATAAGTGGGGCAGGTGAGTAGAAGGAGACTGCCCTAGGGGAAAAGCAGGATAAATACTATTCACAATTTGGGTTCAGGTTATCTGAGTGACCGCCTTCCTCCATAAGTTCTGGCCTGCTCTCTTTGGTCATCTAAGAGGGCTCTCCTACAAGTGCTGCTTTTGTCCCAAGTTAGAGGGATGGCAGCAAGAAGGCAAGCCTTCCCAGTAGTGGTACCGCAAATATGGAACTCCCTTCCGGGGGAAGTAAGAACTACCCCTCCTTCTTAGCTTTTTGTTGAGGGCTCAAAACATTTCTGTTTTGTCTGGTGTGATGGGTTGATGTCTGCCTTTGCAATAATGGTTCTGCTGCTTCTCTCTGGACCAAATGGTTGCCTCCCTCCAATTGTTTTATTGTGTGTTTTTAAAAATGATTTTACTCACTATTTGTATGCGGTTATTATGGAACTTTATAAGCCACCTTGGGCATATGCTTCTGCATGAGCTAGTTGGGATATAAATTCAATAAATAAATTGTTGGTGTGTGAATACCTGCAGGTAATCTCGGCAAACATTTATTTAAAAGTAGTAAGCAAAAATTGCCAGGCTCTCAAGGGCTGATTGCACATTGGGCATAGGCCCAAATAGAAATTTTCAGTTACTCATGATCTTGGAACCCATCCAGATATCAACATCCTAATTCCTGCCAGTGCAGATAATTAATTCCTTTGTCTCCAATAGGTTTGAGAGTACCGTCCAAGTCGGGAAACTACAGGACCTTGTCCATCGCAGCAAAATGGCCCGATGCCGAGGGCGGTTTGTCTGCCCTGTCATCCTCTACAAGGGAAAGGTAAACTTGTCTCCTGCCACATCTTGAGCTGCTATTCTCCCCATACAGATGCATCATTGTAGCTTTCATTAGATTGAAAATGGTACCCACCCTAGATGCTCTTGTGTAGGTTGTACTGGGCTGGCTTAACTTCTGAGATCTCTTCTGGCCAGAAGCGAGTTCAACTTCTTATAAGAGAACTTGGCAAGAGTATAAAAGTTATCCCTGTGAGCCAGGATGGTTTGGAATCTGCTGTTTTCTGCTGAACTAGTGTTCCTAATTAGAGGAGAGGGTTAGCTTGAGGATGTCTAGGGTAAGTCTGGGTATCCCTGTTGAAGTTCTGCCCATTCTGCTCTCAAGAAAAATGACTGAAGTCTTGCTGATTATGGTGGATTGTAGTTGACAACCTTTTGAAAGTGAAGATCTTGGGAAGTCTGGGTGCATATTGAGGAGGTACAGGCAGCTGAGAAGAGTCCCTTTTTGAATGAAGGAGTTGGTAGCAAGGGTGTGGGGTTGCTTTTTGGAGAAACAGAGGTTATCAAATCTGTAGGATCTGCTTCAACCTGATGGGGGATTTCTTCATTCCTCAAATATTAATACAGTAATTGCTGGGATCCTGCTCTGTTTTATCTCTGGGTGCCCCAGTGCCAAATTTGTTTTCATAGCAGTGTTCAAGGCTAAAACTGGAGTGGGGTATTGGAGAAGTTGGAACAGCTCTAGCTGTCTTCTCCCCAGTCTATTGGCTCTTTGAAATTATAACTCTCCTGCTCTTCCCACTATTTGATCTCAGTTTCATTGAAGCTTCTGAGTAATGCAGGTTTGTTGGAGTTCTGTCTCCTTCGTGGGAGATTTCAGTAATTGAGAATGGCTTCACATGTTACCAGAAAATGTTAATTGAAAAGTGGGTAGGAGAGTGGCTTGGTCTTGTATCCTCTTTTTATCATGTCCATGTAACACCTGAGGCCCCCATCAAACTTGCATGCACCTATAGGGGGCTGAGACTGGACCAGTGCAGGAGATTACATGTTTTGTAACTTGCAAATTCACCTCACCCCTGCTAGAGAAGCTGAAAATGTGCCCTTAAGAATGGAAATAGGTGAATCTGGTTGGATCCTGTGGGGACCAGGCTAATCCTCTTCGTTAAGGGTTTGGGAGGGAAGGTTCAAAGAGCATGTTAATGAAACTCAGAGGATGCTAGTTAAAAAGGAATTGCAAATAGTGGTGTGGAGGAGGAGAAATTATAGGAAAATGCTGCTTAGCTTATCATAACAGTTGAGAAGTAATGAAACTTAGCCCACGAACTGCGCAGCCATCTGTCTGGAAGGGGGAGGCACATTGCAACTGCAAGTAGACCCTCTTTGGTTTGGGGTGGGGGAGGGTCCAAAGCAGAAGAAGATCTGTTACATCTCTTATGTGCTATGATGGACATTCTTTGTATGTCTCTCCCCAGCATATATGCCGATCAGCCACTCTGGCTGGGTGGGGAGAACTTTATGGGCGTACAGGATACAACTACATTTTCTCAGGTAAGACTGGGGAGGAGAAGGGATACCTTTTGGTTGTAGTCTGTGCTTGCTGTGTTTATAATGCTTGCTGGAGGGGAAGTGGCATCCTGGAAAATTGATATAAGCAGCAGACATGTACTTGGGACAGTGGTTTATTTCAAGATGGAAACCAAGTCTGTGTAAATGGAAGGACACACTTGGCAAATTATGCTGGGAGCCAGATACATTTTCAACAATTATACTTGCTGTGCTTAAAATATGATTTAATTCCCATTGAGCTAGAGGCGTAAGCTACCTCTGGAGCGCTTGTGTCTTCCACAAGTGGAGGTTTCCTTATTTGCTTATTTGGGTCAGTCCATAGTGCGTCCCCCATTGTGTATTGGGAGCTGCCTGCATCAACAAGGCACATGGAGAATTCCTGTTCCTGCTGAAGACATGTGGCCAGGCTGACTGCCATCACCTTTTGAAACTTTCACTTCAAACCATGACTGTGTGCATTCTGTGCTTTAAGAGCCAAGTACAACCTCTTTATCAAGCTAACTAAATTTTGCACCACGAGAAGCTGGCTTCAGAATTATGCAAAAGTGATATAAAGTATGAAAATTGGACAGTTCTGCTGCTGCTGCTGCTTCTGGGGAATGTCTGTGAGCGATGCAGGGTACTAAAACTCTCTCTCTACACAGACATTTCTCTGTGTTACAGATTTTACAAGGCCGCTCAAGAAGTTTGTTTCAAAAAGTCCTCACAATGTTTAGAAGCTCTATAGGAGCCAGATCCTCACTTTGCGGGTGTTCCTGGACCCATGTTTTCTCCTGGAAAGTCAGGTGGTGACTGTGCCAGGGATGCCTTTGTGCAACTTCAGCTTCTGTACCATTTGCAACCCTTTCTTGAGAAAATAGATTTGGCAGCTTTCGTCCATACCCAGGTCCCATCCCATTTGGCTTACTTCAATGTGCCTCCCTTGAAGCAGCCTTCAAAAAGTGTTTGGAAACTTCCAACTCTTCCAAAATGCTACAGCCAAATTGCTGATGGGGCTTCTCTCAGTTGGAGTAGGTTACTGCTTCCCATCTGTTTCTGGTTCAGTTCAAAGTTCTGTTCATTGCCCTAGGTCCACATTGTTCAGGACTTTAAAGGAATTTTAATGACCATCTACTCCTGTGTGGTTCTGTCTGCTTGTTAAGATATTTCGGAGGGCCTCTGCTTCGTGTCCTAAGTTGAAGCTTGATTGAGGAGCCTGTAGGATTGAACCTTTTCAGAGGCAGCCCCCAGCCTGGAATTCCCCCCACAGGGAATTTCCATTTCCTCCTGGCCTTCAAAATGGTTTTAAAAAGCCACCTGTTCTGTCTGGCTTGTGATGTACAATGCTGGGGGGCTATAGTGTATGCATACATACATAACTTTACAGTATGCATACAGTATGCATAACTTTGAAGGAGAACTATATAAAAACGTGGTCTGTGTGAAACATAACCCCCTTATAAGGTAAAAGTATATGTGAGTTATGCTGATCAGTGCTGGAAATTTGAACAATATGGAGCAGACCTTTTCTGCTGTTTGTGAAAATGTCTGCAGGCAGAAAAGTTTTGGGTGCAAATTAGAAAAATAGCTAAACTTGAACTCTTAAAATAGAAAAATATTACGCTCTTAAACAGCAGTCGACGGAAATGGGGCAAATGCCCTGGGCCCTGGGTCTGTGACTCTAGGACTGCATGGGAAGCTTCATTGAGGCTCCCGACATGGTCGTAAACTGTACTTCCGGTTTTCCAGAAGTACAGTTTAAGACTGCAGGAAAGCCTCAGAAGGCTTCCCCAGTCGATCTCACAGTCACGTGAAGCTCCGTCATGCTTAGAAGGTGGGGGTGGCATCGTGGACTTTTGCCCTGGGAGCGGGGGCAGGGTAAGTCTGCCACTGCTCCTAAAATGAATGTGCCACCAGAGAAAAAAGTGGTTATTGGCATTAATATGTACCCAGATATTCAAATTTAACATGATTTTAGCCTTAAGACTGCTATTTGTGAAATATTGGAAGCAGAAAGTGGTCTTGTGTTTAAGAGAATGGTTTATAAAATGTTGGTTTTTGGCCATCCTAAAGAAAGTTACATGTTGTATATAGATGAATCAAAAAGGAGAATGCATTTGATGAGGACTACAAATTATGTAGAGACACTTGGATTTAACAACAGAATACCATTGAGGACAAAATTATGCATGGGAAGGATGAAATGGATAGAGAGATGCTCTTTACACTCTCACATAACACCAAAACCAGGGGACATCCACTAAATTGAGTGTTGGGAGAGTTAGGACAGACAAAAGAAAATATTTCTTTACTCAGCGCGTCGTCGGTCTGTGGAACTCCTTGCCGTAGGATGTGGTGACAGCATCTGGCCTGGATGCCTTTAAAAGAACAAGTTTCTGGAGGAAAAATCCATTATGGGTTACAAGCTATGATGTGTATGTGCAACCTCCTGATTTTAGAAATGGGCTATGTCAGAATGCCAGATGCAAGGGAGGGCACCAGGATGAAGTCTCTTGTTATCTGGTGTGCTCCCTGGGGCATTTGGTGGGCCGTTGTGAGATACAGGAAGCTGGACTAGATGGGCCTATGGCCTGATCCAGTGGGGCTGTTCTTATGTTCTTACAATCCATTTGGCTTGATGTAAATTGAAATTATAATGGAAGGCAAACCAGCCAGAGCTTCTGCCATCACAACTGTTCTCTGCTAGCACAAGGACCTCTTCCATACACAGAGGGACCTTGGATGAATTGTGGGGCAAGCTGATAATCCTTCTGTATCTGCTAGTTTCCCTGTGTATCAACATTCGAAATGAATGAATGGTTTGAGGTTGGCAGTCAGAAGTGGCAGCAGCTGTTAACTTGCTGTCCTCTTTTGTGACTTTTCCTGCAGGGGGTTTGGACGATGCATGGGCAGATTCAGAGGACCTGACAGAAGAAGACTCTGCCTTGAGGTCTGTCTGACACATCTGGTGGGCGGACAACTGTTCTCCCTTGTTTCCTGAGAGGTGCCTCTTTCATTTTTGGTTAAAACCAAAACAAAGAGGATTGTAGGAGTCCATGAAATACATTGGGGGAGGCACACTTTGCCTCATGCAATTCTGGCAACTGGAAAAGCTTGTGAAATATTCACAATATGTTCATTCTGTACCTGGTAGTTTAATTGTTGTAGCTTCCCCTATTAAGTAACTCTAGAGGCTGTAGATTTTCCTGAGGGGAGCTAACCTCAACAACCCCTGCAGAAGAGTCTCTGAGATCGGGGGCAGGATCAGCAGCCATGACTTCTTTACCAGCGTAGGGGCATCCATTACATGTTTCCCTCTCCAAGAATGTGTTGTAACTTGTCCTTTGGAGAGGGGATACTTTACTGCTGGGCCCAATATTGGGAAGCTGTCCTGTGTGTTGAAATGGGGCTTGAGCTTCCTTGTTCTTTACCACTGCAGGGTGACAGAAGTCCCACATGGGGGATTTGCTTTATTATGTTGGACTTCCGCACGTTGTCTTTAATGCTTGGAAACTTATCAGTTTGTCTGAAGTCTTCTATTGCCTTTTCTTGAGAAGTTCTCACTAACTTGACCTGCATTTCAGGAATGCGGACTCGCAGCTGTTTGACAAGGTCCGAGGTCATGACATCAAGCTTTTGCGATACCTGTCAGTCAGGTACATCTGCGACTTGATGGTGGAGAACAAGAAAGTGAAGTTTGGTCTGAAGTAAGTATTGACAGCGCTTGGGTTTGTGAACTCTGACTGGCTATTTTGATCACTGTTCCAGCTAAAGGAAGCCCAGCTACCATAATTCCCTTGATTTAGCAGCCAAGTTCTTTATTGCTGCATTTGACCATGTTTTGAGAATAAGGACTACCTTAAGATGACTCTTTGCTGCTCTTGCTTCTTGTACCTGGCATGGTGCAAAAAACCTTCTGAAAAGGAGAAAGTGTGCCAAGCGCACCTCTTGCTTTTCGCCTAGGTTTTGGTTAATCCAGAAACCATAGACTCTTGGGAATTGTCTGCAGGAAGCTTAAAGCTGTTCTGCATGTTGCACAGAAACAGGTGGTAGAGCTCTGGGGTGTACTTCTTCAGTCTGCACCAGGGGTGTCCAAACTTTTTGGCAGGAGGGCCACATCATCTCTCTAACACTGTGTCGAGGGGCCGGGGAAAAAGTATTAATTTACATTCCAACTTTGAATAAATTTACATAAAATATATCAGAGATGGAACTTACATGAATGATTGAAGGTCTTGCAATAGCTCAAGGCGTATAAAAGGCCTTGCACAAAGCAAGGCCAGTCTTTCCTTCGCTGCCACTGCTGCTTCACAGATGTGAAACAGCAAGCAGTGGAGGGGGCCCTTGTCCCATTGCTCACGTGGAAGGTCGAACAGTTGCCCTCATGCTGAGAGCAGTTGTGTTGGGCTTACACCAGCTCCAGCAAGTCTCTGGAGGGCCAGAGGATCATTGGAGACTGGGATTCCCCATGGGCTGGATTGGGAGTCCCCGAGGGTGGCAGGTGACCCCTGGGCTGGGGTTTGGGCACCCCTGGTCTACACGGAGCAGGGTGGTCATGGTTATTTTTTTGAATGCTTCCTGTAGTACACAGGAAGCACGGAACTTAAATGTGCATTTATGCTTTCTAAACTTAGAACCACAGGATTTGGGAGCTGGGCAGGAGTAAATCATGCACAGTTGACATCACCCTACCTTGACATACAGTGACAAATGGCCTCACACCCATGTAGTGCTTTTCTGTCTCATTCAGCGTGACGTCTTCTGAAAAGGTGGATAAAGCTCAGCGCTATGCCGATTTCACCCTCCTCTCTATCCCCTACCCAGGTACGGAGGGATTGTTTTGCAGGGTGGGCAGCAACCTGCAGCTGGGTTTCTGTTGGAGGGGGCAGAATTGTCCATGTTTGGCTAGTCCCATTATAAGTGGAAGGAGCACAGTCAGTCCAAAATCCAACAAGGCAAAATCTCCACAAGTATTGAAGGAAAATATCATTTGCTTGCAAATGTGCTCCAATTTCTTGCTGTTTCTATCACATGTTGAGCATAATGTTGTAATTGTTTTTTGTTTTTTTGTTTTTTCTTGAATGAGGAGTTGCTTGATCCTTTTGGGAATCATGTTGGGTACAATAAGTAATTGAAGCATATTTAAATATACAGGTCCAACCTTGTTATACACGGATTTGACTCAACATGACTGGCCACTGCAAATGAGAAGGAAAGTGCTGATCCCTTGGAGAAGGGGAAGAAATGCATCCCTTTAGTTTAAAAAACTGCTTTTCTTACTGTTGCAGAGAGACAGTCATACAAGTGATCATTCCATTTGTCAGCTGAACCAGGCAAAGGCAGAGGGTCCTTTGCGTTTCTAATTGCTGACTGCCTCTCTTCAATAGTAAGAAAAGCTGTTTTTAAACCACAATTGTAAAGGTATGCAGTGGTAACAGCAGGGAGTCCCAGAACCAAACTCCTGCAGATGTTGAGGCAAGACCTTATTCCATTAGAAGCAATGAAGGGGCAAGAAACCTGGAAGTGGGTCTTTAGATCCATTTTTCCATTGCTTTTTTATCCACTAGTGGTTCTGAAACGGAACCCCAGTGAATAACGAGGGACAACCTGTACTGCTTTTCAAAGCGGTGTATAACATAAAGCCAATAAACAGAGCAAAAAGAAGATTTAAAATAAAACCAAACAAAATAGATTTTAAAATCTTAGAATAACAATATTTCAACAGTCAAAAGGCATCTGAAACACAAGACTTGAGCTGCCTACAAAATGACAGCAAGGATGAGGCCATGCTTACCTGTCACAGAGGTGTTGGGGCTGCAGTGGAAAAGTCCTTGCCTCTCATGAAGTCCTTGCACCAGAACGGATCTGAAGCAAGGCCTTGTTTGTAGCTCTTACTTGAGGAGAGTCTTCTTCTCTTTGGCATCTTTTTTTTGAAACTTCTTCCTTGTGCTTTTTGTTCCAAGTCTGGTGCTGCTGTCCTTTTCTTCTGGGAGCACCACCAGCATTAAATCACAAGTGGCCAATGCTGAGAGAGGATGCTGCATGCTGGGATATAATGTGTGACTGCAAGCTAGATGCTCCCTTGTAGTTGGCATTGCCTCTTACCTGCCCTGCTGGCGCTCGATTCCTTCTCTCCCTCCTGCTATTTCCAAGGCCTGCCCTGCGGCAGAGCTTCGCAGCTGTGCAAAAGAACTTTGGCTTGCAGGTGCTGACCTAGAAAGCCCTTAAACTCTTGGAACATTATGGGATGTTCCTGGAGAGATGTTGCACGGGAAAATGAGCCCGTACGTGCTCAACATCTTCTAATGGATGTGAACCCACACTGGGAGTGTTCCAATTAAAGTTGTATCAAGCCATGGATGAATTTCCACTTCCAGAACATGACTTTGAAATTGCCAAATAGCCAGGGTGGTTTGAGTGTGTCTGTGCATGTGTCTTTATCTCTTCTGCAGAAAATGTCTCCTCTGTTTGATCCAATCTAGGCAATGTCTGTGTATATACCCCAGTCCTATCCCCCACCCATTTGCACTGTTGCAGCCACACCATGGAAACATGCTGTGCATCCTATGGTTGGGGAGGCAATCAGGAACCTCCTCAAAGTAAGGAAACTTTTATTCCTTAACCTCCAAGTAAGCCCCCTTTTGCCCTATGGGTCTATTTGGATCCGCACCAGTTCTTTGGATGGCATAAGTTTAAGTGGACCCAAGGGGGCATGGCAAGGCCCCTAACACACCTCTTTGTGGCCCCTGGTCCCCACCCACTATCTACTTCCCAAGTCAACTTCCTGGTCTCCGGGCCCAGACAAACTGCTGCCACATGGCTAGCACTACTTTCTGTTTATAGTAGTGGCACGATAGCACGTTCTGACACCGTAAACCACACTGTGCTGCTGGAATATGTTTATACAGGCAGATCCCATATTTGCAGATCCAATATCAGTGGATTCAGTTATCTGTGGATCCAGGGGGGATGTGCGCCCATTAATGTTTAAAGGCTTACTGTGGCAATGTGTTTCTTGCTTTTACAGGTTATAAGCTTATAGGAACCTGTGAAATCAAGTAACACTTTGCTGCAGTAAACCTTTAAACGACGTTAATGGGTGTGGGGTAGCATGGAGAGAAGGTTCCCCTATATCCTCCATTTCCATATCAGCGGGGCAGGGGCGTGGAACAGATCCCCGTGGATATGGGGGGATGGCTGTAATTATAAACTTAGATGCCCCAAACCATCCCTTCCCAGTTTGCTTTGTCTCTTGCCAAAGGGTCTAGGCACTGAAGCTTCATATTCAAGCTTGTGTATAACAGAGAGAAACCTCTCCATATCACCCAGGGAAGATGTTGACTATTTAAAAAAAATTGGCCAGAGTTGCAAGGGGAAAAAATTGTACGTGTGTTGTACTGCATTCCTGCTCAGTGCTGCTTTCTCATGAATGGTGCAAGTGCGCAGGCTTGACTCCCTTTGGTCGAATAAAATCGCCTACGAATGATATCTTTAAAGCCTTGGTTGAGGAATCAACATGTACAGAATCACACTTCCACATGTCCTGTCCCCCTTCCTCGGAATAGCCATCAGTGGAGAAGAATTGGAGGTGTCCACTGGGCATGTCTCACTAACAAACCCTGCTTCAGATTGATCTTTTATGCACTAGCTTGGGGCTGAATGCTGGTAGTTACATGAGCTGTGAGCTGGTCTATGACGCACACACTGTGGGGCCGAGCGAGATCACAGCTCCCTTGGTTTTTGGCGACATACCTTGTCGGTTCCTGAGCGATAGCTGCCCATCTTCTTTGCTTGCTGGCTGTCGAGCTCCATGCTGCCTAGAGGGTGTGGTTGCTGCTTGCCAGACTGATTGCTGTTCTAACTCCTAATGACAGCCCAGCTCTGGCACAAAACATGGTACCTGCTTTGGGGTCTGTGAGTCCTGGGCAGAGACAGTGCGTTCCCTTTGCCTGCCTGCGTGGGCGGGGTGGGTGGTAGTTTCATTCTAGATGATCTCTGCCTATGACCATGTTTATTTATTTCTCTTCCTCTTCTCTCCTCCCCCTCCTGTTCACACAGGCTGTGAATTTTTCAAAGAGTACAAAGATCGAGATTACGTGGCTGAGGGGCTTGTTTTTAACTGGAAGCAGGTATGCAGCAGGCATTGAAGCAGAATTGCTGGGAGACTGAGTTAAAATGTTCCTTTGGTGGGAATTTGTAGAATGGGTGGCTCTTGGGTTTTTGTGGAAGGTCCCAAGCCCCGTGTGAATGAGCCCTGCCAACTTTGGGAGCAGAGACTTGAGGGTTCATTGTTGGCAACCTTCAGTCTCGAAAGACTCTGGTATCGCGCTCTGAATGGTGGTTCTGGAACAGCATCTAGTGTGGCTGAAAAGGCCGATTCGGGAGTGACAATCCCTTCCACACCGGGAGCAAGTGCAGTCTGTCCCTGGTCTGTCTCCCTGGCTATGGGCCTTCCTTCTTTGCCTCTTAGCCTCAGACTATTGGCCAAGTGTCTCTTCAAACTGGGAAAGGGCATGCTGCACAGCCTGCCTCCAAGCAGGCCACTCAGAGGCCAGGGTTTCCCACCTGTTGAGGTCCACTCCTAAGGCCTTCAGATCCCTCTTGCAGATGTCCTTGTATCGTAGCTGTGGTCTACCTGCAGGGTGCTTTCCTTGCACGAGTTCTCCATAGAGGAGATCCTTATACCCACCATAATCCACTTACATGCTTCATTGTGCCAGATCCCAGGTCTGTTTCCCCTCCATGACAAGTCTCATCTCTGGAGTGTACAAAGAAAGAGTAGGGCAAAGTGCCCTTGAGCAACACCTGCCAAACGATGGCCTGCGGGCTCCATCCGGCGCAATGCTGAAGTCCTTCCCCCTGTGAGCAGCACTTACCATTCCAGAGCGACACTTACAAGCAGCCCACTGATCGCGGCAGAGTGACCCTTCATGCAGTTATGTCTGCCTGGAAATCCGGGCACAAAGCCTGCTGGGCCAGTGGGCTTCAGATGCGACTGCCAGAGTGTAGCCCTGCCACATTCGGGTGGTGCGCTTGTGAGGTTGTGCCGGAACGGTAACCGCTGGTCCAAATGGGGATCACTTTTTCAGCACGCAGTGGTTGCGAATTTGGCGACAGCTGAGCTAGAGAACTGATTTCACTTGCTGTGAGTTAACTACAGAAAGGTTTCCCACGATGATTATTAAGGGAAGAGCTAAGTCAGAGGGTGGCCTTTTCAGACAGATGTGAGCGCAGGTAGAATCTTCCCTGGAATTAAGGGTTGTATGTTTAGGTCTTGCTGTTTTCCCTGGGAAGCACAGTTACTGTTTGCCCCACCCTGGCACTTGTGGCCACAAGAGGGCCACAAGCTGCTGCGTTCCCCAGCTTCTTTTCTTCTCCTCCCTCCCCCACCTCTAGCCAGACAATCTTATCTGAGACATCCTTCCAAAAGGAAAACAGCAGAGAGGTTTGTGTCTCCCTGCTTTCCACAGGAAAGAAGGCAGCAATAGCATAATTCACAACTGGGGGACATCATGCAGGTACAGTCTGATTGCCGTAGAAGCTGATAGACGTGACATCTCATCTCTGCAGTGTCTTGCTCTGCCCTTGTGAAAATCTGATCAGAAGGAAGATTTTGAAAGCCACTTGCTTGGGTTTAGAATGGCATTTATGCGTTGTACTTAACTGCCTTGGATGCCTCCGTTGGAGGGGAAAGGCAAGATATAAATATTTTATATAAATACATTTAATGTGGAAGAACAGACTTACTAATTGACTGTAATATCTATTCCCCCAGACTGGTGTGGAGACTGGAAAGGTGTTTTGCTGCGGACATAGTCACCCATAAAGGGCCAGCATGATCATATAGCTGGTCCCATCCAGTGGTGTTATGAAATGCATGCACTCGGGCTTTGCTCAGTACATTTTACATACTGCATGCAAAAATGAGAGCAGTGGCATTAACATGTAGAATCTTTTAGGTGAATGAGCAAGCTTTTTATTTAGTGGGACTGAACAAAATTGCTCCAGAGTCGAACTAGAGACTATTGGCCTCCAGTAACAAGATAGCACTAGGCAAGATACAGGCCAAGATGGAACAGATGCCACATGTACCCTTGAGAGAAAATCCCACTGTACTCTTCAGGGCTTAATTGCCAGTATAGGGTTGGACCTGAAAGACTAGGATTCCTCTGGCTGTTAAAGATTATTTAGAAGACAAAACTAAGTGTAAAGCACACAATCCTACCTCTAGGACATCCTAAATCTACCTTTTGTCACACCATCCTTCCACTGATAGATTGTGTTGCTGTTTCTTTGTAGGATTATGTAGATGCTCCACTCAGCATCCCAGCCTCCCTTTCCCAGTCCTTGGACATTGATTGGAGTGAGTATCAGGTAAGATGGGCAAGCGACATCTTCCATCTGTCTTTCACTGTAGATGGCCAGAGTTTTCCTAGCCCCACCTGATCCGTGGGTTCGGGGGCTTGATGAATAATGGCTTGGATCAAGAATTCACTTTTCCCTTCCCAAAGATTAACCTACTGACAGCTGTTCATGTCAAGCACTTTGGGTGTTGCTTAGGGCCCATTCCTATCCAACTTTGCCGATGCAGCTCTGCTAATAGGGTACTCAAGACATCCTGTGGTGGGGGCAGACACACTTTTCCAATGTAAGGGAACATTTGTTCCTTACCTAGGGGCTGCACTGCAGCTGCATCAGAACTGGAAAGCTGCATAGGATTGGGCCCTTACTCATTTTGATCACAGCCTCATGGAATCATGGTTCATCCTTTCTTCACATCTTTATCACTTATGGACTTAATTGAGCAGCTTATTCTATTTGAAATATTTGTCTCATTTTTCTCTTGAAACGACCCAAAGCAACTTACTTTGTTCGTGTGTGTTTTTTTTCAGTGTAGCACCTGAATAGAATAGAATAGAATAAAACTCAGCAGTGAGCATAAATAGATAGATAAAATAAATAGAATAAAACTCAGCAGTGAGCATATGCAGCTGCTTTGTGCTGAATCTGATCTGACTAGCTAGCATTGTCAACCTTGACTGGAAGCAGCTCTCCAGGGTTTTGGTCTGGGCTTTTTGCTACCTGTGGATTCCAGGGGTTGGCTCTAGGACCTTCCTTACATGCAGCATGCACTGCAGTTCAGTTCTCTAATCCTCAGTCAGCACCTTAGCTTCAAATTCCAGGCTGTCTCCCATACAGGGAACTCACGAGGCTGGGCCTGCTTAGTTTCAACTGTAGAATGGCATTGCTTGACTTCAGACCATTCTCTGAACTTGGGTCTGCTTGGCCCCCGCATCCTACTGCCTTCTGGGCTCCATCACATGCACATTGAACATTGTAGGCATGGTTACTTGAACTGTTACCCTGCACATGCCCAATCTTGTCTGATCTCAGAAGCTAAGCAGGGTCAGGCCTGGTTAGTACTTGGATGGGAGACCGCCTGGGAATACCGGGTGCTGTAGGCTTATACCATAGTCTTTCAAGACTGAAGGTTGCCAACCATTTTAGTGACAGAGCAGTGGATCTTCCAAATTTTTGTGGCCTTGGGAACAGAGAAGTCTACCATCCTATGCCCCCCCACTTGCCCTCTTGACACTCCGTATTGTCCTAGTTTTGAAATTGGCTAGCTCACCAATTTGTTTCATGCTCCCTCATGTAATCTTCTATTCATCTAAGTTCTTATTCTACAATTTCTTGTTTGTGCTATTTTGTGCTTATCCTAAACTGCTGTATCTTTTTTTAAATCGGTTCTCTCTGCCACCTCACTGAACTTCTGTGCTTGCACTTTTAAAGAAAAGCTTGCCTCATTCTGTTTAGGCTTCCCCCCCCTAGAGTTCTCAGGATGATAAGCAGGTTACCCAGGGTCTCGGGGGCATTTGCTGAGGGAGGTGTGAGCTACATCAATCTCCAAGAACTAGGACAGGCTGTCACCTCTGAAAAAGGAGGAAGGAAAGTCCAGAAACGTGAAAAATACTAATGACTGAGCAGTCGTAGTCTTTGGTGAATTGTGCCTCTTGATGGGAGATGATTCTCAGAAACAACGTACTCTATAATGTCCAACATGTGCAAAGCACAGTCTGCTCATAGAGTACTGAAAATCTTCTGACAACAAAGGAATAACCTGTAGCGTTATGCTAGTGCCCTGCAATTTCACCTCGATTCTGCCAAGCGTAGCTTGCTGTTAATTGCATTTCTGAGCACATTCCTTGACGGTGAGAGTTCCTCACTGCAGAATGTCAGTCACTTCATTTTTTTTCTTTCTCAGCCAGGTTGTGCTTTAGCAGCACTTGGTGGGGGAGGGAAGATAGCCCTCCTAGACCTGTAGAGTGTCTTTGCCACCAGAGGCATGTCCTTCCAAATACTATGGAGAGTTTTTGAGACGTATATAGAGGTTGTACTTTTTCTCTTCTGGCTTTGCAGAATATGGCTTGTTTTTAAATTAGAACTGAATAGTTGAAGTTGAAATAATGAGATTTGTGGAAAATCAATAGACAGTAACGTCATTGGAACTGGAACCTATATAGTGGGTTATGGGAACAGCCACGGAAGAGATTTCAGCCTTTGGGGAGCTACATTGTAGCAGATGTTCTATCCCAACCAAGCAGAAGGCTTATCGGCTTTTGGAACAATTAAATGGAAGAAAGAAAAGAGGCTGGAGATCATGGGCAGTGGGATGGGGGGGGAAGAACAGCAAGCCCTACCTAACAGCCATTGCATTCTGAATTTTCACCAGGCTGCTTCTAAAACAGTATCACAGCCATGAGCGCTAGAAACTCAAGTTCAAATATTGAAAAAGATGTTGAGTTCCTCAGTATATGAAATCTTGCAGTGACTTCGAATTCTGTGCTTAGCAGGCTACCTTGTCATTGCTGGAAAGATCTCTGCATATAATTCTGTGATTCAGCATGGAAAGGAAGGGAAGTCTCTGCTCTTTGTTCTAAAACAGCCCCAGCTCTCTTTTCTTGCTCAAGTCGAATCAATCCACACATCCTTACTTATACTTACTTTTAAGTCCCACTTTTCACAGGGAGGTTTCTTGTGCTTTCCATTCCCAGTTTTCTTTCTGGATACTGTGTTGTGAGCATTTATTTATTTTTTAAACTTGCCTTGTGAGAAGCCCATGTTTTCCGGTCGATGCTGGAGACAAAATTGTGTAACAGCTAAAGCTGTAAGACTCTTGTAAACTGCGGGCTTGATGACCAGGTTTCTTCTGTTCTCCTCCCCCCCCCCCCTTGGTTAAACATCCAACCCAAAGAAGAGTTTTGGAGAACTTGGAAGCTTGCTCATGGCTGTGACTTTTTATTTGGTTCTAATAAGTATTCCCATCCTGTGGCCACCCTGTAATTTTTCTGTTTCTCTTGAGACACTCTAGTTAATCCTGTAAGGCCAGGGAAAGGGAGCCATCAAGTTAACGAGAAAACAAATATATCATTTGTGGGCTCGATGATCCCTCTCCCTCCTACCTTCTTCTGCTGGGAAAAAGAGACTGCCGAGCCAATCCCATGCCAGTTTGCTGCAACTGGGTTAGGTCTCTGCAGGAAGCTTGGTGGGGTCATTTGGAGACAAGCTCATGGTGAAATTTCAGGCCCAACCAATTACAGGTGCAGTCTGCTGTTCCCCAGAGAGGGGGGCAGTCTTTCTCTGCTTGTTCCAGGACCTTCCTGTTCTCTCTCTCACACATATACCACTCCCTATTGCTACTGCTGCAAAGCATTCATTGCCTGAGCAGTGGGGGCCCCAAAGTGGGGGCCTTGCAGAAATGGGTCGCGACTCAGCAGGATATTCATAGGCTTTAATCAGTCTCTTTGCTATTGAGCTGCAGAGCGATTGCTTTACTTTAGGGGTCCTGTACGTGCTCTGTGATTCCATAAAACTACACGTTCTTTGAATCAATTGGATAATGAGACAGAAATGGAAGCTCTGTTTCTTTTATCAACCTTTCCCCACCCCCACTGCGTCCCACTTTTCACAGGGAGGTTTCTAGTGCCTTCCATTCCCATTTTTCTTTCTAGATACTGTGTTGTGAGCATTTATTTATTTTTTAAACTAAGATTCTGTTTTTAAAATTCCTCAGCCACAGTTTCAAATGTTGCATGAACCTCGTAAGGAGTTAGTATGCTGGATTTCTTATGGAGGGATTTTGGTTCCAGTCAGTGCTCGGGCACGAATCTTTTACTGACTGGTTTTGGACATACTGTATTCACTTGTCAATTATGAGGTTACCTTCAGTGAGCTCATGCTGCAAAACTTGAGCCTCTGCCTTTTGGGCAATGTAGAGGATGGGATAGCGGGTGGAATGCACGAGGCTTTGGCAAGGATACATGAGAGAGGACATGAGGACTACAGCAGTATGAAGCCACAAGAAGTCGCTTTCAGCCATATTCTGTTCCCTGAGCCTCAGAAGCAAGTCTTCAGAGATTTGAGGACCAGAAGTTTGTTCATTTAATAACACAAGTGGGATGGGGGGAGACGCCTTTTGAGATTCAAATCTTGGAGATCTCTTGGTGATATCCACCCCTACACACAGCTGTATTGATCTACCTCTGCTTTGTACCTTGGTAGCCTTTGTTCTTTACAAGGCATTATCACCCTGGGAGGCTTGCAGGACCTGCCTTGTTTCTTGTGATCCATGAGCAAAAATTGTTACTGATCTGATGTTGACTGTTCACAGGGGGTAAGGTTAGAGAGCAATCCTAAAGATATAAAGTGCCCATGAAGCAAAGGGGAACATGTCCTCCCAGGATATGGGAGGAATTTGTGGAAGCAGCCAGAGAGAGCAGCTTGTGAGGTCTGAGGAGGGTTCTTCAGTCTCCATCCCCTGATAGTTGCCCATGGGCAAAAGATGTACCAATCCACATTTTGTTCTCAGAAGCAGAAGGGTTAAAAGAAGTGAAGCAGGTTAGCGGCTAATGAGAGGTCCTCTGTCTATGGGTATCATTTCATCTCTTCTGTTCTTCTCTCTTTTCCCCCTATTCCCCCCCCCCCAAGAGTTGGGACCTTGTACAACAGACACAGAACTACCTGAAGCTCCTGATCTCCATTATCAATGGTGATGGTAAGGTTCTTTCTTTGCTTTTGGAGGGCAGGAATTTGTTTGAAAGAGTTGGCTCCCTCTGCTATGTAAGAGCTCCATTATCTGTGTAGTACTTCCCAGTACCTTGTAAATTTCCTTGGATCTCTGGGAAAACTCGCTTGGACCACTGTTGCTTGAGATCCTTGTACTCCAGGAGGGTAAAGAGATTGCAAATCCCAACATTCAAGCAGCTCTACTTCAGTTTGCCTTGTCAGTTCTGGGTGCTGGTCTCGGCCTCTTCTCTGGGGCATGCTTGCTGCTGGTTTAGCACTTGGTGTGCTCTGTTTCCCACCCTCCCCCCCATCATGCATAAGAAGTGTGCCTGTCACATGGTCACCTTTCTCCACTCATCCTGCTGGTGCAGCCTGCCAGTGAACCCAGTCTGCCCATGTAAACAGTGTGCCCTAACCTTGCAATAGCCTGCTCCACTATCTGTGTAGATGCCACTGAGCAGTGCGCACATCCTTCAGTGGTCAGATATGCTGAACTGTCACGCCCAAATCTCCTAATTTAGAACTGTGTGGACATCTTATTTTGGCAGCTGAGTTTCTTCTCTGCCAGTTCACCCCATCTCAAATCAGGGTAACACAAAACCAATGTGAGGGCACGTTGCGAGGACATGTAATTTTAAAGTCTATTCCTGCTTGATCCTATCTAGTCCAGACAAGGAAAAAACAATTTCTAGGAAATGCTTGAGCTCAGACTTTGGTGAGCCTCCCAGGAGTGGAAGGAGTTGTACAATTGGGCCCATACTTAGGGTAAACCCTAACCATTTATTTTTGAATAAATGTTCTGCAGTGTGGAGTTTGCATCTGATCTTCTGGATAGTCCAGTAAAGAGGGTAGATCTGCCATGCGCAGACTTGTGAGAATTCCCTGGTCTGGGTTGAATCTGGTAGTATGAAGAAGATGCAGCAAGCTTTAATTGGGGGGGGGGATGGGCATTAATGGTCTGGGCAGCTACAAACCTACAAATTGACCCTCTGTCTAGGTGAGTCTTTCCCAATTCCCCATGATCTTTTTATTCCCCACCCCCTTTGTTTCCTTTGCCTTGCAGAGACTGTCCTTGGAGAATGCTTGGGTTTGTGCAGCTGTCCTAGCATATGCTGTTGCGTCCCCTGGGGATTAATGGAGGCCTTGGTGCCCATGGGGGGCTTTTCATCCTGAATGCCATACAAGTAACACAGCTTTTTCCCTCCGCTCTTGCTTTCCCTTCCTGCCGGCTTGGCACAGATGACAGTGGGCTCCTGGTACACTGTATATCCGGCTGGGACAGGACGCCGCTCTTCATCTCCCTCCTGCGCCTCTCCCTGTGGGCTGTGAGTACCAGCGGGGACGTTGCCTCACCTACAACAGGACCTGAGCAGTGCAGCTGGGGCTAAAGAAAGCCAGTGCTGATTGTAGATAACTTGAGAAGGGAGGGAAAGGATGCCGTGGGTTGGTCATCTTCTCATCTGTTTGAAGAAAGCTTGCTTTTGTTAAAGCAGGGTCTCCTAGCAAAAACTCAGATTCTGTTACTAATATTACCAGAGCATGTTTGTAGTGCTTTTCAGTGTGAGAATGGGGGAAGTTCATTTGACCTGAGGACATCTTGTTTTACTGCTTCCTTACGAAAAAAGCTTGGAACTTCTGCAACATTGAACCTAGTGGGGGTGGGGAGATGGGGGCTTTGCAGGCAAACATCAGTTGCACTGGATTAAAAAAATGTTAGCTCTTGGCTGCTAGGACCCTCCCTACAGTGTCTGCTTTAGAGCCAGAAGAGGCGGTGAAGCATTTGGTAGGGCCTCTGAGGTAGGAAAGAAGTTCCTGCCCCAAACAGCACTGCCATTCTCAGTTTGCATTGAATGCTCACAAAGGTCCAAGGTTGAATGAGAGAATTCTGGGTTTGCATGCCTCATCTCTTCCTGGTTAAGAGTGCCCTGCCTACGGGGTCCCCACAATCCTGTAGCCAAAACAGAACTCTTCTTTACCCTCAACCTCCACCTTCTGAGATCTAGGCAGTGCATAGGAAAAAAATTGCTGTGGTTTCAGTTGTACAGAAGCTTTAACAAAAACAGAGATTCTTGAGATTGCATTGGGTCTGCATGCCCCTTACTGTTCCTAATTACAGGGAGTGTCCTATGCTTTGAAATAGTTTGTGTTGCTTGTTTTCATTTTGCTCACTAACTTTATAAAATCTGACCTCTTCTTAATGCTCAAGCTCTCTAACATTTGAAGAGAAGACATGATTCTTTCTTTCTTCTCCCCTTGTCTCAGGAGAGCAAGGTGTCTTTAAGTCAGTACAAAGACACTCTGTGCCTTGCACTTTCTTCTCTCTGATCTCATGCATTCAATGAGATGCTATGCAGCACATTTTCTGGATATTCTTGGGTGAGAAATGGCAAGGCAGTCTTCAGTTACTAGTTACGAGACGTTCTTTATTAAATGCCAAATGATCAATTTGCATAGTAACATCCATGCAATTTCCTAGACCCCTGAAAATAAGCCATGGGTATGGGTTATGTTATGGGTTATGAGCATTCCATGTTTTTGCAGAGGTCTTTTCTGCAACCAGAACAAATTAGATTCATTAAGTAAAATTGCATTGACTTTTTTTTGGTTTGCATAACTTTCACTAGTGGAGTGGGGAAGCTGGTATTGCATGGACTGGGATGTCGGACCCTTGAGGGAAAAACTTCAAGAAGTTTTCAGGATGGTCTGTGAGCTATGAAGAGGCAACTGTTCTGCTCCCTATGGAAATGTCAATGGTGTCCCATACAGTTTGAAAACATATTGGTGCCCCCAAAAGCAGTTAGGAGTAGAATATCTTATTTTTTTGAAATATGCTTTAAATATTTCAGATTCTGTGCTGCAAGCTCATGGCAGAAAAGATGCACAGCTTTATAAGTACCTTTTTGTATTGACCTTGGAAGGCATTCCTCTGTTACAAAGTAGAATGCGCTGTGGATCACAGCCTGTTGGGGGTCTGATGTATGAATTAGTGGGAATGCATGCAGGGAGTCATTGTGATCAATGGTGCATTATCGATCTACCTTCCTTCTTTCCTAGGATGGGTTGGTCCACGCGTCTCTGGATCCTACAGAGATTCTTTATCTGACAGTGGCCTATGATTGGTACCTCTTCGGGTAGGCATGCCGAAACTAGTCTTTGCTTTGGCTAGATGTGGGAGGGAGTAGGACCATATCCTGGTCTGGTTAATATAGTAATTCTTAAACATCTAGAACTTGAGGTTCCTGTTCTAAGCTAGTCTTTTGCAGCCTCAAGCATCTATTTTACAGGTAGGTCCTCGGGGATCGTCGCACACAGTTCTGTGTGTGGGCTGCTGCTGCTTGTGAAGATTTATGGATCTGGAGTACGCATTAAGTGCTGGCATTGGAAGGAAAGCAGAATAGGAACTCTCTGAGAAACACACGCATCTTGTTGCTAAAATCATGGGCAGGGAAACATTCAGACAAAGCACCTGTTCTGAGCTCTCCTAGTTGGGATGATGTGCCCCACCACAAATCAGGTGCTCAGCTTGTATCTTTGTCAGGAGTCATTCAGTCAAATCAGTTCTTGGCTGGTGGGGAAGGACAGTTCGAAGCTAGCCATGTCTCCCCTTTACCTAAGGCAATGTGCAATTGCCCCCATCCTAGTGTCCTGCATTTACTTGGTGGGATAGAGCAGACAGACTGTGTTTGTACTTTAATTTCAGTCATCTGCAATGTTCTGCAGAAACATTGCCAGAGATCTCTCGACATTTGATGAGAAAGTTTAGTATTCCCCCCGTTTGCTCTTGAGTTTTAGAGTGACGTTCATGTTTCTCTTGCAGCCACATGTTGGTGGATCGGCTCAGCAAAGGAGAGGAGGTGAGTCTTTTTATTTAAAACAACAGATGAGTAGTTCTGAGTACAGCAAGCAGTGGTCAGGAGAGGGAGATAGGAAAAAGTCGGTATTATGTGCTCCTGAACTGTTTCAACAAATTCAGGCTGGCCTCAATCACCAATACCCTGCCCCCCTTTAGCACAATCCTATGCATGTTTGCCTCGAAGCACACCCAGTTGTGTTCAATGGACAACAGTCCTTTTTAGAGCGGTGGAAGAGATCAGAGCTGCTTTTAGTGCTGAACAGCCAAGGCATCTGGAGCAGCTCAGCTGTGCAGTGCCAAAGTGGCCAAAACGCATTTTTCTCCAGCTTGAAGAGGAGCAAGGGCACTGTGCTATTTTTCCCCCAAAGTGCCACTTTAGGGATGGTCCTCGCCCCCCCCCTTTCCAATTTTGCCCTTGCCAGACAGTGATAGAAGACTCACTGTGAAAGGATGGCACACAGAAATACAGACCCCTGCACCTGAGCTATTGGGGAGGTGAGCACACAAAAATCTAGGCCTTGTGCCAAGAAAACAGAATATCATAAGAGCGCTGTTGGTTCAGACCAAACATTCATCTTGTCTAGCATCCTTTCTGCCAGAAAGAGGTAGCTCTTTGTTATTAGCCCATGAAGCCTTTTGTTCTTGCTGCCTTCTAGTAGCTGGTATTCAGAGGCATGGTGCTTTTAAATGTTAAAGTTCCATGTGGCTGCCTTGGCTGGGAGCCAATATATTGGCATCTATACCTGAGCTTAAGTTGTGATGTAGTTACGTATCTAGTATACTGAGCAAGCAGAAGTGGGCCCTTTGCTCCTGTTACCCCCTATCTATAGTCATCTGAGTGCCACCTAAGGGGTCCGTGGTGGTGCACAGACCCCTTCATCAGCTGTGCAACTGGGTTACAATGCCTCCTCCAGACACTTGGGCTGCAATCCTATCCACACTTTCCTGGAAATAAGCTCCATTGACTATAATGGAACTTACTTCCAAGTAGGCAGATATAGGATTGGGCTCCAAATGATGTAATTACGTCATCACTGAACTTCCAGGTTGCCAAGCTCTGTGGCCACACAGCTATGTACTTCACAGGGAACATTGGTCACCAGAAGCCATCAACTCAGTCAGCCCCTACACTAGTGATGTATCTATCATAGGTAGCCCACCTGAGCATGTTCTCATTTGCTCCTTCTGCTGTTGCCTTGCAGTCCTTTATGGAGGTGGGAAGGAGAAGTGGGGGACCTGACCCCAAAATCTGCTGGAGTGCAAAGTCGCGTTCTGTGTAAAACATACACATTGTGCAAATTTATGCTTTGCCTGGTGTGGAGACCATAGTTTGGGTGTGTTGATTACCGGACGTGGCCATTGGTGTCTGACAGCTCCTGGATGAGGATCATTGAATAAAAATGTTTGCTTCTTGGGTTTTAAATCCCAAGAATGAATGCTTAAGTTTTTTGGCCATGTGGTTCTTGAGACCTTACAATCAACGACTTTGTTATGCATCTGCAGCTCCTTGCTATAGCTGTGGCTAATCTTTAACATTTGACAGTTTGGCAGGGTAGGATTGGGTCGAAGTGGTGGTAGTGGCTTGGCTTTCTCACATGCAGTATGCAGCTCTGGCCAGCAGGAGGCTGCAGCCCCAAAGGCCTCAGAAGTGCTGGCTAATGAGGGGTCCTTATTAGGCTTTTGTAGTGGTGGCATCTCCTTTTGCTGGCCCTGCACCCTGCTGAGATGAAGGAAAGGTACAGAATGATGGCCCTCATTTGCAAGTGCAGCCCTCCGCCCCTGACTTCTTTTATGTTTCTTCTCCCTTTTTTGGCTTTTAGATTTTCTTTTTCTGCTTCGATTTTCTGAAGCACATCACCTCTGAGGAGTTTTCCGCCACCAAGCAGCTGAGGTAAGAGCCTGTTCTAGTGCTTGCTACCACCAAAGGCAGGCTAAAAGAGCTGAGAATCTCGTTAGCGCAGGCTCTTTCTGCTGGGAGATGAAGGCCCTGGTGTCCTGGCCCAGATTGCTTTAATTTATTCTGCACTCAGAAAGCTGCAAAATGGGGCCGAGGATGGGGGCATGTTGCTTTCTCCAAAGCTTTGGCCTAGAAGCCCTACATAAGTGAAGGGAGTGCAAGTTCTTGTAGCACACGGTGGGAAGCGTCCACTTTGGGTTGAAGAAGGACCTCCCCAGTTGGTTGGGCTGGCTTCTGGTGGGATAACTCTTACCAGCAGAACTGCCTCTGCTTGGTCAGACCAAAGAGCTGGTTAATCCAGCAGTCGGTCTCCCAGCATTAGCCAACCCTGCCCAGCTAGATAAGTCTAAGCCAGATGCTTCTCATACTGTGGGTTGGAACACACCAGGTGGGTCGCAAGCCCATTTCAAGTGGGTCCCCATTCATTTCAATTTTTTTAAATATGTTAGACTTGATGCTACCTTTAGATATAGGCTTTGGTAGGTTCTGAGCTGTCTGTGACATCAGATCTTGGGGTGGTGGTGGACAGGTCGATGAAGGTGTCGACCCAATGTGCGGCGGCAGTGAAAAAGGCCAATTCTATGCTTGGGATCATTAGGAAGGGTATTGAGAACAAAACGGCTAATATTATAATGCCGTTGTACAAATCTATGGTAAGGCCACACCTGGAGTATTGTGTCCAGTTCTGGTCGCCGCATCTCAAAAAAGACATAGTGGAAATGGAAAAGGTGCAAAAGAGAGCGACTAAGATGATTACGGGGCTGGGGCACCTTCCTTATGAGGAAAGGCTATGGCGTTTGGGCCTCTTCAGCCTAGAAAAGAGACGCCTGAGGGGGGACATGATTGAGACATAAAAAATTATGCAGGGGATGGACAGAGTGGATAGGGAGATGCTCTTTACACTCTCACATAATACCAGAACCAGGGGACATCCACTCAAATTGAGTGTTGGGCGGGTTAGGACAGACAAAAGAAAATATTTCTTTACTCAGTGTTTGGTTGGTCTGTGGAACTCCTTGCCACAGGATGTGGTGCTGGCATCTAGCCTAGACACCTTTAAAAGGGGATTGGACAAGTTTCTGAAGGAAAAATCCATTACAGGTTACAAGCCATGATGTGTATGTGCAACCTCCTGATTTTAGAAATGGGTTATGTCAGAATGCCAGATGCAAGGGAGGGCACCAGGATGAGGTCTCTTGTTATCTGGTGTGCTCCCTGGGGCATTTGGTGGGCCGCTGTGAGATACAGGAAGCTGGACTAGATGGGCCTATGGCCTGATCCAGTGGGGCTGTTCTTATGTTCTTACTAAGGTATGTGACTGCATTTGGGGAAATATTACAGACCTGTACTTTTAACAAGCTACTCTGTATATCCTTTTAACAATTATAGTAAATGGGATTTATTCCTGGGTAAGTGTGGATAGGATTGCAGCCCAGGATTGTTAAAAATTGTCCTGCGTGATGATGTTACTTCTGGTCATGACATCACTTCCAGTGGGTCCTGACAGATTCTCATTCTAAAAAGTGGGTCCCAAAGCTAAATGTGTGAGAACCACTGGTCTAGGCAGCACATCAGTGGAACACCTTCGCCTCACATTGTTGTTTAATCTCATATTAACAGTCAGAAATCTGAAACCTTTGAGAATGGAAGTTCCATTTTTAACTATCGTGGTTAGTGTCCAGCAATCTGTCCGTTATGAACTTGTTTAGTTTTACAAGGATTGCTGTCTTTTTTGGTATGGGGAGGAAGAGTCCACATGCTGGCTGTATGAAGGTGATTCTTCAGACATGGTTTGGAGGACTGGGAATGAGCTTTGTACTTACACGCCCCTTCCTTCCCCGTGCACACAGCTTCATGAATTACATTCTAGTTTGATCAAATTGTAGTTTTACTGTAGCATGATGACTCTTGATTCTTTCCATCCTACTCCCAGAAGGAAGAGTCTGCCACGTGGGTTTACATTGGAAGAAATGTGTATGCTAAGTAAGTGCCTCTTGCCATCTTTCAACCAGTCTAGTCTTAGCTGGGTCTGTGTTCTGTTGTTTAGTGGGGAGAGGATGGCAATATTTTCACCTAATAGGAAGACATCTGCTGAATCCAGTACTGTATCTAAATTCACAGGCAAATGACCGCATTGCCTGAAAGCTGTGTTCAGGTTCCAGAAAAGATCAGTGTGCCTCCCTAATCTGCCCAACTATGATTGCTGTCCTCTGTGGTGGGTTGTTGAAAATGTGAATATAATGCCACAGAAAAGGCCTGCAGATTAAACCCTAATTTCCTTGCAGGATGGTGGGTGTCTAAAGCTCTCAAGTGACTGTAAGGTGGGCTGTGTGTGCAAAATCTTACAGAACATGATGTTGGCTTCAGGATTCAAATTTCTGAGAGACTCTGCTTTCTTCTGCTTTGATTTTTTAATAAGTGCCTAGTCTACTTTGTTGTGGTGATGTGTCTGAGAGATCAGAAACCAGGGCTGTGGCTGTCTACAGCACAATCCTATGCATGTCTACTCAGAAGTAAGTCTCATTGAGTTCAATGAGGCTTACTTGTAGGTGTATGAGTAGGCTTGCAGCCTAAGAATCCCAAAGATTGGGGGTGAGACTTCAATGCCTGCATATGCTTCCCTGTCCATTCCCATGAGTAGAGGTGTTTGAAAATGGTGTTATTTTACTCAGAAGTTAGTCCATTGGGGTCAGTAAGACTTAGTCTGTAATCCTATCTTACTCACCAGAAACAAACACCTTTACCCATGAGCCAACAGCAATTACATAAGTCAAACAGAGAGGAAAATTATTCACCTTTGCTTAATATGCATAAATCATGCAAGTTTCAGAATTCAGCTTTTCTGGTTGCAGAAAGTGCATTACTTTAGTGCCAGACTGACATGTTGAGTGGAGTATACATGACCCTGACCCTGTAGTTTTTATGCAACATTTTAGTTCAGTTCAGTAAGACCTTTATTGGCATAAAATACAGAGAAAGAACAGAACAAGACAGGAATGTACAAAGACAACACAACATAAGCAAAAACATCAGTCACTGCCCAGAGTCCCAGGGCTCTGCCTGGCTATTACCCCAGATAAAAAGGAAGCAACATTATCCAGAGTCTCAGGATCAGGAGTGGAAAGGAGAGACTGAAGCACGGTTGAATCCTCCCAGCCCTGCATCCTAGCTAGCAATGGACCTAGAAATTTCTTGCATGACACAACATGTAGCGGGCAATAAAAAAAGGTATGCATTAAAGTCTCAATGCAATCCCTACCACACTTGCATTTCCTCTCTAAGTAGGGGATACCGCTGAACATGCCCATTAACAAGGCTGATGGAAGAGCGTTACACCTTGCCAGTGTGAAAGCTCTCCGGGCCTGTGGGCACACCAGGTGGTAAAAGAAGGAGGCCGGTTTCCCAAAACTGACTGGAATATGAAGATGGAGTGGAGAACATGTGGTTCTGGCGGCAACAACATTTTAAATATGGAATAGTTCATGAGCAGCAGAGCATTGTTCCAGTTCTAGAGATGGAGAACTGAGGCTGAGAGATGAGGAATTGGCCAAAATCTCTAGTACGTTTGAGGCCAGGTTGAGATTTGAATGCTGTTTGTTGCCTTTGAGCAAAAATCTGCTTCAAGGTTTTTTTGTTAACTGTTTTAATGCGTGAGCAGACGGTCTCTCTTTTTGGGAGCGTACAAAGAGTATGTAACTGCTGTGACTCCTGTTTCACTGCTCAGTTTTCTACTTGTGGTTCTAGTTTTACCCCCACAGCAGGTAGGAGAGGGGGCAGATAAAAGGGCAAGTGGGGTAGGGGAGATACTGCAGCTCATCCTCTGAGCTTGGAAAGGAACAGGTCCTAGCTTCAGGTGGAGACCTGCCAGCTCCTCTTATTCACCACTGTAGATGGCACCTCCCAATTATATAACACATCGCTTAGTTGTAACTTCATTACCAACAACAAAATCATCAGCAAAACCTTTTCCAGTCGCAAACAGGAAAGAGTTATGCTGTTACAGGAGAGTGCAGTATTGGGGCTGTTGGGCTGTTTGCATTCTGAAGTTAAAACAAACAACCCATACCAGTATGCACTTCAGAGCTCTGTGCCCAAGGAATCAGTGACCAAAATAAATTAAGCCAAATTCACACCTTTTGTTTATTTTTAGGGGCTTACTCGCTCATCTTCTGCTTCCTGTCATGGGGTGTGAGGTGTAAGCTATGAAGGGCATCAATCTCTTTTACCACTTAAAATTCAGACCGGTACCTTTGCCTCTGTTCTCTTCTTCCCTTCCTGCCCCTCAAACCCCTCTTCTGGAGATCTCAGCCACATACTTTAAAGCCTATCTCTGGGGTTAGAGCTTGGATTTTGTGTTCATCATCTTTTTTAATGGACAGTTTCCACTCATTCTCCAGTTTTGTTCTTGCTCAGTGTAACTGTAGGACATGCAGACAGTGAATTCTAATGAGCCAGTGCGTTTCATAAATGGAATTGCACATGGGGGTGTGTGTGAGCAAGAGAACTAGGACTTGGCTGCTCAGCTGGGCCTGCGACTTGTGAATTCACGTGTTGCCTTTCTCTATGTGCGTGCTGGATGGATGAGGAAAATAAGATGGTCCTACACTGATCTGTTTTGTGTTTCAGAGCAGAGGGATCGGGGCAGCACCACCAGCCTGAGCAGCGACTTCTCTCTTGTGATGGAGAGTTCACCTGGGGCTGCAGGGAGTTTCAGCTACGAAGCTGTGGAGCTGATGCCAGCAGGCTCACAAACGCAGGTTGCTTGGTAAGCCGTTGATGTGTGGGGTGTGTGCCGAGTTGTGGAGGACATTTGATTGTGGGATAGGGGTGTGTGTCCATGCATGCCAGTAGTTCAGCCAGTGTCTAAACTGGCAATGGCCAGCTGATTGCCTCCAGGCTTGTAAATCAGGCCCCTGACCCTGGTGCCAATTCTTGGCAGCCCACCTTCTTCATTGCTTCCCTCTGCCTACTGCAATAGGAAGCAGCTAGTCTGAGGAGTGCAGTGCCTTGAGCATTACCAGCACAGTGCTAGTACCTGGTATCCCTTTGTGTGTGGATACAGTGTGGAGGCTCTTTGTATTAGAGGGCTCTGGGGTTTGAGGTGCCTGTCAAGTCAGAAGGGGCCCAAGTAGCAGGGTGTTCCAGAGGCAAGTGCAGACATCCCTTCCAACTGTCCAACACTCCTCTTGGTGCTAAATTAGGGTAAGTTTCCACAGAGACCTCTGAAATATCTTGTTTAAACCATTTCTATCCAATGTTGCATATACACAACCGGAATCAAATGTGTACACCTGTGGGCTAGGCATAAATGGGTTAAAACTTGGAGGGCCTGGGGCCTTCCCAGTCCAAGTATGCTGGGGGTCAGGGGGGGACAATCACCAGGGAGCCCATGGCCCAGGGCGTCCAACCCTTCTCTGCAATATCCTGGCCAGGGTGAATCTGGCTCCTCAGGCTGAAGAAGTTGCTCATCCCACAGTCTAAAATGCCATTCTCCCATCTGGTGTAGGCAAGACACTTGAATCTGCTAAACCGTGTCAAAACATAACATGTAGCTTAGCCCTAGGATGATGGATAGGATTCTTGACCGTGAAGGTAGACGAAAGCCCAGTCCCCTGGAGAAGAAGTCACATCCTGTCTCCTTTGGCAAGGCTTTGTGAGGCCTTATGTCCAGTGCCTGAGAGAGGGGGCTTGTAAATCTGCTAGCTCTCTAAAGTCCTCCCACATGAAGGAAGCAGGCGCTGGCCTGGGGATTTCAGAGCCTTGCTGTGGGCTTGCCCTGCTCAGTTTAATTTTTCTTTCTTCTCCCCAAGCATGTGTGCTAATGATATTTTACAGTGCAATTATTCTGAGCTAAATCTGGGCTGTGCTGAGAGGCAGCTGGAAATCCTTTGGGTAGTGGTAAACTCTCAGCTTGCGGTTGTCACGGCTGGCTTCTTGCAGCACAGAACTGGGGGTGGGGTGGGGGAAATCTGTTCAGGGCCTGGGCAGTCTAGAAATGGTGTCCCTTGCCAGGCCTGCTCAGAACCCCAAGTCAGAACTTGTAGCAAACGGTTCCAGGCAAGCTGATGATTAAAGCTGGCAAAGCAGTCTGTTTAGAAACTGAAAATTGTTCAGGGTCACCTTTATGGTCTGCAGGAGTGTCTGGAATTCTATGGCTAGAACAAACCATGGAATTGGGGGGGTGGTGTTTACATAAATGATACTAATACAGGTACTGCTTTTAACATTTATTATTAATAATGAAAAGAGAAAAACAATCAGAATCTTTACCCGGCAAACTGAAATATGAGCTTTAAATTCTCTACAAAGAAAAAAGCTGGTAAGGCCAACCAACGTGCAAGACATAAATTGTTTAAAAATGAAATGGTATCTCTATTTATTTTAAGTATTTGTATCCCCCTTTTCCCCTCCAACAAGGGAGATGCTCAAGGTAGCTCACAGCTTATTTATAGCCGTCCTTTCAATCAAAATGATCCCCACAGGGCTGACATTAACAATAGAAAACAACTCAGGAGCCCCTTATTTATTTTTATTTATTTTTTCCAAATTTTTATACCGCCCTTCCTCCAAGGAGCTAAAAGTGGTGTTCCTTGCCTCCTTTTGTCCTCCTTTTGTCCTCCCTCCTTTTGTCCAACAGCCCTGTGAGGGAGGTGAGGCTGAGAGAGTGTGACTGGTCCAAGGTCACCCAGGAAGCTTCATGGCAGGATTTGAACCTGCATCTTTTCTGGTTGATAGTAAAGGCTTGGCTTGTCATGATATTCTTCATGGGAGACGGGGGGGGTACAGTCTCTCAGGGTCTCTTGGCTGATGGCAGTGGCCAGAGGATGCCTCCACTCACTTCTCCAGGCCCTGGGCAAATTCCAACCAAAGTATAGCATTTTTAAGTGCTTTTGAATAAGAACCAGGCCTTAGCCAAGGTTTCTCAATTAAAACCATAGTAAACATTCTTGTTACCCATTGTTAATATATAGAAACTACAGCTGCATAGGAGAGTGTACAAAAGCCAATCTGGCAACTTCTATAACTAGCGAAGTATAGATAGTTATCACTGTCATTATTAAATAGACTTTTCTGCTTTTCTAAAGGACTCTCTGTTGGCTCTAAATTACACTTTTGTTTCATGAAAGGGGGTTCAGAGCGTGATACTATAGTCTTTCAAGGCTGAAGGTTGCCAACTACTATGAAAAGGGGTCCAGTGCTGCCAAAAGACTCATCTTTCAGCTAGATAGTATCTATAAGCGTGGTCATCTTCACTGCCTTCTTGCTTTTGAGCAACCATTATTTTAGCGCAGGAGCTGATGATTATCTCCATCTTTCATCTGCAAGCGTTTTGGCTGTTGTGAGAAGGTTTCATACCCACTCTTTTCTTTGGTTCAACTAGGTCAGTGATTCTCAACCCTTTTAGAGGCTGCTGCCTGATTTATAAATGCCAAGGGGTGTGGCTGTAATGGTGATTGGGCAGCAGTGCTCCCCACCCCAGGTAGCAGCTTGTTTAACCCTTGATGCACGTAGCCTAATTTGCCCTGTTTTGCGAACCATCAAAAATTGGGTCATGACCTTCTGGAGGCTTGTGGACCCACGATTTGAGAACTGCTGAATTTGGTCATTGACATATTCTAACAGCAGTGGATTTAACAGCACTGGCTCCTGAGGCAGTAATGTCACAGGGTCGTGTCTTGTCATATGATGTCACTTCTTGGTTCGCCCAGAGGACGAGGTGGTGCTGGAGGTGGCTGCTTTGTGATCTAGTTGCTGCCCCTGTTCCTTAACCTGTGGGGGCTCCCCCTTGGAGGGGCCTCCAGAGGAGAAGGAATGGGGCAGCAGTCAGATCACGAAGCTGCTGCCACCAGCACAGCCTCCTCCGGAGAACCTGGAAGTCACAGAGGAGGAAGCGCTGAAGGAGGAAAAAAATTGCCCAGCCTTGGCATAACCACAGTACAAGTGCCCCTGAGCTCTGCTCTTGTTATGTCTCTGTGCCCTAATAAAATCACTGTTTGATTTTAATGGCAGTTTCGCAGAAGTACTCATGGAAATGGCACAGATTGACTTTCTTCAAAAACATTAGATTTATGGGACATTTCCATCACATATGAGCTCATGATTGCTTTACGTTGTCAACTGCTATTATCACAATTACTGTGTCTCATTCTGCAGCGAAGGGATTGTGAAATACCACTGAGTTTTTATATAATTTAAGAAGGGCATTCTAGAAAATGGCACTCCACTCTATCAAATACATTCTTGGTGTCAAGAAAAGCAGACAGCTTTGAAGTCACATTCTTGACATTCAGTAGTAAGCTTAATAACCCTCTTAGGGTTGTCTGAGAGCAGTTGCCCAACAATAAAGCTAGTTTATTCTGCATGTATGCAGCTTACAGTGTATATTGATTCAAGGATCTTGTTGTATAAACTGTAGGTAGGGAGATAGTTCACTCTTATGGATCAGTGTGATCCTTGTATCATACTAGGATTCAGATATTTTAGAATGTGACCCTCACTGTTGAAACAGATATTTTCAGATAGACAGTAACTATCAGAGGAAGTTGTTTAGAATGCAACTAGAAGTTCTTTGGGTCCTGTAGTCATCTTTAGCATAAAGGGATTTTGTTTGTTTCTTAGATGTTCTGACACAGGTCTGCTGAGAATTTGCTCATCTTCTCCCCCCCCCCCCAGTAAACGCTGATATTTTCAAACAATCTCGATACCTTTTAATGCTGCATTTGCTGGTTTTGATGCATAGAAATGTAGAAAATACCTAACAAATTCATCTAAATTCTCTCTATAATTTTGGGCTAGCCTCTGTTGGTTGATTAGCATAACCAATGGTATCAGCTTCTTGGCTTTTTCTTCAGCCAACTTATATTTATTAGCTTATCTGCCCTTTTAAAATATGTTTGACAAGCATACCTTGAAACTTTGTCAACGGAAGTTTTACAATCTGAATTTACCAAGCTTCCATAGCTATCCAGCTGTGCCTTGCCTCTGTTATTTTTATAGTTTTTTGAGTGTTTTAATTTTCTTCATCAGATTGCCTCTGAATTTTTCTTTTTCCTATAACGTGTCATATCTATATGTAGGTCCTTCATATAAGTTTTGGCAACAATCAAGCTTGTGATTCAATCCCTGTGAAAAATTCTCAGTAAAGAAGTTCATGAGATATCCTTTTTTAAGAATCCCTTAAAAGATATTTTTTAAGAGAAACATTTCCACTCTCCCATTCAGTGATTTCTCTATTCTCTGATTGGGTTCTTGTGTAAGAAATAGATGTATAGATAAGCTCATCTGGCCAATTTTTATTGTATGCACTTCAGGAATTGGAATTGGAGAAAGTTAACATATCTGTTCTGGAATCGCTATTGCTGGAGATGAAATAAAATATTAAATCCTGTGTTTTTAATGGATGAAATAACAAAATATCAATTTGATGCAGAGCCTGTATCACTGAGGGAACTTCAGGGTAATTTAGTGGTGGAATTCTTGATTCTTCTGTGTTTCCTCCTTAATACACAAATAACTACACAATTGAAGTCTCTTCTAACATTATCTTCAGCAAAGGTTTAAAATTTGTTCAAACTCATTAATGAAAAAAAGTCCTGTTCTTGGCAGAGCAGGTAAATATTGAACAGTCACACCTCTTTAATTGGTAAATGTATTGAGTCCCTTTTAGCATAATAAATCTGCCATTCTTTGACTACTTTCTTGAAGGAAAATGGATTGTACTGTAACAAGCCCCCCTTAGTTTAGGCATTGGAACATACTGAATAGATCTTCCTTAATCCATAAAGTGATTTTTCCTGTACAGTTTCAGTATGAATTTTCTGCAGAAGTACATTTTCTCATTTTTTGGTGTTTAAATCCTTTTCCTTACATCTAGGTATTAAATCTGTGCATCTGGGCTCCCTAGGGAGGCATGATTAGCCTCTGGGGACATCCTGAGGCATCTCTGGGAGAGAGGTGGCCGTAGCTGCTCAGCTCAGCTGCAAGTGCTGCCTCCCTACTTGCTGCTTTTCTGCAGCTGTGGTGGGTGGGGCAGTGTGAGGTGGGGAGTGTGTGTGAAACATGGTGGGGGGAGGTGGGAGAGAAGGCTGGCTGGGCAGTGGCGGAGGTGCTGCATCTCATCAGCACAGGGCGCGCTCCTGGCAGGCTTCACACTGGGAGGCAAGTCTGACCTAGAGAGAGCAGTGCAGCCCGCTTTCCTCTGTTTGGGAAGGAGGGAGCCAAGCCTGCTCTTAGTGGGGGGGGGGTGTCCAAATGCCACAGCCTGCATTCCTCCATCTTGCCTGGGGGGAATAGTGGTGGCATCTGCATGTTGGGGTGTATGTGTTTGAGCATGCCCCCATCTGCTTTGGGGGTGAGTTGTAATCTTGCTCTGTGTGGCTGCAATCCTATCCACACTTTCCTGGGAGTAAGCCCCATTGACTCAAATGAGTAGACCTACATAGGCTTGGGGTCTGTGTCAGCTTAACCAAGGATCTTCACCTTTCCCATTTTTCCCCCTTCAAAAAAGAAAAAAAAGCTGCTCTTGATCAGTCAAGCTTTGCCTCCAAAAATTTATTAAAAAATAAAAATACCTGTTCTGTTTCAGCCATCCCTTTTTTCTCCTGCCTCCTTTGGACGGGTACTTCCCATGTTGGCTGCTTTTATAAGACAAAGGCACAATCCTAGCTAGGTCTACTCAGAAGTAAGTTCTGTTGTGTTCAGTGGGACTTACTCCCAGGAAAGTGTGGTTAGGATTGCAGCCTCAGAGTGCTGGCAGCTGTTTTTTGTTTCTAGTGTATAATTATAACACCTTCATCCCCATTTTGGGGATAAATGAGCTGAGGTGATGTAATGGGAAGCCGTGGTCAGTGGCCACAAGGATCAGGGGAACCGTGGGCCAGAAAAGTTCGAGAACCACTGCCTTACATTGTTAAGCCCTTTAACATTTAAATTCAAGGCTTACTTTATTCATTTTGTCTAAGGAATGAAAATCTTTTTAAAAATGGCTACAATATGGCATTCTGCTCCAGAAAATCTGTGTCTTAAGAGAGTTCAGGCCAAAGTTGTTCAGGCACTACTTGGATTCCGCTCATCAGTTAGAGAATTTACCCTTCTTGAAATATGGTAGGTTTATCACTGATTTTATATAATATATAGATCCCCCTCTCTTTCCTCCAGTTGCCTGACTAACGTCTCGTAGCTATTATGGCTCTGATAATGTGTTACAACCTTGGACTAAAGTAACCTGATGTTCTTCGTTCATGTCTTTTACCTAGTTGCAAGCGATAGTTCTTTTAGAAATGATATCTGATCTCTAAGGCGGAGATTTTCAGCACACTGTTTCTAGAAGTTTTTCAAGGGAACCAAAGTACCTCTATCAAGTGTCATTTCTTTAACCTTTAAGGAAGTGATACAATAGGCTCAGAGTCAGTTGCCTCTTTCCTAGTCATGAGCAGTAGAAAGATTGCTTAAAACAAAAACCTCAAATTTTCATCCTCAAATTTTAAATTGATCGTAGAATATATAAATCTCTGAGAGGATTATCTTCGCAATGTCGTCAGTTACACAGCTAATGCTTCTGTATCGTTTTACTTTTTTATTTTGTCCTATGGTTCTTTCTATGATATGTGAGTTACATCATTGCTTTGTTTTGCAACCAACATTGTAGAGATGGAGGATGAAAAAAATCTTAAAGAAATACAGATCTGAACAAAACTTGAGTGTTTCATCCTAAACATCAATTATTAATAACACAGCCAATGTGAATAATATTCACAAATAAAAAGAGAGGGGAAAAATCACACAGCTGACATTGTGTAGAAAAGATGTTAACAGAGAAAGAGTTGGGTCAATGTAGAAGACTTAGCATGAGCATCAGGATGAATCCTAAGTGGTTTACCCAAAAGATTAGCTAATTATAATACAAACAGCATTCCATAGAGAGAGAATGGAGAAAACCTCTGACTCAACAAGGACAGTGAGATGGACTCATTCAGAAGAATGTACTGATTATACGTAGTACGTTCAACATTACCAAGAGAGAAGATGAAAAAGGACTTGTTAGAGAAGTCAGAGACTCACTTATGTAAAAAATTCTCAGCAAGGACAGATTTTTGGAAGACTGGTCCAAAAGAACAATTAACTTATAATGCAACTAACATTGTGTAAGAAGGATGGGGTTAAGGAAGACATCGGAGCCACATATGAAGAATAGACTTTCAATAAAAAAAAAGGTGGCTCTAAAGAGGTTCATCCCTAAGAGCAATTAATTACACAGGACTACCAAAAAACCCACTTTTTTTTTTGTTGTTGCTAAGGATGCTTGAATGAATTTAGGATATTTTTGGGTTGCCAAATCCAAAAAAGGCATCGGTTTTGTCCAGTTGGCTCTCGTTTCGGGGGGTTAGTCACCTATATGCCTATTCAAGCAGATTTCTTGTGTGGAAGCCAACGCCATATCGTCCTCACGCTTGTTTTGCAGTGACCAGGCTTCCAAGGACTTTCTAAAAGTGCCTTCCAGCTTCTGCCCTCGCAGCTCCAAATGGGGAACAAGCACCCCAAAGATGCAGGTAACAAAAGGTGAGAAGACAGGCAACTGATTGAGCAGTTAGGAATACTTCCACCAAGCCGCCTTGTCAGTATAGCTTCTTTTGGCTGCATTTCTAATTTTTACTCTAGAGAAGCGTGAGGAGAGCCTCTCACAGTGTTTTTCTTAATTTTAATTCCCTTCCCCTGAAAACGTACTGCACTGCAAACTGTGCTTATGCATTCCTGTATTTTAGGAAGGAGTGTTACAAAGGTGTCTCTGTGCTCCTGCTCGTGCACACTCAGTCTCTTGTTTTTCCCAGTATCTAGCATAGATGGTCCTGATCCATTGATGAGGTTAGCTGGTGTTTGTGAGTCACTGGAGAAAGAGGTCATTATTCAGAGTGCTCAGGAAACAAATGTAAGTGACATGATGACTGGAGATTACTGTGGTCAAGACATAAGCTGCGTAAATACGTAATTACACTGGAAGTTCACTATTTTACTCCTGGGTGTCTAAGCAGTTTGCCAGAACTATCTCTGTGTTTAAGTTTTTCTCCTGAGCCACAAAGACAAGAGGCTTGATCTTAAAATAGATGCAAAGGTTCTTTGTCTGGAAATCTATCTACAAATTCTGTGTTAGATGTCATAATGAGGCTGGTGTTGCATAATGGCTAAGAGACTCATGTGCAGATTGGGAATTGCCCTAATCTGGATCTCTCCTCTGCGATGAACTTGCTAGCTGGCCTTGGGCAAACCACTCCCATAGCCTCAGTCCCAGCTGCAATATGTGAAAATATTAATTTGCAGAGTTGTTGTAAGGGTCAGACTATGATAGTACACATGGAAGTGCTCTGCACACTAAAAAAACACAACTATACAAATAGTACGTTTTATCTACATCAGCATTTCTCAAACTGTGGGTTGCGAGCCAATTCTCAGATGGTGGGACCCACCACTAGGTGGGTCGTGAACCAATTTCAGGTGGGTCACATAGCACCTAGCTCAGCTGCCATTGAAAACACAGGGTACAAAGCTGCTGGGTAGGGCAGGCACCCAGTAGGGGAAAGAGATGGTGCTTTGCCGTTAATAGATAGGCAGATGGAATGCTGGGAGGGAGGGCTGTGTGGTTGGAGAAGGAATGTCTGCATTCTGAACTATGCAAAATTACAGCACGAGAGTGCTGTGTAATGGGACCTTTGGCTGATTGCGGCTTAGGTGTGAAGCCTAAATCGATTATGTCACTTCTGGCCATGACATCAGTTCCAGGTTAATGATATCATTCCCGGTGGGTCCCAACAGACTGTCATTCTAAAAGGTGGGTCCTGGCGCTAAATGTTTGAGAATAAGTGGTCTATAATCTATAAGTTACACCATAAGTGCAGCTGTACAATTTTGTAGGCCATTCGCATTGATGGCAATGCTGATATTGGTAAGAAATGCTATCTTAAGGTTAACATAAGGCCGCTTCTACATGGAGTGTTTTGGCACAAGTCGGAGTAACCAGGAAGAAAGCGGAGTCTTTTCTTCTGCAAGTTTATTTCTGTGTTGCTGGTCTCTCCCCCTCACCCTCTTCTCTCTTCTCCCGCGCCCTCCCCCTCCCATACTAAGACCACTGCATAAGCTGCGGGAAGCCCTGTTCTGTTTTTTAAAAGCCTCTCTTTTTTTAATTGCCTTTCTTCTCTGCCTGCCTGCTTGAGTGCCTGTGGCTGTGTTGTTAGGCACTTCATTAAGCTGAAGCCTTGTGCCCATGCACAATGCAGCAATCACAAGGCAAAGAGCATAAAAGCTCTTGAAAGCCTGGCCTGCTGTCTTGCACTTTCGGGAGCACGTTGCTGAGGGTTTTCCAAGGAGATCCTGGGGTTTGAGGAGAGCCCTTATTAACGTGCACGGCCAGGGGTAATAAACCAGACCTCTGATAATCGCTCAGCAGGCCACTGGGAAGCAGGGACAGCTGAAAGATGCGGGCATGGGGAGCAAAGGGACAGCCAATGGGTGACTACAGGGAGAGGCAGGGGTTGGTTGAGATCACTGGCTGCTTAGCCCTTGCTTATACAGGGTTTCCTCCCAGGTGCAAGCAACTGTGGCCCCTTCTTGGCTTAGCATCTGTCTGACATTGTGTGGGTACCATTCACATGAACCAAGCTGTATTCAGAGAGGACGTGCGGCTATGTTAAGATGCTTCTACTACACCTCTCCATTCCACAATAGGACCCTCAGGATGGCAAACTTAACAAAAACAAGAACAAATGAAAAACAGCAAATTAAACCATTGTTAGCAGAGGTAGAGGGAAGTATAAACAAGAGAACATCAGCCATGCCAAAGACACACCAGGTCATAACACTTATGGTGCCAGAACAGCCACAAGGAGGTGGGTCTTCTGAGCCTTGTAAAGGCAGGAAGTTCCGTATCATAAGCATCCAAGCAGCCCAGCAGTAGCACATCTGAAAGTCATGGCATGTGGAGCAGACATATTGGTGACCACAACCGCTGGGCCATGGTTGCACTTTGTCTCCATGCACAGTCTGGTTCACATCAGTGATGCCCCCAATTGATCACAGCATATTGACTGCATACCTATAGGGAATCTGTGTAAACAGGACCTTGGAAAAGAGTGTCTGATATTTCACATCTTGTCTTGGCAATGGGCCGCTCCAAGACAACTTGGGAGACAAGTTCGTGGAATGGGAAGAGGGAAGTGACTTTTGTGACCTTCATAACCACCATTCTATTAATCAGCCTCTATTTTTCTGCACCAAGAAATATAAACCTCTATGATCAGAATGAATTTATGTGACTCTTCATGGATTTATGTTCATTAAGGTGTTTGTAAGACTTGCTTTTCTTCAGTTTCAGCTTTTTTGATGTATGGACAAGTGGTAGAGGTTGAGGAAGCAAAGGACATAGTGACTGGGGTTAGGATATGGGGGGGCCAATAAATTACAGAGAAGGACTGTACAGCACTGTGGGTTAGGACCCACTAGATGGGTCGCAAGCCAATTTCAAGTGGGTCCTCATTCGTTTCAATATTTTATTTTTAATATATTTTACATGATAATACCGTTGATGTGACTGCATTTGGGGAAATGTTACAGAACTGTACCTTCAACATGCTACTATGTATATGCTTTTAACAATGCTAGTAAATGGGACTTAGTCCTGGGTAAGTGTGGGTCGGCTTGCAGCCTAGGATTGTTAAAACATTTTCTTCTTGATGGTGTCGCTTCTGGTTATGACATCACTTCCAGTGTGTCCCAACAGATTCTCATTCTAAAAAGTGGATCCCAGTGCTAAAAGTTTGAGAACCACTGCTGTAGGGATATGTTGGGCATGTAAATATCACCAGTGAATCAGTGGAACTCTGCTCTCCCTTCAGTTGCTTGTCCCTCCTCAAACTGCTTCTCACATACACATAGTTCCAAGCTTTGCTTCACAATGATGGCAAAAACCACTAGGAGCTCTCTTCATTAAACACATGCACACAGATCCTAGTAGCAGCAGCAAGAATTCCATTGTCTTGAAAGCTGCAATATGAAGGACAGTAGAATGTGAACCTGTTGGAATGCTTGTTTCTGGTCTGTGAACTGCTGGTGTAGTACAGTGGTGAAAAGCAGGAACTGTGAGCTGGAAAATTTCCTAGTTTGAATCTGATCTCGGCCACAAACTTGCCAAGCGACTTTAAGCAAGCCCACTGTCTGGACTGGTGTTTGGGGTCAGTTACGGATTGGATGTGGGCTAACTGAATCGGTGTGCACAGACAGAGGTACTGTTTTCAGTAGGAGAGCCTGTTGTAGATGGTGTGCAATTCCCCCCGGACCATGTTCAGTCTGGGAATGCTTGCACATGTTCTCCGTCTCAGGGTGCTCAGGTGACAGCTATAACCAGAAGTGCTTTTGCACAGCTCTAGCTTGTGCACCAAGTGTGCCCTTTTCTGGAGAAAATATCAGGCCATAGTAGCCCTGCCTTGGTCATGTCCAGATTTGACTTCTGTAACACACTCTTCATGGAGCAACCTCTGAGGAAGTGTAGAAACTAATAGTGCAATCTTATGTATGATTACTTGGAATTAAGTTCCACTGCATTTAATGGGGCTTACTCTCTGGTAAGTGTATAACATTGCAGCCTAAAACTAGTATAAAATGCTGTTACTAGATTACTGTCAGGTGTTCATTGAGTAGAGAGATCACATCTCCCCACCCACATTCAAACTTTGAAGCACTTTGTGTCCTGGGTTCAGAGAATTTATGCACCATGTCCTCTCAGATTACTTTTGCCTCTTATTAAAATAAATTTTGGGAACTCTGCTAAGTATTCCTCCACCTGACAGAGCCTCCTTGCTAGTGGCACCTTAGTTAGTTGGCAACCTTCAGTTTCGAAAGACTATGGTATCGCGCTCTGAAAGGTGGTTCTGGAACAGCGTCTAGTGTGGCTGAAAAGGCCGATTCGGGATTGACAGTCCCTTCCACACCGGGAGCAAGTGCAGTCTGTCCCTGGTCTGTCTCCCTGGCTATGGGCCTTCCTTCTTTGCCTCTTTGCCTCAGACTGTTGGCCAAGTGTCTCTTCAAACTGGGAGAGGCCATGCTGCACAGCCTGCCTCCAAGCGGGCCGCTCAGAGGCCAGGGTTTCCCACTCGTTGAGGTCCACTCCTAAGGCCTTCAGATCCCTCTTGCAGATGTCCTTGTATCGCAGCTGTGGTCTACCTGTAGGGCGCTTTCCTAGACTACCAAATTCCCTACTTTCTCCTATCCCCTGTAGCTCAGATTTTTCAATAGGTTGAGGTTGACACTTTTCTTTCACCAAGCACTTGGCCTGAGCTAATAATTTTGATTTTAACATGTGTGTACACTTCTGTTCTTGTTACTGGTACTATCATTTGTTTGTTTTTCTGATTATTTTATTTTTGATGGTTCTTGATTGATTGTAAGCTGCTTTAATGGCCCAGAAATTGGGTGGGAAGGTGGCATAAAAATGCCAATGGCAGAAATAAAATACTTGCTCTTGGATTAGTCATCCATAATATGTCTACCTTTTTCTTTTAAGCAAATACATAAGCTGTTGTACTCAATCATTTTACTTAAAAAGCACAATACCAATGACAAGAGTCATAATTGTGGAATTGGCTAATCCCCAGAGTCTCGCACTTTTGGCAAAAATAGCGAGATCAAGTCAAGTGCCTAAACCTTTGAAAATCCAGGTCTTGTGAACCCCAGCCCTGGCCTCATGGGAGCAAGGTCATCTTGGTGGAGAGGGCAAAGTAAGAGGTGGAGAGAAACTAACTTGATGTGGTAGACCTACCCTATTCGGATTGGCACCCTCATTAAAATGTATGGTGTGTTTTTTGTGTGTTCCTCTTGGCAGGAGAAAGAACTGTGCACCATCCCCACAGACAGTGCTATGGAGTAGGACGCAACAGCCTGAGGACAAGCTACCTTTCCAGGCTGCAGTCGAAGCAAGGTCCTCCAGTTCCTCGTCTTCCAACCACTCGGATAACAACTTCTCAAGGCTAGGCAGCAGTCCACTGGAAGTTCCCAAAGCCAGGTGAGATGCAGCAAGCCTTGTGTGTGTGTTGGCGGTGATTGCGAGAACACAGGGAGAGTTGCAAACACAGGGCAAACACAGTGTTTGCAAACACAGGACAGCAGGTGAGAGTAAGGCAGATATGCTGGGCTGTAAGGCAGATATGCTGTAGAAGTGGTGGCAGTAACAACCCAACTGGCAATCAAGCAGGACTCGAGGATTTCCTTTGCTGATCAAAGTACAATTTCCCATGGAAACTGTGCATTCAGAAGAATTCGTCATGCAAATCTAAACACATTTCCATGTTTTCAGAGGTTTTTATAGGGAAAACCTTTATGCATGTCCCATTCCTGATGCAGGAAAAGAGCACCTTTCACTATTTCCTGATCCTTGTTGTAAAGAGTGTCATTATCTGACATGTGCAGTGTTGTGCCTAAATGACAGGGCCAGTCCTGCTTGACAGAATAAAAGAAGAGGAAACTCTCCAGGACTGGGCTACTGATCTCTAGAGGCTGGTGTCTGCAATTCTTAGCCATGTGAGAGAAACTCAGAAAGGGGGGGGCAGGTCTTATTGTTGAGGTGATGGTGTCCCCTAAGCAGCTTGACCAGGGAATGTTCTGTCTTCCAGTCCAAAGAATTGCTGATTATTGTCATGGAAGTGAGCTTTTCCTCCTCCTCCTGTTGCATCCTCTAGGAGTGAGTGGGGAAAGATAGGAAGAAGCTTTGCAATAAGATGCCTTTTCTGTAAGATCTGGGTTGTACTGAATTAGAAGTGCTTTCCCGTAAGATCTAGGTTGAGGGAAAGTGTGAAATGGTTTGTAGATGGAAAAGTCAGAGACCTGCCCAGTTAGAGGAATAAAGCTGACAAAATAGACACCAGTGGGGAGAGTTACTGCCTGGGAACCAAAATTGAGTAACCCATCAGGTGGCCTGTTATCTGATGAGCGGGTGAGAGGAGTGGGTGGACAGAGGGTTGCAAGGACAGAGATCAGCTGCTGCCAATTTGAAGTTATGCCTGATATCTGAGAATTAGAGGCTATAATAGAAAGGGCAGATCATGACAGCAGAATTAAGGTTATTTGATTGGACAGGGTTGGCTATATAAGTGGGAAAAGAGCCTGTGGAAGTGTGCTTTGTGCCTGGAACGCATTGGGATGCTCTGTCTGTTTGAATGCCAATCCTTTACAATAGAACTTTGAGAACTCAGTTATGTAATAAGTAGTTGTTTTCTCCTGCCTTTCAAATGCATGCATCTCACTCATTGTTTGAAACCCTCCTTTTAGAGACCCAGGATGTGGTGTGGAGGGATTTCCTCTAACTTACCAACATGGAAGAGTGTTAACTTAAGTAAATTGCTGGAGTGCATGTTTATTGATTGACCAGATGGAGTTGGGCTCACCTGAGAACCCATTGGAAGGTTTGGGTATAATACCTGAAGACCCTGTGATCCCCCTCCTGCCTGTACTGGGAATCTTGGAGGTGGGGAGGCACAGGCAGGAAGGAGGGATGCATTCAGTAGCCTGCATAGTGGATGAAGTCGTAAGGAGGTGGGGTACAGGTGCATAAGCTCAGGAACTTTATATACCCCATTGCCTTTGGTCACCTGTACCCACAATATTATAATCATGATGAGCTGTAGGTAAGAGAGCTGCTCAGGTGGCATTTCCTCTTTGGATGTTTGGCTAGCATGCAGACAGTCCACAGGCCTTGTCAAGCCGACAATTTGCGGATGTCCCTAGATGTCCCTAGAACTGTCATTCAAGGCTGGTATGGAGTCTTGGCATTGGAAGAAGGAAATGGCTGCATGTGGGCTTTCAGACTTTCTGGGTTCGTGGCCATGGCAACAAAACAGCATCTGCTGCAGTGGAGAAACCGGCATTCCAGTAGGCCAACAGCTACTTCAATAGGTAACTTAATTGGTTGCCTGCCATTTCTGTGAGTGCAAGCAGGCAGGTGGCAGGCAGTCACGATGGGCTGGTGGAGCAGGGGCTGATGACAACACCATGCGGCGCACACTGGCTTCAGAAAAGGGGGAGAGGCTGGTTTTTTTCCTCTGAGAGAAGCCTCTCCCACTATTGGAGCAAACTGGCAGGCCAGGCAGAAGGAAACCCCATGGTGTGTGTGTTTCTCTGCAGACAGGAGCAGAGAAGCTTAATTGAAGCCAAATAGGCATATTGGTAGTTAAGCTGGCAAGCGCATGCATCCCTACGCTCAGATTGCCTGAAGCTGTGAATGAGTGAAAGGAAATGGCATGGCTCAATATTGCCCTGTGGGGGTTTGTCTGCTTTCTTAACAGCAGGGATGAGGAAGCCTTGAGTGCTCCGAGAATCAGAATCAAGCCTCTCCCTCCTTTCCGCCTGTCCCATGCAGCTCGCGCCAAGGAGCTGCCCTCTGAGCAACCCATTCGCATGTCCAACATTCAAACAGGAGAATTTTCTCCTGTTATTGCCACTCAATCAGCTCGTACCCTGTTATGAACGAAATGTGGTGCAGGTGTTTATTTAGTCACAAATGCATGATTGCCTGATCTGTGCATTTGTGACAAGTGCAGCTTGGGTTCCGCACTTTCTGGGTGCTGATGTCCATGCTCTTTCCCACATGGAGACTCTCTCTGGTATAGGAAAAATACCACACATGTTGCTCATGCTCACCACAAAAATATGCAAAGTAATACTGGTGATTGCCATGTGCAAAGGGCAGTTACCATCTCAGCAACTGCTCTGAGCAAACGCTGCATGTGAAATCAGGGTGGCATTTACTGTGCCTTTGCTGGCCGGTGTGAAATGTGTCCCAGAGCCAGCATTGTACTCTGGGAAGCAGAGGTGGTGTTGCGGAAGGTTCTCTGTGAGCCTGCAGGCGGTGAGATTAACACTGTATAAGAATCACGCAGGACACTAATGTGGCTTAGCAAACTGGCTAAACCCATTAAACAAAGCCAGTACAATGTGCTTGGATCTGTGGAGGAGCTCTAGAGCCAGAGGCGGCTCAGCCCAAATAGAAAGTGTGGTGGCTGTTTCTACTGGTTGTTGGGTGTGATGTGGAGAGAGATGGGTATGTCTGTTCATATCCCCCACCCAGTGCTTTAAAATGCTCTGTTCCTGTATCCGCCTGATGTGCATGTTGGAGTTTTCTTTTGTTGCTACTGTCTGAAGTGAAAGCTCTGGTTAAAATCGGGGCCCCCGATGCATGGCAGTTTTCGTTTCCTCCGTTGCCCAGATCAGTATTACTTTAAAATGGTAACCTGGGCCATGTCCTGTTCAACCCCCTGTGGGTTTACTCTGTACCAGATTAGGGTATTGGAGTCTTTTCTTAGACCAGGGGTGCTCACACCTTTTTGACTCGAGAGCTACTTTGAAACCCAGCAAGGCCCGGAGATCTACCAGAGTTTTTTTTTTACAATGTTCGCGCCATCATAACATATAACATTTATGTGTACAATGTATGTTGGTGTACCTTGAGCCCCACTGAGTATAACAGGACTTACTCCTGAGTAGACATGCCTAGGATTAGGCTGTGAGGCTGCAATCCTAGCCACACTTACCTGGGAGTAAGCCTCATTGAGTACAGTGGGCCTTACTCCCGGCGTTTCCTCCCAGAGGCACCTGAGGGGGGGGTGGCACTCCGCGATCTACTCATTTTGCCTCGTGATCTACCGGTAGATCGCGATCCACCTATTGAGCACCCCTGTCTTAGACATTCTGTAAGCTTGGAAGGTCTCTATGCTTACAGAATAAAATCGACACACGCCGCCACTGCCACCATGCTCCTAGTCCCTCTTGCCCATAGAGAGAGCATTGTCAGCAGCAAAAGATCCACCCGGTGGATCATGGCCACTGGAAACTCCCAGCATTTGTTACACATGGAGATGCTCTGTGCTTGTACTATATCTGAAAAGGGCTGGAGTTCTACACCTTCAAAGGTTTCCTCCAGGGCCCTAAGAACTAGTGCAGTTGACCTTCCCGTTCCCCATTGGTTAACTCTAGTTTAATGTCTGGCTTCTGGCCAATTAATCCAGCCTCGGATTCCATATTTGTGTGCAACCATTTTGAACATACTAGAATATCCTGGCAGACCACAATGACGAGGGCAAGCCCATGATGTCATCTAGAGGATTCTTGAGACTCTCATTGCTTGAGCAGGCAGCTTCTGCGCTAGGAATGGGCTGTCTGTGCATATACTGCCAGCATCCTTTTGGCCTTAATTGTTTTGAAATTATTACCCTGGGTTAGGGCGGTAAATCCTGTAATGTGACAGTAAATATGCAAGGGCTGGAAAGTGGGGCTGGCTGCCAAGTGTTGTTTGTTTGCCAGCTGCGCTGCCAGGGTCTGCACAAAGGTCTTCTGCCATCCAGCTGCTGCTAATAGGGTAATTATTAGGTTTCTGGTTTTTTATGGTCAAGTATCTGTGTACTGGGAATTTTGCTTGAGTGCTCCGTAAGGCAGCTACTTAGCTGGCAGCCGTTGGTCCTCAGCAGTGGTTGCTTCTGCAGCCAGGACTGTGTGAACTTGGTGCTTGGGAAAGTTGAAATTGCAGTTCTGTGCCCAGGCAGTCCAAATTCTACATCAGGAAAAACAAAATTTTGCAACCTGTAAAAATTATGAAGATTGCAGGATTAGTGGCACATATTTATTTTTATAATTGCATCATTCCGGCTTCTGTATTTAGGGAGGATGATCTCACAAATTGTGTCCATGCACATCTCCAGGTGGGGCCTATTGGCTACTTTACATTGAACAAAACGGTTGCCTGCTCTCTAGGAAAGCACCAGAGTTTTAGTTTGTTTTTGTCTTTATCACACAATTTAATACATGTTTAATTTACGTAACTACCTGTGTTCCAGGCACTTCTGGCCCAACTTCTTAAAATGTAAGGGCCCTGCCTGGAAGTTGAGTTTCTTGCCTTGAGACTTTGCTGCCTCAGGTGCATGCAGTTGGGGGGACGGGGCTTAGGGAACTTTGTGCATGCTCGAAGGCCTTCTTTCCTTCACAAGTTCCAGAGATGAGCACCGGGAAATAGGTTCCAAAATGAAATCAAATGACTTCTGTCTCAGCTTCGGTCAGAGCTAGAATCCTTCTCTTGAGCTGCTACAGTTTGGTGCGTGCCTTCAGTTTTTCTCCTCCTGGCTTCCTTGACTGCCTGCAGAACTTGAAGGGAAGAGAAACCAGCTCTCTGAAACCCAGATAGCTCTTCCTGCCAAGGAAAGGTGGTGGGGTAGGGAGGAGTGACCTAATTAAATGAAGCCTTTTCTCTGGAGCTGCAGCTTAAAAGACCCAGTGGATCAGAATGGTCTTCCTGCTTACCAAGAAGGGCAGGCCTCTCGCCCTCATTAGTCTGCTTTCCCATCCAAGGAGCTGGCTTGCTGTTCTGAGTGGTGTCAGAGGCTTCCACCGAACTCCTTTTTGAGAGCTAGGAGGAGCAGGAAGGGCCACTTAAATGTGCGCAGCCAAGGTCCGAAATGGCTGTGGGCAGGTGAGGTCCGAAAAAGCAAGCTACCCTGCTCAGGCTTGTTTCTTTTGAGCAAAGAACCAAAAGGGCTTTTGTTTCTCTATTGGTTGCTGCTTTCCCCTCCTTCTGAACAGATGCATAGACCAAGATACCTTCTGATTCTGGTGGGGTATGACATTTTATGCTCTAAAAAAACCATATATCCTGAGACCAGAAAACATGTGCAAAGCAGCTACTGAACTACATGTTTCTGCTGCTTCTTGTATGTTCTATTTTTCTTTGTTGCAGAGCGGGGGAGGGGGGAGGGAGGAATGTTGGGACCTAATTTGCTTCAGTATTGAAGGTATTGCAAGAGATTAACAATGACCTTCTATTTCTACAGTATGGGTGGTGTCAAGCCCCACTCTTAGCTACAGGGTGACTCTCCTAGATCTCTCCCCCGCTCTGCTTCTAGCCCACTCCACTCTTCTGTAATTGTCAGACCATGTGGCTTCACATCGTGCAATGTAGTAGGTGAACTGCATCAGCAGTTCTTTGACCTTTTTCTCCTAGAGCAATTTGTCACTTATTTTTGATTGGTGATAAGTATGGACAAGTACCCATAACTAGGCAATGGGCATCCTGTGGGCCAAATTTAACTTTGTCGTTGTATATCTTGCCTTTATGGTCCCAAAGGGATTGTCTTGACAGCTGTACTTTTCTACTCAAGGTGAGCAAGCAACTTCCCAGACCTTTCACAGAGGAAATAAGGTCAAGACAGCCCAAATCTTGTGTGTCTACTCAGAAGTAAGCCCCATTGAGTTTAGTAGCCTTACTGTCACAATATTAAAAGCCTGGGACAGGAGATGTGATCTGGAGTCTGTGGTTCAGCTAAGCATTGCTTACCCTTATGCAGCTGTTTTCAAGTGTGGTAGTGTTGGAGTGTGTGTTGCTTGAAGTGCATTGCGGTTTCCTCCAGGAAAAATCTGGGTAGACATTTCTTACCTAGTTCAGACAATCTATTTCCCCCTTAAGTTGCACCTCATGCAGGACCCAATTCTATCCAACTTTACAGTGCCGACGCAGCTTCAAGATAAGGGAACAAACATTCCCTTACCTTCAGGGGACCTCTGTGACTGCCCACCACCACCACCACCACCACCACAGAAAGCAGTGCATGTCCTATTGGCACAGCTGCATCAGTGCTGGAAAGTTGGATAGGGTTAAGCCCTCAGTCTGGAGAAGGAAAGAAAGATGAATGAATTGTCCAGATATTATTTGGTGTTGCCATTCGCCTGCACTGAACATGTATGTCTTTTGACTTTCAGGGACTGGGGATCTGGTGCCAGATTATAATAATCTGTATTGAATTGTCTCCCTCCCATTTGAAGAGTAGGGCTAGACTCCAAGAAATCTAAGCAGAGAGAGAATGGAAGAGAAGATGGCATCACTTTCCAGTATAGATGGATTTAGAGCAAGGGAGTTTCTGGAACATTCTTCAGCAACAAGGGATGAGCCTCCTCTGACCCTATGAAGCTGCCTATATAATGAGTCAGACTGTTGGTCCATCTGGATATCGGGCTGTCAGTGGCTCTCTGAGATCTTTCCTCATAGGCTCTGATACTTGAGAGAATTGAACCTGGGACCATCTGTGTGCAAAACATGTGCTGTACCACTGATCTTTGGGACTGTACAGAGCATTGGAATCGGGGAGTTTCTGGAAATCGCTATCAGCAGGGGATGGGTGGTTCTCTGCAAAGATTGCTTCTAGGTTCTACCCAGTGCTAAAAGAAAAGAAAAAAATAATTCCCTTATGCCTGCCCAGATCATCAACATCTTTTCCCTCTCAGAACTTCTTTGAAACTGAGGGCTAGTAACTTGGTTTTTATTGTTTAATGAAAACAGAAAGTACTATAAAACTAAGGCCACAGTCCTATACACACTTTCCTGGGTATAAGCCCCATTGAGTACAATGGGACTTACTTTTGAGTAGACATGCATAGGATTGTGCTGTAAATCAAGCAATCAGTTCTGTCACCTGGGCAGCACAGATGGGTGAAATTCGAAGAGTCACCAGGAAATCCTTGTCATTTAACGTCATTTCGAAGAAGTCTGCAAACTTCATTTTCAGCTTAGTGGAGAGCCTTGTGCTTCTATAGACTTGCCAGATCTTTCTTCTTGGCTTTTGTTTTCTGATTTGCTGACCAAGCGACCAACATCTTCACTGGCTCTTTTTCCCGTACTTAATTCTTGGCAGCTGATGTCTTATAGACTTCAGTTCTTGGTCTGACTACATCATTGGCAAGTTCAATTCAGTAAACTTTGCCAGTGTTTAAGAGACAGTCTCTCCCCCACCCTTATGGTTTCTGAAAAGCTAGATGTATTCATTTCCGGTTCAGAGTTCTTCTGAATTGCATGATATTCCTTCTTCCCCATGACTCATGCCTGCTATTTTCTTTTGGCCATTCCTTGTCTTTTTTTTTAAGATGGACAACCTTATGTGATCCTTGAGAATCACAGGGGCTCCTGCTCCCATTCTCTTGTTTGGAGCAATTCTACTTGTCTGTACCAAAACCATTTTTTCCAACCATCTGCCAGTTTCTGCTCTTCTACTGCCCTTCCCCCTGGGGCTTCACTTATCTTCACCCCAGCAACATTCTGTGAGATAAGGAAGGACACAATTTTATTTTTGTCAGTTACAAACCCTTTGTCTGTTCTTTGGAAAGCATTGTTAAGTATCAACCATATTACTCCCTAGATATCCATTGCTGGGGGGGGGGGGGGAGGGACTGTAGTGGAGAAAGCATGTATGTTAGTTGCACCAGGGAGTCACTAATGCCTGGCCCCACCAGATGTCTGTTCTTTTGCTTGCTTCTTCTCTCTCATTCTCTCCCATCACAGAAGCTCCGACTTCTGTCTCCATCCTTTTAAGCTAAGCTTATTGACTTCCTTCTTTTCAAGCGAGATCTCTGTGTCAGGGCACTTGCTGTAAACATCTTCAGAGTGTAGGCAAGCTAGTGTCTGTCGGCCTTGGTATGCTGTACTTGAAACTGCCGTGAATTGTTCTCCAGTTAGACAGCTGAGGTTGCTAGGAAAATGAATCCCAATGCAGTCTTTTTATTCCTGGCTTCCTTAGCGCTTTGATCCAAAGCCATTGACCAAAGGGCCAGAGACAAGGGGAGTCAACAGGTCTCTCTGCTTGGCACACATGAAGTTGGAACAGCAGTTGCATCGAGAGTATTGACAACCATCGTCATTGGCTCTGCAGAGCATCTGTGTTGAAAAGTAGCATCCGACTGAAGAACCGTTGCTGGGGAGTGACAGCAGAGAGGACTGTTGCCTTCAGGCTCTGTTTGTGGGATTTGCAATAGGAAGCAGAGTGCGAGACGAGATCTTTTGGGTGCTGGCCGCTCTAGCAGGACACCTCAAGAAAAACCAGCATCCACCTCTACTGAGCTGTCATAAAATAAATGGAGCGCTTTTTGTGCTAGATTGCAAGCTACCTTGAAGACCCTGTGATTGGAAAGGCAGTGTGTAAATATTTTAAACATAACTTGTGCAGCCTGCATCCAGCGGGACCAATGACCTTGTTTGCTCAGTAGACAGGCCAGTCCTGGGAAGGAGCCAGAAAGCCAGCAGCTTGTCTTCCCCATTTCTGTTCCCCAAGGTGACAACCACCTGTGCCAGTTCTGGGCGGGGGGGGGGGCTGCACTCCGGCATTAGAGACAAACTGCCTTCTCTGTTTTGTCAAAGTCACTTTGAATGGGAAGAAACTGGATTTTCCCATGTATGTTCCAATAACCTTTTCAGGCAAGAAGGGCTAATGTAACTGCAAAATGCCAGCAGCTGCCGGGGCTCCAATTGAAAGCAGTAGCCTGAAGGGTCTAAACAAATCGCTTCCCTTGCGAGCTTGCTCCTGCGGAACCGATGCTTCTTTGCTCCCACCGGCATCGCCTCTTCCAAATCGCTCAGCTTGTATTCTTGCTTAATGCTTAGTGGTGTGTGTAGGTCTTCAGCTACCTGCTAAGCATTCTGTGGCATTGGGAAGGTTGTGAACACAGGGAGATGCTGAAAATCTTTGGAGAAAGGTGAGACTGGGGCCTATTCTCCCCACCCCCCTTGCAAAGCTGAACTTGACATTTTGCTAAAGGCCTGATCTATTCCTCTGCCCTGGTCTGGTCTGTTGCATCTTTGCTGGTCTGTTGCATCTTTGCCAGAAGTGCTGGTCTGTTGTATCTTTGCCTTCTGCCAGCACTGCTACCTGCCTCCATGGTTCATTATACCTCTGGGAGGTGCTGCTTGCATCATTTGGGAAAAGAAAATTGGGTATATTGCTTTGGAACGTGAACAACAAAAGAAAAGGGACGGGGGAAGAGAGAGCAAAGCTCCTCCCAGAAGCCCAGATAAAGTCTGCTTCTCGCTACTTTCCGTCTCTTCCAAAAACTTATATTGAATCGGCCTGCATGATATTGTGTATTGGTGCTCTTGGTTGAGAGCAGCATCCTTGTCTTGACTCTTTGATCCCAGTTGCAGTTGGTTCTTTCAGCTCTTGCATGACTAACTGCTACTTGCCCCAGTTCAGCCTGCCCTGCAATTCAGTGCTTCTAACCTCCATTAGTGAACGTCATCTTTTTCATTTCTTATCGTAGAGGAGAGCAAGCTGGGCTTCTGCAGCTGCCACAAGCTTTAATCCCACCACTCTTGGTGCCCACTATCCAAATTCCCTGCCAGTGTAACTCTCATGTGCCACGTGCCAAAGAGGTCTTTAGCAAAAGGGCTTGTTGCTGAATGAAGCCACTGACTTGCATCGTCTCCTCTTTCTCTGCCCCAGATTGGCCGACCATTCTCTGCCTGGATCCTCCATTTCTACTGACTTTGGCAGCTGGCAGATGGTAACGGGGAGTGGCAGTATCCAGGAGCAGACAGACTCCTCCTTCCCTTCCAGCTTCTTGGATGAGCTCCCTAACAATTCCCTGTAAGTGTGTTGAGACTTTGGTGGGGAGGGGCCATGCTTTGCATGCCTGAGTCAGCACCCCCACACGAAAGGCAGCCAGTCTTGGAAAAAGCCTCTACCAAAGACCTGTAGGGCTGTCACCAGTCAGGGCTGATCTGATCATACTGGACTAACTGGTCTATGGTCTAACACAGTGTGACAGTTTCTCTGGGGGGGGGCCTCCCAAGGGAGAACACCGGGTTGGTGGGTAATAGGAGCTTCAAGCCCTTGAGCTGAAGATACATCCGAGATGATACAGAATGGCTGCAGACTCACCCTTTGAAGTCTTGCATCATCAGAAGCGCTTTCTGCACATGGTTCTGTCTATACCTTAGCTTGATGTGGAGCTGGGTGCCTATATCATTCCTAGTTTCGCCTCAGATGCTCTCCATATGGGAGTGATAGCCCCTCTAGGGAAATGCAGCCACTGACTGACTGTGTTTATTTCTGAATCTTTTGATTTCATTGCATTCCTTCATTTGGCTAGTCCTTTCTCCTCCATCAGCGTAACACATGAAGCTGGGGGCTTACCCCTGGATTTTAATTTGTTGGTACTGGGGTCAGCGGGGAAACCTTTTTCTCAGCTAAGCGTCTTACTTTCCAAGCGTCCCTGCACCAGGACCTTTGGATCCCTCTTCCTTCCACCCTCGTCTCTAAGCCCAGGATAAAGGCACATGCTATCAGTTGATCCCTTTTTTGTTTCTGTTCCTACAGTCCGTCCTATGAACTCTGAATATTTCTTAGCTCTGAATGCAAGAGTAGGCCTTGCTCATAGGACGGACGGAGTGACAAGTGTCCGTTTTGAGTGGCAAAGACCAGCATTCGTTGTCACCCAAATGGCTGTGTGTGATTGGAAACGGGGAAGTGCCGCTTGGACTGCTCTGGGACTTGAACCAGTGGGTTGCATCCATGCTGTTCCTAACTAGTGTCCTGTGGTCTCCTTGAGCAGTGGTCTGTGGCACTTTTTCCTTAAGAATGTATATCCTTGGTCACCCTTGTTAAGACTGTGTGCAGTGTTTCCATTGCCACATCCCCTTTTCATTTTCACCTGACTCACTTTCATCTGCTCAGTTTGGGATTGCTGTACTGGACATCACAGTGCCCTGCAGCGGCAACACCGCAGCTTCTGATTCAGCACTGATACAAGGGTGTGGGACCCTGGGGGGATTTTAACTGATGATTTCTTGACTTTGAGAGTTGTAGTAGTCCTGTGCAGTGTGGTCAGGTGCCAAGCATGTTGCTTGGACCTTCTTGGAAGAAGGGTAGGTTAAATAGTGTTACTATGAGGGTATTAAAGGAAAGGCAGGGTATAAATGTGTCAGCCCCCCCCCCGGGGGGAGATTTTAAATCATCTTGGTTCAATATCATGCCATCTGCTTAGCTTATAGAATTCAGCATCTAAGATGTAGTACTAAGATGGAGGTGAGAAGGCCTTAAAATGGAGTTGGAAACATTCGTGGCCTGTCCATGTCAAGAAGCAAAATGAAGCCTCCATGTACAGATAGAGGAGACAAGTGAGGCATAAGAAGCTGGTGGTAGCAAATAAGACGTACAGTTTGCTCACCTCCACTAAACGAGGGCCACCATAAGTCATTGTTTTAGCTTCGCTTCTTAATTACAGGGGAATCAACAACACCAGGGGAATCAACAACACCAATCTCATGACTGGCCAGCCTACATCATTCTAACTAAAGCGTGCCATGCTTCCTCTTGCGTACCCTGCATGCCTCTTCCTCAGGTCTAGGGTTTTCATGTTGGAAAAGCAGGTTGCTACTGTGGCAGTTCCCCAACAGGGAGATTCAGCTCCCTGCACTAGCTCCATTAAAATAAAAAATCCTTGCCGTTCTGAACACAGCAGCTGCTTCCTCATCACAAGACCCAAGCTGTGGCCATTTGCCCAGCTGTAGGAGAATTGGAATTACTGGCAGCCTGAGAAGCTACAGAAGAGTTCATAGGGGTGGGTAAGATTGGCCCAGTTTGGGGCGGGGGAGAATGCAGGAAGAGGAGAGAGAGCAGTATGCTGCCTTATGAGGATATAACAAAAGACTAAGTGGGGAGGGGGGACCACAGTGATTTTATGAAACAGATCTGTGAGACTTAAGAATATGGCTTAGCATGGGGACTCCATGTTCATAAGAAGGTCTTGCCCAAACCAGAGGCATCTGTTGTCCTTAAAACAGCTACTAAAGAGTGACATATTATCATCAAATAGCTCCTGCAGATGTGGGAAATGCAGAGGTGCTCAACTCCCCCCTCTCCATTTGGCAATTTCCCCCTGCAACTGCGACCATTTCCAGGCAGTTTTCACCCAAATTGGCTTGTTTCCCATTTCAGAGCACAGCTGGAGAGAGGTGTGGGAAGACCAATTAAAGACAGCTTGCAGGACCCTCTAGGGAAGACCTGCTGGGAAAAGAAGGGTTAATCTTCGCCCTCCTGCCGACTGATTCTCCCTTACAAGCCTCACCTACATTTTTGCCTGAAGGGAGGGGCCCCCATATTTTCTTTGCAACATTTAGCTTCATCCTAAATATCTGTTAACTTATTGTCAAAAATTTTCAATTTATTCTTTAGATGCCACTTACATGGAAGAGCATACTGAATGCCTCATTAGAAATATTTAGGCTATTTAGCAGAATACTGATTGAGCCAATTGCAGAGATGTAGGTATAAAATAAGAGTAAGGGTTGGCCAGGTAACTCGGTGGGTCGTCAGCCTCCAGCATTCAAACCATAATGTTAGTTCCTGAGCTGTTGTGCTGTATGATGACTGGCAAAGTCATCTACAGTAACTTCTTTAGGGATCACTGGATTTAGCAGAAACAGTCCTGGGACATCTTCAAGACTTGAAAATAGAACTGTGATTTTTCAACCTTTTTCTTCTCATGGCACTGACCTTTATGGTCTTCTCTGTGGTCTTTGCCTCTTGTGATGTTACTTCCAGGTGACTCTTCTGGATTCTGCAGCTCTGTTTCAAGGGCTGGTGGAGGAAGAGGGACAGTGGAGGAATTGGTTTATTATAGACAGTGGCCCTTGAAACAGAGCTGCAGAACCCGGAAGCGTATTTCAGCAATTTTTAACCACTGTGCTCCAAACTCCTGCAGCACACCTATGGACCTTTCACAGCATGCTGGTTAAACTTTTGCCTGGCCCATTTGATTCTTGTTGCATATATGCAGTGTTGATTTAGAAATGGTTTAAAAACCACTGAAGTAGATTGTAATGTAAACTTTTGTGTGCTACTAGAGCAATATGTGAAGTAGCCATCTTGGTAGGTGTCTGAACAGTGGGGTGGTCAGTCCCAGTGCCAGGCAGTGGAAGGGAAGCATTACGTTTGTCTTGCCTGATGTTTCTTCTTAGCAGGCCCGAACTGACTGCCAGTCAATTGACTGTCATTCAGTCATTCAGTGCCCTAATTTCCAACATACTTAAGATGAGGCTTGGCTGTGGTGCTGTTTTAAAACTGGGAGCTGTCATTACTGTGAATGAACCCAATAACTTTTTCTGTGGCTAAAGGAAAATTGCCCATTGGAGAGAGGCTGTGTGTGTGTCCAAATTGAGGCCCTCCCTGCAGTGAAATTAATGATCCCAGGATTGGTCCTTAGATGTTTGGCACAAGGCCTGTAGGTCTCTTAAGCAAACACCTATCAAGGAACTGCTTCTGAATTCTTCCCCCCTGCCCCCATTTGGATAGCTGCAGTGTCACTAAATGGATAATTTCACCGAGGAAGCAGCATGTGGCTTCAGCCAAGGCTTACGCCAGAGTCTTGTGTAATCTCCAGATACTGCTGTTTGTGTCTTGGGAGTTTCTAAGGAAGAGCCACTAGCTCATCCGTAGTGACATAAGTAAGCAGGGCTTTTTGTACGTGGAGGTTTTGGAGCTGGAATTTGTGGAGTTATAATAGGGGAGGAAAGGGAAGAAATGAGTCTCTTTCCAGTTGTTCCTTAGTTTGTGCTGATATGCACCCACATTTTCATGGAAATCAACATGCAAATCAGAGGTCTGATTCTGACAACTGAGATGCTGCAAGTTTTTTTTTTTAAATTGGAGAGTATGGAGGAAGTAGGAAAATGGTGGGAGTATAAGGAGAGGGACATGGAGTCGGAAGCTAGAGTGGCAGAAACAGCATATGCATGCTGTAGTCCAAAGAGTGATACAGACACTGAGCAACAGATGAGAGATCCTTGGCAGTCACCATGTTGACACCAGGTAAGAACAGCCTTGCTAGATCAGGCCAAGTTCTGTCTAGTCCAGGACTCACTTTTCATCAGCAACCTGCTTGATGCCAGCTGGAATCACAGAAGGTTCGGCAGCTTGGATGTAGGGAAGAAGCCTGCTATCCCATTAACCCAACCAGTGGCATAGCTAGTGATCGTGTTGCCCACTGCCAAGTTCAAAATGTTGTCCCGGAAGTGATGTCACACCTGGGTTTTTTTAAAAAAAAAGTGAAAGTTGGGAGGAACCCACCTCCTTCCCCTAGCAGCTCACCACTCACTTGCTCTGCTGCCTCCCCCCAGTCAGTGGCATAGCTAAGGCATATATCTGCTACCTGGGGTCAAAGAAGATTTTGCAGCCCCCCCTGCATGACAAAATCAAATCTAATTAAGTAAATAAATAAAAAGATATTGGTAGACATTGGTTCCATGCTGTATTATAATAACATCTCATTGGCACTCAGAATAATTTGCCTCATAAGTCGGTTTGGAGTTAAGCAAATCCACTTTTTGTTCCACAAGGCAGTTGTGTTTTCATTTTCTGGTTAATTGGCCATAACTTTTGATAGAATACAGATATTCCAGTGCGGTTTGTTTCATTGCATTCTGCATTAAATTACCTTTCCAATGATATATAACATGATGGAATTATTCATACATACCAAGATTTTCACAATTTTGGTCACTTGAGTCAAGCTAAGCTTGTTGCCCCCCTAAAACTTGATGGCCAGTGCAGCTGCTACTCCCTGCACCCCTTTAGCTAAGCCACTGAACCCAACTGTGTCCAGCTTAACTCAGAAGCACATCCCACTCAGTTTATTGCCTTTGCAATTCTTGGCCTTCATCTTGCACAAAGTTTTTCGCATGGAAGTTCCCATTTTTAAAGGAAGGCTAAAAATATGAACAGTGTGTAGATTCTGGGCCTTCCTGTTGAATATATGAAGCTGCCTTGGTGAATTAAGACCATTGGTCTATCTAGGACAGTATTGTTAATGCAGCCTGGGAGCTGCTCTCCAGAGGTTTTCCTTGCACAACTGGCAGATGCCAGGGATTGAACTAGGGGCCTTCTGCCTGTGAAGCATGTTCTATGCCATTGAGCTATGCCCCCCCAACTATTGGTGGGAGACAAGATCATTGCCATTTTGATTTCTAAATTTATTATTTATGAATTTTCCTTCAGACGCAGAGTCTTGTTTTGAAGCTTTCAAAGTTTGGTCTTGTGTTGGGGAGTTCCATAGACAAGCAAAGTTGCAGCCATGAGGTGGTGGGGAGATGGGGGTGGTTGCTTCCGTCCTGTCAGTTCCTCCCGCCTCTTTCATTTGCCAGGCAGGCAAGATATCAGAAGCCCCAGTTGGCTGTCTTTCTGTTTTGTTGGGTTTTTTTTTTAAATCCAAGCCTCCCGCCATATTCTCTTGCTGCTGCTCTTTCCGGACTTAAAGCTGATGGCGGTGGGTGGTTTTTCTGACACTTCCATTCAAATTAATGGTGCCAGTTCCGAGCTTGCAAAGCCCTGGGGAGATGAAAGGGAATTCCTGATGGGCAGGTTTGTGCCGTGCCCTTGGGATGACCTTTTTGAAGGGATGTCTTATTCTCTTTGACAGGGGGAGGGGGAAGGGAGGGAAGAGATGCCTGCACGCACCACAAAGATTTGTTTTCCTTAAGATGCTTGGAACAGCTGCCTTTGAACTGTAATCTCCCTTAGCGCTGCTCTCATCGGGAATGTCTTGTTTGCCTCTTTCCTCTCTTCTCTCCCCCCCACCCCCACCCCAACAGTACATAAATCAGATGGAGAGAAGAGGCAGGTCACAAGGGATGCCTTGGTCTGCTCTATGTGAAGCATTTCTCTTGTCCCTCCGCTCTGCCACAGAATGGAAGTTAGAGAGCAGGTGGGGGAATATCTTCAGCCACTACTGGAAATCCTTGGGGGTTCCCTTCTTCCTGTCTTTGGGAAATAGGGCTCTCAGCATGGGTTCTGTGGGAGGGGGAAGCCAGCTGAGGAGGAGTGGACAAAGCGGCAGGAAGCTGGCCGAATAATGAAGCTGGAGGAGTGTTACTAACATGGAAGCTCTTGGCCAGAAGGCGTTCTCCCAAAAGCACTTCGACTTGGGTGCAGCTTGTGGCTTTCTCCCCCCCCTCCCCGCCCCCCTCTCTGCAGCGGGCTTCAGGAAAGAGAGGGAAACCAAGCAACTCTAGCCAAACTGCATGGTGGGGTGTAAGTGAGGAGGGGGCCTATCGCACAGCCTTCATTTTTTTCTGGAACAAATTTGATTTCAGGCTTCCCTTTTTGAGCAACAAGAAGAGGTGATGGGTGGAGCAAAGACTGGAGAGACAGAATTCCTCTTCCTGTAACAAGTGTCATGTATCATTCAGGGTTCTTCAAATGTTAGCACCAAGCAGATGAGAATTCTACCTTCAGGCAGACTTGACCATGGTGGCCTTTCAGGGCTGCGGTTTCAATAGGGTTTTTTTTCTCTCCCCCCCCCCCCCCAAGCACTAACCAACAGCATGGTTAAGGCCTTCCTTGTTGCCATGTGCCTGCTCTCTTGAACCAAGAAAGCCCAGCAGTGCAGGGGCGGGACTGGGGCGGGACTTGAGGCAGCAGGGCATGGGAGTGCAAGAGTTCAGGCAGCCTCTGAAGCAGTTGCAGTGAGCAGGTAGGCTCTGTCAGTCATGGTGCTGTAAAACCCCTCAGCCAGGAAGCCCACTTGAGGCACTGTCCCTCTTATTAGGAAACATTTTCCCTGCCTTTCTAATCAAGAAGAAAGCTCAAAATGGCTTACTTTAAAAAAAACAACAAAAACCCACTACTAAAAACCACAGTGTAAATCTATTGCATCACAATAAAATTTGCATTAAAATTTAGGTCTACCTATTTAGCTGCTTTCTACTTCAACCAGTAGGCTTCAGAGAGAGGTTCTTTTTCTGTAACTAAGCACAAAAGACAAAGAATGGGGACGTCTTCTGCATCAGAGCTTGTGTGTATGTTGGGGGGGGGCATGCAGTAGGGTCCCTTCCTGTTTGTTTCGCAAAAGGGAGTGCTATGAAATGTACATTTGCCCTTCTAGTTGCATAGTTGGAGTCCTGTGTCTCATTTGTAACTCGAGAGCTAGTGACTAAAAGGCTGAGTGAGCTGTGTGAACCCAGTTGTCCTTGGTTCAGATCTCGTCCCTGCTAGAAGACCTTGTGTAAGACAGGGTCCCTTGCAGTGCCATTCCTCCCCAAATCCCACAAGATATGATACTGACATGGTTTACGAGGTCATGGTCAAGACTATAATTGAAGCTCTTTGAACATCATAAGATGTCCATATAAACAGTATTTAATATGATTGATTTTACAGTCTGGTGACCGTGACTGAGCGGGAGTCCCGCCTGGAAGAAGTGCGTTCGGCATTCTTGGCTGCCTACAACAGCACCGTGGGCCTGAAGTCTGTGTCGCCCAGCCCCTCGGGAGCCATTGGTGGCCTTCTGGAGCAGTTTGCCCGCGGCGTTGGACTGAGAGGAAGTGGCATCCTTTGACCCCTCCAGCCTGTCTGCATTGCTTTCTAGTCCGAAAAGTGAAGGAACCTAAAAGCCATGGGCACCTAAGTGCCAGCCTCCGGGCTGGGCCAGAGTCTCTGGCCACACCATCTTCTGGATGCTGCCGGCTACACTGCCGAGACTGCCAGCTCTTCAAGGTCCATCTTGACTGACTGTGGGCACAGCCTCAACCCCCTAGGACTGGGCTGGCTTCTGCTGGAAGCTGGGGTTTACAGCCCCCTCCCAATCATGCAGGACTTGGTTAGCTCTGACAAATCATCACAGTAAAAATGTGTCAAAACACCCCAACCTCTGGTTCTCTCATTTTCATGGTTGTATTTCTGTTGTGTTCTCTCAATTTTTTTTCTGACCTGAATAAATGATCTTCTTAATACATTTTACTAGTCGATAGAAAGTGGTGAGTGCCTCTCCTGCCCCTGGTAATCTTAACCAGCTGTTGTCCTGCCTTCTGAAATCTCATGCCTTGCCAGTGACATATGTACCCACCACAGCCTTACCACCAGTAAGAGAATGGTAATGAGAATTAGAAACTTGGTAAAGAGAATGAGATTTAGAAACTTGCACATTTTGTGGCTTAAACAGTGATTCTTAATGAGGTGGGGATCCTAGACTGAAGACATTCCCTGGCACAACCTGCTTTGCATTTGAAGAGAAGAGAATAGCTGTTTGAAGGTTAGGGATGAGCGATTCTTTTGCCTAAAGCCACAAAAGTTTCAGATTTGTGGACAAAGTTTAAGCTACTTAATTCTGTTTGTTTTGTCACAAGGTCTGGCTGTTGTAGTCGCGAAACTAGGTGGGGCTGAAGCAGAGTGGAGATCATGATCAACCAGTGAATGATCTCCAATCATTCCTGGTTGTTTGGGGCAAGAGCTTCTGCAGGGTGCAAACTCCTTGAAACAGCTATTGAATCTTCCAAATCTTCTTGGGGGAGGGGAAAGGATGGGTAGAAGGAGCTGCTAAACTCTGAGTGGTGAGATGGAGCTAGCATTTCCCCCGTCAGGTTTGTTGTGAGAAAACGGTTGGAGTTTGAGTGAGAACAACACCTGCCACCTATCCTTGCCGGAAAGGCAGGATTAAAAAAATGGAGAGTAACTTATCCTCATCATTGGTGGGATGAGGGAGAAATTAAGAAAGGAAACTAATGATACTGGTATTTATAGACTGTCTTTCTGGCCATTGGATTGCTCCTTTAGCTTTAGCCAAGGCAGTTTAGAGGGGCAGGAAACCTTTTTTATAAGGAATTAAAAAAAACAAACACTAGCTTGCTGTAATCTTGACTTTTAGCTGTTCTTGAATAGGCCTTATACTCAAGAGAGGTGCTCTTAAAAAAATAAAGGGGGCACTTGGAAGCTAAATTAATGAGCTACAGGTGGAGTCAAAGAGGCTTGCCTGTCCCAGCGTGGAAAGGGGGGTAGGCCTGGCTTATGGGGCAGGGCTTTCTCTTGCCTTGCTGGGGCAAGAAAACCCCTTTCTTACTTCCCTTTCAGGAGCAGAGCCCTGCCCCCTAACGAGTCCTTGCCAGCCTCTAAGGGCTCGGGTGGGCAAGCCTGGGGAAACGCCGGGGTCCTGTCGCCCATGCACCGCGCAGCCTGGAGCGCGGGAAGCGCAGGTCCGAAGTGACTCGGGCTCCGTTTGCTGCCTTCCCTGCCGGCGGCGTCGGGGGGCGGCTGGCCGGGCAGCGAGCCCGGGGGAGGCGCAGCGCGGCTCCTCCGCCTTCCTCTCCGGGTCTATAAATAGGCCAGCCCCAACCCACGCCTCCGAAAAGCGGCAGAGCTTTTGAACTGACCCGCTTCGCGGAGAGGGGGCTGCCCCCCTCCGGCCCCTCTGCCTGGGCGGAGCTGCGTGGAGCGGAGCAGGCTCCGCGCGGCGAAGGCGAGCTGCGTTCAGCACCTTGGACAGCTCCCGGGCCGGCGCAGCGCGGGGCGCCCCCTGGGGACGGCCCGGGAAGGGCTGGAGAGCGCGCGGCCCCTCCTCGCACTCGGGTTCCTCCCCCGGCATCCACACGTGCTGCCGCTGGAGCGGGCGCGGACGGAGCCAGGCGGGGAGGTTGCTGCGCGCCGTCGGTGCTGCCTCCCATGGAGCGCGCCCCGCTCTGCCCTTAGCGCCTGAGTCCAGCGGGGATGGCGTCTCAGGGGGACCTGGACGAGCCGGCGCCCTCCAGAGTGCCCGCCACCAAGGTGGAGCTCACGGTGTCCTGCAGGTGAGGGGGCGCGCTTGGGGGGGGGGAGAGACGGACCAACTATCCTCAGGGCTGCTCGGGCAGCACAACCCCCCTAGAGTCCTCAGGACCAGGAGACCAGAGAGGGGCACCCCCGCCTTGCCACCCTGTTGGTGGTGGAGCTTGTGTGATGGTCAACAGTGCTGGGGGGAGCTCCAGGGCACTTCTACAAAGTGTATTCTGGTGGCCCAAGAGCCCTGTGTGGCTAGCCAGGTATACAAGGCACACGCACAAAAATCACCCTATAGCTTGTGCATTTCATGCTCCGGGTGAATGGGTGCCAGTCTGGGTGAGGGGCAGGTACACCGTTGCGGGCACTCCTTTGGGCTACGCATGAGTCCCTCGTTTGTGTGTGTGCCCGCCCAGTACTTGTCAGCTCTATGTGTGTCATTGGCATGAACATTGGCATGTATACAAAATTTAGGCTGTAGCCCCAAAGGCAATCAGGTTGCAATCCTATGCACCCTTTCCTGAGAGTAAGCTCCATTGAAGTCAACGGGACTTACTTTTGAGTAGAAAAGCATAGAATTGCGCTCTCAGGAGCATGACCAGTTGAATGCAATGAGATGTACTTCTGAGTAAAAATGCCCAGGGTTGCACTGCATGGCCCATTCGGTGTTTGCACTGTTTGTGATTCACAAGTGTGTGAAACATTTTTTGTAGTCATAGGTGCCATTTCAGTCTGATGTTTACAAGTATCCTTGTGAGTGTGAAAAGGCTCATAAAGCATTTGTTTTCAAATGCGTACATACGATGTTTGGGAGTGTGTGTCACCTTTTGGAAACGCACGTGTTGGAGAGTGCTTTCCATGCAGTCTTTTGCTCCGGATGTTTCCTTTGGAATATTGTTTATGTTTCTTAAACATGGCTATATGCACCCATGTTTGTGATTACGTTCACGTCATAAGCATCCAAATGCACGCAGTGCTGAATTTGCACAGGTGAGCTTGATGTACAGGGTTGGGAAGAACCAGATCACAGCTCCTTTCCTCAACCAGACCTTGTGTATATGAAGAAAGGGTGTTGAAGAACTCTGGGGGGGGGAGGGGGGAATCACACACTTGTTTTGGAAATTGGCTTCTTAGAATCCTCATGCGCTTCCAGATCAGTCTGATTCTATTAAAGCTTGGCTTGAGTTTGCCATGTACCAGTTACTGAGAACATGTATAGACCCAATCTCACTGCAAAGTCTAGTATGTTCGGCAGAATTCCAAGTTAGAAAACCAAGTTACTAGCACTCATGGTGACAGAGAAAAGTGTGGAAAAGTGTTACCCGTTTCTGCTACAGCCCTAGCAATGAGAGAGAGAGCTACTCAGTGAAACTTATGACAGTCAGAATGTAGGGGCTTTCCCATCATTACAACTCTGTGTCACTTTCATAGAAAAGCCCCCTCCCTTCCAAACACAACTCCACAGTAAATTATTTGCAAATATGTTCAATTTGCGTAATTTAGTCTCACAGCAAAAATACGCCCTTGGGGTTTTTTGGTCTGGCTGCAGAATTTGAAGAAGAAAAAAATAATAATGTGCTGTCATATTTTAGATTCACTGAGCACAAGCAGATAAATATTTGGGAGGAGGGCAACAGGGGTGGAGAGAAAGCCTTTTCCTTCACTGTAAGGACCTGATGATAGGAGGTTGGTTGTAAGCATAGCTAGAGAGGTGGGGGGGGGACTAGGGAGAAGAGGGGAACCTGAGCTACCGGGGAAAGGCTTCTACCGCAGCAATGCCTGTAGCCAATCAATCCTAGGCCCTGGAGGCTGTGTTTAAAAATAGACCTGAATGGACAGAGAAAAGAAGCCTTCTTCCTCAGCCAGGGAGAGGAGAGTGGTTACCACAGGCAATAGACATCCACCCACTTTGCTAGGGAGAAAAGCAGCAATCTTTGCCCCACGATGAACAGAAGGGACATTTCGAACTGCCATGAAATGAAGTTGTATCCTTGTTAAAGTGCCAGAGTTTTTCCCCTGGTAGAGCCAGGCATAGGGCAGAGAATGTCATACCAAGGAGGATAAATGCATGGAAATTCTATCAATCTGTGCCTCTTATCCATGAAAGCGACATGGAACTTCCATGTCCAGGAGCACTATACCACTGAACTCCAAGTGATGGGGAGGGACAAATGAGGCGGTGGCCTTCATGCTCTACTTTTAACTTCCCGGAGGCATCCAGCTGGCCACAAAATGTATGGATTTTTGATCCATTCCGGGAAGACATCTCTTACAGTTCTAATGTAATTAGGGAGCTTTTCTAAGGTCTCATTGGTTTGTAAACTGTGCTCCTTCCCCCTTCCTTCCTGTTCCTTTGCTTCATCTTGCAGCCTGTCCATTTGCGCACTTAGTCAAAGGACTACAGAGTCAGCTGCCCCCAAAGCAGGTGTTCACATTTGGACTGTGACTCTTAGGGGTTGCTTCTAACTCAGACTTGCAAATGGTTTACAAAATCCACTTGCAAATGGCATATCTCTTTTCCCCCCCATCATACAGTATTTTTTTTTCTTTTTGCTAGCATTTTAAGTGCTACAGTTACATAGATTTCCAACTTCAAAGAGGAATCTCTTTCCACTGTCCTGACCAAACTGTCTCCCCTTAAGGCACTGGTTACCAACCTGTGGTCCACGAGACACTGCGAAGTGGTTCATGAGGTTTCAGAGGGAAAAAAAAAAAAGATTGCCTTTGATCACCACAGCTGCGATACAAGGACATCTGCAAGAGGGATCTGAAGGCCTTAGGGATGGACCTCAACAAGTGGGAAACCCTGGCCTCTGAGCAGCCCGCTAGGAGGCAGGCTGTGCAGCATGGCCTTTCCCAGTTTGAAGAGACACTTGGCCAACAGTCTGAGGCAAAGAGGCAAAGAAGGAAGGCCCACAGCCAGGGAGACAGACCAGGGACGGACTGCACTTGCTCCCGGTGTGGAAGGGATTGTCACTCCCGGATTGGCCTTTTCAGCCACACTAGACGCTGTGCCAGAACCACCTTTCAGAGCGCGATACCAGAGTCTTTCGAGACTGAAGGTTGCCAATACTAGATCACTTCCAGTATCTTGCTGAGCAAGTGCCCCACCCCCATGGATCACCAGAGAATACACCCTTCGTTCTCTGCCTTCTCTGGTTGTCCATGGGGGCTGTGCACATTCAGGAGACACTTGAGGGCAGAGAACAGACTGCTCACAGCTGCAGCCGGCAACAAAAGCAGCAACCCACAAATCATCTCTATAAAATAATAAATATCGACTAAATCTTCTTTAATCATTGTAAATTTAATTGTATTTTTTGTGGGCAACGTGGTGGGCAGGTTGCATGTGGTTCATGACAATTTTTTGCCTTAGTAGTCCATGGGCTCCTAAAGGCTGGTAGCCACTGCCTTAAGGCTTCCTCTCACAAGGATGGGTAGAATTTAGCCACTGGTTGTAGGTGCAGAGGTAGAATTTAGCAGGGTGGTGGTCCATACAAGACCAACAGAGGAGTCGAAGTAATGGGCTTTGTGGGGTGTTTTCAGTGTCTGGTACATAAGAACAGCCCCACTGGATCAGGCCATAGGCCCATCTAGTCCAGCTTGCTGTATCTCACAGCGGCCCACCAAATGCCCCAGGGAGCACACCAGATAACAAGAGACCTCATCCTGGTGCCCTCCCCTGCATCTGGCATTCTGACATAACCCATTTCTAAAATCAGGAGGTTGCGCATACACATCATGGCTTGTACCCCATAATGGATTTTTCCTCCAGAAACTTGTCCAATCCCCTTTTAAAGGCGTCTAAGCTAGACGCCAGCACCACATCCTGTGGCAAGGAGTTCCACAGACCGACCACACGCTGAGTAAAGAAATATTTTCTTTTGTCTGTCCTAACCCGCCCAACACTCAATTTTACTGGATGTCCCCTGGTTCTGGTATTATGTGAGAGTGTAAAGAGCATCTCCCTATCCACTCTGTCCATTCCCTGCATAATTTTGTATGTCTCAATCATGTCCCCCCTCAAGCGTCTCTTTTCTAGACTGAAGAGGCCCAAACGCTGTAGCCTTTCCTCATAAGGAAGGTGCCCCAGCCCCGTAATCATCTTAGTCGCTCTCTTTTGCACCTTTTCCACTTCCACTATGTCTTTTTGAGATGCGGCGACCAGAACTGGACACAATACTCCAGGTGTGGCCTTACCATCGATTTGTACAACGGCATTATAATACTAGCCATTTTGTTCTCAATACCTTTCCTAATGATCCCAAGCATAGAATTGGCCTTCTTCACTGCCGCCGCACATTGGGTCGACACTTTCATCAACCTGTCCACCACTAAGGGTAGACCCTTAGGTTCATACACTCCCTTGAACACATGGAGAGAAGACCCCTTTGCTTGTTGGAATTCTGAGGGAGGGGAGGGGAGGGGCTCTCATCCACCAGAGCTGTCAGTCACTGCAGAAAAAGCATTAAAGAATGGCCAGCTTTCCACCACCACCCTATCCTTGCTTGGTGGAATGAGGAGTCATCATCACTGTGGCTGCTCCACAGCCCAATGTGTTCTCCACAAAGTAGCGAGAGAGAACATTTTTTTCCCCTTTCCTAATTCTATAACTTATTGTCCACTGAAATTGTTTGGCCAAAAATTCAGGAAAGGCAAAGGGACTGAAGTGCTTTAAAAGCAGAATTAAGGAATTTTCTGCCATGGAATGTAGTGGTGGCTGCTGGTTCAGACAGCCTTTAAGGGGTGGAAAAGTCATATCAGTGGCTATTAGTCTGGATGTTTATATGGAAGCTCCAGGTTTAGGGGAAGTATACCTCTGGATACCAGTTGCTGGGGCAGGAATGGACTGTTGCTTTCATAATCTGCTTCTAGGCTTTCCTGGGTTATTTGACTGGCTACTGTGGGTATCAAGATCCTAGACATAGTAGACCTTTTATAGTCTCATAAACAGAGCTCTCCTTACAATCTTAAAATTACTGGTATCATTTGAAAGCAGGCTTTGCACATTAGCTCACGAAGTTGGGGGGGGGGATCAGCCTGTGCATACAAAGATTTCCCATTTACAAAGAAGATGTGGCAGGATTGGTCCATCCATGAGGCCAACTGAGGTGGTTGCCTCAAGCAGCAGATTGGTCGGGGTGGCCACCTCCACCTGCCCACCAGTGGAGATGAGATCATTCATCTCCAGTGGTCTAGAGATGATCTCACCCACCACTCTCCTCAGCTCCACATATCATCTTGGTCTGACATAGGCGGAGTAGCAGCTCCTGCCTCTCCTCTTTGAGAACATGTGAGATGAAGAGGAGTAGTCCTACTGTCACACATCAACCCATCCCCAAGACTCTCATGCACCAATGAGCTTTTTTGAACTCTGGGGGTCAGAAGCCCTCTCCATTCTTTAGAAATCCATCAGGTATTCAGCTCTTGCCCATGCCTTGGAAGGGATGTAAGAACTGAGCTGCTGGAATTGGCAATCTGAGAACCAACTGCTTCACACACCTTTTAACATCTTTGATTCCAAGCTTGTGAGAAATGCCAGGGAAACAAAACATCTGAGCAGAATTTCCAGAGGCTAGCTAAGGAATGGGACCTCTCTCTTCCATGGGACTTTTTATCCTGTTCCATGTTGGAATTTTAAGGACAGAAAGGGATTCCTTTCATCATTTTTTCAGAGCTGTCAGTCACTATAGGCAGTGGCGTCGCTAAGGGGGTGCTGGGGGGGTGGACCACACCGGGTGATGCTCACGGGGGGTGTGTGTGATACCACTGCTGGCCAAAACTGTCAACATCACAGTTTTTAGGAATAGTACCATCATGTTATATATCAATCAATGCAACATTTCATACAGAATGCAACGAAACAAACCACAAAAAAATATTTCTATTCTGTAAAAAGTTATAGCCAAAAAACCAGTTGCCACACCCTCTGCCCAGGGTGTTGCCACACATTGCATGGAGGAGGTCCATCATGGGGGTGAAGCACCGGCCTCCACACTGGGTGATGCAAACCCTAGTGATGCCACTGCATCAAAGGAGAAGCTTTGGGGACTGAACGGAAACTTTTTCGCTTAGGACCAACAGCAGGAGAATTGGTTCTTGAAAACTGCATAACTTACACACATGCAGAATCCAGCATTTCCTTGGTGCATGGTTTGGGATTTTTTTGGCGCAGAATTTTGATTTGGTGCTTTTAAGCCTTGAGGCAGAATGTCAATTCACTACTTGTTCCTACTTAATACAGTAATTTGGGCATTATTCTACCAAAGTTCTTTTAAATTCTCCTGATCTCAGCAGGAGAGATGTAAGCATCAATTAAAAACAAAGAAACCCCCCCCCCCCAAAAAAAAACATTTCTCCTAAGAAATACTCAGGCACTGAAAAAGCTCCCAGTATTGTAAGGTCCCAATCCCCTAGAGACCAAAATTTGACCCCAAAGCATTCAGTTTTCAAAAAAGGTTTTGAGGACATTTTCTACTTCTAACACACAAGCTAGCTACCTTGATATAACCTCCATTTCTTGTACCTTAATAAACAAATTAAACTTGCAGCAATTATTTATTTATTTAGAAACGTGTAGGTCTCGCCTCAGTCTCAAAGAGATTCCAGATAGCTAGCAACATACCGTATTTAAAAGTACTGTACAATAAAACATTAAAAAGAAGGGTTAAACAAAAATAAAAGCATCGTAGGAGCAAGAGAAGAACCGGTAACTAGAAGTAATTTGGAGAAGCCTGAGCAAATAGGCATATTTTCAGAGAGCGATGAAACGAAAAGTAGGAGGAAGAAGGAAAAATCTCCTAGAGTAGCAAATTCCATAGCTAGCAAACTACGACTGAGAAAATCCCCTTTGAGCCACCCCTGCAGACTTAGGGTATGGTTGGATTCATACGGGTGAAGCTGGTTCTTTAGGGACCCCGGCTCCTAGCCATTTAGGGCTCTAAAGTTCATAACTAGCACTTTGAATTTCATCCAGAAGCAAACTGGAAATCAACGCAGCGAGAACATCTGGGACATGGCATGAGTGTAATATTGCACCTCCGTTAACAGTCATGCAGTTGCATTTGTGTATCGCCTGTGGCCTCTGGATGATACAAATATTCTACGTATATCAAGGATATATCTGCAGATGTAAAACTTCCTGTGCTTATGATCTATTCTAATACAGTATCTCATGTTCTCTAAGAGTGACATAGAGCACGCTTGTAAAAGGTTATGCATGCATGCATAAGGTTATGCATGCATAAGGTTGCCAGTTGATTCAAGAAACTTGCCTGGCCTTTTGCGTGCTCAATAATAGTTTGATCCACTGCTGTCAGTAGGCGAAGATTTCACAACATGGAGTTCAGCATCGTCATCCGTAGATGACTAAAGATCATCCTGCTGTTTAACGCAGAGGAGCAGGACCAGTTAATATATTGGCCACCCTATCTGTTTCACCATCTATCTGTTGCACCAGCAAACCTGCACAGAGGCTATGCCGGTTGTTTCAATAGAGAGAACAGGAAAGGAAAATGTGGGCATGAACCTGGTTCCTCAATTGATACAGATGGTGACACCATTGTGAACAGGAGAGCTCCATGTACACTCCACATCTGCATTGCCTGCATCTAAATCAGGGGTCTCCAAACCCCGGCCCGGGGGCCAGATGCGACCCACAGCAAGCCTCTTTCCGGCCCGCAGCCAACCTCTTGTCCCCTCAAAGCCTCTGGCCCACGCAACTGAACATGACCAGAACTGTGCTCTGATTGTGTCTGGGGGGTGTTCTGAGGGCCAGAGAGATGGAATGAATGAGCCCATTCATTCATTTATTCACTCATCTAAGTTCCATCTCTAATTTATTTATTTAAATTTTATATTTAAATTTTTTTCTGGCCCTCCACACCACACCAGATATTTGATGTGGCCCTCTGGCCAAAACGTTTGGAGACCCCTGATCTAAATGCTGGTCTGGCTCAGGGAGCCTGAATACTGGGGGCCTGAATCTCAATTCTGTTTGTCTGTGCCCTAAATGCTGGGTAGGCCTCCCTGATCTTTTCCCTCTGATTTTGTTTGTCCCAGGAAGAAAAAAAGATACCACCCACTGATCCTTTAATTACAACTGGTGAAATGTAAACAGTTTCCACTCGACTTAGGGAGGCTTCCTTTGATGAAGATTGAAAGTCTTGGCTGTAGAAGCTCATGGGGGATGATGTGGCATTAAAGCACTTTATAGGGCTTCAGAATGGTTTAAGAGAGAACAGTAGTGTGAGTGACAAGCTCCTTCTCTAGGCAGGTCAGTCAACTGATAAAAGGGACTTCAGCTGATTAACTGATTAAAAGATAGATGCTCCTTTGATTATATTTAAATACATTTGCATTTTACTGAAACACTGGCAGAAGGGCCTTTTGGAACTACTGAAGGAACAGTAAGATAGCCTACAACTTAATAAAAAAAACCTGCCACTAATGTTCAAAGGGAAGGTGGCCTTTGGTATTTGCTTTTTAATTCCCTATTACAGGAGTAGTATGCTAGAACAGCCTCAAGGATGAAGAAGTTTGGTCTTCACTCTCAGCCTTACTTGTTAAAATAGATGACCCTGTGGCTCAAGATGTGCATGAACTTCTATGCATACTCACTTAGAAGACCCACTGTGTTCAGTGAAGTTGCTCCCAGTTCTTCTTTTCAACTAATTGTTAAGTAGCAAAACCACAACGTCCAGATCACTAACTATGAGCAAACAAAAATGAAAACCAATCCCAAGGTATTCAAGACGCACAAATAATCAAGCGAGAACAGTCTTGGAGAAAAGGTAGACCAGGCGGATCTGAGCAAAAGCCTTTCCAAATGGGAAAAAGCAGTCGCACTGATGAGTGGGGTGTGTGTGGGGGGGGGGGGAAGATCTGGAACAGAGCTGTAGGGAGAGTGCCGTTTAACCCCTTCCGCCTGCACTGTGACCCAAATTCAAATTGCACCCCAGCCCTGGGAAGCTGGCACTTGTTGCAGAGAAGATGATATACAAGCACAAAAATTGTGTCCATAAGTTTTCCTCTCCATGGATAATAGCAGCTTCAGGCAGAGGTATAGTCAAGGGCATGTAGACCTCTGGGACTTCTCCTACAGCAGGAGTGGTGATGTCATCTGCAGGAGCCCTCAGATGCTGCGCCTGAAACTTTTCAAAGGACCTTACTTGAGAAGAAGCATCCAGCTCAGTTAAGAGGCAAACGGAGAAATTTGCCTAGGGGCCTGTGTAAATGCCTAGACTAGAGCTGTCAAACATAAACCCCATGGGACAGATATGGCTCACAGAAGCTCTTGATCTAGCTCCTGATGAGCTGCATTGGCAGAAGTGGCACAGCTAAAAGGGCAGCACTGGGGAAGCAGGCCACCCTTTCAGCAGTGCCACTTGTGCTGAGGAGTCACAGCTGAAAGGTGGCCCACATGATAATTGGCTCTCGCAGCAATACCACTTCCGCTGAGGTGCTGGAGAGACTAGAAGCAATAGACTAACAAGGCTGTCAGTAAACCGGTCCAAGAAGGAAGGAAGGGTACAGCAAAACTAGTTGTTTGCCTTGGGGCTGGAGCCCCTAGAATGGTGGTATTTCATCAAGAATGAACAGCAGAGTCTTCAGGAACTCCATGTTTTTGCATAAATGTCTACATATAGTGAAATAAAAATGGCTCATTTTCAATAGCTTTTGCTAGTCCCAGAATGGGACATGCATTCCTAAATGGGAAGACTGGGGAACGTGGATTTCAGCTTCCTTTAGCAACAAAGAAAACTCCTCTGACCCTCAGTCACAGCTCTGCAGACAGAAGATGTTTGGTGGAAACACTCGCAGGTTAATTTGATCTGAGCAGCTGTTAAGGAGCACACAAAGGCCAGGAAAGGGGTAGGCTAGACATGGAGGGAACTTGGAAGACTGTGCTGCGCGTGATTGGATTGAAAGTGGATGTCATCCATCTCCAAGGGACTTCTCCCCAGCCCAGCTTCATGCCCTTCAGCCTTGTGAATCTTCGGCCCAAGAGACTGAATGCTGAAGAACTGAAAAAGACAAGCAGAGATTGAAAAGGGGGAATGACAATGGCCTAATAGGTGACTGAAGCCACAGAAACAGAGTACTAAGCAAGTCAATTCGGCAAAGAGTCTGATTGTGCCTTCAAGACTGTCAGATTGCTTGGGAGTGGGTGGGTGGGGGGTTGGGAGGCAGAGGGGGGGAAGGGGTAGATCCCAGTGGCACCTGTGTGCGCCAGGATCCTAACCCTGTTTCCTCTACTCTTCTCAATCCTGGGCCAGCAAAATAGTTGGCGCAGAGCCAAGCGGATGCATTGGGGCAGTGGAGGCTTGCCCAGAGGTAAGACAGCAAATGTTCCTCTACCTCAGGAAAGCCTCCAGACTGAATCCCTCCCCCCAGGATGCAGCATGCACACTGTTGATGCAGCCGCATCAGTGAGGGGGGATTTAGTTAGGTTTGGGATGTCAGCCCTTTAAGGTCTATGGGTGCTTTAAGCACCACATACGTACTTTAGCTCTTTGTCCTTGAGATGCACCCAGACTCTTTGCTTCAACAAAAGGTCTAGGTAACCACGTTGGTCGATGTGAGAAACATTAAAAAGTCAAAGCAGGGTTGTGAAAGAAAGAGACCGAGGGCTAAATGGGCTCAGCACCTAGCAGTTAGCAATTGGCACCCCGTCTCTGCTCATCTTTTGATTGGAGAGCCTGGGATTTTCTGGAGAATCAATAGTCCCTTTGCTGCCCATGCAAGACTGGGAAATTGGATAGAAAGAGGCTGCCTTGAGTAAAGAGCCCCCAAATCTCAGGAATCCCTTAGAGAAAACGAGGGAAAAAAAGTAGGTGATCTGGTAGGCTAAGCAATGTATTTCCTCCCAGGTGAACTTAGACCAGGCAGGTAAATCAGTAAAAAATATATGAAGTTTATTGAAAGACTATAAGAACAAATGGATGCATAGGAAAAAAGCAGTGGGGCAAAAACAAGACACAGTTCAAACAGTACCTGGGAAGGGAGGAAGAAAGGAGTGCTGTGGGCTATGGTGGGCACAGAGGGTAAAAACAAGCGTGGCATAGTGGCACACTGCTCGCTAGAACAACAGCTGTTTTCAGACAGACCACAGCAACAGACCTAAGCATCTTTATGCCTGACCTTGAAAAGGTTAGGATTATGTCATCGATCCCTCGGATTGGATGGTATATGGCCACCTGGACACACCTGCCTGCCTTTTCACCTGGTCAGGTGAACTTGGATCCCAAATCAGCTGTCACAAGCCCAGCCCAGCAGGTGGGCTGGCTAGAGACTGTTTTCTTAGCCAGATCCAGATAAGCAGTGTGGGAGGACAAGCAATCCACAATATGACCCGTGGGCTTGGCCATGCAGACTTCCTGCAACAGTGTTGATTTCAAAGTGTTTCAGCAAAGCAACCCAGGACAATGGCTACTGCAGCAGGATATCTCAACAGCCTTTTAAGGATGCCAAGGCATCCCAGGAGCCTCTCGGTGTCTACAGGATTTAAAAATAAGGAAAGACTGTGCAAAAAATAGGGAGAAATTCTAGGTTTTCATCAGATGTGTAATACCTCTGATTATGACCAACTAAAATACATGCATGGACTGGGTTACATGATCTAACTTTATTCGGTATGTATTATATATAATTAGACATCCGAAAGTGTGGTGTGCTTGGATGACTTGCCTCACCGTGATAACTGAACAGAATCAAATGGGATTTATTCATGTGGAATATGTTTTATATATCTAAAAAAAAGAACCACTAAAATATCCAATTGAACGTTACCCAAAGAGCTGGTTTTAGGGGAATTTACCTAAGCCCCATTGGAACGTAGGATGTTTAGACTGGATAAGAAATCAGTGTCAAGCCGAGGATCCCCTTCCCTCAGTAACTGAAATAACTTCCAGTAAAAGATTGCAGCTTTCTTAAGAAAGAACAAAGAAAGAAATATTGTATACAAAGAAATAATGAAAATATGCTCCTTGGCCCTAACATAGTGTGATATGTTCTGGTCTCAGTGGTGGTATGTAGCACAAGGTGCATTTTGGTGCATTCTGAGGAAAGGAAAACAGAGGGAGGGGGGAGATTTCCAGGAGTCCCTGCTCTTCCAGCCCAGCTTCTAGCAACTACAGACAGGGAGAGAGAAGGGGGGGAAGAACAGGAGGCTGAAAGTGTAAGATAGCTACCTGCAAGCTTCCAAGTTCCCCAGAACTCTTCTCCAGGCTGGACAGCCCATTGTGCAATACATCCCAAAGAAGCATTCTGGAGGACCCAGAAACTTGCTGACTGCTTTGGGATATTTTAGTTGGTCCTAATGAAAGTATTCCCTTTAATTTTTTACTGCAGCAGCATCAAGAGCTGTTGGGGCGAAGACGAGTAGTCCCAGAACTAGATCTGTAACCACTAGGGCTACTGGTTGGTGCATCTCCTAGAAAATAAAGGGTTCTCATGGTTGACTGCACCCATCCATTCTGGCCATTGATTCTCCATTATAAAGGTTTCCAGTTTAGGCTGGGACTTTTCCTGGGCAATGACAGTCTGTCCTGGTTCCATGTGAAGCCTAACTCAGTTCTCTCAAACCGACTAACATGATTACCCCTCTGGAATTAAGGAATGGATGCAGATGACATGGGACCCATAGCACACCCAGAGTCAGACAGTCAGATAGGCCATCATCAGACCCCATCCCCCAGGAAGAGAAAGTGTAAATTGCAGGCCGGGCTGGAGGTCCTTTCCACCAGAAGCAGTCCATGTTTGATTCTGGGGAAACTCCAGATCTGTCTGCAGAATAAATTGTACAATTTAAGTACATCCACATATAACCACTTTGTATACATAACTGATTTGGATTTGGAGTTCCAAGTATCCAAAGAATGGGACATTTTTTTGGCAAGGGCTGCAATGGCTGAGAGCAAGGAGAGGAAAAGACATGGTGGATGGGGAAGGACAAGTGATTAGTGCTAGACTGCCAATAATTGTGCAAGAAAGACACTGTCCTGTTATCACTATTGCTGCATTCCCCACTCTTGATGCTGCACTGTGCACACAGCCAGGCATTTCGAAACAATACTAAATAACAAGGAGGGTTGGCAACTGGCCTCATTGCCTCTTCAAAGGGTTGCCTCTTCAAGCTGCCAAACTCTGTATTGGACACTTGGTTCTACAGATTACAAAAAGTGCCCTAGTTAAGGGCAAGAGCATGACTAGCCCTGCTGGCCCAAGGAACAGAAAAGCAGCTGCCCATGAAACTTAGATCATGGCTCTACGGATTTGTTGGTCAGTGGGGTGGGAGTGGGATTCCACTTAAGAAGGATCAGTTGGTGAGATCTGCACTGGAGGCATGGAAGCCTTGCATAAAGATGCCACTAAATTGTAGTGCAGGTCTTGAGTGACCGGGCAGAGGAATCTGTGATTTTAAAAAATGATCGAAATAGGTGGACTTGGGAGTATAATCAAGATTGTGTGTGCTTTTAAAAAACGACACAAATTCTGTTAAAGGAAGGGATAAATTCTGCAGCCTGAATCTGAATGTACACATTTGCACATTCTTGCTTAATTTATTCTGTTCCTGTTTGTGATGGCAAAGAGATAAGGCATGATGCACCAGCCCTAAAATGCAATTCGCTGTAGGTCCTATACAGCGGCCATCTCTCCACTGGCTTTTAAAAAATGTTGTTAGCCTCCACATGTTCAGGGTCACCTTCCTTAAATGCAAGAAACTTGCTGGATTATGAAATTTCTTAGTCGCTTGGCATGCATGAGAGTGTAAGAAAAGCCCTGCTGGATCAAGCCAAAGGGCCATCTCGGCCAGCATCTGCTTTCCCATGGTGACCCACCGGCTGCCTCTTATACCATAGTCTTTCGAGACTGAAGGTTGCCAACCAGGAGGCAAGAGAGAAGGCCTGCTCTCTCCCACCACTGCTCCCCTGCAACTGGAATTCAGAACCATACTGCTGCTGGATCTGATCTGGTGGTGGCCCAGAGCCATCATGGAGTTGGAATTCATACATCTGTAGCATGACAGGAAGTAGGAGAGTTTGCCTTGCTGAGTAGGACGGGAACTCGACAAAGGTGCTCTGTTGCAGTGATTTGGGCAAGGGCAGAGCAGAAAGCAGATGGGATGGGGGGGGGAGTTCAGTTTGGCAAGAGCAGCGGAGTGAAGATGCAGTTCCTGGCCCAGATAGTGATTGAACATGACAGGAAACCCATTTAAGAGATAAAATTTTTACCAGCAGCAGCACACTGGGTAGTGCCAGAGTAGTAATTGTACCCAAGTAGAAGGAGCCATCCTTCAAGGATCAGCTCAGGGCAAGGAAGGGAAAGAAAAGCAGGGAGGGGGAAAAGAAACAAGACAGAGTTACCTGGCAGAGCCCCAAAAGAGCAGGCAGGAGAGGGAGAAAAGTGGCACGCCATGAATTGGGGGGGGGACACCAAAAGAAGGGAAGCACCAATTCACAAAACCTACAAGCACCTCGAAGTGCAAAAGCCTATTCTTTGACATGCAGAAACCTTGTCTTTACCCAGCACATTTCATCTACCTGCATCTCGGCATCAGAGGCAGTGAAAAACATCCAAAAGAGAAGCAACACAAAACACGTGTGTTTGTTTTTCAAGTGTCAACAAAGAGCACATGAATGTAAGAAAAGTCACACAGGATCAAACTGAAAGTCCACCCAGTCAGCTTTTAAGATAGATACCGGTGGGAAGCCCAGAAACAGAGAATGGACAGCTTTTCCCTGCTGTTCTCCCTCCTCTGCCCCCCAGCCCTGCATAACTGGTATATTGCGGCATGTTGCCTCTGAACACAGAGCCTGGCCAGGAGCTGTCCGTAGATCTTTCATCCTCTTTTAGCAAGAACAGTAGCCATCACCACATCCTTTGGCAGCAAATTCCATAAGTTGCTTGTGCATTCCTTGAAGTCCTTCCTGGGCTGCTCTGAATGGCCTGCCAATCAATTTTACTGGACGATGCTGAGTTCTAATGTTACAAGAGAGAGAAATCTTCTCTCCAGCCACTTTCACTGCTAAATGCCTGTATCTGTAAACCTTGGCCAGTGTAGTCATGTTGGGCTGTTGCATCAAAATGAACAAAGAGTCCTGTAGCACATTAGAGACTAACACGTATATGGTAGTGGAAGCTACTGTGAACCACAGATGCAACTGATGAAGAGGACGGTAGTCCACACCACAAACATTTATGCTACAATACATGTGTTCATATTTAAGGTGTCACAAGAGTACTTTTCATTGTTTTTAATAATGCTCTATACCTACGGTTCTCAAACTTTTCAGTCTCTGGAGCAGGCTGACCAGACATCCTCTTTTTCCAGAACATGTCCTCTTTTTTAGCCGCATGTCCTGGAAAAGAATCTAAATGTCCTCCTTTTCCTGTGAGCGGACAGCGCATAGCCTTCCTGTGATTAATAAATTATATGTAATTTAATTTTAAAATTTAATAATAAGTAATATAGTGTTCAAATAAACCACATGAAATCAATATACGAGTGTTTTTAGCTTTTATTTTGCCGTGTCCTACATTTTTCTTGGATGTCCTACATTTTGGGCTGCCTGGTCCTCTTTTGTGGTTATGACATCTGGTCACCCGGCTTTGGAGCCTTTTACACTCCTAAAAGGAACCCCAGGGAGTCCTGCTGCTACATGCAAGGAGAACAGGAGAGGCAAAACAGGCAGAGAATGAGGAAGGAGAGTCATGAACAGGAGAGGCAGGAGAGATGAATGAACAAACTGGGCAGGGAGCAGATGGTGTGAAGCTCCTGAAGGGATCTCAGGAAGCCCCAAGGCTCCTAGGAGTACACTGAGAAACACTGATCTATACTATGTCCCCCTCTTTAGTCATTTACACACCTATTATAATTATACTTTATTCACCTTCCCCCCCCCCCCCTTTGAGCTGTCCTAACTCAAGAAGATGAATATTAGGAAGAAGGATGTAGGAAGAAGATAAATATTTCAAATGGATGGTTACTCCCTTTTAAGTTAGTGAGGTTTGTGTGTTAAAATTATACATCAGTATATTTTCATTATAGAGTCTGCTTGTTAGTCCCCTTATATGTTTCTTGTTTGCAGCCTTAAGATACAAACACTGTTTGTGTACATTTTTGCCATTCTAAGTAGTGTGATAGATTGCCTTATATATTCTTGATTTTTTTTTCCCCAGTTGCTTCTGATGAGGAGTTACATTATATTCAAAATGCACCAGGCATCACAAACTTTCTGGAGTGTGTCAATAAATAGATTTTTAGCACTTTTTGAAATTTGCCTGCTCTTCATTTGTTTCGATCAAGAAGCCTTTTCTGTTCCCCTTTCATTCTGTATGTGTACTGTATGAGGCTGCGCTATAACTCTTTGAATGCTGGCTTAGAGTCTGACAATGCAAGCGTGTGGGGGCGGGGGGGGAAGACTACTATGAAATCTGTAGAACTCCTATCTATATTCCTATCACATCACCAGAAAGTCAAATTGCAGTGAAGAGAGTGTGGAACAGTGGTTAGAGTGTTGGGTTAGGTCTGGGGAGACCCAGGTGCAAATCTCCACTCAGCTGTAAAGATCATTGCATAGCCTTTGGCAAATCTCTTGCCCTAGCTTACCTCAAAGGGTTGGTTGGCAACCTTCAGTCTCGAAAGACTATGGTATAAGCCTACAGCACCCAGTATTCCCAGGCGGCCTCCCATCCAAGTACTAACCAGGCCTGACCCTGCTTAGCTTCCGAGATCAGACAAGATCAGGCATGTGAGGAGAAAATGTAGGGAGAGCCATCTATACCAGGGGTGTCAAACTCATTTCATATAGTGGGCCAAAAAGCATTCCTGATGTTCGATGAGGGCCAGAAGTAACATCATTAAGCAGGAAGTGATATCATTAAAGCTGGTCATGACCAGAAATAAGCATTTTTTTTTCTCATTTAGGAATTCATTAGCTGCAAATGACAGAAGAAAAATTATGCAAATCTTGGGCTCTCTTATATCTTGAAAATATGCTCAATTATCATGTAGGTTACCCTTTCAACAGTGACACCTCAGCAGCTGGTGGTAGTGATGGGAGAGCCTGAGGGCCATTAAGAGCTTCCATGGGCTTCGTCCAGCCTGTAGGCCTTATGTTGGACAGCTCTGATCCAGTTATGAAAGTCTTAGAGCAGGGGTCAGCAACCTGCGGCTCTTTCAGCCATCTGCTGCAGCTCCTCCCGGTGAAAGTGGCAAAGGGGGTAACAGGAGGCACCTGTCCTGGGAGGGCAGGCTGCTTCCCTCCGCCCCCTGCGCTCACTGCCCTCCTCTCCCTTCACCCCCACCTGCCCCGCATTGGTTTCCCTTTTCAATTTTGCCCGCTCTGCAGGCTTCAGGTCCCTGTTTTTCCCTTCCCCAACTCTCCAGCAGGCTCAGCCAATCAGCATGATTGTATCAGTAAGGCCTGGGCATCCAGCAGAGTGTGCTGCACAGCTGCAGCCACTTGAAGGCAATAGGGCCCTCAGGGATATAAGGAGCACCTGAGGCAGGAAGAGGGGTGCGGGTTGGAGAGGAGACTGACTTGCCTTATTGACTTTGACTTGGATACTCTGACTGATTTGACTGACTGACTTTGGAATCTGACCTTGGACTGTGACTTGGCTTATTGACTTTGGACTCTGCCCTGGATACTCTGACTGACTTTGTGACTGCTGGAGACACTGGAGTTTGGTGTGTGGCTGCTGTGCCCAAGAGCTGCTGAGGACCAAGGGGCTGCTGTAGTGGTAGGAGGCTGCTGGCAGGAGAGAGGGCCTCTGCAGGTTGAACAGGCGAGCTACCCTGGAGGTGGGGTCCAGCAGGACTGCAGGGCAGAACCAGGGTCATTTGTTGGGGGAAAGAAGGGGGCTAATTTGCTTAAAGTGGGCCTAATTCTCCAGGCAGAGAATGGCCTTGGAATCAGGCAAAACACCATAGAGGACCAGGCGTCTGAAAACACAGGACAAGAATGTATGACAAAACTAACTGTAAGCTACAAGAGGGGGCTACATTATAAAAATGGGACCTATAAGAGCATAAAGGTGAAAAAAAAACTATATATGCAGTGTTATCATCATTTTAGATGTCTAAGGGGTTTTGTGGCTCCTGAGGTTTTTTTTTCCTCCGGAAAATGGGTCCAAATGGCTCTTTGAGTGTTTAAGGTTGCCGACCCCTGTCTTAGAGAAACCCCAGAATTTTTTTAAAATGTAATGTTACTGAGTGGGTGAGGAGTTACACAGAGGTCTGGTGATTTCTGAATTAAAGTGGTTTTTTCCCCAAAAGGAGCTGCCACACACTCCTAGTTTCTACTCATTAAATATAATTTCTGGCCCTGTGCTTGAAACAGCAGCCTGGCTTACTGAAATTTAGCAGGTGGTGCTTTTGTTAAGGGAAAAACCAGCCCAACATATTTTTGAAAGCTCTGGGCCAGTAACAGAACTGGCATCTCCGTTTGGCTGTGGTGAAATCCAGACTCGACACTCACGTCTTCAAAGTTTCGAGTCTCTCCTTGTCCCACCCCATTACTAGGCTAGTCAGGTCCTGGTTCCCAGTTCCTGATTTGACTGAGAGCCCAATCCTACGCATGCCTTCTCAGAAGGAAGTCCTGTTATAGTCAATGGAGCTTACTCCTGGATAAGTGTGAATAGGTTTACAGCCACAGAGTCGTACGAACAACCTAAATGAGACACTGAAACTTATATGTACCACTGCACCCCAAATGAGCTTTGGGCCAGCTCAGATCACGGCCAGCATCGGTAGGAAAACTTCCGTTCCTTATTTAGTCTGCTTGTGCTGTTTGTAGAAGAAAGAACTTCAGCTTCACCACCCAACTGGGAACAGTGGTATTTAAACTGTAAATTGTATTTAAAGCTTGTGCAACTGCAGAGCTGAGAGAGAGAGAGATTATACATCCAGTTAGCGTGAAAGCAGAGCTTTCTGCTTGTGCAGAGCAGAAGACCCCAAGATGCCTCCTTAATTCTCTTCCTTGTTTCACTTGTGCTGTCTCTATTCAGAAATTCTTCCCCAGTCCTCAATTGGAAGCCCCATTCCCTTATCTCCACTGTGAAGCTGCCACTGGCTGTAGAATTGATTGCCTCCTTTCATGATCTTAATTTGGATGCATTAATAAACTCAACCAGACAAGACCCTTTGGTTGGAGAACAGAAGCCTCTAAAATCGGGTGACCTTGCTAAAGGCAAATAAGTCCTCGCCTTGTGTGTGTTTTTACAGACACACACTCCCGCCTTCTCCCTGCCTTTCCCCCTTTTCACTCTCTGTATCTTTCTTTCTGTTCCTTTGCCTGTCGACCTCTCCAGGAACCTCTTGGACATGGACACTTTCTCCAAGTCTGATCCTGGTAAGTGTGCCAAGCTGGCAAGTGTGGTCTGCACCGTCCTTGGCAGGCGACGAAGGGTATCATTGGAAAGCAGGGAGAAGAAGGGCCAAGCAGGCTTGCATCCTTTGGACGCTAGAATCCCATCTGTTTTGCCATCTAGCTAGCTTTAAGGGACATAAAGGTCTTCTGGTCCAGCTCCAGCCACCACCAGAAAGCCCAAGCTCAAAGGACACTACACATCAAAGCCCCACACCAATTAGGCTTTAAATTTAAATACAGCTTTGAGCCAGCTTGCATGCTATCAGTCTGTTGATTACTGAATAAGTGAGAAAGAGACAATATGCTACATTGATCACAGCCATACCTCTCAAAACCTTGCCAATAGTCATAACTTTTGAAAAATGACGAGAGATTAGGGCCAAGCAAGGCACACATTGAATAAAATAAATTCAAACAAATCACTTTTTAAAACTGAACTGAATCATTAGGCACCTAATGAATGTAAATAGTAACAGCATTTCACCAACGCTGTGGTTTTCAAACTGTGTTCTGGGGAAACCTTGAGACTCCCCCAAAACTCACTTTTTGGTTTCTTGATGAGCAGAGCAGCCATGGTGAAGTGCCCTTGAAAAAGAGCTTGCTCACTGTTACCACCTCAGGTTGCCTAGATAGTTTAACAATAAATAAAATTGCAAGTTAAAAAAAAAGTTTCCTGCCACGGCTGCTCTTGTTCTAGCTGTGTATCCTTCAGCCTTAGGGTTCCTCATCTGTAAAATGGGACTGTGAGTTAGCTGCCCTGAAGCCAATGGAAGCTTCCCTCCCAGGACTAATCATAGCACCAAGAGGATGATTTTAATCCGGAATGTAATGCAAAGAGAAAAGAAACATATGGGGCCAACTCCATATTTTCTTGTAATGCTGGCCCTGAATGATCTTGGACTAAGAACAAAAAAATGGTTTAAGTCAGCTGTTATAGCCCTGGGATACTTTATGTAACCAGAAGGCAAAATATACATTCTCTTATAAAGAAACAATTGTGCATGATGAGACTAACTCCCAATTAAATGTGAATGGGTTTGCAGCTTAGAACAAAACTGAATCCTAGAAGGGTTCTTTATGAGACACACCGGAAAGGGTTTCTTGAATGTAGCATGCTGCATTACAGAGATGACCATTCAGAGTAAACTTCTTCAGGACTGGGCTGTAAGGTTGCATCAGTATGTGCACTTACTTGGGAGTCAGTAAGGGCCCAATCCTACCCAATTTTCCAGTGCCAGTGCTGCTGTGCCTATGGGATATACACTACTTCCTGTGTTGGGGAGGCAGTCACAGAGGCCTCCTCAAGATATGGGAACATTTGTTCCCTTACCTTGAGGCTGCATTGCGGCTGCACCAGTGCTGGGAAGTTGGATAGGATTGGGCCCTAAATTGCCACTTCTTGCACTGCACACATGCAGATTAAATATCCTGCTGCAGCAGAAAAAAAGGGATTGCAACCTATGAAAGTTAATCCTGATTAAGCCTGATTGAAATCAGTGAGACAGGTTATTTTAATAGGGCTTGGTCAATCCTGATTTTCTTAGGTTACAACCCCAGGGGGTCAGGCCTCCTCCTTTCTAGCCATCTACTGTCTCTCCCACCTGTTGTGGTGGGCAGAATTCCAGGTGCTGTACACAGCAGGTGAAGGTGGTAGATGGCAGGGCAGGACCTAATCCTGGCGGGAATGTGTGAAAGGACAGTTGCCCTGTCTCCAGTTGCATTGCAGTAGTTAAAACTATACATCTGGTATGCTGGGGAACACAGAATCAGGCTGCCATTCTTTTCACGCTCAGGAATACACTCCTGTGAACTTGGCGAGATGTACTTCTGGGTAAATGTGCATAGATTTGGAACACAAAATATAAACGTGCTTGAAAGGCTTAGTGGGAGTTTGTGATGAGACAGACATTGGTTGGAAAGAAACCCTACAGGAAAGCGCCCTACAGGTAGACCACAGCTGCGATACAAGGACATCTGCAAGAGGGATCTGAAGGCCTTAGGAGTGGATCTCAACAGGTGGGAAACCCTGGCCTCTGAGTGGCCCGCTTGGAAGCAGGCTGTGCAGCATGGCCTCTCCCAGTTTGAAGAGACACTTGGCCAACAGTCTGAGGCAAAGAGGCAAAGAAGGAAGGCCCATAGCCAGGGAGACAGACCAGGGACAGACTGCACTTGCTCCCGTTGTGGAAGGGATTGTCACTCCCGAATCGGCCTTTTCAGCCACACTAGACGATGTTCCAAAACCACCTTTCAGAGCGCGATACCATAGTCTCTGGAGACTGAAGGTTGCCAACAACAACGTACATGTGTTTGCACATGTCTGTACATGCGCAGACACACACACACACACACACACACACACACACACACAGAGTATGTATCTCCAAATATGCTTCTGTAGAAACCTGCTCCTGCTTTGAGCTTTCTTTCAACCTCCAGAGACTGGACGCAGAGATACAGATGCAACAAGACGGTCTCAGAGGAGCCCTCTGGTGAATGACCGAGAGCTATGTCCAATTACACAGATAGTCTCTCTGTCCTGATGGCTGAGCCACAGGGAGCCAGAATGTTCCTTTCAAGTGATTTCAGCCTGAAACAACCTGTCGAGGTGAGCGTGGACTTTTCACAGGGCCTTCACACAGTATTGTAAAACTGGGGACCAAGAAGGAATGACAGTGGAATTGATAGAGCCAAGACATCATAGTGCCTGAGGTGGCATGTCAAATGCTGCCCCCCTCCCCCAACCTGGTGATTCACCAGGCTCTGCTCTTCTCACTCCCGGAATTGAAAAAGGAAGAGGGAGGGAGGAGAGGGATGGAAGAGAAGTGCAGAGAAGAGGAGAGTAATAGGCGCATTGGGGACTTCCTTCCCCTCTACTTCTACTCTGCCCCCTCACCCTTTTCCAACCTATGAAGTGTTGGGAGGAACAGCTGTGAAAGTGAGCAGACAAATGGAAGTGGGTGCCTCTGGCTAGTCTGCTTTGCTACCTGAGGCAACTTTCTCAGTTTGCCTCATGGTTGAGCCAGCCCTGTATGAGACATTGCAGCAGTGGCTAAGTTAACAGCTGGGTCAAACCAAATGTGACTTGAAGTATATGATTGGGGCTAGCATAAGTTTTTTTTTTTAGTTGAATAAATAGCAGCTGGATCAGGTTCACAGTGTGGAAGGAAAGAACAAAGTCACTCACTGCCATTCCACGGTGACTCCCCCCCCCCCCCGTTATTTGAAACGGAGAAAAAGCTCTCATTGATGCTTTCTGTTGTTAATTATATGAAACAGCATAATATACTCCGTGGTTAGAATATGATTGTTTTTAATGGTTGTAGCAGCCTGTAACAGTGCATTCCTGAAATGATCTTGTTAGATGTTTATTGACTTGTTATCAAATGTTAAACATTAATATAAAATCCACTAAACCTGCAAAGCTGGTGTCGCTTAGTGGTTCAGCAAGAACGAGTTGCAAATGAGAACTTTCCCAGTTTGAATCCTGCCCCTGCCACAAATTATCACCGGGTAACCTTAAGCAAGGCACTCCCTCTCAACCTCAACTGCAATATGGTGCTTACCTTGCAGGGTTGTTGTAAATGCTCCATTCAAATGAGACATCTGAAATGCTTTGCGTGCTCAGAAAACACTATGTGAATGTTAAGTATTATTATTGAAAGTCTCCACTAGCGACTTGTCACTAAATATTTGACTGATTATTTTGAATCAACAGACTGATAAGTCCAGCTGTTTCTTTGATACCATCTTATCCTGCCTCCATCCACTTTCCTCTCAATGCCTTGTCCCCTTTCTATTCCACACACCTATTCTCCTTCCTATCAAAAGCATTGTTAGGGAAGCTGGCCAAAGGGAGTAGGGCCTAGTGATTAATGCTCTTAAATCTCAGCACATCCCTTCCTGTTCTCCGCTTCACTGATTTACTGGGTCAGTGGCTGAAGGGGGGGGGAGAGAATTGGTAGATATCCACGGCCATCATTCCTCCTCCCAGGAGAGTACAGAACCCTTCTTGTTTAAAACCAGATTGTAGTAGTGTACCAATGCGGTTCTCGAGAAAGGACAACACATTCTATTGCCTAACATGTCTAGCTAGAAATATGGCTCTTACGGCTGGCTACATATGTTGTCCAGGAACGCTGACTTTCTACGGTTATTGGAGTAAGTGGCTGTGCCGCCTGGGAACCAGCAGCTGTTTTCAGTGCCAGGGCAGACCTGGCAAAACCCACTTCTCCAGCTATGTGCAGGAGATCCTGTCATCTAGGTCTGATGATGTCATGGTTATCCAACTGGAGGTGAGAAACCACCTAGCCACCAACCATTCCACTTTTTTACCTAGATTGGTGGGCTTCATGGTCTAGTCAGTGGGCACATGGCAATCCCAGCACAATGGTTGGCTAAGAGCTATTGTCTTCAGCTGGTCCTAGACATGAAGGCAGGGCAGTCTGCATCCTGAACATATGGCTTCATGGTACAGGTTTCCAAAATGTTTGTCACAATGCCTTAGAGCAGCAATTTTCAAGTATTTCCATCAGTTTTTTAATATTATTATTATTATTTTATTAATTTATATCCCGCCTTTTTGCCCTGTGGGCACACAAGGCAGCCTACAACAATTAGCTCCAACAAATACAAAATTAAAAATTAACAATTAAAAATTAAAAATACAAAATAACAAAATTAAAAATTAAAAACAATAATTAAAACAATTTACAAATAATTAAAAATCTGAAAACAAACCCCGTGGATTCTCATAAAAAAGCAAGAAAGCCAGCCAGCCTGTCAACAATTAAAAGCTTTTTGAAATAAAAAGGTCTTCAGTCCATGCCGAAATATTAACAAAGAGGGAGCAGTTCTCAATTCTAAGGGGAGGGTATTCCAAAGTCTGGGGGCCACCACCGAGAAGGCCCTCTTCCTGGCCGCCACCCCTCTCACCTCTCTTGGTGGCAGCACAATCAAAAGGGCCCCCCCAGATGATCTAAGAGCACGGGCAGGATTGTAGGGAAGGAGGCGGTCCCTCAAATACCCCGGACCCGAGCCGTAAAGGCCTTTAAAAGTCAAAACTAGCACCTTGAATTGGGCCCAGAACAGAACCAGCAGCCAGTGTAGCCGCCGAAGCAACGGCTCGACAGAGTCAAACCGACGTGCCCCAGCAACCACACGAGCAGCCGCGTTCTGTACTAGTTGTAATTTCCGGACTGTCTTCAAAGGCAGCCCCACGTAGAGCACATTGCAATAATCTAATCTAGATGTCACTAGGGCATGGGTTACTGTGGCCAGGTCCGCGCAGCTCAGGTACGGTCGCAGCTTTTTTAAAATTGAAAAAGTACACCATGCTGCTACTAGGAGACTCACATCCCTCAGTGGCCCTACTAATAAATGGTCCTCCTCAAAATCCCACAGTACACCTGCAGACCATTCGAGTCACACCAGTGTGCTCCGGCAAACTGGTTGAAAATTGCTGCCTTAGAGCATTACGGTGCACTCACAGGGGCACTGAGGGATGTCCCTGGTGGCTCCTCCTACCTGTTCTCCCAGGTGCTGCCATCTTGGATCTCTTGAAATCTCAAGACATTTGGGCATTGCCATCTTGGATCTCACGAGATTTTGTGAGGTCCAAGATGGCAGTGCCCGGCTGAGCCAGGAAGAAGAGGCTGTGGGGGCGCCATGACTGCGCTAAGTTTGGGAACCACTGCTTTCTGAGAATGGCATTTCCAACAAAGAACCTCAGAGGAGTATTCCAAAATAATGACGCCTGCATTTATGCTAGCATTGGCCCTTTGGGAAGCTAGACATGTCCAAAAATGGGGAGGGGGGGGGAGAGAGAGAGAGCAGGCATTCATTATGGACATATATCACCTCCAGTTTCTAGGTCTTCAGTAAGGTTTTTGCCCAAGCTCTCTCCCCCAATTAATTATCTGGTCCCAAAGACAGAGAAAATATGGACTTACTGCAGAGAAAATGGGAAAATTAATATAAAACAAACTCCTCTTCCTCCTATTCAGAAAAGGAAGGTGGAACAGAGTCACTCTAGCCCAGAGGTGTCCAAACTTTTTGGCAGGAGGGACACTCTCTGACACTGTTTTGGGGGCCTGGAAAAAAAAAAGAATTAATTTACATTTCAAATTTGAATAAATTTACATATATGGATATATTAGAGATGGAGCATATAAATGAATGACGGTCTTGGAATAGCTGAAGGCCTACAAAAGGCATTGCACAAAGCAAGGCCAGCCTTTCCTTTGCTGCCGCTGCTGCATCACAGACATGAAACAGCAAGAAGTGGAGGGAGCCCTTGTCCCACAGCCCAGGTGAGAGGGCAAACAGTCGCCCTTACAATGAAAGCAGTTACATCGGGCCAGCATGGGCTACAGTAAGTCTCCAGAAGCTCTTTGGAGATTGGGGGCTCCCTGTGGACCAGGTTGGGAGTTCCTGAGGGCCGCGAGTGGCCCCCCAGGCTGGGGTTCGGGCACCCCTGCTCTAGCCCATCACTCTTCTGCTCTGTCCCTGCCTTCCTTTTCCCATCCACAGTGAAGAAGGAGGAGGAAGAACAGCAGTGGAGGCAAGCAGGCAGACAGAGATAGATGACCTCACCAACCTGCTGCCTGAAGCAACTGCATCAATTGACTTCATGGATGTGCCAGCCCTGCATTAACATAATATAGCTGTAGTGCTTTGAGCACTCAAAAGTGCTATATGGGGGGGGGGATTATTAGGTTAATCAAAAGCAGGAAGAGCCATTAAGGCCCTCCTGAGCGCCTTGAGGGGCACGAATGGAATAAAAAAGTAACCAGTAAAACAGCCATGGGAGTAAGTAATTGAGAGTTGGCAGCATGCAAGGGGAGAAGCATAACAGGCAGGGGAAGTGTTATCCTTTGAAGGAGGCTCTGCTGTATTATCCTGAAGAGCTCTAGGGCCAAATTGCAAAAGCTGCACTTGAAGAGGTTGCCTTTCATTTTCTTAATTGCCAATCACATTGTGTAGGAAGTCTTCACAATGAGGGAGATATTGATGAGGGCTGTCGGCTGATTACAGATGGTTTACTCAATGATGATCGACCAACATACAAACAGCCGCCACACAATCTGAAGGACTTCCTGCAGAGTGAGCTTGGCTTCCTCCCAACTTCGCCGTTTGAAGGACTGATGTACATGCCAGCGAATCCAATGGCTGACTCAGGGCCCAATCCTATCCAATTTTCCAGTGCCAACTGTGCCAATGGGACGTGCACTGCATCCTGTGGTGGGGAGGCAGTCACAGAGGCCTCCTTAAAGTATGGGCACATTTGTTCCCTTACCTGGGGGCTGCAGTGTGGCTACACCAGAGCTGAAAAATTGGATAGGATTGTGTCCTATCTGGCCCCTCTCCTTATGAGAGTCTGGCCCCTCTCCTTATGCTCCAGACCTGACTCATTAAAAAAAATATATGTATTGACCATGTGGACATACATTATTTTAATCTGGAAATACTTAAAAGACTCCAGGGGGGAGGGAGGGGAGTTGGGTTGGTAATGTCACAAGTGCCAGCCAATTAGTACTGTGCACTTCGATTTCCAGCTTGCAGAGTTTGACTCTAGGCCACTTCCACAGAAGTGTTTGGAACCCCGTAGGAGGAACAGTAGTTTGATTGGGGCAATTTGGAAGGAGCATATGCTTGAAACTCCACAGCAGGAATTGGCTTGGGTGACAAATTAAAGCAGGAGGTAGAGAAAAGGTTAAGCACTCCCTTCCTCTGCAAATTGCCCCCTCCTGAAGCTCTTTTTCCTCCACCATCAGGAGTCTTGTTAGAAGTATTTTTCTGTAGTGGTACTTGGGCCACAAAATTTGATTGTAAGTGTGACATGAATAGCATTTATCTTTAAAAATTGGAAGTGACATAGGAGAAAGGGACGACTGGGAGGCATGAGTGCCCTGATTGTGTTCTGTTGCCATTCGTTCTTACAGTTGTGGTTCTGTACATCCAAGGAACTGCAGACAAGGAATGGCGAGAGGTAAGCTGCTGTGTTCCCTGCTCAGCTCCAATGCACGTGTCCTGTGAAGCCAGGGAAGGACCCTTGCTGTGAGTAAACCACCCCGATAGCTCAGACCCTTCTTTATTCTGAGCATGGCAAGACTTCTGGCAAGTTCCAGCGATGAACTGTCCAGTCCTTTGGATTGCCATCCGAGCCAATCAGAACTTGAAGATTGTGGGATCTAAATTGAGTTGTCACTTGAAATCCCCACGGCACTGGAAGATAAGACTCACATGGCTTCCATTGGGCTCTGGCAACCAACCAAATTCTTTCCCAACTCCAACAGAAGCTGTAACTTCCACTGATCCTGAGGGACAGCCCTCCTTGAAGGCTACTTAATCCCTGGCTGCCCTCCATGACAAGCGCCCCTCCTCCTCCACCCCTTCTTGGGCTCTGGTGTTCTTAATCCCATACTAAGGATTAGGAGTGGAAATGAAGCCAGAGAGCCCTCAGTTGTGGTCTCCATACAAACAGATGGGTAGATGAGGTGATGTTGTTTCTGTCTCTTCATCCTTCTATGTTTCCTTTTTTCCCTCCAGTTTGGCCGCACAGAAGTGATCGACAACACACTGAACCCAGACTTTGTCCGGAAGTTCGTACTGGACTATTATTTTGAGGAGAAGCAGAATCTCCGTTTCGATGTGTGAGTTGTTCCTGCTCCTCTTCCCCCCAACCCATGCTGACCCCTTCCCACTTTCCATTTTCTTGTTATTCCTGAATTGTATATATAAACAGCAAATTAACTGTACTGTTCTACAAAACCCAGACTCCTCCTCTCTTGCCATCCCTTTGGAGCAGGGGTGCCCAAGCCCTGGCCCTAGGGCCACATGCGGCCCTTGAGGCTTCTCAATGTGACCCTCAGGGAGCCCCCGGTCTCCAATGAGCCTCTGGCCCTCCAGAGATTTGCTGGAGCTCGTACTGGCCTGACGCAACTGCTCTCAGCGTGAGGGCGACTGTTTGACCTCTCGCGTGAGCTGTGGGATGAGGGCTCCCTCCATGCTTGCTGTTTCACTCTGTGATGCAGTAGCGGCAGCAAAGGAAAGGCCAGCCTTGCTTTGTGCAAGGCCTTTTATAGGCCTTGAGCTATTGCAAGACCTTCATTCATTCATATAAGTTCATCTTTAATATATTCATTTATGTAAACTTATGTAAATTTATTCAAATTTTAAATGTAAATTAATCCTTTTTTCCCCTCGGCCCCCAACACAGTGTCAGAGAGATGATGTGGCCCTCCTGCCAAAAACTTTGGACATCCCTGCTTTGGAGTGTCAAACATTAGGCCTGGGGGCCAGATGCAGTTCACGGAAGCTCTTGTTCTGTCCCTTAGATAAAGAGCTTCCGCTGACTGCATCTGGCCCCTAGGCTCCCCCAGTACTACCATCAGCTGCTGAGCAGTGAGGAGGTGTCACTGATGAAAGGGCAGCCCACATAATAATTGGGATCTTTCATATCTTGAAAATATGATCATGATTTGCATATTTTCTCTTCTGTCATTTGCAGCTAATGAGTTGCTGAGAAAAAAAAAAAAGAGCTTAATTCTGGTCATGACCTGCTTAATGACATCACTTCCAGCCCTCAGTAGGCACCATGTATGGTATTCGGCCCACTGTCTGAAACGAGCTGGACACCCCTGCCTTGGATATTGGCAAGACTTGCTGCAGGCCTATATTAGGAACCCTGCCTTGGTGCTTAATCTTCTGAATAAATCAGTTCCGTCATCAACACCACTGAATCCAAAAGTTAACATAACATAACCCCAGTTCCATCCATGTTCTTGACAGCTTTTTTCTCCTACTTAGCAGCATATGAAAGAAATATATTGCAAAGTCTTTTGCAAATCAAGTCTTCAGGATGTGTCTGAGGGCCAAAGAACTAATTTCTTTGCTCCCTGCTTTTCCAGTTACAATGTGGACTCCAAGACCTGCAACCTCTCCAAGCATGTGAGTACAGTGTATTCCTGTGGCCCGCCCCCAGTACATCCATTCAGGAATATCTTATAGAGTCAAAGACTTCTAGAGTCTCATTAATAAAGACCCCAATCGGAAGGAAAGACTGCTGTGTTTTTGAGAAGGATATACCATTTTGATATGCAAATCCTTCACTTAAATCACTAGCATTCGTATCTTGTCAATTGGGACATTTCTTAAAATTGATGATAAATTACAATTGTTTGGACAGCCCTATCATGTACACTTTGCATGGAGTGAAAAGACAGCTTCAGGGCTTACAACCTAGAGATAGCAATACAAAGGAGGGAATGAGATGAAGACAGGAGTAAACACCAGAATGCATGCAGTTCATAACTGTCTTTAAAAAAAAAAATTAATCTCAGCTTGAAAATGTAATTGCATGTGTGCTTGAACATTTCCCAGTCTGGCCCCCCTAAGACCTACATTTCATCCCATATGTGTTCTTTGTGCCAGTGGGCCATCTCTAAACCTATGGGTTTGAGCTCTGCCCTGCCTCTTGTGTATCCTGCACCACTTTGATCATTTTCACACTCATTCCCACATTCAGATGCTAAAAGGGTTCCTGTACCTTTAAGGACTGTCTAGAATTAAAAAAAAAAAAATCTACTGGAGAGCAGCTTCTGATGTCACTACCTCACTGGTGGCAAAAGCCACCCTAGAAATAGAAAGAAAGAATAGAAAAAGACTAACTGTGCACAGCCTGGACTTCTGGTCTTAAACTGAAAGCTGCCATTGATTCTCTATGGCTACAGTTGTATTGCCCTTCTCTTCGCCATCTCTTCCAGTGAAAGCTCTATATATGTTGTACTATCAAATAGAATGGAAAACCAGTTTTGTTTTATTCCAGAATTCCCAATAAGTGCCCCTAGTGAAATTCTCTTTCACGGCAGCTCTTAAAGGTACAGGAGCCCTCTCAGCCTCCAAAATGGTCACATCACACTTCCATAATACACCTCTAGAGCGTGGAGTTACTATGACTTCCTGAGCCAGAAGGAACTGGAAAGCAGTTGCCAATCACAGGAGAAATGGGGTTAGGGGAATTCCCCAGGGGCTTCTGAGTAGAAGCAAAAATGCAACCACTAACTTTGCTGTCCTAACTTTTCTTTTCATGCTGTTTTGCCCAACATGACCTGTAGAAGGTAAGTTACCTCCAGGCCTCTGGAGGGGACCTGCTGCCCTCTGATGGGCAAGTGGTAGAATGCCATTGCCAGTACCCTGGCAAGAGTATGGCTGTTTAGTACTTTGTAAGAGACCAAATGCCCACATATCTGCTCCCCATTCAGTTCCCAGCATCACACCCAAGCCTTCAGCTTACACTGGTCCTCAACCCACTCACACTACAGAAGCAACAGAAGCGTACCAGGTCCGTCTATGCACTTTGCATAGCAAGACTCACAGAGCTGGTGCAAAAGAGAATTCACGGTCAATACTGCCAGGGGTGCCAGTCCTGGGAAATCAGCTGTTGACTATGACATATTGGCTGTATGATGAGGAGTGGGGCTCTCTCACAAACTGCTTGGTCCCCCAGTCACCTTGCTTTCTCTCTCCCTGGCAGGACTTCCTGGGACAGGCCTATGTGGCATTGGGTGAGGTCATCGGCTCCCAAAGAGGTCGCCTGGAGCGGCCACTCACGTGAGTTTTGGGGTTCAGCTGGGCTGCAAAGGTTCACCTGGTCGGTGTTTCCATACAGCAATCTTGTGGGTGCATCAGGTACAAGAGGAGCAAATCCCTCTTCCTCTCCCTTTTGGGAGGGAGCAGAGGAGGGCTTAAGAGGGCAGAGACACCAAGCAGCAGCAATTCTGCCCTTGTTTATATCACCCTGCAAGTAGTGGTTGAGTTTCCAGTTGCCTGCCCAGATCCTGCCCCTCCTAGTTTCCCACAGTGGGCAGCTGCCATATCTGTATACTGGTGGCAGTATACACATTTGTGACCACAATCCTAAATACAGTTTCTTTCAGATCATAAGTGCTGACTGGTGTTTATTAAATTAAAAGTGAAGGGAAACTTTGCAGGATCCTGAGAAGGGCACCTTCACTTAGTTTAGAAGCATATAATTGGGAGAGCAGAGTAAATGATAAGTTCAAAGTGACCTTGTTAATTAATTGATTAAAATATTTAATTGATTGGCAGCTGGAGTAAAGAGTGGAATTCCGCTCCCTAGAGGGGCATGGCAGCCGAGAGTTCAGAAGGAAACAGTAATCACTGTGCTCCAGGCATGCTGCTTGTGTTAGAAGCTCTTCATGTGAGCTGCGGGTCAGTAATGGTCAGACCTGAATAAGCTCAGATGGGAAGTTTGATTTGGATCCCTTCCAGATGGAACCGATTGGCTTGGGTGGTCTGTCTCTGAGTGCTTTCAGCTTCAGCTTCGGAATTTGCTTGCATCTGCTTGGCTTTTCAGCTTGCAGCAAGGGCAAAAATACTGTATGCTATGCCTGCACCTTAAACCACAACTGATATTTTTCTGACAGAGGATGCCTCTCAATGCTGCGAGATATACAAACTCAGGATGGTTATGGTGACACCACTACAGGCAGTTGCTATGTTGTGCAGTGAAATCAGGTTCATTGCCCCCCACGACGCCTGGCTCTTACTTCTGCTTTGCCGTCACCTTCTGTGTCTTTTGCAGGCAAAGGATCTTGGTCCTAATGTAGCCCAATCAGAATTTTCCCCTTTCTAACTTGGATGCTGACCAATGCAGGGCAAATAAGGTTTGCATCATGGAGTTGCAAGATCTTAGAGATGTAGAGTGGCTCTCCATATCTGCATGTTGGTTCTGCCACTCAAATAGCAACTTTCAGTTTGGTAGCACAAGTTCAGGTCTGTGTGTCATTCTAGGCTTTTCTTAGCTCTCTGCCTTGAGGTGAGAGAAGTGGTGTCTTGAGCTGGCCAGGATGGTCCTGAACATGGTTTTGGAGTCTTCCAGGGTTTTAGTGCAAGAGGATTTCAGTGTTCATGCCACGACTCACAATTTCATGGCAGTCACCGCAGACATGAACCTGTCTCAAATAATAGTGGCACCCGTGCATTTGACTAGATATTCTTGATCTGGTCTTTGCTGCAGGGAAGGTTGTTGGTGATCTGGGCATGCAGGAGGTGGACATCACTCCTTTGTCATGGTCCGATTAATACCAGGGGGCGATTAAGCTACTTGCAGTGTCTAACCACTGCAAGGGGAAGGACCGTTTAAGCAAATCCACCCTTGGAGGCTTAGGGATCCAGATGGATTCCTAATGGCCCTGGGAGATTCTTTCTATCAATGGGGCTGGTGACCCTGCTACCAGCTTGGATGACCTATGAAATCAGCAAGTAGCCAGAGCTGTAGGCAGGTATGCTTCTCTGCATCCTCTCGCCAGTCATACAATCAGGTTGCCTCTGCAACTGCCTGCAAAACTGTTGGCAATAAAACATTTGGGCAGATGGCTGGAGCAACATGGAGGAAGACTTGTGTCGATTCTGCCCAAGCACGTGACCCTTTTGCGTGGCAGTGCTAGCAGCAAAGAAGCATTCTTGCTCGGCTGCCACCATTGACTGGGGAGAGCAACCCAGCGGAGCTGTTCTGAGTAGTGCCGAGCCTTTTACAGCTTGGCCAGCAAAGTGAGATGGATGGAGGAGACTTCAGTGACTGTTGTTTTGGACTGTGAGTCCCTCTGGTCCAAGGAACTGTTGTTTCATTGGTTTCATAAACTGCTTTGTGAACATTTTGTGGAAATATATTAACAACAACTCAGTCGCTCACTGCAACCAATTCACAGAGCACTTTGCAGACAAAGTTGCTTGCTTCTGCCATGACTCGGACTCCACACTGGCAGTTTCTGATGTGGTCCACCTGTGGCCTTTCCTCATTCCATTTTAATGAATTGTTTTCAACTGGTGTGGCCTGAGGATGTGAACAGGATCCTTGGAAGTGTAGGGTCATTGTTTTCATGGAAGATCTCTGTACCCCCTTTCCCCAGGCAAGCCTGGTGCTCAAGGCGATTTACAACAGGATTACAACATACATGATAATACTGTACTTAAAACGCGGGCTAAAAACCGCAGGTGAAAATATAAAAACGTCAGGGAAACAGCAGAGAAAAAATATCTTCAGTTATCAAAAACTGCTCCCTACCCCTAACCACCACCAATTGAAATAAAAAAGTTTTCAAGCCCCATTGGAAAAGGCCCAGGGAGGGGAGAACACGTGCATGTTTGAACCTTGTCCGGCCTGGCTAATTGAAGCTGCCATAGGGGGACTGCTCACATGGGATGGGAGGGTGATTCCTTTAGTGGATGGCATGATATGAGCCTGATTGAAATCAGCAGTTGTCTGGCTTATGCTTAAGAAGCCCTCCCTTGACCCCACTGGATTGGAGAATTACCAACTGATCTCCAATCTACCATTCTTCAGAAAGGTGCTCAAGCATGTAGCAGTGACACAAGTTCACAAATTCAAGAGATTCCTGATTATCTAAGCACTTTCAAACTGGCTTGGTTTTAGAACAGAAGCAGCTTTTATTGCTGTACTGCAGGGATTGGCAACCTACAGCCTGTGGGTCACATTTGGCCTGCCAGCCAAAGTCATCTAGCCCATCAACTGAAGTCTGACCCATTTGGAGCTCATCTTGGAAGGTTTCTGGGTGCTTGGTAACCTGGAAGTTTGAATGTCCGGCTGCTTTAAACAAAAAGGTTGCTGATCCCTGCTCTAATGGATGACCTATTCTGGGAGCTGGGCAGTGGGAAGTGTGCCCTTCATAATTCTGATGGTCCTTGCAGCAGCTTTTGACACCATCAGCTATTATATCCTTCTGGACCACTTAGCCAGGACTGGCTTAAGGGGCACAGTGCTGCTTTGGCTCTGGTCCTTCCTGGAGGACTGGTTCCAGAAAGTGGTGCATGGCGATTCCTGCTCAACACCAGGGCCTTTGGCTTATTATGGTATCCTGCAGGGTTCCATCATCCCCCATGCTATTTAACATCTGCATAAAATTACTGGGGAATGTCATCCAGAAATTGGGCATAGATGACACACCAATACAAATGACATATGTCTCTTTGCCATGCTCCGTTGAGAAGCTGTGGAGGTCTTGAACTGGTGTCTGGAGTTGATGAAGGATTGGATGAGAACAGCCATGCTGAAATTAAATCCAGATAAGACAGACATTCTCCTGGTTTGAAAACCTGCTTGGGCACAGCATTGGTGTGTCATTTGGTTTTTGACAGGATTTTACTACCCCTGAAGAATCAGATGTGCAACTTGGGAATGATTACCCAACCTTGCTCATTTATATACTGTACAGATTTCAGTTATAGCCCAGGGTGCATTTCCTCAGCTTCAACTGGCGCACTAGTCACACCTGTCTATTCTTGTCTCAGCCAGACCTAGCTATTGATGTGCAATTGTATTGACTACTGTAATGTTCCCTACGTGGGGCTGCCCCAAAGACCCTTCAGGATCTCCAGTTGGTGCAGTACCTGGCTGTTCAGGTACTGATGGCTGCCCAGTGATATGATCACAGAATATCTTTGTTGATACACCTGCACCAGCAACCAGTTTGTTTCCAAGCATGATTCAAGGTGCTGATAATTGCCTTTAAAACCCTCTGCAGCTTAGGGCCCAAATATCTCAGCTTCCCCCACCACCCATGTGAATCTGCCTGTATGATCCTTTAGATTAGAAGCACCATCTTGCAGGCATCATCCCCTTCTGAAGTGCACTTGCTGGTTAGCTGTGAGGTTATCTGCTTCTTGGTAATTGTCTGTTTCCTAGGACCAGTGGAACTCCCTGCCCTGAGAAGTTTGCTGGGCCTCCTTCTGTTGCTTTTCCAACAATGGCTGAAAAACCCTCCTGTTTCAGTGAGCCAGAACCAACTGCTATTCATAAAACAACATTTCTATGAATTGCGCTTGGTTGCGGCTCACCTGATCTCTGTTTTGCTGCTGTTTTTGGTGGCTGATTTGGCAACTGTTTTTAGTAAAGCAATTCATTCTGGGAGTAATTTTGGCAGGCAGTAGCCAGGAGTTCTAGAAACACAGTCATTGCTTTTTATATTGTACTTCAGCAGTCATACTTTGAGATCATGTTATGTGGTTGGTTGGCAACCTTCAGTCTCGAAAGACTATGGTATAAGCCTACAGCACCCAGTATTCCTAGGCGGACTCCCATCCAAGTACTAACCAGGCCTGACCCTGCTTAGCTTCCGAGATCAGACAAGATCGGGAATGTGCAAGCTAACAGTGATGTTATGTGGATGAATTGGCTTTTCAGTCAGGATGGTTATAAAGTGGTTACAACAGGGTGGGCTTTTGCCACTTTCTCAATAGGTGCTCATGGGCAAGGAGGGGATCTCCTACCTGTGACTGCTGCCAGAATGCCCTAGTTCTTGCTTGTGATCTGTGTGCAAGGAAGTAATATTTGAATGTTTTTTCTCTGTGTGCCAGTCTGATTATGTTCAGGGTTAACATTAGGAATGCCAGCATAACCTACCAAGGCAGGTGAGTGTATATGAACCAGCCCTAAGGATGTGTGTGTCTCTCTTTCTGTAGGGGGGTTCAAGGCAAAAAATGTGGCACCATCCTTCTGTCTGCTGAAGAGCTTAGCAATTGTCGGGTGAGTGCCTACTCGTTCTTAACACATAGAGGGGAAAGGTTTGCAGGAATCGGGCCCAGCAGCAAGGGGTGAGGAGCGACCTCTCCAAGGATAGGTCCACATCAGCTTGTCCAAAAGCTTCTCTGCAGTTGCTTTTTAAGCAATTTCTGTCCAATGTTGCATATACGCAACAGGGATCAAATGTGCACACCTGTGGGCTGAGCAGAAATCTTAAGGTGCCTTCTACAACCAGCACCATCTCACTCATTTTTCCTCTCATGCCCTCTAATTCTCTTTCTGGACACGATCTGGTCAAGAACTTTACCCCTCCCTTTCTTGACCAGCCTAATTGGAAGCCTTAAAAGCCCATTTCATCCTACTTTTCTTTCCCATATCAGCTCCTCCTCCTGCCACTTTGTAGATCCAAAACACAGGTGCTGTTCACTCACTCAAGTCACCTGCCAAGGCCCTGCTTTGTGTTCTCCCTTGTTTCGGGAAGTCTGACTGGTGGGTTCTCACGGCAGGGCCTTTTGGGTTGTAGCTCCCAGATGGAAGAACTACCTCCCCTCGAAGGCCTTCTCACTGATGGTTTTCAATTCATGGCGAAGATGTTTTTGTTTCATCGGACATTGGATTTGTAATGATGATTGTCCCCCTGTCAAATTGTATGCTCCTCTCTGGTTTTCTGCCTTCATTGTTTAATGTATTTGTTTGTATTTAAATTTTTTTTAATGATTCTGTGCTGCTGAGGGGTCCTTTTTCAGGTGGAGAGGCAGGATCTAAACATTTGGGGGGGGGAAAGTAATTGTGAGCCCTTTTGGGACAGGGAGCCATTTAGTTAATTGACTTTGGGCGCAACCCTAACCCCTTATGTCTGTGCTTTCCAGCACTGGTATAGCAGTGCCAATGGGACATGTGCTGCATCCTGCAGCTGGGTGTCACTCACGGAGGCCTCCTCAAAGTAAGGGAATGTTTGTTCCCTTCCCTCAGAGCTGCATTACCCTTATGTCAGTGCTGGAAAGCACCCACATAAGGGGTTAGGCTTGTGCCCTTTGTGAACTTTTTGTTGAAAAGCGGTATATAAATACTAATGATGATGATGATGATGACCCTGACTCAAAGTCTCTGCTTTCACTCCTCGCACTTATATGCACACATGTAGAGTACAGGCACCCCCCCCCTTATCCATGGTTTCCCTTGTTTGAGGTTCACATATTCCCCTCATTGTGCAAATGATTTATCCTGGTCTGATTTGCGCCCTCCTGTCGCTGTCTCCTCTGTCTCTGTGCTGTGTGCAAACACTAACAGAAGCAGGAAGCGAGTTGGAGGGCTGAAAACAATGCCACATCACATTCTTTTCATCCCTCCAGCCCACTTCTTGTTAGTTCTTCCCGTTAGCATTTGCAGACAGCGCAGAGACAGAGGAGGCAGCAACAGAAGGGCTGCCATCGGACAGAGAAAGATGAGTAGTTTGCACAATGGGGAGAATTTGTGAACCGCTTCTTGTAGGGTTCACTACTCTCCACAGTTTCCGGTATTCGTGGTAGCATCTGTAACTTATCCCCAGTGGATGTGCGGGGGGGGGGGGGAGAAAACACCTGTACCTTCGTTATTGCTCCTGTACTGCTCTCCCTGGCTCCCTCAACCATACACTCCCCAGACATATTGTTTATGATTACGTCCTCGCCACAACCTCCCCTTAATCTCATTTCACCTTTCCCTTCCAGGACATTATCACCATGCAGCTATGTGCCAACAAGCTTGACAAGAAGGATTTCTTCGGCAAATCCGACCCCTTCCTTGTTTTCTACCGCAGCAACGAGGATGGCACGTACGCAAGAGATACCCCCTTTGAGGCCCCGGCCCCAGCTTACCAGGCACACGTTGCCTCTGCCTTCGTATTGTGAATCCTGTCCGCAGATTCAATAAGATGTTGACTCCATAAGAACTGGCAGGCAGGCTTCCCTTTGCTGACCGCCACTTCATGATAACTGTTTTCAGCTTATTACTTATTCTTGCCCAGGGCAAGATGAAAGGACATGGGAGAGGCATGCTGAGGTGCACTTTGAAACCCAACAGCTCTCACCCACACACCATGTTCTGTCTCATGCTCATGTGTCCGCACAAGCGGCTGCGCATCCATGTTGACGTGGGAGAATATGGCCATTCTGTTGGGCAAAATGCCAGTATTGCAAACTCTTTTGTATTTGGGAATATTTATTTTATTTCACATTTTTCATACCGCCCTTCCTCCAAAGAGCTCAGGGCAGTTTACACAGCTGCTCCTCCCCTCTTTCTTGTCCTCACAACAACCCTGTGAGGTAGGTGAGGCTGAGAGAAAGTGACTGGCCCAGGGTCACCCAGGAAGCTTTGTGGCTGAGGGGGGATTTGAACCTGGATCACCCAGGTCTAAGTCCGCCTCCCAAACCACTACACCACCCTGGCTCTCAGTGAATACGTTCACTGATGACTGACCAGTTCCCTTTGGGTGCCGCAGAGGAATTCGAGGAGCGGGTCCATGCAGGCTACCTAGGGCGCAGTCCTAACCAACTTTCCAGTACTAGCATAGGTGTACCAGTGGGGCATGTGCTGCATCCTGAAGTTGGGGGACAGTCATGGAGGCTTCCTCACGGTAAGGCAATGGTTGTTCCCTTACCTTGGAGTTGCATTGCCCTTATGTCACAGCTGGAAAGTTGGTTACGATTGCAGCGTTAGTTTCCTTGGTCAGAGGCCTACTTCAGTGCTTGCTCTTTACATCTTTTCCTCCAGTTCCGTGTGCAGGCTACATGGCCTTCCTCTCCAGTCTTTTGCTGTGTCCCTCGTAGGGAGAGCCAAATATTGTTGTGTCTCTACAGTGCTCTACACCCTCCAAGCCGTATAACTGTGCCCGCATGTCCCATGATAGTGATGGCCTGTCCCTTGCAATGTCTTGAGTAACACCACAGCGGACTCCTTCCACTTTTTCTCTTTCCATTTTGGTGCCCTTTGCCATGACCCCTCTCTGGTTCCAGGTTCACCATCTGCCACAAGACAGAAGTGGTGAAGAACAACCTGAATCCAGTCTGGCAGCCGTTCTCCATCCCTGTGCGTGCCCTGTGCAACGGGGATTACGACAGGTCAGAGTTTGTGGGTGTCTGCTTGGGAACAGAGGTGGCTTGCACTGTATAGCATCAAGTTCTGCTTTGGGTTTTTAAAAAGCGGTATAGAAAACTTACATTAATAATAATAATTAATAAATAAATAAATAAAAATATCTGCCAGGGTTTACATCTGGGAGGGCCACAAGACTAGCAAAGAAGCACCTTTTACCAGGCATATTCTGAGATACTTATAACATGCACACAGTGATTCATGATGAAAGAGACAAGAATATGCATGCAACATGATGCATCTTTATGGGGAGGTGGTAAATAAATGTGGGGGTACTAGGGGTGCACCCCAGTACCATACTCACTCACAGCAAACACAGGAGAAGGGGATCATGAGTGAAGAAAGCACCATCGGTTTTAATGCACAAGAGACACAGAAAAACAGTAGGCACGAAGGCCAATGGCTAAGGTTATATATTTACTTCTGCTGTAGTTGGGACTGGGGTTGATGCAGTCATTGCAGGGCTTCAGAAACCCCAAGATGCAGATTTAGTTCAGAAGGGGTGCAAAAGAGGGAAAGGGTTTGATTGGTTGGTTGGCAACCTTCAGTCTCGAAAGACTATGGTATAAGCCTACAGCACCCGGTATTCCCAGGTGGTCTCCCATCCATTAGCAAATCCAGAAGGGACATCAACTGGTTTCAGGAAAGGCAGATAGGCAAGGGAACCAAAAATGCTTCTCTGGAGAAGGTTAACTCAATGGGTGCAGAACATGATTTGTTGGGATCAGGGGGTGGGAAGGGATGGGAAGGAAGTTAATGGAAGGCTAGACAAAGAAGCAAATGGTTTCATCCCTATCCTGGATGCCATCTGGCACAGCAATTCTTGGTCACTGAAGGGAATGGAGGTGCTATGTGTTCAACTGAGGGTGGAGAAAAATCTGCAACAACCAGGGGTCTGTGACCTGACATTTTATAGAGAAATGTCCCAGAAGACAAAGTCATAGAGGCTTTGAGCTCATCCATTCTTTTTGTTTCTTGATGACCCTTGATTGCCCATCCCCAGTGGAGATGATTCATGTGAAGCCCCTGAGAAGTTCTGCTGGGGAATTTCTCTGTTTTGGAGACCTGTGTCCTGATTAGCATGCAGTTTCTTCATTGAATTTCCAGTGGATTTGGTGGGAGAAGGCAGGGGTTGAATGAAGGCACTTCTTCTGTGACCACAAATTTAGTTCAGAACCAGGAAGCTCCCGGGATCTGGCATGGTTTGCAGCTCTGAATAGGATTGCCAAGCAAGGCGTGGCTTATCATGGAGTTTTCCACGTAAGAGGAGAGATGGTTGCTGTAATGAACCAAAGTTTGACTTTTTACCCCAAGACAATATGCCTCCCTTGCCATCAGCCCAAGTGAAGTGGCATGATACTCGCCTTGGTCACATGTGGCACCCAGCACCACATATGCATGTTGATGAGGCAATACACCCAGGAAGTTTAGAGGCAATGGGAGAGAAATCTCACCCCAAGCCCCGCTGAGGTTATCTGAGGGTATCTTGCCCAAGGATACTGGGATACTGGGGATACTGAGGGTATCCCAAGCTCAAGAGTTCTCAAAATTCTAGGGCCACCTCTGGATGGAGTATCAGATGAGGCCTAAATTCTTTCATCAGAGTGCCCTAAGGAGTGGTTGCCACTAGAGGGACCGTGTTCTCTCAACTCACTGCCACTGTTTGGTAGAAGAAGGAAAGTGGCAACCCCTTCTCTCCATTCTTATGGTTCTCGTAGGAATTCGGCATTGAGAAGCACAAAAGGAATTTCATGGTGGTGGTTCTAAACTCTGTTCTAGCACTGATATTTCCTCCTCTTTCATGTGTTGGTCAAGCCTCCCCAGCGGGAAACATTCTTGTGAAAGTCTGTTTGTTGCTTGTATTCTAGGACGGTGAAAATTGACGTGTATGACTGGGACCGGGATGGCAGGTGAGGTGGTGGATCCCCTTGCCCAGACTAGAACCTTCCCTGAGGCCTTAGCCTCCTAGTTTATTACACCCAGGGAGGTGGTAGCATGCTGAGACAGAATAGTGGATCACCTGTAAAAAAAAACAACACCCTTCAAATAGAAAACCCACATAGCAGGAAAACAGCAAAGTGGAAACCTTTCTTTTTGGTGCTTTGGATTTGCAGGGAGGTTTTTCCACATGGGAAAGCATTCAAAAGTCCACCTGTAGCCTGAATTGATACAATCTGTTTTACCACCACCTGCTCCTGCATGTTTAGACCCAGCTGTATCCTGTGTGAGAACCAATCTACACATGAAGAATAAGGTGCTAGACTGGTACAAAATGGGGCTGTACCGCTTCAAAATATGGATTGAGGGCTGTCTTTTTAAACGTTTCCCCTATGTAAAAAGCTCCCTGGGTGTAGTAAACTAGTACTTTTGAGAGAAGGTTCTGCTACACCTTTCTCCCTGAGGTGCTAGTTTGTTTATGTAGGGGTGCATTCAGAATTATGATTCACGTATGTTCTGGTGCTCTGAAATGGCATTGTCCAGAAATCTACCTCTCCCTTCCTAATACAACCTGTCAATCAGCAACCCAAGCCAAAGCGGAAGCTTCTGGAAACTTCTCAAAAGCCTGGACAGCAACTGGAGGGAACTCCCCACTCAATCAGCTGCAGCTTTAATGAATTAATCTACCAATTAAAGCTTTCAGCCTTTATTGAAACTTTGTACATCAGGAGCATATTTAAAGCATCGGGTAGGAGGAGAAAAGATTTTCAAAATTACTTAGGAGAGGTTTTTTTTTTTCTTTCCCTATTGAACTAAGGCTGGAACCAACAGGGAGAAATTGGGGCTCTGTAGGTCTAGGGATTGTGGGCAGCCAGAGGTGGGGTGATTGATCCAGGCCATGTGAATTGGGTAACAACCCACTTACAAAATGCTTTACAAATGCGCACAACATCTGAAAGGTTTGAAAACCAGGGAGGAAAGTACTGTATGACTAGCATAAATGAACAAAGCATTTCAGATAAGCACGTGAATCCCCTAAGGCCAGATAGGCAGAGATAACCTGCAGCAATACAGGAAGCTCCCTACATGTGATGTTTCCCTGGGAGCACTGTGTGTTTTTCTTTGGCGATACATTTTCATTACTCCCCTTTCCCTCTTGCAAGCTTCTTTCAAAACATGGCATTTGAAAGAGCTTTGAGCACAGTCATTTTGAAAAACCGGCATAAACATGCCCTCTGTGTCTTTCTGCAGATCTACAAATGCAGCAGGATAAGGTAGTAAAGAGAGTTGTACCACTTCAGGTGGCAGGTGGGGAAAGCCAAGCTTGAATGGACCCCTGCATGTTTTTTTTAACTTGCCTACAAGTGAATTTAAAAAAGCCCAGGAAGTTTAAAAATTTTAACCCAGTGCATTCCCTGCTGTGCTTGTTTTCTACTTGCAGGAAATTTTATTTTACCTAGAGGGAGCGTTCAAACATGGTATTTCCTCTGCCACCTCCATGCAGGTTGAAGTGATACAGTGATGTGAAATTAAATGCATCCTTGTCATTTTTTTTTTGTTTTAATTTTGAAAGTACAACTGCGGGGGGACCTGATCCAGCGTGGAAGCAGAAGGTGTTAACCTTTTCATTCGTCTTGTCTCCTACAAGAATCATCAACACCTCAAGGCTGCTTTGGGTCCCTAAAAATGCCATTGTTAAAAGGGGAATTTGGGAGCCCCATAGCAGCCGCAGTAGCGGAAGGAGGATTTCCAGCACAAAAATGGCATGAACTAATGGTTTAAACACTCCCTGCTTCTGTTCCGTGGCCCTGATCCAGACTGGGCCTTACTGCAACAACTTCTATTTTAAGATACCCACCCCCAACTAGCTGCATTGACATCATGCCTAGTTTGGCCCACAATTCACTCTTCCACCTCGTTATATTGCAAGTGGAGATCTAGCTGAATTCTTGGAGGAGAAAAGGTCTAGTAGCTCACTGGAGAGGGTGAATCAATTAAGATGCCTGCATTCTCTAGGAGAGAAGTGGTTGGTTCAGATTTGTTACTAGAAAAGACTGGAAGTTTGAACTCTTGGCCTTTTTTTTCTTTCTCCCGGTGCAGACTGCTACTATGTCCTTAAGCTAGCTAAAGCCAATCATCATGAGTGAAAACCTAAGCTATACCAGCAACTGTAGGCTACACTTTCCTTTTTTTTTTGTCCCGTAGCCATGATTTCATTGGGGAGTTTGCCACAAGCTACAGGGAGCTGTCCCGTGCCCAGAACCAATTCACAGTGTACGAGGTGAGTGTCTCTCACCTGAAATGCTGAGTGTTGTGTGATGCTAGTTTCTTGCATGGTTGATACTGTAGTTTTGAATCACGACCCTGGTTTCCAGTCTGGAATCTTGCATGTGTGTCAGACTCCTGCGAGTTTGTGGCCACAGTTTAATAAAAGCTTGACTGGAAATGCAGGATTAGGGAAACCTGATCTGTCCTCCTTCTTCTGCCCCCAATGCCAGGTTTCAAACCCTAGGAAGAAATGCAAGAAAAAGAAATACATTAATTCGGGGACAGTAAGTACGGAAAATATTATTTTCTTTCTTTTCCCTGCCCTTACTTCTTGGGAGCCAGTGCAGTCCATTTACTTGAACCTGTACAATACGGGTTCCCATTCTAGCACAATCATAGGCAGAAATGTGATTTTTTTTTTTTTGCTGATCACGCAATAAAACCACATAACACCTCTTTCTGCACTTCTCATTTTTGTCAAATCAAAACCTGAAGTCGAAAAATTCTAAATCTGAGCAAAAATAAAAACCTTTAGGGCACAATCCTAACCCACTTTCCAGCACTGACATAAAGGTAATGCAGCTTCAAGGTAAGGGAACAAACATTCCCTTACTTTGAGGAGGCCTCCGGGAGTGCCACCCAACTGCAGGATCCAGCTCGCGTTCCATTGGCACAGCTATGCCAGTACTGGAAAGCTGGTTAGGATTTGAGCCTAACATCCATAAAACCCATTTCTGCCCAGCCCACAGGTGTACACATTTGATCCCTGTTGCGTATCTGCAACGTTGGGCAGAAGTGGCTCAAACCATTGCATCATACCCAAAATCGGTATGACTAGAACTGGATTGAGAAGAAATTTGAATAACAATTGTAGTTACAGTATTTAGAATACAAGGGTGCATATAAAAGGATATATAGGGTGCAATCCTATGTGTGTGATATGAAATAATTGGTACAATAGAAATGCCTAATAGATGCTGGTAGAAATTCCTTAACTATCTGTTGGTCGCACTGGAGTGTGACCAATTCACACTCCAGTGTGACCAACAGATATTTAAGGCATGCAGCTTGGCAAGCCACTCTCCTTCCTCCCTCTCACAGCCATGGGGGAAGCTCTGCCTGAAAGCTGTGGAGGTGACTGGAAGAGGAAAGTGGGGGGAGGCTTTTCTCAGGATGGGCTGGTGTCTTCTTTCCATGGCATGGAGAGGAGGTGCAGCTACCTGGGAGGAACATTGGAGTCTCTGTGTGGTTGCCTATCTGTTCACTGTATCCGACATACATTTTTCTGTCTGGCTCTTCCTGTCAGGTGACCCTCCTGTCGTTTGCAGTGCAATCCGAATTCACCTTTGTCGATTACATTCGAGGCGGGTGCGTCAATGATAAAGTCTGGGTGCCACTTGGGTCCCCGGCTCCAGAGGTCCAGGGGCTTGCAAGAGCCCATTGCAAGATTTCATTGCTTCCTAGGCCTTTCCCCTGAAGACGGCTGCAGGAGGGTGACTGAGAGAGATGTGGGCATTGTCGGGGAATGATGTGTGAAACTTTGAGAAACCACTGGCCAGAATCCTGGCAGGGAAGATGTTGTGGGAGGATAGGTGGGGGTGTGATAGCTGGGGGTCTTGTTTTAGAAGGTGGTTTGGCAGCAATGGTGTTCACGGGAAGGCTAAACAGAGCAAGGCAAAATAGGCGGGGGAACAGTTGAGAACCTTTTCGGGGACTCACGTGGATGCCAGCATCCATTTCTCTCTCTTCTCCACCCCACCCCCAGGACACAACTGAATTTCACGGTCGCCATTGATTTCACGGCCTCCAACGGTGAGTGAGTGCAGCGCAACCAGTGAGTCACTATGGGGACTGAGCGACAGTTCCGCTGCCTGTCACCAGTCAGCCCAGGACTCTTGGTCACAGGCTGAGTCTTTTAACCTCCTGCGCCTGATTTGGGAGTGGGGGCAGCACCCAAACTGGGGCAGTGAGAACCTTTCCCTAAAGAAGTTGCGTGCGTCCACACTGGAATTGGGGAGGAGGGAGCGGCCTCTGTCCTGGGGGGGATTGGAGGAAAACATTAGATCTGCATCGAGAGGAATTGGAGGGATTGGCCCACCTGGTGAGGGGCATATAGGAGCTGGGAAGAAAGGGAAAAGGAGTGCAGGTGGGAAAGATGCCATAAGGGATCGAGTGACATTAATTCCCAGTGGAGAAACAAGGCAGCTCACTTGACTGAGCTTGCCTACGTGGAACTGGTTTTTGAGAGTTTTCCCAGTGTGGCCTGTATTGGCTGTGAGAAGCCTCAGAACTAAGTTAAGAACATAAGAAGAGCCCTGCTGGATCAGGCCAAAGTCCAGCTTCCTGTATCTCACAATGGCCCACCAAATGCTCCCAGGAGCACACAAGACAACAGACACAACCTGCGTCCTGGTGCCCTCCCCTGCATCTGGCAATCAGAGGCAGCCTGCCTCTTAAGACCAAGAGCTTGCACATACCTACTATGACTTGTAACCCGTAATGAACTTTTCCTCCAGAAGTTTGTCCAATCCCCTCTTAAAGGCATCCAGGCCAGATGCCATCACTGCATCCTGTGGCAAGGAGTTCCACAAACTAATTACATGCTGGGTAAATAAATATTTTCTTCTGTCTGTCCGAACTCTCCCAACACTCAATGTTCGTGGATGTCCCCTGCTTTTGGTGTTGTGTGAGAGGAAAAAGAGCGTCTCTCTATCCACTGTGTTCATCCCCTGCATGATTTTGCCAGAGGAGGGGAGGAATGCAGTTTCCAAGACTAACAGAATGCCTTTTCTCAGGAATTCCCTCCCAGCCCACGTCCCTCCACTACATGAGCCCATACCAGCTCAGCAATTATGCCATGGCACTGAAGGCAGTTGGGGAAATCATCCAGGATTACGACAGCGACAAACTCTTCCCTGCCTACGGCTTTGGAGCCAAAGTCCCACCAGATGGCAAGGTGTCTCACCAATTCCCTTTGGTAGGTTGGAACTCCATCCGGCGATGGGAAGAACTGTAGTAACAGGCGGTCTCTTTTGCATGCATGTGGTCTCAGGTTCAACCTCTGGAAAGCCATTTAAAAGCTTCTCAAGTAGCAAGGCTGGATAAAACCTGTACATGGGAGAGGCTGCCCATCTAGATAGATAAGATAGATAGATAGATCTAGGCTAGGTTAGGCTAGGCTAGAAGGAGTAATCATTATGGCTTGTAATAAGGCAGCTTCCCAGCAACCTCATAGAATGGGCTATTGAAGGGTTCTCTGGGGCATCCCTCACAATTCTGGGGCCCCATAATCTATTCCAAATGCCAGGACTCAGTCTTGGAACACAAAGCAAGCAATTTGAGGTCAGTCAAACGTTCTTGTTTTGCTGATGCATTCATCTGCACAAAACTCCATTCAGACACTCCAGAACCTAAGAAGAGCCCTGCTGGATCAGGCCAAAGGCCCATCTAGTCCAGCTTCCTGTATCTCACAATGGCCCACCAAATGCTCCCGGGAGCACACAAGACAACAGACACAACCTGCGTCCTGGTGCCCTCTCCTGCTTCTGGCAATCAGAGGCAGCCTGCCTCTAAAACGAAGAGCTTGCACATACCTGCCATGACTTGTAACCCCGTGGTGAACTTTTCCTCCAGAAATTTTTCCAATCCCCTCTTAAAGACATCTAGGCAAGATGTGCAAAGCACATTTCTCTCACCTCTGTGTAAACAGTCATGTCCTGATCATTTGTGCAGAAGCAGAACCGCGTACCAGTTTGCTCCTGTTGGCCACAGTAATATCTTCCCGCAGAGTTAGAAAAGATTGAACTACTCTGGCTGCTACAAAACAGTGTCTGAGTTGCCTCTGCAAATTTGACAACTCTCTGAGTAATAAACATGTCATAGATGGACATCAAATAAACAATTTTGGAATGGTCATCTGTACTAACCAAATCAGTGTTAAAAAATACCCAAACCCTCACCATGTCTTTGAAATAATCACACGTATTATTGTATTAATTGCCTTTCATATTTACCCAACTTTCCAAACCCCAAATCCTGGCTTTATTTCTCTTCCCCATCCTTAGTATAGTTCAAGCCCAATTTACGGTTAGAACTGTATTCCTTTTCAGAACTCGTATGGATGGGATGGAGGGATTAATTTGCACCAGAACATACCAGGGCTTGACCCTCCAACTTTTCTTCAATGCCAAGGTTAATATCTGAAAATGCTGTGGCTTTGGGTTTGTGCAAAGCACATTTCTCTGAGTAAACAGTCACATCCTGTTGATTTGAGGTTATTGGAGGAAGCTTCCAGCTCTGATAGTTTAGCTTATACAGTAATGAGCCTTAGTGCCTCTCCTTCTAGATGTTTACTATATTTGCTCACTTACTTCCTGCCATGTGTGGCCCTTAATGTATACAGTGCAAAATACAGTTTCTGATAACTGACCCAGGAAAAAAATGTGTGTGGCTGAGTTTATGCAGGGCAGTGTCGTAAACTTCGTCATACTCTCCCAGGGTTTTGGGGTGCTCAGAGTTGTTGGTTCTGAACCCTAGAGCCCTCAAAGATCCCTGTTCGGTAGTACTGCCACCACCCTGTAAGAGCCAGTGTCTCAGTCCAGGGATACTGAGACCCTTTAGGCTTAACTATATCCCTTATAGGCACTGAGCACTTTCTTTACTTAAAGTCAGTCCTCAAGTTACTAGTCCACAATGAGGATTTGGTAGCTTGCTGAACGGCTAGGCAGGATTCTGAACCTTTGTCCCCAGCAGACAATGAACCAACATGTTAAAAAGATTTTTACTTTATTAAGTACATAGGGTTACAAAAAGTTACAAAAGGCAGCAAATGCTAGAGGCATAAAAACTTCTAGGAAACATAACAGCATAAAACAACAAAGCTAACTGGCTAACTATTATTTTCTAACTCTCACCTGGGTCAGCTTCTTTTGTAGATCCTCAGGTCAGTTACCTAAGAGGCCACATGGTCCTGGCGGGGCAGGATGTGCACCCACCACCTATCTCACCAAGAGACAAAGACCCTGTCCTACAGAAGTGGGGCTGGATGCTAGCCCTCTCAGCTCTTCCCTCCCCCCTGGAGATCTACAGCTGCATTCCATCCTTGTTGGGCGTCTTTCTGGCTGCCTAGGTGCTACATTATCACCTTCCAATGAGTTGTAAATTCCTAGCAGCTAGGACTGCAAGCCACTTCTGTGTTTCTGTTTTAGCTTGGTTCAGGCTTTACATGTTACTAGGCCTAAACTGTACATATTCATGACAGGCAGCACAAACCTTTAGTTCTCTGCTATGATCCTGTGAATCTTTGATGTAAAAAAAAAATCTTCTAGTCCTCATGTTTTGGAAGACATTTTTAATGCGTGAGTGGCAGTTTTCTGCTAAAGACTGATAAAAGACTGAAGGCCCAATCCTATCCAATTTTCCAGTGCCGGTGCAGCCATGCCAATGGGGTGTGCACTGCATCCTGTGGTAGGGAGGTAGTCATCGAGGCCTCCTCAAGGTATGGGAACATTTGATCCCTTATCTTGGGGCTGCAGTGTGGCTGCACCGATGTTGGAAAGTTGGATAGGATTGTGCCCTAACTTACCCAGCTAGGGCCAACCCATCCATGAGGCCAACTGAAGGGGTTGCCTCAGGCAGTGGTTGGTTGGGGATGCCCATCTCTGTCTGCGGACTTCCCTCTGTTGCTCCTCCTTCTCCTTCAGATTCCTGGGTTGGAGAAGGAAGGGGGGGCAGAGAGGGAATGTAGAGGGGAGTGCTGCGGTAGAACATTGGAGAGTGGGAAGAGCAGAGGTTGGCCCGTCATCAGGCAAGCTGGGGAAGCATTTGGCATTCTGCAGCAGGTGCCAGGAGGTCTTGAGTCAGCCCTACACACTGCAGCCCCACTGCACCCTTCCTGTGCTGACTGAACTGTGCTGTTCTCTCCACAGAACAACAACCCAGACAACCCCAGCTGTGAGGGCATTGAGGGAGTGCTGGAATCATACTTCCAAAGCTTGCGTACGGTGCAACTATACGGACCCACCAACTTTTCACCTGTCATCAACCTGGTCGCCCAGTGAGTAGGAAAAAATTCCACAGAAAACCCTTCTCTCTTCCCGCCTCCCAGGAGCTCATGATGCTGGGCTATGACCCAACCACCTTGCGGCCAAAGCCTGGAACCTCCTTATTCGGCTTACCAAGGGGCAGCAGTAGCATTCTTAGGCCTGACAAAGGTTCCAGTTGCTTTCAGAATGGGAGCAGAGGGTTGTAGCTCTGTAGCAGAGCACCTGCTTTGCATATTGAAAGTCCAGGGCTGATCCTTGGCATGTCCTTAGGTATGGCTGGGACAGGCAGCTCCCTGTAATCATATTGAGCTGCTGCTGCTGCCAGTTAACACTGATGCTTCTGAGCAAGGTATCTGTACAGTAGAAGGCAGCTTGATACAGAGTAACTAGGGCGGAGCTTTAGGGGACACCTGCCCAAGGCACTATGCCAAAGGGGGGGGAACGCATGACTGCTCTTCAGGCTCCGTCCTAGTTATGGAGGAGGTGCTGGGAGCTTCACACACCCCCATTCTATCTCCGATGGGGGCTCTCCATGAAGGGGATCCTCCACAGCAGAAGGAACGGGAAGCTCAAAGCCACTGCAGCAAGTGCCCCTCCTCCAAGGAGAACCCAGAAGTGTAAGGTGCAAGGCAGTCACTTCTGGGTTCTCCCTGAAGGAAGAGGCTCTGGTGGCTTCACACTCCCCATTCCTTCTCCTGTAGAACAGAAGGAACTGGCGGTGCACAGCAGAAGGAATGGGAGCAGATGGAACAGTAAGCTCTGCAGTGAGCATTCCTCCTCCAGGAAGAACCCAGAAGTGTGACATGATATCATGTGAAATCTTGATGTCATTGCCCCAGGCACCGGGGCAGTGTGATACGCCTCTGGCTTCATATGTTTGTTTTTTTCTGAGTGGCTGCAGAACTTGCAGTTCTTCAAAGACAATGTGTAGGGTGAGCAGGCGTGCTAGACAGCCATCCTGATTTCTGAAAGCAGCTCTAGGAGAGAGAAACTTCTCCTTTTGTGATGCAAACACTTGGGGTAGCCCAGTGAAACTGGCTGGCAAAAAATGAAAGGCAGACACTAAACATCTGACTGGCCACCACTGGAAATGAAATGCTGGACAACATGGATCTTCTGGCCTGATCCTTCTGGTCCTATATTGTTAATGGTACACAGTGTGGCTTTTTCAGTCTCATTGAAAGCCAGAAGCCAAACCTGCTTAACATCCTTTTTTTCCATTCCTTATCAAAAGAACAGGAGTATCTTTCAAGGCAGAGGTGTTTGAGCTATTATGGGATAGGTCTTCCTTTAGACAGCAGGCTCCAAACCAGGAATATCCATCTGGGCACAGTAGTGATGAAGGTGATGAAGGCTCTCTGTTCCGTGCCACAGCCTCCTTTCTTCACACCCGCTCTTCACACAGGGCTGCCGCGTCTGCTGCCCATCACCCTAGAAGGGTCTTTGCCCCAATTTCCTGGGGGGAGCGGCTGCTCAGAGCAAGGTTGTTGGAGCACATGTGAAGAAAGGAGTTTGCAGCATGGAACAGACAGCTTTCACCATCACTGCACCATGCTTGAATGGATATTCCTGGTGCACCAGATCCAGCCCAGGGGCTGAGGTTTGCAGGCTCCTGCTCTAGAAGGTGCTCCTACTCCTTTCCCCCTGCTCTTTCTTCAGTCACGGTGTGGCTGTGATACCCTGACATCTGATTTGCAAAGTGTTTTGTGAGTTGGTGTGGCATCATAATCAAGACTGAATGAGTGAATTGGGACAAACTCTGGTTCAGATCTGTTTGATGAACACATTGGTGTGGCTTCAGAACAACCACTCAGTTTTTCTACCTATATTTTAGGGACAAGAATAGTTGCTTACCTTATAAGATTGTAACAACAACCTTATCTCTGTAGCAACATAATATATACATTATCATACACATATACGTTATCTCTGTACCAAGAGAATGTATATGAAAGGCTTTGAGCACTTGGAAAAAGGGCTGCATCAATGCTGAGTGATGATTAGTCATTGCTGTCTTTGCTGAGCAACAGCTGTTGCCAGCTGGACACTTGAATGGGTAGGAGACCCCCCTCCCCCCCACACACACCTTGCTTTCCAGTATGCCCTTTCCTCCCTCCCTCCCTCCTCTGCCTGCAGTGGGAGTGGGAGTTACATAAGAGAAGAGCTGCTTTTGCATTTCAGCTCACTGGTCCACCTAGGAGGAAGGAGCCAGATGGCGAAGGGCTCCTCCTGTCACTTTCATGCTCAGTTCTTCATCTCTTGCTCCAAGCTGTTTGCATACAGCAGGGAGAGAAGAGCTGAACAAATGGAGGTCAGACTCTGCTCGCAAGGTGTATGAGTTGCCAACCCCAGCTTTATTATCCTCACCTTCACACCAAGATCACTCCCAGAACCACATCCTTTCAGAGCAAGTCTCTGACTCTAGCCAGGGAATCACAGTGACTCTGAATAGGTGTTCTACTTAGCAGTTAAAGGTGCAGAAACTCTGCTTTGTCCGGAATCTGATAACTTGTTTAGAGGCTTGGAGTTGTCATTGCTATGATCCTTTGGATCAGACCAGGTTCCATCTAGCCCAGTTTTCCAATTCACCCAGTGACTGGCCAGATGCTTCTACAAGCTCAAAAGCTTTGGAGGCCTTTGATTCAACAACTTGTATTCAGAGGCATACCACCTCTGAACCTGGAGGTAGCACTTAGCCATCATGACTAGGGGACTCAAGAGCCAAGGGGCTCAAGGGACTGATCAAGAGGGCTTAGGAACTGCAGTGGGGAGGGTAAGGGAGAAACATTGAAATGCAGAGTGTTTTGGTCCTCTTCAGTCTTGCCCTCTTTTCCAGGTTAGCTGCCCAGGTTAGTGATGGGTCCCAGTATTACGTTCTTCTCATCATCACAGATGGTGTCATCTCGGACATGTTGCAAACCAAGGAAGCCATTGTCAGCGTGAGTCCGACCTTTCTCCTTAGCACAGGGCAGGGAGCAACAGCCTCCAGATCTGGAGGAAGAGAAGAAAGCATGAATTGATGACTCTGAAGGGCTCTGAATGTCTTCAAGGGCAAACCAGTAGTCTTCCCCCCACCAAAATGAATTGTAGTGAGCCAGTTGACAAAGGCCCCCTCATGAGGGCAATCTGAAGGTGTCTGAAAATATATGCTTTTTTGAAAGGTCCTGTTTTAAAAGGTCCCTATGTTTGGTGATGTAGATATTACGTGCAAGCAGATGGGGATTGAGAGGTACAGCTTGCCCTGCTGAGTTGAGAGATAAGCAGGAACTGCAACCCTTGATTGCCAAGGGTAAGTGAAGGCCAACACACTGTTCGCTGAGCCATACTCCTTCCCATTAGAACAACAGAAACGCTATAGGTTATTTTGGGGTTCTGGACCCACTGGATTTCTTGCCCACCCCATCCTGGTCTGTGGTCAGATCAGTTTTTACCCAGCGAATCTCACCCCTGCCAACTAACAGCCTTCATCACAGGGTTGTTGTGAGGACACGATGCTGAGTTTGTGGGCACAAACGAAGAAGGAATGAAATGAAACCTGAATAAATACATAAGGTGCACAGAGGTACTATGGCAGGTTAAATAGGATAGTATTTGTGCTAAGAAGGCTTTGACAAGTGCCGGCTGTATTGCCAACCTCTGCTCAGCATTGACCAAATCGCATCCTGGAAGACTCAAGTGAGGTTGTATTGGAATTTGTCAATACAAATTCCCAGGTAACTAGACTAAGAGGCACCTTTTAAGCAGTTCCTCTCTTATATTTAGGAGAGAGTAATGATCTCTGTTCGCCTAAGTGTAGCATGGAGGGATGTTTGTTTACAGCAGTTGTTTACAGTGTCTGTCTTTTTATATTTCCCCCACCCCTCCGGATTGTGAGCCCTGTGGGAGAGGGAACCACCTTTTAAATTCTTTTGCTACGCAAACCCATTTTGTGAACTTTTTGTGGAAAAGCAGTTGATAGACATTTTAAATAAATAATATGGCTTGGCCTAAATATGGGGCTTGATGCTAAGGCTACACTGACTCAAATAATGAGGTAACCTGGAATAATTTGTCTGATACAATGGAGTAGATTTTACTGTCCTTGATCAGGACAGGCACAAATATGCAGATAGCTAAGCAACATTTGAGATACGTTCAAGCAATGACGATCTTTCCACAGGCCTCCTCTTTGCCTATGTCCATCATCATCGTGGGAGTAGGCCCTGCTGAGTTTGGGGGTAAGTAAGTGTTGCCCTTATCTAGCTGCATTATGGTACAGTAACAAACTGAGGGTTCTGGCTACCTTGCTAGCTGGGATGGGGTTTGTACTTCAGAGTGGGTACCTCACTCTTTGTCACATTGCACCTATGGGCCAGAGCACAAAGACCTGTGATGTATTCAGCATTTAAACCTCACTTTTGAGAGCCACACCCTGTGAAGGTCATGCTTGGTCTTCCACCCGAAACTGGGGTGCATGCAAGGACAGGCACTCCAAGGTGTATCCTATGGGCGAGTGAGGGCGAGGGAGTGGTGTGGTGGCAATGATCCAAGAAGGTGACAGTGGACCTCAGCTGTTGTTGTGTTGTTCTCAGCCATGGAAGAGCTGGATGGAGATGAAGTGCGGGTCTCCTCCAGAGGGCGCTATGCTGAGAGAGACATTGTGCAGGTAACTCTTTGAAAGAATATAGATGGACAGTGAGGCCAAGGGAAGGTGGTTCACAGAAAAGCTATTACTCTGCCTGTTGCTCTTTGGTCTGGTTGACAATTTGAAGCTACATAAGGAATGAGGTGCTAAGGTTCCTCATTCGTACAGGTGCTGCGAGGCCTATCTTCATCATCATTGTCATTGGCTTTGCAAGTGGCGGCTGCCAGTGTGATCACCAGGCCCTTGGTTTGGGGAAATAATCAGGGAAAGCCAGTCATTTCTCTTTGAGCCTTCCCCCCTGTAGTACTTTCTTACCCCACCTACCTTGGAAACATCTGCTGAAATGGATGGGTCTTTATATACTTGGCTACCTTCCAAAGTCACAGATAGATCAATGTAGGCACCTTCTCATGATACAGGAGGAATACTTGCCCAACTTACCATAGGGCTGCAACATTTATTAATTCATTAATCATATTTGGTCAACTCAAAAGGTACTTTGATTAATGGAACAGATTATAGTGTTGTTTCCAATCAACAGACTTATAAGAACTGCATATGGGTAAGTGCAATTTTAAAAGAAGTACCCCTACTCTTATTTCTCACACAGGAAGGAATGCCTCTTTGAAGACTGTATGTGCTTCAGTGCACACATACAATGCTTAAAAGCAAAGCCTGCTTTTCTGCTTCATGACTAATATTTTTCGTAATAGGCAAACGTAACCAGTTAATTGACTAGCAGCCCAATCCTAATCCAGGCCTCCCATGCTGAAACGGGGAGGCCGGCTGGCCTGCCCCTTATCCAGAGTGGGGTTGGGGCTGCTGGCAGCTCAGCCCAGGGCAAGGGGCATGCAGTCCCCTTACCCAGGTAATGCCACAGCAGTCCCAATGGGACTATTCAGATCAGCGCCACCCCAAGAAGCTTGGAGCTGCTCCTGGTTGCCCAGGACCAGGGTTAGGATCTGGCACAAGTGTCAGACCCTAGCCCCACCCTCCCGCTCAGCTGCAGCCCACCCATAGGCCTGCCTGCTGCCTGCCCTTTCCCCACCCTGGAACACCTCCTCCCTGTCTTCCCCCCACCCCCAAGCCCCTGTAATGGCTTCACTCAACCAGAGCAGACCAACCTGTTCTCCAGCGTAATCGTACTAGAGGTGACCTCTGGAGGCTGACGCACATCTGTGTGCTGGTCTCCCGACTCCCAAGGTGGCATGAAAGTGCCTTAAGCGTGCCAGCCCAACCCCGGGTCTGGATTGTGTTCTAAAAGATAAATAGACTAGAATTTGTTTAATCTGGTGATATGCTCTGTCCCCCTCGATCAAGTGCAGAAAGACCACACCACATACTTGAATACATGTCCCACCCATGTCATTTTGTAGATGCAGATGCCTGTCAGAATTCCCAGTCCATCCACCATTGGGGGATTGAGCAGTGGAGTTTCAAGCAAGCCGGCTTAATTGAGTGGACAGGTGTCAAACGGAGACTCCGTCCTAATCTGAACTGACTTGCGCCTGTCATCTTTTAGAGCTTAAATTAACTAGCAGAGGAGCCAAGATCTCGCAGAGCTCTTTGGCTTTATCTTCCAACTTCACCTTTATTTTGCTTACTTGGGTTCAGGAAACATAAATGAAAAATACTCTGCTGTACTTTAAATGTAGGTGACCTGAGTCACAGAGACAGCAGCTCAGATTCTCCTTTCAATGAGGATTTGATCCCAATGTTTCTGCCCAGCTGCACTGAACTGGGAGCCCTGAGTTTCCTATTTCTGCCTGCTGCCTCTCTTCATTTTTCTGCTACTCCTGATGCTGAAGTGTGTTGGGATGGCAGGATTCAGTCTGGCTGAGTACCCACCCTTCTCTATCTTTCCTGCTGTTGCAGTTCGTGCCCTTCCGGGACTATGTGGATCATTCAGGGAACCACGTGTTAAGCATGGCACGCCTGGCAAAGGATGTCTTAGCCGAAATCCCAGAGCAGCTCCTGTCCTACATGAAGAGCCGTGACATCAAGCCCCTCTCCGCCAGCCCACCATAGTTCCATCCTCTGTGCAACCTGAGCCAAATATCTACTTCTGCTCCAGCTGGGACGGACCTGACTCCTACCAATTGGGCAATGTTGGCTGTTCCTACACTCTCATTCAGAGCTGGTTAGATGGGGGGATCTCTATGGGGAGGTGGGTAGGATATGGACTCCGCAACTCACAAAGAGGTTGAGACACCAGCACTAAAGCATGAGCCCTCCCCCTTCCAGGATCTCAAGGAACAACTTCCGATTTCACAAACCAGCCCTGACAAAGGACATGGACCTGACGTAAGGATGGATATAAGCAAGCATCTGAAGGGATGGGGTGGGGAGGGGGGATTTATTCAGGCCAAACTTGCTATCTAAGGTGCCATTTAGCTCTATTCTGCCTGGTTAACAACAATAAACCATTCCTGGTACCAGGAAACCTGCTTATGTTGTTTTTTGTCACTTCTGAAGGGCCCTTTAGTTTCCCATTATCTCAAGCTCTACATCTAGGAGCATCTTGAGGAGTAAGCTTTTGTGTAGTTGACTAAGGGCCCAATCCTATCCAACTTTCCAGCACCGATGCAGCTACAAGGCAGCTCTGAGGTAAGGAAACAAACATTCCCTTAACTTGTAGAGGCCTCCATGACTGTCTCCCCTCTGCAGGATGCAGCGCACACACCGCTGACATGGCTGCATCAGTGCTGGAAAGTTGGATAGGATTTGGGCCCACAGTTGCAGTCTTTAGACGTGTTTCACTGGTCCCAAAGTATGGTTTGAAGGCATGCTGAACAACCACCTTGCTGAAGATAAGCAGGTCTGACACTCAGTAGCACATGGACAGAAGATCTAGGAACCCCATAAGATCTACTTTTGAATTTCAAAGAAAATGTGGCTATAATTAGAATGAATAAATATTTAAAAGAGAGAGAGAGATGTTTTATTCACAGCACACCCTCCTCTGCAAAATGTCACATTTTCACATTGCTCATTTGAAGAAGGTTGAAATGAGGGAATTCATGACAAAAAAAACAAAAAAACGCCGACTGTCCTGGAATAAGAGATGGTAGAGCTGCCCTATCCTGTCTGAATGCAAACACAGATCATAGCTCTGTGTGAAAACTCCCAGGGTTCATCGTGCAATGTTAACACCAAAACAGCACCAGGTCCCTAACCGTGCAGACCCCCAACCCCCTGAAGACCAGCTTCTTTCAGGGCCAGAATCTGGGCCATTTATCCCACCTGCCCAATGGCACTTTGAGGAAGTAGTCGGATTGCTGCTGGAGGCTCTTAGGATGGCCTGACAAACATTTTGATTGCCCAGTGGATGGAGAAATCTGGATACCGGAACTACAGACGGGCTGTTATCCACGCAGTAATTCTCCTTTCACTGCCTCTCCAGGAGGGATATTTAGCACACAGCAGAAGCAGCAATCCAGCCTGTGAGGTTCAATTGCCAGGAGCCAGCAAGCAGATGGGAAGAGAGCTTTTCTGCTGCAGGGTGTGTGGCCTACTTTATCTCTGCTCATGAAAAGAAAGTGCAGCCCAGGGCTGAGCCAGTGTGAATAAAACATGCTGCTGCAGCAGGCAGGATCTCTCAAAACAACAGCAGGGTCAGCCCAGGAAGCTGCAGCAATGTCTGCTTCAAAGGCTCCACAGCCCCACATCCCAGCTTGGACCACCTCTGTCTTTGCCCAAGAAGCTCCAGCTTCTTGGAGCAGGCAGGCACATTTGCTGAGCAAATGGCCTTGGGAGTGTTGGCAGTTGGGCCTGAGTAGAAGGCACACCGGATGCACAGCTCACTCTGCCTTTAGGTCCCAGTATTCCACATCTGCCTCCTATTTATTCATGTATTTATTTACAATGCGGTTTCTCAGGGTGACAGATGTCAAATCAACAAAATTCACTACAATATAACAAATCGCATGAAACCAGTAAGACCATTTAAAAAAAGAAAAAAAAAAAAACAACCTGCAGCACAAAAACCAATTAGGGCCTTAGGGGATGTTTTTAAGGCACATTTAAAAGCAGCAAGTATGGGGCTTGCCGGATCTCCACGGGGAGGGAATTTCACAGTAGCAGCAGAAGCATCACCAATGCTCAGAAGGCTCTGTCTTTGGTGACCACCAACGGAGTCCAAACTGCTTCAAACCCTCACCTTAGGGATCTAGGATTTAGAACAGAAGCCTTAACACCAAACAATTTTTATATATGGCTGCGTCCATTGGTAAGTGTGTAGCTCTCATGCTGGCAGAGGCAAACCTGTGCAGTCTCCGCTTAACATTTTTGCCCAATATTGCATATACAGCAACAGGGACCAAATGTGTACACCTGTGGGCTGGGCAGAAACGGGTTAACGAAAACTGACGGTGCACAATACCACTGGCAGTGCATCTGCTTTGCATGTAGAAGGTCCCAGGTAGTGACAATCCTGGCCCTAGTGCCGCCCAGGGTCACAAATGAAAACTACCCCCCACCGGCAGGGCTGTTGCCTCCTCCACTGGTCCCGTCTGCTGCCTCCCACTGCAAGTGACGTTTTTATGCCCTTAGAAGGCCCTGACCCCGCATATGGTCTCTCCAGCCTTCCGAATGCCTTCAGAAGGGAGGCAGAGGGTGGGACTGATGGGGGGGCAGCATAACTGGGGGGCGCCCCCACCTGGACTCCCCTGGTCCCAGGTTCAATTCATGGCATCACCAGAAATGGCTGGGAAAGAACCCTGCACGTGCTACCAGCGGTAATGTGCACAACTATTTAGTACGATGCAGACAAAGTAGCTTCTGGAAATCTGAGGGAACTTGGCTAAAGATTCTTACCAGTTCTTGATGACCTATTCTTAAACAAACAAACAAATACAATTTTGAAGAGAAAGGCAGGATATACAAGTTTTAAAATAAATAAATCCGAAAGGGTCACTTTCTCTGAGTGTCTGTTGTGTAAGTCAGGGGTGTCCAAAGCTTTTGGCAGGAGGGCCACATCGTCTCTCTGACACTGTGTCGGGGGCTGGGGGAGAAAAGGAATTAATTTACATTTAAAATTTGAATAAATTTACATAAGTTTACATAAGTGAATATATTAAAGATGAACTTAGATGAATGCATGAAGGTCTTGCAATAGCTCAAGGCCTATGAAAGGCCTGGCACAAAGCAAGGCTGGCCTTTCCTTTGCTGCCGCTACTGCATCACAGATGTGAAACAGCAAGCAGTGGAAGGAGCCCTCATCCCACAGCTCACATGAAAGGTCAAACAGTCACACTCACGCTGAGAGCAGTTGTGTCGGGCCAGTATGGGCTCCAACAAATCTCTGGAGGGCCAGAGGCTCATTGGAGTCTGGGGGCTCCCTGAGGGCCGCATTGAGAGGCCTCGAGGGCCGCAAGTGGCCCCAGGGCCGGGGTTTGGGCACCCCTGGTGTAAGTGCTTGGAAGCAATGCATTTGTGTTTGGGACACAAGGTACATTGTCATGACTCAGCTGGGCGCTCAGCCAGAAATTTGTGGTTAGTTCTAGAAATCAGTCATGACAGCCATTTTTTTTTCTCACTTCTGCATTTGACTGAATATTTGATTCCCCTTGGGGTACCTTTGGCCAGAGTCTTTGGGTCAATCTGGGATAGAAACTACTGTATATAGAAATGAATAGTCTGGTTGAGCTCACAGCCTCCCCCAAGTCTTTACAAAAACAGCATGTAATTATAGATCATCTCGAAAAGGTTCTATGATTAATGTAACTTCCTGACTCACTAGAGGTCCCTGATGCAAAAGGCTGAGGATGGAAGCCAGATTAACTAAAAACGGAGATCACAGATCTATTTAAACGGCTGCTGACACAGAGATGGTGGAAAAACATTATCTTCTTTGTAATGCCGGAAAAGCAGTGCAAGTCTCTTTTCTCCACCACCACAGTTACGTGGATCAGGAAGCCACCCTAGGTTATTAGCATCTCAATTCAGACACATCAGGGGTCCCCAAACTGCAGCCACATCTGATCTTCCATCTTGGGGTGGTGGTGGACAGGTTGATGAAAGTGTCGACTCAATGTGCGGCGGCAGTAAAGAAGGCCAATGCTATGCTTGGGATCATTAGGAAGGATATTGAGAACAAAACGGTTAGTATTATAATGCCGTTGTACAAATCGATGGTAAGGCCACACCTGGAGTATTGTGTCCAGTTCTGGTCGCCACATCTCAAAAAAGACACAGTGGAAATGGAAAAGGTGCAAAAGAGAGCGACTAAGATGATTATGGGGCTGGGGCACCTTCCTTATGAGGAAAGGCTACAGCGTTTGGGCCTCTTCAGCCTAGAAAAGAGACGCCTGAGGGGGGACATGATTGAGACATACAAAATTATGCAGGGGAAGGATAAAGTGGATAGAGAGATGCTCTTTACACTCTCACATAACACCAGAACCAGGGGACATCCACTAAAATTGAGTGTTGGGAGAGTTAGGACAGACACAAGAAAATATTTCTTTACTCAGTGTGTGGTTGGTCTGAGGAACTCCTTGCCACAGGATGTGGTGATGGCGTCTGGCCTGGACGCCTTTAAAAGGGGATTGGACAAGTTTCTGGAGGAGAGGTCCATTACGGATTACAAGCCATGATGTGCATGTACAACCTCCTGATTTTAGAAATGGGTTATGTCAGAGTGCCAGATGCAAGGTTGGGCACCAGGATGAGGTCTCTTGTTATCTGGTGTGCTCCCTGGGGCATTTGATGGTCCGCTGTGAGATACAGGAAGCTGGACTAGGTGGTCCTATGGCCTGATCCAGGGGGGCTGTTCTTATGTTCTAAGCTGAACCCAACATACATTATATTTTTGTGCAGCCCCCCATCACTCCTCCCCCACTCAGCCCACCACCACACACCTTTTTCCATCTGCTGGGTGAAGCAACTGCTGGGCTCCGGGACCTTCAAAATGGCACCCGCAGCTAGCACAGGGCCCTTTAAAAGGGCTCCGCGCTAGATGCAGGCACCACTTTGAAGAGCTCTGCAGCTTTCTGACAGTCAGCAGAGACTTACGGAAGGCTGCAGAGACTTGGACAGCCGAGAACACCTCCTGAATGGCTCAAGCTGTCAGTCCTGCTGCCTGCAGGTAAGCAAATCTGCAGGTAGCGAATTCGTGGGTAATGGAAACTACCCTCCTATTGTGTCTGTGATTGTCTCCTATTGTGTATTGTAACTGTCTCCTATTGTGAAAACTCCTAGAGTTATGTACAAAATGTATATATTATTTTCTAAAATGAGCCTGCTCCAGCCCATCACAAGAGCAAGATTAAGGGCCCTATCCTATCCAACTTTCCAGCACTGCTGCATCTGCAATACTGCTCCAGGATATGGGAACAAATATTCCCATACCTTGAGGGGGCCTTTGGGACTGCTTCCTCACCACAGGATGCAGCGCATGCCTCTTTGGCATAGTTGCATCGGCACTGGAAAACTGGATAGGATTGGGCCTTGAATGATGTGGCTCTGGCAGCTGTAAGTTTGGGGACCCTGATCCGCACATTCAGCAAAAAGAGACACAAGGGCTGCCACCCAAATATCACACTTATTGGACACCAGATTAACATATCCTAAAACAAAGATAAAAGATTGGAAGACCCACATTGCTGAATTCATGTCAGTAGGTAGAAAAGGTCACACCAGATTTTTCCCAGCTGCAATTCTTTTTTCTGAAGCATGGTGACTGACTGACCTTTAAATATTCTGGATGATTAAGGGGCTCATCAATTAACTGTGCATGGTTATAAATGGCTCTTACTTAATGCAAGGAGTTTAAGCTAAATGAACACAGCATATTGTTAATACCCGCCCTGGTTTCCCCAGTGGTAAGAAATTCCAGAGGTGCTGAGCTCCACAGGTTCTGGCTTCCTTTGGAGGTGATCACTGGAAGCTTATTGTGTCTTTGTAACTTTTGCTTTAACTACAGAAATACAGGCTGAGAGCATTGGATGGAGGTAGATAACACTGCATCCTTTCAAGCAATAACAGATCACATCAGTTTCCTAAAAGGCAGCCTTGCACAGCAAGCTGCTTTGGCTCTAGCATAAGTGGCTTTTCAAAGGATTGGGTCAGGGGTCTCCAAACCCCGGCCCAGGGGCCAGATGCAGCCCGCGGCAAGCCTCTATCCAGCCTGCAGCCAGCCTCTTGTCCCCTGAGAGCCTCTGGCCCACTCAAATGAACACAACTGGAGCTGTGCTCTGGTTGTGTCTGGAAGGTGTTCTGAGAGCCAGAGAGGTTGAATGAATGAGCCCATTCGTTCATTTATTCACTCATCTAAGTTCCAGCTCTAATTTATTTATTTATTTAAATTTTATATTTAAAATTTTTTTCCAGCCCTCAATATCATTCATTGTTGGCAACCTTCAGTCTTGAAAGACTATGGTATCGTGCACTGAATGGAACAGCGTCTAGTGTGGCTGAAAAGGCCGATTCGGGAGTGACAATCCCTTCCACACTGGGAGCAAGTGCAGTCTGTCCCTGGTCTGTCTCCCTGGCTATGGGCCTTCCTTCCTTGCCTCACTGTTGGCCAAGTGCCTCTTCAAACTGGGAAAGGCCATGCTGCACAGCCTGCCTCCAAGCAGGCTGAGGCCAGGGTTTCCCACCTGTTGAGGTCCACTCCTAAGGCCTTCAGATCCCTCTTGCAGATGTCCTTGTATCGCAGCTGTGGTCTACCTGTAGGGCGCTTTCCTTGCACGAGTTCTCCACTGCACTAGATATTTGGCCCTCTGTTCAAAACGTTTGGAGACCCCTGGATTAGGTATATTCTTGGTGGATAGGGCTATTACTGGCTAATATCCACAATTGCTAGGTCTGGCATATTTGAATTGATAGATACACCTGCTTCCAGATCTGGGGACAAACAACAGGGGATTGGGGTGCTTCCATTATTACCTGCCACTAGGCACCTGGCAGAGAGAGCACTTGGCCGGGTGGATTTTTATTTGATCCATCACAATAATTCTCATGTTCCCTTCCAAACTCTGCCATATTTCTTTATCCTCTGGATTGCATTCGTCCAACAGCTTGATGCTGGCAAGGATCCCGTATTCCTGGATACCAAGTTATTATTGCATCCCATATCTCATAGGAATAATCTTCCCCACTCATTACTTTGCTGGTATTGGAAAACTGTTCCCTTTCAAGTCGCAGTTTTAGGTCTCTGTTGTGCAGCATCTTTGGTCTGTGAAGCCTCCAGAGAAGGATGAGATTTTAATGAAAATCCAACATCAGGCAAGAGAGGTAAATCTGCTATCTTTTCTTGCTTTGCGAGACTCTCTCTGGCTCCAACAACAAATGTACCAGCCTAGAGGAAAACTGTTAACTAGTGTCATAGCGCCACCTCTTGGAGGATTCACCTTTACTGATTCCTTGTTTATGGCTTTTAAATTGGAAATAGTTAAAACAATATTTCTGTACCTGTTGCATGGTCCAATTGCACTGATGCCAATGCTATGCATGGTCCCATAGGTGAGTTAACGCAGTGCAGTTGAATTAAACTTAGGACCCAATCCTGTCCAACTTTCTAGTGCTGATGCAGCTGTGCCAACGAGTTGTGTGCTGCATCCTGCTGTGGGGAGGGGAAAGTCATGGAGGCCTCCTCAAGGTAAGGGGACATTTATTCCCTTTCCTTGGGGCTGCGTTGCAGCTGCAGCAGCACTGGAAAGTTGGATAGGATTGGGTCCTTACCCATTGAAAGCCTCCCATTCACAATCAGGTGCCTGAAAAGCAGTAAAAAGGATTTATTCTTTTTCCTAGCCTGCTTAATATTATCCCAAAGTTATAAATGTGAGAGACAACAGGGTCCTGTTACATATGTGGGATATATAGGCTTTTTATCCTGTGTGACTGATACAACTTTGGTCTAACAGAGAGGGTGTGATTGAAGTTTATAAAATGATGCATAGCATAGAGAAAGTGGATTTTAAAAAACCTTTTGCTCATAACACTAGGGGTCACACAGTGAGCCGATGAAGGTCAGACCACAGAAACCACTTCATCACAACAACACTGGCAGGGCTCAGCTGTGCTATCTGTGAAATAATAATATATTCTCTTTTATTCTAGCACCTATCTCTTTAATAAAGAACAAAAGCAACTTACAGAAGTTAGATGGAGCAATAGCAAAATCTGTTCAATAAAAATCAGTTTCAGAAAACTACAATTACATACCTTAAAACTTCATTCTAAATCTGTGTTTTTCAACCAGTGGTACTAACATCACCAGGTGTTGGTCTGGTCATAGTGGTGGCCTTCTGGGCCTAATTCTACTGAAACTGAGATAGCAGGGACAGTGATGCACCAGTGAACAAGATGCAACTGTGCAGCTGCCTGGTTCTTCAAAAGAGGGACAGTTTGCGGAAGGAGGGTGCAGAGTGAAGCCACAACTGTGGGGCAAGCTTCCTGCTCCTGTGCACAGTTGCTGTTGCTGGCAGCAGCTATAGTACGAGCAAAAGTGGTATCCACAGAAGGTTGTATCTGAAAAAGTGGCCCTCACAAAAAATAAAATAGGTTGAGAAGAACCTGTTCTAAATAAGCACCTGTTTTCACAGACCTATGGAAACAAAAATGCTTTCATCTTTCTGAATAGTAATAGTGATAGTCTGTAGCAAGTGTCACTCTGTAGGGCAAGAGTTCCAGAAAGATGAGGGCCACAATGGAAAAGGCCATGCTCTGGAACATAAAAAATTTAAAAACATATTTAAAAAAAAACAATTATAGCAGGGCCCTGCCAGATGATCTGAGTACATGGGAGGGTTTGTACAAAGAAGGGTGCTGTCTGGTAAACATGAGCCAGGGCTTAAATATGAAAATGTCTCTAAACATATGCAAAGTGCCTCTCCCTGAATGCAGAGCAATCACAACCAGTTTTCATACAAATATTTTCCAGCTCAGGGGCCACAAGCATGTTTTGCATATACATATTTTTAATCAGGCTCTGAAATAAAATCTTTGACAGGCTCCCAAGCTGGGCATTGTGTACAAAACCCAGAGGTGAAACATTAAAGTGTGAACCATCTCTGTTTCTCAGCCTTCCTTACAACTTTCAAAAACCATTTTTGTTTCCACCGTAGACCAATGGTTTCCCACATCTTGACTAAAATTTAGCAGTGTTGCTGGGGCCAGAGGAAAACATGCCAACTATACTATGCATAACGACAAGAAAAATAGCCAGGCCTCTGAACATGTGCTGAACATATGACATGTGTAGCACTAGTGAAGGGATGTGTTTAGGTGACTGAGCTGTGAACTAAACAGTCTCAGATTCAAATGTCACCTCTGCCATGAACTTACAAGCCCTCCTATGAATAATAAGACTGGATCCCCACTGCAGCCCCACTGGATCAGGTCAAAGGCCCATCTAATGCAGCTTCCTGCACCCTTTTGCCACTCCCTTGCATCTGGCATTCTGAGGTTGCCTACTTCTCATGGCTTGTAACCTATGATAGACCTTTCCTCCATAAATCACTGTTAAGAACATAAGAAGAGCTCCGCTGGATCAGGCCAAAGGCCCACCTAGTCCAACTTCCTGTACCTCACAGCAGCCCACCAGATGCCTCAGGGAGCACACAAGACAACAAGAGATTTGCATCCTGCTGCCACTCCCTTGCACCTGGTATTCTGAGGCAGGCTACTTCTAAAACCAGGAGGTTGCTCATGATCATCATGGCTTGTAACCTGTGATGGACGTTTCCACCAGAAATCTGTCCAATCCCCTTTTAAAGGTGTCTATGGCAGTTGCCATCACCATATCCTGTGGCAAGGAGATAGTCTTTGGAACTTCTTGCCACAGGAAGTGATGATAGAGCCTGGCAATTACACACTGCGTACATACAATAGTACTGTATACAATGCATACATACAGTGATAGTACTGTATTAGGGACCTTGTTGTAAGGTCTCATGAGATAATATAGTGTACGGAAAGTGCTGTGGAATGCTTAATTATAATAATAATTTTCTCAACATCACAGAATAAATGGCCGCAACCAACGACTACATATCTGGAACTTAAGGGTTCTGGGTCCAAAGTGCATAACCCACACCTCTTATTTCATAATTCACATTCTGAATGTGGCAGCCTCTCATTTCCAGGAGACTCAGGACCTAGTCCTATTCAATTTTCCTGTGTCGGTGCAGCCGTGCCAACGAGGCATGCGCTGCACCCCGTGGTGGTGGGTCACAAAGGCCTCCTCAAGGTATGGGGACATAAGAACATAAGAACAGCCTTGCTGGATCAGGCCATAGGCCCATCTAGTCCAGCTTCCTGTATCTCACAGCGGCCCACCAAATGCCCCAGGGAGCACACCAGATAACAAGAGACCTGCATCCTGGTGCCCTCCCTTGCATCTGGCATTCTGACATAGCCCATTTCTAAAATCAGGAGGTTGCACATACTTACCTCAAGGCTGCATTGTGGCTGCACCGGTGCTGGAAAGCTGGACAGGATTGGGCCCTCAGGGTCCAACTTTCCAGTACTGGTGCACCAAGGTAAGGAAACAAATGTCTCCACACCTTGAGGAGACCTCTGTGACTGCCTCCCCACCACAGGCTGAAGCACATGCCCCACTGGCATGGCTGCACCCGCACTGGAAAACTGGCCAGGATTGGGCCCTCAGAGCCCGATCCTCTGCTTGTCTACTCAGAAGTCCCATTTTAGTCAATGGAGCTTACTCCCAGGAGGAAAGTGTGAGTAGGCTTGCAGCCTCAGCAGACTGCCCCAGGCTGCAATCCTCTAGGCATGCCTTTCCTGGGAGTCAGCCCCATTGAACTCAATGGGACTTACTTCTGAGTAGACACACCTAGGGCTGGGGGGGCTGTGGCAGCAGCCTCCAAGCCCTGCCGTGGCTGGCCCCGAGAGGGAACAGCTGCACTGCTGCCTCGCTCAGAGCTGCCACAGGGCCCCCCTGAGAGCAGCCTGGAGAGGGACCCAGGCGTCCTGCGCAGCCTCCCACCCCTCCCTGCTCGGGGCTTGCGATTCGCGGCGGTAGATTCGCCACCGGGGCTGGGGCCGCCCTGGCCTCTCAGGCTTGCGGGGGGGGGCGCGCAGGCGGCGTGGGGGGGGGCTGGAGAGGGGGGAGTCGGGGGGGGCCACCACAGGCCTGCGGGCCGCGCGTGGCGAAAGTGCGGTTGCCAAGGAGCCGCTTTACCCAGCGGGCCTCCCCGCGCAGGAGCCGCCGCCGCCGCCGAACGCCGCCGCCGGAGCCTCCTCCATTGTCCGGGCCGGGCCGGACTGGGCCCATGGGCCCGTCGGCCGCCGCGCAGCCGCCCCGCCGCCGCCGGCTCGGGGCCTGAGCCGCGCCTCGGTGAGGAGCCCGCGCGGGTGGGGAGGGCGCCGGGGCCGCGGCCTGCCTACCTGGCGGGGGGTTCGGTGCTTGCAGGCGGGCAGGGCAGAGCGGAGCAGGCGCTGGGAGGAGGGCAGGCGGCCCCAGGCAGAGCGCGCCCTGGGAGGCAGCAGGTGGCACGCCTGCCCTCCCCTTCCTGCGAGGAAGCCCCTTGGGCACAGTGGGCTTACTTCTGAGTAGACACTGAGGAGTGGGCTGGCAGGGAGCTTGACAGCCGCCCCCCTCACCAGCCCCCCCTCCCTCCAGCCCCTCTGCACTTAGAGCTGCTGCTGGCACAGGGTGGGGTAAGGCTGGCACGCGCCAGGGCTGGAGAGCCCCCCTCACCCCTCCAGGCACAAGGGAGGGTTTGCATGCTCCAGGGCTGTGCATGTGAACTGGCATCCCCGTGTCTTCCCTTCTGCAGGGCTAAGGATCCCTCCCAGGTGAGGAAGGCAGGCTAGCTGGAGAGCCACCCGCGCGTGCTCAGGTGGCATAACATGGGATGAGTGGGATGGTGTGTAGGGTTTGCATGAACCAGGGCTGTAGCAAGTGAGCTGGCATCTCTTTATCTTCCCTTCTGCACCCCCCCCCCCCAACCTTCTCCCTCTTTCCTGCACAGCTGTGGATCCCTCACAGGTCAGGAAGGCAGCCACCCTCACCCCACTCCCCTTGAAGCTCAGGTGGCACAGCATGGGATAAGTGGGAGGGTTTGTATGAACCAGGGTTGTGGCATGTGAACTGACATCTCCGTTATCTTCTGGTCTGCCCTTATCTCTTTGTTTCTATTTTCTGCACAGCCAAAGGCACCACAGAGGTGGGGAAGCATGACAGGATGTAGTTTGACTGCTGGTCACCCCCTCCTTTAGTTTATTGGTGTTAAAACGTTTTTATCCTACCTTTGCCTTCTCAATAGAGGGACTAAAGTTGTTGTTCCCCTTACAGGTCCTGGCATAATCTGGGATGACATAGACAATGTAGGGCTTACGTGAACCAAAGATGTACCTGTCTTTTATCCTACTCCATTGCTCCTGAACAAAAGGTGCTCATAAGAATTTGGGAGGCAGTGTAAAATGTAGCATTGTCAAGGGGTGTAGTAGGCTTAACATACGCAAGGAGTAGTGGGAGGCTAGTGCATGCAAGCATCCACCCACCCCTGATTTCTATTTCTAGTTCATTCTGGTGCTGTATTGGTAAGCAAGGTGAAACCACATGGGCTGCCTGATGCCCCTTCTCTAAGTTGTTATTTCCTCTACTGCTAGCAGAACGGACACCACAGGATGGGAGGGGCAGCATGTAGGGTTAGCGTGAGCAAGAAATGGCAGTGGACTATCACTTTCCTACTTCCCTTTTCTGCCAGCTTGCCCAACCAGGACTACTATCAGAGGAAAGCAAGGTGATATGGGTGGGTAGACCTCTCCCCCTCCATCTCTCAGGTGTGGTTTCTTTGATGTTTAGTGAGAGTCCCCAGGATAAGAGAGGCATGAGCAATCTGACTTTCAACCTTCACTTTTCCCCAGTGCTTTGGAAATGCATGGTGGACCTGTTCTTAGGGTGTCTCTCTTTGGAGCCTATCCACTGCATGCTTGGAATTACTTGTTTTCCCTTCACAATTTACATGTTTACTGCAGCAAAAACTAGCACCACCTCACTCTGCCATGCAAACTGCTCTGTGAGGCTGGAGTGTAGGTAAGACAACTGGCATTAAAGGAGCAAATCAAGTGAGGAGGTTGAGGTTGCTGAAGAAGTAGCTTTTGAAAAGGAACTGGTGGGAAGAAGGTTAAACAGCTGAGCAGCTCAAAGTCTGGAGGTGGTTCTGCTCCCTGCCGGGATGATAGATCAGCTTTAGGTGGAGAACAAGAGGTAGAGTGGATTGACTGTCGTCCCACATCTTTCTTATGCTATGTCCAGATGGCTGCTACCCACATTGCTGGTTGTCTAGTTGAGAACTAAACCAGAAGAGAGGATGAGGAATAATACCTGGTTAAACAGAAGTACATAGTTCACATGGTTTGCACAGCAGTCCTAATATGGGTTGTGACACCGAGGTTGGTCCTGCTATTCCCCCCCCCCGTCTCACATTTGGACTAGCTGTGCAGAGATCAGCATGATCCCATGTGTCTTTCACGTGTTGCTTGTCCCAAATTGGTCTCCTGCAGTTTTGATGTAAGAAGCCAGGAGTCCATTTTCAAAACTCTGTGTCATGTTGTTGTCGTCTCCGCAACTCATACAGGCCGTTTGGGTTGGGGAACAAATTCTTGGGGGGTTGGTAGCTGGGCAGTGGTAACCTTGGCACCTGCATCTTCATTCAGTTAATTCCCCTTCTCTACAGAGCTGACAGACGTCATGGGGGTAGACTTTGATGTGAAGACGTTCTGCCACAACTTGCGGGCAACCAAGCCACCCTACGAATGTCCTGTGGGCACCTGTCGCAAAATCTACAAGAGCTACAGTGGGATTGAGTACCACCTGTACCATTATGACCATGACAATCCACCTCCACCTCAGAGCACCCCTTTGCGCAAGCACAAGAAGAAGGGCAGGCAAGGCCGAGCAGCCAACAAGCAATCCCCCAGCCCCTCCGAGACGTCACAGTCACCAGGTCGTGAGGTTATGACCTATGCGCAGGCCCAGCGCATGGTGGAGGTAGACTTGCATGGCCGTGTGCACCGCATCAGCATTTTTGACAACCTGGATGTGGTGTCCGAGGACGAGGAAGCCCCTGAGGAGGCCCCTGAGAATAACAGCAACAAAGAGAACACGGAAACCCCGTCCGTGGCCCCCAAAGCCAGCAAGCACAAGAACAAGGAGAAGCGTAAGGACTCCAATCACCACCACCACAGTGCCTCGGCGGGCAACACACCCAAGCTGCCAGAAGCTGTGTACCGTGAGCTGGACCAGGACACACCTGATGCACCGCCTCGCCCCACCTCCTATTACAGGTACCTCTTGTAGGTTAAGAGTGCCTCATAGAACTATATTTGCAAGGAGCTTGTGGGTTATCTAATAAAGAATATGATTACATAGAGCATGTAATGTGCAGAGCAATTTTCATACCAGGTGCACCCTTCGCACCAGGTGGGTTGCCAGCCATTGTAGCCAATGGGAGCAGTGTATTCTGAGTAGGGCAGGCCAGTTAGCTTCCAGTGCCTTCAGTGGCATCTGCTTTAATGCTGTTTCATGCAGCATTTGGCTTCAGAGGACCGGATCCCCTCTGTTTTAATAGTGTTGTCATTCCAACACCCCCTGTAAAGTAAGTTATTATTCCCACATTGGAGATGACGGGGGACTGAGGCCAAGAAGGAGAGGCTTACTTAAGGCCACCTAGCAAGTTCATGGTAGAGGTGAGATTCGAACCAGGGTCCTAGTTCATAGCTCAGTCTCTTAGCCACCATGATGCACTAGTTATCTAACGTGGCATGCCTCAAATTGGAGGAGGTCTAAGAACATAACAAGAACATACATGTCTTGAACATACATTAACAAGAACATTAATGTCTCAGTCATATCCCCCTTCAGGCGCCTTTTTTCTAGACTGAAGAACCCCAGATCCAAATCGCTGAATTCTTTTCTCGTAAGGAAAGTGTCCCAGCCCAGTAATCATTTTGGTCACTCTCTTCTACACCTTTTCTCCCTTAGAAGCTTCTGGTAAAGGTTTGCATGACCGTCTGTACTTCCCTCTTGCGTGTGAGGGGTCTGCAGACTGCATTTCATTTCAATTTGGAGACCAGTGCTGCCAGACCAGTGCCTGTCTCTGTTTCAACAGGAGTGAGAAATCTCACTCCATGGGAATGGAACCGGTGGGAATATTCCCATCAAAAGGCCATAGAATTCCCATGGAGCCAGGGTGCAGAGCAGAGAGGAAGCACAATTGCCTGCAAGGAGAGGTGGCCATTTCCCCCACCCCCAGACTTAGGGCAGTTGTGACCACGTTTAGTCTCAATCTTGCAATAGCAAAATTTTGTAGGCAAAAAAGAGTTGGGTGTGGGGAAGGTTTCATAGATCTTTGTTCGAAGTTAGGGAAGACAAGCTTGAACAAGGGTTCCTTGGTCCTGGTGTTCCTAAGGTCAAACAGAAATGAATGGGCACAATTGTCAGCAATCCTGCTCTTCCGCAGTCTAGAGAAAGTGAGGTGGCTTCAGAGCGTGTAGTTACTTTTCACTGATCAGAAGAGAGCAGATTGGCATTCAGTATATGCACAGGACAGTGGATTGAAGCAAACTGTATAGCATGCACTCTGTGGTGGCTCTACAGATTTGGAGAGCTGGTAGGTTGTAGTGGTGCGATCTGTTGAAATACTGTGTTATTCTTCTGTAATCAGGATGGTGGGAACAGTCACTTCGCTATGTGGTTGGTGGCTAAGGTGACCAGCAGTTAGGGCTGCCAAGGGATATATGTCTAAACAGTGACTGCATGGCGTTCCCAAGCAGTTCAAAAGTGGGGCAAGATGTAGCAGTGGCTGCCCCCTTTGTGAACTCCCCCGTCTCAGTCTCCTTGTTTCTGTTTCTTAGTTACAAAGGCAACGGTTCTCAGCCCCTACTAGCCACCACGTCCTCGTTTTCATTTTGTTTTCCCCCTTCCCTCTCAGATACATTGAGAAGTCGGCCGAGGAGCTGGACGAGGAGGTGGAGTACGACATGGATGAGGAGGATTACATCTGGCTGGACATCATGAATGAGCGCAGGAAGACCGAGGGAGTGAGCCCCATCCCCCAGGAGGTCTTTGAGTACCTGATGGACCGGCTCGAGAAGGAATCTTATTTTGAGAGCCACAATAAGGGGGACCCCAACGCCCTGGTGGACGAGGATGCGGTTTGTTGCATTTGCAATGACGGGGAGTGTCAGAACAGCAACGTCATCCTCTTCTGTGACATGTGCAACCTGGCTGTGCACCAAGAGTGCTATGGCGTCCCCTACATCCCTGAGGGCCAGTGGCTGTGCCGCCGCTGCCTGCAGTCACCCTCCAGGGCTGTAGACTGTGCTCTGTGTCCGAACAAAGGTGGGGCTTTCAAACAGACAGACGATGGGCGATGGGCCCACGTGGTGTGCGCCCTCTGGATCCCAGAGGTCTGCTTTGCCAATACAGTCTTCCTGGAGCCCATAGATAGCATAGAACACATTCCCCCTGCCCGCTGGAAGCTGACCTGCTACATCTGCAAGCAGCGAGGCTCGGGGGCCTGCATCCAGTGCCACAAAGCGAACTGCTACACAGCCTTCCACGTCACCTGCGCTCAGCAGGCTGGGCTCTACATGAAAATGGAGCCTGTCCGGGAGACAGGGGCCAACGGGACCTCCTTCAGCGTTCGCAAGACAGCTTACTGTGACATCCACACGCCCCCGGGCTCCATGCGGCGCCTGCCTGCTCTCTCACACAGTGAAGGGGAGGAGGAGGAAGAGGAGGAGGAAGAAGACGGGAAGGGCTGGAGCTCAGAGAAAGTGAAGAAAGCCAAGGCCAAGTCCCGGATTAAAATGAAGAAGGCCAGGAAAATATTGGCTGAGAAAAGAGCAGCTGCTCCAGTGGTGTCTGTGCCCTGCATCCCTCCCCACAGGTACCTTGTGTTCCTGATGATGTGAAACTGGGACAGGCAGACCTGCTTCTGTGTCAGGGATAAGTTACCAGTTCTGTTGGAGCGCATGCCTTCAGGAACACCTGGGAGGGCAGGCTGGGCATCAAAGGCCAGTGTATACCTGACCCATAGCAGAAATCGTAAGTTTGGTTCACCTGATCCAGAGATCTGTGTGAGAACCATCTTTGACTGCCATCATATGTGGCTTAACAGTGTTGGCTGCTTGTGAATCTGGCCCTCTAACCACTACACCTTGCAGGAGCCTATGAGCAGCAGACCACAATTCTCACCATGGCATTGCACTCTGGTGAGGATGATAAGAGGAGCCCCAATCTTCCTCTTCATTGTGGAGCTGGGTAGGGGGTAGCGATTTTCCCCATGGTCCTGCTGCTCTTGGAAACGCTACAGAATGAAAGGGAAGATCACTGTCCTGCCTCTCTAGCTCCATGTTGGAGAGGAAGTTTGATGCTGCCATTTTGGTACTATGCTCCAAAGACATCCAAAGACTGGACATTGCAGTTCAGTGCCAGGCAAACCCTTGCCTTTCCCTCTTTAAGGACACAGAAAGACCACCTGCCCTTTTGGCTGTGGGTTACTGAGGTGCTCAGAAAGTCCTGGTCGCCCAGAATCAAAACAATTCTCCCCTCTCCAAGTATTATACAGAAAAGGGGAATGGTGATTGTCTGCAAACGTTGGCTTCATTACCACGGTCAGCCAAAATTTGTGAATCTTTCCCTACCTATGAGATATGGGGGGGGGGGGAGAGAGAGAGCTGTTTGAGGCTATGCAGTGAGTGTCATAGCTAAGCCAGGGATTTGTGTGAAGGCTTTCCCACATCCAGACCCTGTGCTTTAGCCATCACGCTCACACCACTATGGTGTGGTTTAAAGTTTCCCACTTTCTCTGCACAACAGGAGGCTTTACAGCCAGCGAATTCACTTGGAACACTGGATTTCACCAGTGCTCTGCTTTCTAGGGGTATCTCTTCTCTCTAGTGGAAAGTCACCCCCTGAGAAGAGGCGAGGGAGCCTTACTAGAGTCATATTCTCATGAATGAGCAGCTCAGGAATTGGGATCAAAGTACACAAAAGATCTGGGAAGCCAAAATAACTGGTCTTCCACAGCAAGGCTAAGCAAACAGTTGCTCCTTTGCAACCCTGTTTCATCAGTCTCCTCTGGGACTATGTAATGGCAGGGTGTCAAAATGTGCTGGGTTGAATATGTTTGACCCCTCCTACTTCACCACATAGTGAGCACACTCTTCTCCTTGTGGATGGTGGCTCTATAGTTAGGGGAGAACCTATAGCTCAGTACATTTGTTCTGGGATGCAGAGGTACCAGATTCAATTCCTGACATCCCTAAGTAGGCCTGGGAAAGAGTTCTGTCTGAATCCCTGGAGAGCTACTACCAATCAGTGCCAGTAATACTGAGCTAGATGAACCAATGATCTGACTTGGCAGAAGGCAGCTTCATGTGTACAGCGCCATCCGCTGGGGGCAGGAAACCAAGTGTCTTATTGGTGAGGTGTGTGATTTCGAATGTTCCCTATGGGCAAACAGGAGAAGACTTCTGCACTGCTTATGGGCTTCCTAGAGGTCTTTGAACGGCTCTGATTGGAAACAGAAGGCTGGGCTGTATGAACCCTGGATCTTGATCCAGCAAGGCAGTTATTGCATTCTTAAAAGTACTTCAGTACCCCTGAGTATAAACAGTGCTTTTAAATTCTCCTTCCTACCATAGCCCCAAGATGCAACCACTACTGAAGGAAATACTCTTTGCCCCAGGCAAATGAGCAAGGGGCAGTTATGTCCTAGGCTATGCTATGAGATGGTGGTTTTTTCTCACAGGACAATCACAAACATTCTTGTAGCAGCTTAAAGACTGACTGGTTTATTTCAGCATGTACGGTCAGTTGTCCCATTGCCAGTGTCTGCTGATGCTGAAGTTCAGTGCAGTCAGGAGGAGTTCCCTCCAGGTTCTTGATTATTTTGCCCCTCATAATCTTCACCCCTACTCCGGATTGTGCACAGACCGTTTTCTCTGGGAGAAACCTGCTGGATGGGTTTTATTGCAAGCTCAGGATCTAAGTAGGAGCCACATCTGTTTTATGAACCTGAACAATGGCTTGGACAAACTGATTCTAGCTGCGGTTTGCACCGTACCACATTGTTGGTCCTGGAGTCCCTCCACCCCACCCTGTAGGGTGGGTACTGAAGCAGGCTACAGTGAACTGCAATGCACAATCCTTTGCAAGATTCTCACAAGTTTTGTACTAATGAGTCAATGCTTCTTGTTTTCCATTCTGGATAAAGTTATTCTCTTCCTTCTTTCCTTATAATAATCCTACAAAGTGGATAAGGCTGAGAACTAATAACTTGGCCACAAATCTTTCCTTGCAGAGCAAGGGATTTGAAGCCAGGCTACTCACTCCTAAGCCCAACTCCCTGTTTTCTACAACTCACCAACGGTACCTAAACATTCCTTTTCTGAGGCCTGTAGTTCAGACAGAACCTCCTGTGCCTCTCCAGGTCTCAAGCTCCCAGGGCATGGCCTAGCCATGAGGCCATGGCTGTGAAGCAGTGATCTGCCTTGAGTGTGGAAGGTCCATGGCTCAAACCCTGACATATCCTCGCAGGTCTGAGAAAGACCCCGTTGGAACACCGGCTGCTGCCTGTCAGTGCCCACATCACTGAGCAAGATGGACTTGGCGTAAGGCAGCTTCCTCCTGTTTCAGTGCTTCCTAGCTGACCCCTCCCATCTCCTCTTGCAGGCTCAGTAAGATCACCAATCGCTTGACCCTCCAGAGGAAGAGTCAGTTTATGCAGAGGTTACACAGCTACTGGACTCTGAAGAGGCAGTCCCGCAATGGGGTCCCCCTGCTGCGCCGACTCCAAACGCACCTGCAGTCTCATCGGAACTGTGAACAAGGACGGCCACCTCCTCTCCCTCCTGTTTCCAAGACCGAGCAGGTGTGGCTTCTCTTGAGATGTTGGCCAGAGGGTGGATGGTGTGCCTGGTCATCAACCAGGCAGGAAATGTGTGGGGCGGAGGGTGGGGAGACCACAGATGCCTGTTGCTACTAGTGAGGTCTCTAGCCTGGCAGTTGTTTCCAGTGTGGGGTAGGCTGAAGGAGCATGGGGTTGTCTGGGAGAAGCTAGGCATGAAGCTCTCCTTCACAGCTGGGCCCGATGATGTACTTCCAGTCAATAGGAGGAGGTCAGAATCCTGGCTGTCACAGCAGGATGGGATGGAGGTATCCTTGGCCTTCTCCTGGCCGAGACACAAATCAGCATGAAACTAACACCAAAGAACCCCACTTTGCATGTTGAGAAGTCCTAGGTTCAGCCTTGGCATCTTCTGTAAAAGGTGGGAACAAGCTCTTCAGAGACCTTGGAGAGTGGCTCCAGTCAGAATAGATAGTTTCAGGCAGGGGGCTCTGACTCTGTAAGGTAGTTCCCTGTATTTTCCTTCCTTCTACCAAGGCGGAGGGTAGAAAGAGGCACTAGATCTCCCTTTGTGAGCCCTCTAAGTGGGATGTCTCATTTTTTAATTATAATTATTATTCACAATAAAAATGACAAAACCCAGATTGATCCAGCCTCTTGTCTCCATACAACAAACTCCAGTAAAGAATAAATGGTTGCCGTTTCACACGGTCTCTCTCATTCGGCCGCACTCTGCTCTGTTTGCCGCCACTGCCCTATGCTTGGCGGGAGGTCATTGTTGCGCTACTTCAAGCAGTGCAGCCTGGCAGAGGGGGCAGGGATGCCCCTTCCTCTCATAGACTCTGATGTTCCCGCAGCGAGATAACACAGAGGATAAGAACTGGGCCCTGAAAGAGCAGCTGAAATCCTGGCAGCGCCTCCGCCACGACCTGGAACGAGCGCGCTTGCTGGTGGAGTTAATTCGCAAGCGAGAGAAGCTCAAGAGAGAGACGGTAACTGCGCCGGGAAAGGGAGTTTGGGGGATGCATAGTCTTCCTCCCTTGGGCAAAGTTAGGGGAGGGGGGAAGGGGGGACCTTCCCAGAGTATCTAGAAGGGGAGTGTGGGACTGGAAAGGGAGCAACACGACCGTGTTTTCAAACAGTGTCTCTGCAACTCTAGAACTGTATTGGAGGTTTCATGAGAACAAGATCCATTATGACAGGCAAGCCTTTGAAATGACAGGGTCTTTGCCATTACTGATATTCGCTCTCCCTGAAGTCACAGGGGAGTTTGGGCAACTTCTAGGCTGGGCATATGCTTAGTTCAGGGCAGTTGTGCTTCAAGCACCATACAACATTCCACCGGAATTGACTGTAACATGCAGGGATTCCATGACAGGCTGATTTGATGCAGAAGGTGTTCCCTGAGGGTCGGTGTTTTGAAATCTGGGATCCTAGGGGATGAGCAGGGAGAGCAGCATGGAACTTCCAAGCTGCTGGATCTCATTGGCACAGATATTAAGGGACAGAAATCTTCTGTCACAGCATGGAGGCCGCAGTTTCCCAGAGGGACGGGGGTTGGAATGACAGCGGAGTAAATGCTCAAATAGTCAACTCCCTATTTGTGCCCTGTGACCTTCTCAGAGGAGCTGCACTTTGTTGATGGTGCCCTTTGACCTCAGCCCCTCTCCATGGGCACCTGTGCTAACCCCATGCTACTTCAGAGATCCTGGTTGGATATAGCCAAGAGTCCTGGAGACAAGTTGCTCAGTGATCTCTCTCCCCTGTGTTTCAGATTAAAATCCAGCAAGTGGCGCTAGAGATGCAGCTGACCCCATTCCTCATCCTCCTGCGCCGGACACTCGAGCAGCTCCAGGAGAAGGACACGGGCAACATCTTCAGCCAGCCGGTCCCGCTGTCTGAGGTAACAGAACTCTACGAAGTAAGAACCCCTCCACCCCCAATTTATACTTTGCTCTATTCCCACCCAGCCCTGAGGCTGGCCTTAGCATCTTGCTGGTCCTGTTCCCCCAAACTCCTGTACAACATGCACCCCCCCCCCCCCCACGGTTAGATCTTGTGACCACACCAGTTTGGCACCCATGTCCCAACTATATCAAGAGGCCCACAAGCGCTCCACCAGCTGACCAAAGTCTGCATTTTGAAAATTGGACTGTGTGGCTGAAATGGACTTTATATTGGTTTGCTGCTTCTTGTTTTGTGCCAAATAATACCTAGGTTTTGTTGTGTTCTGGGAAAGAAAAGCTTGAACTGTCAATTTGAGCTTGAGCTGAACCTTTCTTTCCAGGGGCAGAGCTCAGCCCCACAAAATCCATGCAGTGAGATGACATTGAGTTTGTGTGGCCAGTTGTAGCCCTCTGACAGCAACCCTCCACTTCCTGCAAAACATGTTTCCACACACTTCTTTTTGACTTGTGGGGAGAGAGAGAGAGACAGTGAGATTAGTTTGGTTATAGGAATCCATGTGTCCTCTGGACTAGTTGCCCCCACAGGAACATGAGAATTCCTTCCAGTTAAGTTTATGCGACCAAATCACTTTGAGAGCTGAAGCTTTGATATTTTTTTATTTTTGCATTTTCCCCCCTCTGCCTGTGTGCGTGAACTTACCAAAATACCATCAAAGTCTGATGCTATCCAGAAACCATCAGCAGTTCTACATTCATTTCTTGCGTGTTGATCCAAGCTTCCGGACAACTGTGCTTTTCTTGGGGTACTATGACTAGTGGCCTCGCACCTTCTTCCCACTCCATCTAACTAATCTGGGAAAGAAAGGGCAGAAGGAGTCTGACCCTTGCCACCTAAAGCCTAGACGGCAACGACAGTGCAGTAATTCCAAGAAAACTCTGCTGCAGCAGAACTGGGTGGTAGAAGTAGCCCCTCCCACTAGAAAGGACAAGGCTAAGTCTAATTTGCATGGCCCTGTCTGAGATTTCCCGGGGTTTTCCTAAGGGTGAGTTCTCCAGGGGTTCCTAGTCTAGGTCCTTCTTGTTGGCAAGGGAAACCTTGTCTGTGAAGGAAGTGTCAGGACAGATACTGTGAGACACCATTTGAAGAGTGTGGGTTTTGTGCTGAGTGGCAGGTCCATCCAGAACTGCTCCTTGGCTATACTGTGATCCTATGTCCATGTCACTGAGAATGTGTACAGGGCTGATAGGGTGATCCTCACCTGTCCTGGGCAGTCCACTGAAAGTGTATCTCGGCCAGTAGACCCTTGTCTCTTCTTTCATCAGTCACACTTGGTCCCTGCTTGGCTCATGTGAGCATTATGCCTGGACTGGTAAGGGCTTCCTAGAAGATATGGATGTTCACAAACTTCACTAGAAAATGTGTAGGCACCAGATTTCATGGAGTCTGCTCATAAATGATCTTTGTCAGATTCCATTCTCGAGTCTAAGCAGCATGAGTAGCAGATGTGATCATGGTGCACAAGGTCCACTAAAAATATGATGCTGTCTCTTACAGTTTCTCCGTGTGAAACTGGAGTATATGTAGCTAGGACTGAGCTTTTGCCATGGTGTGAACTCCAGATTATGGACTGTAAATTCATATTCACAATCAATGAATAGAAAAAATTTATGCTTTCCTAACCCTGCTGTTGCTGTGAGCATAATAAACCTCATTGACTTTCGGCTACTACCAGTTTCTTTTCTCAGTATCCAGGGTTCCCACTAAAACACGTAGATGTGGTACTAGCCAATCCTTGCACGCTTCTGCTGAGAGCAGGGATCTAAAGTCAATTAATTGTTCTTAATTACCTTAATGCATTTATTACATTATGTTTCTGACTGTTGAGATTAGGAAATATAGGCTGCAATCCTTTGCACACTTACCTGGGAGCAAACCCCATTGACTAGAATGTGGCATACTTCTGAGTAGATATGCATAGGACTGGATCGACACAAAGTTAGCACCATTTATCAAAATGGAATATCCACCCAGCAGCCAATATAGGTGTAGAAGGGTTGAATTTCCTTATCCATTCATGAAAATACAGCCTTTGAATAGGTTACTGCTGGTACAAAAAATGTCCTTGGTTGCTTCGTGAAAAACATCTGGTTATCGGGCACATTTTGAACTGCCCAAGTTTCACAGCAATGCAGACTTGACCTCCTGTGTTTAATAATAGGACATAACTCTGAAAAGCATTTTTCTGTGACACAAATCCATTCTAAAGGGGAGTGCAGGAACTGCCCTTACACATGAGAAAAGAGTCTGTCCCAGTCCTTACGGAGTATTGTGCAAGACACAGCATGTTGGGATTGGGTATGCTTCCAGCAATGCCTGGATTGTGGGTTAAGACTGAGGGCTTTTAAGAGAAGGGAATCAGAAAGACTGAGGTGATAGGTGGGCAACTAGGTGAGGAGCTGGAGAAACTGAGACTTTGTGATTGCAGGTGAATCTATGGGGGACAAGAAACACCTTTGTGATCCCCAGATTTGCAGGTTAAGATCATGGTTTTCTGACTCATCCATGAAGAGCTGACTAGCTTTGGCTCTCTTTGCCAAAGTTTCCACTTCGACCAGCTCGTTCTTCTTTTTAACATTAACAGGTTTTGGGGACATGGTTTGCGAGATGGTATTGGGACTTTGAAATGCGCTTCTAAGTCTGCCCACCCAAAACGGGAGTACCCCTTCTCAGTGGGGAAATGGCTCCAAATTGGGCAAGATCATCAGGGCCTGTTTCCAGGCTGTCTTTTAACGTTTTCTTTTCTTGGAGCAGATATTCCTCAAGTGGCGGGCTCCCAGTCTCTTAGCCACGTACTCTCTGTCCCCTTCAGGTCCCTGACTACTTGGACCATATCAAGAAGCCAATGGACTTTTACACCATGAAACAGAAACTGGAAGCTTACCGCTACCTGAATCTCGACGAGTTTGAGGAGGACTTCAACCTGATTGTCAGCAACTGCTTAAAGTACAATGCCAAAGACACCATATTCTACCGGGCAGCTGTCCGGTTGCGGGAGCAAGGGGGTGCTGTGCTGCGACAGGCACGCCGGCAAGCGGAGAAGATGGGCATTGATTTTGAGACAGGCATGCACTTCCCAATGGCTGGGGATGAGGTGCCTCTGCGAAGCACGGAGAACGGTGAGTGTCAGCTTGGCTGCCTGCTGCCCAGAGGTGGTTTGTTCTCCCAGGGAGGGGTGGAAGTAACAGAGCTGACTGCTGTTCCAAGTTGCCAGGGCAAAAGATTGCTTAGAGCCAGTGCTCAGCTAGATGAGATCCTCTGGGAGGTTGAAGGACCGAATGCCTGAGAAGGAAGCGGCCTCACTCTTCTTCTGGATGTCAGCCCTTAAGAAATTGCAAACCTTGCTAAGTATCTATTTGGAAAACACGAAGGGATCTGGTATGGTGGCAGAGAATCTGGCAGTGAGGGACCTGTGCCCTTATAGGACACGCAACAGTGTCTCTAGCTGTTGTTTCCTGAGAGCCCAATCCTATGTCTATCTTCTCAGAAGTAAGCTCCATTATAGTCAGTGGTGCTTACTCTCTGGTAAATGTGGATAGGATTGTAGCTTGAGTGGAGAGACAGGACAGACAGCAAGGGACAGAAGAAGTAGGAGCCTAGGAGGAGGTACTAGGTCAAAGGAAGTGTGGAGCCTTGAAAGAGGGATGTAGAAAGGTGGAAGAAAGGGCAGGAAAAAGGAGGTCATGGAAGACTGGGAAACAGAGTTGGCCAGAGCAGAGATGCACTTGGCCACGGAGTCAGCACACCTTTTTGGTTCAGGCCTCCTACCGCCCTTTAAGAATCCTCAGAAGAATAGGTGTGTGTCTGTGTGTGGTTTTTTCTTACACCAACAAGCTGCCAGAAGTAGCTGACAGGAGCAACTGGAGTGACCAACTGTGCCTCATTTTCTTGCCTCCTGGTCTCGTTAACAGGCACAGTATGATCTGTTGGCAAAACCCCTTTACGAACTATGTTTTCTTGACCCAGATGAGGAGCGGCTGCTGCTGTCAGAAAACCAGAAGCACCTGCCCCTGGAAGACCAGCTGAACCTCCTGCTAGAGCGTCTGACCGAGGTGAGCGCTGGGAAGCAGAGCGTTGGTCGCTGTCGGCGTGCCAAGATGATCAAGAAGGAAATCACGGCATTGAGGCGCAAGCTGGCACACCAGCGGGAGACAGGGAGGGATGGGCACGGCCCATTGACCCGAATCATTCTGCCAGCTCACAACCCCTGTGAGAAGGACACTCAGACGGACAGTGCCGCAGAAGAGAGCAGTAGCCAGGAGACTGGCAAAGGTAAGAATGCCTGGAGGCACCTGTCCCTGGCCAGATACTGGGCATGCCACAAGCAGATTACGTGGCTAGTAGAACAGACTGCCTAGAAGATTTATGGATCTCCTCATCTTTGAAAACATGGTCTAACACGATTGTCAACTATGCTTTGGATATGAGATACGAGTCGTGTTAAGCTGACTTGTGATCCATTGGATCTGTTCAGTGATTCTGAAGAAAAGGAAGGGCAGAACTGGCCTGAGAATTGAGATGTAACCTCATTCCTTTCCAACCTGCTGTGAGCCCTTTGGAAAGTTGGGCCCTTTTCATATCTTATGTAAGCATGAACAGTCTCTACACTGTGAGGGTGCCCAGGGAGCACTGCAGCTTTGTTCCTAGCCCTGCTCCCCTTTCTCCCTGCGGAGACTGTTTGTCTGCAGCAGCAATGCTTTCCATGGGCAGAGAGCCTCCCCGTAATGCCTGTGTCAAGGGGGACACTTTCAATTAAGACAAGTGCTGTCCCATGGGAGGGAGGCTCACAGTGTGTGCTCACGGAGAGTTACGACATTTACAGAACATCTGAAATAGACTTAGATTTAAGGGTTAAGTTTTTTTTTAGTGAGATCTGCCAGTGTTTCTTAACCCCGTCTTGCACTCTTCAACTTGGGTCTAATTTTTATCCAAGTTTCTCTCTCTCTCTCCCCCTCTCACATCTCCCCACCAATTCTCGTCATGCTGAATTGCCCTTGAAGGATGCCCCCTCTATAGCTTCCCCCCTTTAAAAAGAAAGTATTGTTTTACATAATCTCAAGAGGCTAACTTTTATAAGCAGGATTTATAAGGGAGAAAAACATGACCTATGTTTTATATGAAACTAAAAGTGCTGATCCTTAGACCCAGCACAAGTGCCTGCATTAAAAGATCTTAATGTGACATCCTGAGCACAGTGAAACTTAGTAAACTGCTAAAGGATGTTTGTAAACTGTGGAATATCACCTCACTGATATTAAGAGCAGTCAGTTGATCAAAAGTGTTATGGTGGAAAGAGGCAGTCTTGAAGGCATGAAAGCTCCAAACCATTTAGAGTTTAGCAGTTAAAAATGAGCACTTTGTCATGGGAGGCTGCACAAAACAGATGTTGAAATCTACTTCACACACTGTATTGGGGTTGGCTCAGGGCCACTTCATCAGTGGGAAACTTGTTAGCTGGGATCTTGTGGCTCAGAGATGCTGAACTGTATAATGGGAGGAAATCACAAATGTTGCTTTGTTTGAGATTGGGTCAGATACCACTAGGATACTACTCGCTCCCATCTGTGGGGAAAAGGTGCCCAAAGTGTGGGGTGAACAGGTCCTTAAAATGCATCTGTGTAGCTTCTTTTGGAAGGAGGCTGAAACACGTTTCTCCTCTGAGTAAATGTCAACTGCTTGGTTCCAGGTCTTGGCCCCAACTCCTCCTCCACCCCAGCGCATGAAGTTGGCAGAAGAACATCAGTGCTTTTCTCCAAGAAGAACCCCAAAACAGCTGGGCCTCCAAAGCGTCCTGGGCGCCCACCCAAGAATCGCGATAGCCAGCTGCCTCCAAGTCACGGGAACAGTCCCGTAGGGCCTCCCCAGCTGCCAATCATGGGTGGGTTGCAGCGTCAGCGCAAGAGGGTGAGGAGCCCACGTCCCAGCTCCAGCTCAGACAGTGACAGTGACAAGTCGGCAGAGGACACTCCTATTGGTGAGTACACGATGGGGCCAAGTTGCAGAAGGAGCTCACTGTCTTTCTTCCACAGTGTGTATGGTAGGAGTGGAGTGACTTCCATCTGGGAAGTGGACTTGTTTGTGCCTGGACATTGGTTCCCACAAAATTTTGCACATGTTCTCAGAGAAATAGAATTTAACAGGTTTTGTATAGAAATTTGGTTCAACATCAGGAAGAGTGGCAACAGTTTGTTAAAAGACAGTGCTAGGTTGAGTCTTCTTTCCTAGTTGACAATAACAACAAAATGCCAAAGTAGAACAGCAAGTGTGGAGAGAAGGTAGTGTGAAAGTTCTACCACCCCTCTCTAGTTGAAGTTACTAGCAAACAAAGCCTTCCATTTTTAAAGCTTTTTCTTGAGAACATTGAGAGCTTGAAATGCCCTCATTTAAAAAAATGAAAGGCAGGATTCTGATGTGTAGGCAACTGGTCCATCTATGCCAGAATCCATAATATTGCAGTATCACAATTGGCCAGGCAAGTGGCCATTGCCAGTTGGTGAGTTCAACCATGGGAATATAGAATGGGGGACCTGTTTTGATTGGTGCTTCCACATGTCTTTCTCTACCCAGACCTGCCAGCCAATGGTTTCAGCAGCGGCAATCAGCCAGTCAAGAAGAGTTTCCTAGTTTATCGCAGTGACTACAACCTCCCTCGCAGCAGCTCTGATTCAGAATCCAGCAGCACCAGCAGCAGCAGCGCTGCCTCAGACCGTACCAGGTACCAGAAGGTCCAGCCCACTGCATTGGGCTATAAAGCATAATCCCATTCTTCCTGCACCCCCAAGATCTAGCAGTGAGAGTGAAGTTAAAGTAGGAGTGGCCAGATAGCCCCAGAAAAGGGAGTTTCCCAGATGGCAGGGTTGAAGTCTGCAATTGATGTTCCACCCCCAAAGGTCATGTTGTCTGACACCCTTCTCTCTCCCCAAGTTTTTTTTATTTTTCACATTTTTATACCACCCTTCCTCCAAGGAGCTCAGGGTTGTGTACATGGTTCCTACTTTCCTTTTGTTCTCACAACAAGCCTGTGAAGTAGGTGAGACTAAGAGATGGTGACTGGCCCAAGGTCTCCCAGGAAGCTTTGTGGCTGAGCAGGGATTTGAACCTGGATCTTCTGTGTCTCAGTCCAACACCAGGACCACTACACTATCACTGCCCCCCCCCACCCTCACAGATGAATCCATGTTTCAGGTTATGGGATGCTTGAAATCAGAACTTAAAGCAGGTCTCAGGTATCATAGCCACAGGTCAGAGTGGTGCAACTCTTTTGATATGGAGGGGTCGTGCCCCCACCCACTCCACTTCCCCAAATGGCCCAGGGAGAGGCTTAGAAAGTCCAAATGCCTTTCACTAGCCACAGTTGCCCAGGGTTCTAATGGCAAGACTGACTCTGTCAGCCAAAGCAGAAAATGTCTGGAGTGCAGTGTACACATCCCCCACCTCTCCTGGGATTTGGAAGCTATAGATGTGATTCCTTTACCTCCTCTGATAAATACTCTAGGGGTGCAGGGATCATTCTGATCCAGGCTCCTGCAGAAGGCACTGTCTGGAAAAGTAATGTTGCTTCTTGCTTCCTCCCACACAGCACAACCCCCTCTAAACAAGGCAGAGGGAAGCCCTCTTTCTCCCGCGTCAATTTCCCAGAGGACAGCAGTGAAGACACGTCAGGAACCGAAAACGAGTCCTACTCTGTGGGAACTGGCCGAGGGGTGGGCCACGGAAGTGAGTATATGGGTGCAATTCCCCCTGCCTTCCTATCTGGAGATGCATTGGCAGGAGGGGTGGCAATGACTCCTTGTTCTGTCTCTGTGCAGTGGTGCGGAAGAGCATCAGCCGATCAGCTGGCTGGCTATCTGAGGATGAGGACTCCCCTCTGGATGCCCTGGACCTGGTGTGGGCCAAATGCCGGGGCTACCCTTCTTATCCAGCACTGGTTTGTTTTTATCTGTACATATGCACAGCCTGGTCAAGGTTCTTCTGTAACTTAAAAAGTTGTAGTCCCTGGAACCACCTTGGAACCTAAACTGAAAGGCAGGGTTCAAATCTGTTTAAATAAATACAAGGCAGGAGCGCTAGAAACTTAATCTCCCTGAGCCTTCTGGAACACTAGATAGCAGTTAAGATCAATTATGATACATAATTAAAGAATTAAACTTTTGGAGACAACAAACCAGGAGGTATAGATAGGTCTGTGGTCATTATCATATTGCAGCATAGAAAATGGCCTTAATTTAGGGTCTAGCCGCTTCATTAGAAACTGAGTATTCCTGTAACAAATATTACATGTGTGTGCTCACTTCACTCAGTACAGCCATGAGTCCTCCTGTGTCTGTCTCCTTGCCCTGTATTAGCTCTACTCTCTTTTGTCAGTATCTTTTGGCTGTATCTCTCCCGTCTCCAGCAAAAATTGAATGCAAGATTTCAAAAGCTATAACTGCCATATCCCTAAATCCCAAATTGTGCAATTATACAAACTGTGTGATTGCAAAAGTCATAAACAGACATTCTTTGCATCATCAGCATCTCTTAGAACAGGGGTGTCCAAAGTTTTTGGCAAGAGGGCCACATCATCTCTCTGACACTGTGTCAGGGGCCGGGGGGGGGGGAATAATTAATTTACATTTAAAATTTGAATAAATTTACATAAGTTTATGTAAATGAATATATTAAAGATGAACTTATATGAATAAATAGCTTGAATAAATGAATAAATATGAATAAATAGGTCTTGCAATAGCTCAAGGTTTATAAAAGGCCTTGCACAAAGCAAGACTGGCCTTTCCTTTGCTGCCGCTACTGCATCACAGATGTAAAACAGCAAACAGTGGAGGAAACCCTCATCCCACAGCTCACTCGAGAGGTCAAACAGTTACCCTCACGCTGAGAGCAGTTGCGTTGGGCCAGTGAGGGCTCCAGCAAGTCTCCAGAGGGCCAGAGGCTCATTGGAGACTGGGGGCTCCCTGAGGGCCGCATTGGGAGTCCTCGAGGGCCGCAAGTGGCCCCAGGGCCGGGGTTTGGGCACCTCTGTCTTAGAACATAACTGGTGCTGGCAGAAATGTTAAATAGTAGGAAATTGATTTGTTAAAAAGGTAAGATTTGGGGTTTATAGGTGATTTTTAAGAATGCTGATTCTGCAACCCATAGGAGAGTACCTGTGCACGTGCAAGGGGAGAACAAGTTAAGCTGTATACATATGAAGGCCCTGATTCTTAAAGCTGCAGTGCCCGAACAGCCTGGCTGTTTGTTCACTTCTTGTTTATCATGTTTGCATCCTACCTATTCCATTAAGAAACTCAAGGCAGTGGCTTGCCTGGTTTACAGTTAGTCTAAAAAACAGTGACTTGACCAAGACCACTCAATGAGCTAGTGGTCAAATGGTGATGAAAACCCAAGTTTCACTATCTAGTACTCTGGCTGCAGTGCCACTCTAGTGCCCAGCCATTTCGCTGGTTTCTTTCTTTGCCAGTTGGTGGGGTGTGTATGTGTGTTGGGGGGGGGGGGTTCCTGTTGTGCCACACTGATGCGAGCCCTTCTCTGGTATCTGATTTGTTTCCCTCTTGTGCTTGGCAGATCATTGATCCTAAGATGCCACGGGAAGGGATGTTTCACCACGGTGTTCCCATCCCTGTGCCCCCTTTGGAGGTGCTAAAACTGGGAGAGCAGATGACTCAGGAAGCAAGGGAGCATCTCTACCTGGTCCTCTTCTTTGACAACAAGCGTACCTGGTCAGTGCCAAGCCTCATGTTGCATTGCCTGCCTCTGTTGGTGCAGGGATGAGGGCTGTCATATAAGGGCATCAAGTTCTAGTGGCTAAAGACAGAGGTGGAGCTACCATTCCAAGGCAGGATGAGATCTTGGAGTCACAGATTGAGTAGACTCTCTTCAGAGAGAACCAGAGGAACATACCAATTACAATGAGGTCTGTTTGTTCTTTTCCTGCAGGCAGTGGCTGCCCCGCACCAAACTGGTGCCACTAGGTGTAAACCAGGACTTGGACAAGGAGAAGATGCTGGAAGGGCGCAAGTCCAACATCCGCAAGTCTGTCCAGATAGCTTACCACCGCGCCATGCAGCACCGCAACAAGGTGCAAGGAGAGCAGAGCAGTGACTCCAGCGAGAGCGACTGACCCTCAGCGGGGCTCCCGCCCTGGGTGCTCGCTCGGTGCAGCTGGACTGTACGGGAGAGGGGAGCGGAGAGCTCCAGCCTTGAGAAGCCCGGGCCTTTGGCCAGGCTGTGGGAGCGAGTGCAGAGCACCCAATGGCCCCTCCTGTGTGCTGGGCACACCCACAGAGCACTGTGCCCTCCATGTGGGCAAGCCTACCTCGTGCCAGCCTGCCCTTCCTTGTTCCCTGCCTGGAATTGCCCTGACCAGCTGCGTGAGCAACACCCAGCTGCCTGTATAGCTCCCAAGGACAATACCCCACTGTCTGGGTCCTCGGGCTCTAAGCCTTTGTAAAATACTGTACAATAGTGGGAGAATGTAAATTATTTGGGCTGCTCCATACACACAAACCCAAGCCCCAGGTTTCCCTGCAGTGTCGCACCTTTCCAGGTGCCCCAGCCTTTCCTTGGCCCAGCCCTATTGACACTCTGCAGAGAAGGGCCGCTGTCTTCTCACTCGCACATTTTGATACTATAGCTTTTTGGAATCTGGCTCTGCCTGACCCACCCTGTAGGATCCCGGCTCTTCTTTCTGCTGCAGCCGGGTGGGCATTTGTACTTGTATTTATTTTGGAGGAAGAAGATCTCTATCGATTCTTAGAAAATAAAACTGCTCTTTTGGAACCAACTGTGTCTGTTCTTTTTTGTTACCAGTCAGGATGAGAGAAGTTTCATGTGAAGGTCTTGTGGCTACCATACATTGCTCTTCATTCTTGATCAATGTCACTATCAGTTTTGTTAATTTAGCCCCAAGCACATTCTGGGTGCTGCATCTAGCAATAAGTATTGGCAACCTTCAGTCTCGAAAGACCACGGTATCGCGCTCTGAAAGGCGGCTCCGGCACAGCGTCCAGTGTGGCTGAAAAGGCCAATCCGGGAGCGACAATCCCTTCCACACCGGGAGCAAGTGCAGTCTGTCCCTGGTCTGTCTCCCTGGCTATGGGCCTTCCTTCTTTGCCTCTTAGCCTCAGACTGTTGGCAAAGTGTCTCTTCAAACTGGGAAAGGCCATGCTGCACAGCCTGCCTCCAAGCGGGCCGCTCAGAGGCCAGGGTTTCCCACTTGTTGAGGTCCATCCCTAAGGCCTTCAGATCCCTCTTGCAGATGTCCTTGTATCGCAGCTGTGGTCTACCTGTAGGGCGCTTTCCTTGCACGAGTTCTCCATAGAGGAGATCCTTTGGGATCCGGCCATCATCCATTCTCACGACATGACCAAGCCAACGCAGGCGTCTCTGTTTCAGCAGTGAATACATGCTAGGGATTCCAGCACGTTCCAGGACTGTGTTGTTTGGAACTTTGTCCTGCCAGGTGATGCCGAGGATGCGTCGGAGGCAGCGCATGTGGAAAGCGCTCAGTTTCCTCTCCTGTTGTGAGCGAAGAGTCCATGACTCGCTGCAGTACAGAAGTGTACTCAGGACGCAAGCTCTGTAGACCTGGATCTTGGTATGTTCCGTCAGCTTCTTGTTGGACCAGACTCTCTTTGTGAGTCTGGAAAACGTGGTAGCTGCTTTACCGATGCGCTTGTTTAGCTCGGCATCGAGAGAATGAGTGTCGGAGATCGTTGAGCCAAGGTACACAAAGTCATGGACAACCTCCAGTTCATGCTCAGAGATTGTAATGCAGGGAGGTGAGTCCACATCCTGAACCATGACCTGTGTTTTCTTCAGGCTGATTGTCAGTCCAAAATCTTGGCAGGCCTTGCTAAAACGATCCATGAGCTGCTGGAGATCTTTGGCAGAGTGGGTAGTGACAGCTGCATCGTCAGCAAAGAGGAAGTCACGCAGACATTTCAGCTGGACTTTGGATTTTGCTCTCAGTCTGGAGAGGTTGAAGAGCTTTCCGTCTGATCTGGTCCGGAGATAGATGCATTCTGTTGCAGTTCCAAAGGCCTGCTTCAGCAGGACAGCGAAGAAAATCCCAAACAGGGTTGGTGCAAGAACACAGCCCTGCTTCACTCCGCATTATTGCATCTAGCAATAATGCTGCTAGTTCAAGCATTTCTCTCCCTTGCTGTTTTAAAATCAGAAATAATATAAAATCGCTGATCCTTTGGGCAAAACACCTTTCTGATTTTAAAAGAGAGTAAAGCTGCCAACCTGTTCTAATATATTTAGCATTTTAACAGATTCTCAGAAAGGGGAGGCTGATATTTTGTTCAGAGGTTGCTTAATTACTTGTAAAGCATTTAAAAAGTGAACTTCAGGATTTTGACAGGCACCCTACAGCTCTCATGCATCAGTTATTTGATATAGTACATAAAATTTTCATGGGTCTCTCCCTTATAATAGGCTTTGGGGTGCTTTTAATTCATAGAACCTACATATTGTAAACATCTGCCAAGACCTCCTAATAGTTTTGCAGCAGCTAATAGTATGACCACTTATGTTTCAGTGCTTCAACAGGAAAATCCATACAGTTATTGATTTGAAATCTTTTTATTAAAGAACATAAGAAAGGCCCTGCTGGATCAGGCCCATCTAGTCCATCTGTATCTCACCCACCAGATGCCTCAGGGGAGCACACAAGATGAACCTGCATCCTGGTGTCACTCTCATGCACCTGGCCTTCTGAGGTAGCCTACTTCTAAAACCAGGAGATTGCAATACCTGTCACAGCTTGTAACCTGGGATGGACATTTCTTCCAGAAATCTGTCCAGTCCCCTTTTGAAGGTATCTAGGCCAGGTGCCCATCACCACACATCCTGTGGCAAGGAGTTCCACAGACCCATTACAGCTGGGTAAAGAAATATTTTGCCTGTCCTAACTCTCCCGACACTCAGTTTGAGTGGATGTCCCCTGGTCCTGGTGTGGTGTGAGAGGGAAAGAACATCCACTCCAAAGAGTTTTGGATCCAGGGTGAGACAGGCCAATGGAAGGGCAAGACGAGATGGCCAAAGAAATGACAGCACGAACTGGTCAAGGAGAGCCATTCTTTGCACTGCGGTGACAATAAGTGGCTGGGAGGCTGCAGGCAACAAAGAGGGGAGAAAGAACCAGGGGTCTGGTCAGTGCCCAATCCTATGCACGTCTACTCAGAAGTAAGCCCCATTAGAGTGAATGGGGCTAACTCCCAGGTAAGTGTGCCAGGATTGCAGCCTGAGACTGCTCTATGTCAAGGGTCTGCCTCTAGCAGAGCCTTTCCTAGTCTCCACTGGGGAGCCAGGTACGGATGGCGAAGGGGGACATTTCCCCTCGGATCTCGGTCGCGACCATTTCAAGCGACCCAGTCGCATTGCGCATGCGCGATTCCCACGCCCCAGGCCTCGGAGAGGGACGTACGTCATCTCGACAGCTCCCAGGGCCAGTCCTTCCGCCCGCCGAGGCCATAGAGAAAGCGCCGACGGCCTAGAGCGGCCAGCCTGCCCACGCTGTCTACCCCTGCGCGGCCCCTCCCTCCAGGCTCAGTGGGAAACTCTATGGTGGCTTTTGCGGGCTCGGAGCTGCGGGCTGGCGCCAGGCTCTGCCGCTGCGGCGCGAGGAAGACCCCCGGCGCGCCCCTCCCTGCTCTGCTCCGTGGGCGGCACAGCAGACGGGACGACATGAACGCCCGCCCGGCGCCGCTACCGCGCGCCACCCCCTGGCGCTCCCTGCCCTGCCCGCGCGCCGAACTCCGCCTCGACCTGGTGCTCTGCGGCGGGCAGACCTTCCGGTTAGTGCGCCCCCGGCGGCCCCAGCCGGAACCGCAGCCCGCCCAGCGCCTCCGCGCCCCGGCCTCCGCGGGGCGCCCCTTCCCCAGCAGGCCCCGGGGCTGCTGCTCTCCTGGCCTCTCTCGGGCCCCCCACCCAGAAGGGTGTTCCTGGTCTGTGGAACGCCTTGCCACGGGACGTGGTGTTGGGCAGAGTGGACGAGCTGTTCCCTCCCACACACCAGAACCAGGGGACAGTCACTGAGGCTGAGCGTCTGTGGAACTCCTTGCCAAAGGATATGGTGATAGAGTAGATGAGGGTGTGCTCTTCCCTCCCACACAACACCAGAACCAGGGGACAGCCACTGAGGCTGAGTGTGTGTGGAACTCCTTGCCAGAGGATATGGTGATAGAGTGGATAGGGGTGTGTGCTCCTCTCTCTCTCACAACACCAGAACTAGGGGACATCACTGCAGTTGATTGTCTGTGGAACTCCTTGCCACTGGATATGGATAGAGTGGGTGTGTGTGTTCATTTCTCTCTCACGCAACACCCTAACCAGCGGACAGCCACTGAAATTGAGTGTCTGTGGTACTCCTTGCCACAGGATGTGGTGCTGGCTAGAGTGCATTACTCCTTGCCACAGCATATGGTGATAGAGTAGATGGGGGGTGTGCTCTTCCTTCCCACACAACACCAGAACCAAGGGTCAGCCACTGAGGTTGAGTGTCTGTGGAACCCCTTGCCACATGATGTGGATAGAGTGGGTGGGGGCTGTTCATTTCTCTCTCAAGCAACACCCTAATGAGGGGGCAGCCACTGAATATGAGTGTCTGTGGAACCCCTTGCCACAGGATGTGGTGATGGCATCGGGCCGGGATGCTTTTCAAAGGGGACTGGAGAGATTTCTGGAGGAAAAGTCCATCGCAGGTTTCAAGCCATGATGGGTATGTGCAACCTCCTGGTTCTAGAAGTAGGCTACCTCAGAAGGCCAGATGCAAGGGAGGGCACGAAGGGGAACAGAGCACCTACCCCAGTGTTTCTTATCCAGTGATACAGGTGCCACCAGTGGTGCTTGAGGTGGTGTCCAGTGGTACTTGCAGAACCCCTGGACACCTGCCGCCTGGCAGCAAGACCAGGAACGTGACACAATAAACAGGTAGGAGGCTCAACTCGGCGGACAGAGCTCTAAAGCATGCTTTTCCATGCTCGAATTGCCATCCTGTCCACCCTGAGCCTCTGAGCGCGATGCATCTGGCCACCCAACCCAGGAGTAACTGGCAATGATGTCATCACCAGTTACTGCCAGTGGTACTTTGAACAGGTGGATCATGTGAAGTGGTATGGCAGAGGAGACACCTCAAGAAACACTGCTCTACTGTGTAGAAAGCAACTGCAGCACATCAGAATCCGTTATTGATTAGTGCTGTTGATCCTTTTACATGTGTTTTTTTTCTGCTTGTATAAAATCTAATTAATAGAGCCTTCTGAATTATGTTAAGCCATCTTCAAAGAGTGTCATCTGACCCCCCTCAACTCTCCACCTGTTCAAGGAGTTACTGTCTTGACCTGCTACCAGAATTGGAGAGTACAAAGCCAGCAAATGCCATCCATGCTCTTTTTGCTGTTAGTGTTCTGAATTTGTGATGAAAGTACACAAAAATGTTATGTAGGGGTGATGGTTGGAGTATAAGGTAAAGGGGGAGATTTGTTCATAAATTAGAGGTATTTGGAGGTGAATAGTTCCATTTTGGATGAGAGTGTGTATTATTATTATTATTATTTATTATTAACAGTATTTATATACCACTTTTCAACTAAAAGTTCACAAAGCGGTTTACAGAGAAAAATCAAATAACTAAATGGCTCCCTGTCCCAAAAGGGCTCACAATCTAAGGGCTCACAATCTATTGGCTTCCAAGCCATTCTTTGGGGCTTTCCATGACAAAAGCTGCAATCCTAACCACACTTTCCTGAGAGTAAGCCCCACTGAACAAAATAGGACTTACTTCTGAGTAGACCTGGTTAGGATTGTGCCCCATAGTCACATAACTGTCTTGTGTTTAAACTCAAACCTATGCTCCTGCACTGTGATAAATGACAGTAGAGAACCAGTATTGTGTATTGGTTAAAGTAGACTTGAGTCCAATATACCCAGATCCTTCTTTGGTTATGGATCTTGCTGGGTAGCCTAGGGATCTTGCTGCCTCATTGGGTAACCCCCCCCCCCCCATGTAAGCTGCCCTTGAAGAGAGGGTGAGATACAAATGTAATAGGCCCGCTCAATCTGCAAGAAGAAGGAGCAGCAAACTGAGAATTATTTCATGCTGCCTTGTTCAAAGTGAACATATGAAACTGACTTTTATCAAGTCAGATCACAGCCTAGACTGGCAGTGGCTCTCCGGGGCTTTGAACTCTGAGGTCTTTCCTGTCCCTACCAGGAGACACTAGGGACTGAGCATGTGGCCTTCCACATACAAATCAGATACTTTGCTACGACACCACCCAGTGAGGCTTTGTTAGAATAATGAATTCTCTGTTGGCCTTGAGACTCCCCGAATGCCTGACCTTACTGTCCTCAGGAGACATCCCTGAGGGCTTCCATCAATGCAGGCAAAGTAGGAGGCCCAGGCTAGCTGTTCTGAACTGCTGTTGGTCTGTCCTACTGACTGGGCCTGTGTCTGTCTCAGGTGGTCTGAAACCAGCCCTGGCTACTGGACTGGAGTGCTGGCAGGACGGGTGTGGACCCTCACACAGTCGGAGGACCAGCTCTGGTATACGCTGCACGAAGAGGAGAAGGAGGAAGGCAGCAGAGAGGAAGATGGCCCCTCCGAGCCACCACTTAAGAAAAGCAGAAAGCACTCACAGCCCGACACAAGCCGTGCTGGGATGAGTGAACGCTCCAGCAGCCATTTGTCAGGAGAGCTTCTCCGGGGAATGGATGGCTTGACCCCATCACAGATCCTCCAGGACTATTTCCAGCTACATGTAAATTTATCTGCACTGTACCAGGGTTGGTCCTATGTTGACTCACACTTCCGGGAAGTTGCCATCAAGTTCCCAGGTAGGAGAACTTCAGAACAAGCAGCGAGAGGAAAGGTGCATTCAGTGTCCTAGTTAGTGAACCAGGGTACCTCAGGGCAAAAGGGAAGATGAACTTGGGTCTTTGTGTTTTCTTTATCTAGGGGATACTAGGCCTATAGCAGGGCTGTGTCCAAGAGGATAGAGCATCCCACAGGAACTGGGGTAGAATTTGTTTTCCTAATAGCTTTCTGCCTCGTTTGCTTATTTTCTTTAAAGAAAAAGAAGTTTCTGGTCCTCATGGTTAAGGCAAGAGCTTTGGAATTGTGCGGACAGTGACAGCATCTTCTCAGCTAAAGAGAGGATCTGTTGTTCAGAGATCCCTCAAATTCCTGTAGTTCTTATAGCTACCATTGTGTCTTCTCTATATTTCCAAAGTCCAGAAAGCTGTGGCAAAGTTACCCAACTTTATCAGCAAGAAAAGCTGAACTCTGGACCTGCATAAGTTGATGCACTTTAGCTCCATGTTCTTATTTTGCATACGTTATTCTGCTAATGATTATTGTTAGTATTGTTACTGATAGGGATTCACAATGACGCCGGAAGTACATCCTCAGACATTTGGAAGATCCTCATCCCAAGGAAGATAGATTTCATCAGGAATTGTTCACAAGTTTTTAACTCTTGTTTTGCAGCCTTAAAAGATAGAAAATAGTTTTGTTTTTAAATTAAAAAACAACACGCATGAAACCTCAAAAGTGAGATTCTCAGGAGGCTGAATCGCGTCCTTAGTCTTAAATTCTAGATGGTTGCAGAATACTCAAAGTTCTGGACATTGAGAGCTGTTCGTTTTGGGTTAGCTCCGTTCAGCTTTTTCACATAGTCTGCATGCCCCGTGCTTTGTGAGCAAACCAGGTGTCTGCCTTTCTCCCTCTGTCCTTTCAGGAGTGCGGGTGCTGCGGCAGGACCCCGTCGAGTGCCTCTTCTCCTTCATCTGCACCTCCAACAACCATTTGTCACGCATCACCAACATGATCCAACACCTGTGCCAGGCCTTTGGGCGCCGCCTCTGCCAGCTAGACACCAAGACATACCACGCGTTTCCCTCACTGCAGGCGATGGCAGGTAAGGCTACGCCTGGCGTGTACTCTGAGACCAGGTGAGCTGAGAGGCCGGCTGGTTAAAAACTTGCCCTTGTACAACAGAGCACAGAATGTAGCATTTTATGTAAAAGCAATGGATTTCACAGAATCTTGAGATCCTATTTATTTAGAACACTTCTATCATGCCCATCAGGTAAAAACCTCCCAGGGCAGCTTGCAAAATTATTAAGCTGGTTAAAAGGATACCTGTGAGTGTTTGAGGATAGCACATAGCTAGGTGTGTTTGAAAAGGTTTTTTTTTTCTTTTTGCATATTTCGTGATTTGAAAGGCAGCAAGCAGTGTTACATGTTTTTATTCCACGCTTATTCTGAATTCTCATTTTTATGAATTTTAAACACTTTAAAAATGTCCTAGGTGGGTGACATAGGTGATACAGTATCCACAGATGCAGCCACGGAATTATATCTAATTGGAAAAGTAATCTATTTTAATTTCTGGAAAATATTTTAAACACCAAATTGTGGTGTTTTGTGTTTTTGTTTGGATATTTTAAACAGAAAATGCAGTGTTTTGTTGTTTTTATGTGTTCTTAACCAACAACAACAAATACGGCAAATTGTCTCTAAGATAGGCGAAATTAATCTGTTTTATTTGGAACATGACATGAGTGTAATGCTTCTGTAGCTGAACTGTAAGCCTGTGCGTTCGTTTCTTCTAGGTATAGATATGTCAACTGTTTTATGTTACCCACTTCTTTATTAGAAATATTCTATATTTTTTTGGATATGTTTTTTCTCTATTTGATGATACTTTTTTTTTACAAGGACCATATGTGTGAGATCCTTCTTTGGCTGTCCTGTTGCAGGGGCAGACACAGAAGCCCGACTGCGGGAGCTGGGTTTTGGGTATCGGGCACGGTTTGTTAGTGAGAGCGCCCGTGCTGTTCTGAAGACGCTTGGGGGTGCTGCAGGTCTACAGCAGCTACGCACCGTCCCTTATGAGCAGGCTCGGCATGCTTTGTGCACCTTGCCGGGAGTGGGAGTCAAGGTGAGAGTGAATGGGGCACCTGATCCTATAGTAATTTGTGATCAGGAGGGTTGGTAGGTCTGTGAACCTGTGTTGCAATGTGAAAACAGCAATAGCTGCAGCGAATTGGGAGGAGGGTGAAGGCCAGGGTTTGATTGTAGCTGCGTGTCCTTTAGGGAGGCAAGCGTGTTGCAGTGTTTTTTGCCTCCCTTGTTGCAGGTGGCCGACTGTGTGTGTCTCATGGCTCTGGACAAGGCTGAAGCAGTGCCTGTGGACACCCATATCTGGCAGGTTGCCAAGCGGTACTATGGCCAGGAGCTGGGCATGGGGGCCCGTAGCGTGACGGAGCGTGTGCATCGAGAGATTGGTGAGGGCTGGGGTAGGGTGTATAACTGTGAATCGGAGCATAAGGCACCCTGGCTCCATCCTGGTGCTCTTCATGTGCCCAAACTCAGATCTGTGTTGCATGTTAGAACTTTGGCATCCACGCTTAGTTCTGACAGAAAGAATAATTTCCAAAGCTTTTTTCAGTTCTGGAAATATACAAACACTCATTTTTCGTTTGGCATGGTGCAAGATTGAATGTGGGGGAAAATCCACGGCTCTACTGTTTAGCATAGGAGTGGAGACAGATTTGCAGGTATGGAATGTTCTGATCAGTGTGAACCAACTGAGAAGTGTGACCACATTCCCTTTCTTTCACACCATTCCTATCTTAACAGGAGTAGACCTGGAAAGGGATTTATAAGCCATAGCATGAGCTATCCCTAGAAAGGGATTCTCCCTCCATTCTCCAAGCAAGATCTGTCAAGGTTGTGTCTCCATACCATTCACTGAAGCTGCTCTGTTAATGGCTTCATTTCGCTTTTCAGGGAACTTCTTCCGGAGCCTGTGGGGACCATATGCTGGCTGGGCACAGGCGGTGAGTCATGGACATGCATTTTTTTCCTCCATAGTGATTTATGCACATTTCTGCTGTAGCTTGGGCTGTGTAACATAGGAGTCTGGTATGCCCCACACATGTTTTCACAATTAGATTTCAGCAAGTGGAGAGAAGTTGATACTCAGCTTTCCAAGCATCTTCATTTTTATGTTAAACAGAGCAAGGTACTAGTCCTTAAAGATGACAAAATAGGCGTCAAAGTGTATGGTATATAACCCCTGCTAATTGGGTAAGAGGCACTTTTTCAAGTGGGTGCTCCTTTTTTAGCAGGGGGAGAGTAACTGGCCCACCTCACCCCAGCACTGTCTGTTCTAGTGGCTGGTATTCATTTGCATCTTTTTAGATTGTGAGCCCTTTTGGGACAGGGAGCCATTTAGTTATTTGATTTTTCTCTGTAAACTGCTTTGTGAACTTTTAGTTGAAAAGCGGTATATAAATACTGTTAATAATAATAATAATAATAATAATAATAATAATAATAATATATGTGGACAAAGCCTACTGATATTTCAACAGCAGGAAGTGGGACAAAGTGTAGTTTTAGGTAGCCAGGAGTGGGAACTTCCATGCCTTATGTAGGTCCTTGCCCTCTCCTGTGTTTAGCAGAAAGAATTTATGCAAACTTTATCCACTTTTTCTTGCTACACTGTGTGGATTACTTGGGAGATAACATTCTAAGCCCTATTAAAACGCAAGAGTATCAGCCCTGCTCAGTGTGACCAAAAGTCTATCTAGTCCATCATTGTGCTAATCAGATGCTTCCAGGAAGTCCCCAGACAGCACACGAAGGCTAATAGGCTTCTCATTTTCAGTCTTGCCTCTCTTACCAGGCGAGAGGTATTCAGAAGAATGTTGCCCTTTTACATGAATTTGTCTAATCTTCTTTAAAAACCATCTAATGGTCATGACTGCAGTTTGTGGCAGTGAATTCCATGCATTGTATGGACAGATGGAACAATACCCAACTGTGGCCTGCTTTGGAAACCTTGCAGTTGCCAGAGTGAAGGAGTGCTGCTTCCTTGTTCCTTGTTTTAACCGGATCTGAGTGAGATGTCTCTCCCCCTTGCCAGTTGGCTTAGTTTTCTTTATTTTGGCCTCAGTGGGAAGCGAAGTGCCAAAATCTCTTAAAGGACCCCAGATTCACCTGCCCAGCCCCACTTGCTGATTTTCAGTTGTCATCCCCCTATATGTATTTTGATAACTTTGACTTTCCTCCTTCCCCAGGTTCTTTTCTGTGCTGATCTAAGAAAGTACCAGGAGTCTTCGGATCTAGACGCCAAGCTGCGGTGTGCCAGAGTTGCCAAGAGCAGCCATTCTATCTTGACATAGTCATCATCCTTTGTAAACCCGCTTTTGTCTGTGTGTTTTAAGCAGGCAAGTAAGAAACGGTTTGATCTACAGGACTGGAGCCAGAAAACGGCATTATTGAGCTGCAGAAGCAGGCCTGGCTTAAGGTGCTAGGGTTTGTTTTCCCAGCAGGGGGTGCTTGTGGTATGAGCTTCATGTGTAGCACTGTGGTATAGAATAGAATGCTTTTTTCTGCAACTGTTGTCATTTGCTTAGGCCTTTGGGTACAGTGTTAAGTGTGGTGGAGGCCAGTTTCTTTGTCTTGAGGTCCATTTCTTCCTTAAGAACTCTTCTTTCCTAGGGTTTGGTCTGAATACTGCCTATTGCTGGTTACTCCAGCACAAAACACACACACACACACACAAAAACACCCACAATTCTGCATGCAGTGATGTGATGCAGATTGCCAAACAGGAAAGGCTGGGCCTGCTGGAGTCTCATTTGGTATCCTGAGGCTTGTTGATTTCCATTTTCTGCATCTGGGATGGCCAGTGGGGAGTCTGCAGGCTGGGTCTGGCCCTAGAGGAATGTCATCTGGCTCCTGTTGAGCCTGTGAAACGTTGATCTTGGTACGGTAAAAAGCTTGCCGCGGTTTCAATTGTAAGTAAACGTTTTCAAGTTGTGTGAGAGAGAATCCACGTTTTTAATGTTACAGTGTTCTCTGGTTTTATATGTAAAATGTACATGTTTGTATATACTGCTGTGTCTGTGTGCATGCAGTTCTGTAACTCTGAAGCCCCGGCAACTGGACAGCAGTAACTTTATCATGGAGCCTGATCTGAAGGGTCTGTCTGTTTGTGTGGCAAAATGCACTTTAACTTTGCTAAGCCACTGTCTGGAGAATAGCAACTGGAGGGCTGCTTCTGTGGCTGGTACCTTTACCATCTGTAGTTCTTTCCCCTGCTCCCTCGGGGGGGGGGGGAGGACCTGACCTGCAAGCACAAACTACCGGGAGCTAAAAGAGATTTTACTCCCTCTCCCTAACAAATTATCTTTAATTTTATTGTGCCTTTGCATGGATTTTAGTCACAAGCCAGTTTCAGAACCAACCCAGTATAAAAATAACCAATTAAGGGAGCCTCTGAGAATAACAAAGTTGGCCATCTCTAGTTGTGGGCATGTACTATATCTCTGCTCTCAGGATATGGTCCTTTACCTTTTAGGACACTTAACGTTTGTCTCCAGTCCAGCTGAAAACTGACATGACGAAGGGCCAAGCTATACCTTACACCAGTGGGTATGACCAAGGGCCAAGCTATACCTTACACTGTGGGTCAGGACGCACTAGGTGGGTCACAAACCAATTTCAGGTGGGTCCCCATTTATTTCAATATTTTATTTTTAATATATCAGACTTGATGCTACTATGGTATGCTACTACATTTGGGGAAATGTTAGACCTGTACTTTTAACAAGCTACTATGTATATTCTTTTAACAATGATAGTGAATGGGACTTACTCCTGGGTAAGTGTGGGTAGGATTGCAGCCTAGGATTGTTAAAAATTTTCCTGCTTGATGATGTCGCTTCCGGTCATGACATCACTTCTGGTGGGTCCTGACAGATTCTCATTCTAAAAAGTGGGTTCCGGTGTTAAAAGTTTGAGAACTACTGCCTTATACTAAACACAAAATTTTGTCCGATGTTATTTTTTTCCTTAGGGCCCAATTCTGTTCACCTTTTCTGCACTGATGCAGCTGCAGTGCAGCCCCAAGATAAGGGAACAAATGTTCCCTTACCTTGAGTAGGCCTCTGAGACTACCCTCCCACCACAGGATGCAGCACATTGAGATGCTGGAAAGTGGGTAGGATTTGGCCTTTAGTTAAATAGCTGCTGGTGGGTATTTGGGATCAGGATCACTGTCCTTGGCATCGATAGAAGTTTCCTTCCTATGGGTAGCTTTAGGAGCACAATTTTCATTGGAACCACAGCATGATAAGAAAATGTTAGATGCCCCTTCCTTTCCCATGGACCTGATCCAGCCCTCCTGCAGTTATTTAACTTTAAAAAACAAAAAAGGAACTCCAAACTATGGATAAGTCAAAGTACATATAGTTTCGCCCTGAATCCCATGGAAAGCTATGTGACAAATTGTGTGATTAGCTGAAATCCCACTGCTTTCAATGGGATTTGATCATGACCAGCTTTCACTTGACTGGGTTGCTGTGCTAGGCAGGTGACCAGCATGCCTGCATGTTTCTACGGAGAAGTAAGCTCCACCGAGTTTAATGGGACTTATTCCCAGGTAAGTGTATATAGAATTGCAGGTTAAGTGGGAGAACCAGTTACCTGCTTTAGCCTACACAAGGACAGTACAGCCCTCCAGGCTATTTGCTGGTAGTTCAAGTTGCTGAAGGGCTAACATCATGCCAAAGTCCAAGGTTAGCAAGAACTTTATTATAACAAGATACTCTCAGCCCACTTCTGGTTTGTTGTGATGGTGCCCACTCCAGCTGAAGAAGCATCTTCTGGAAGCACCCTTATTCTTACCTTGTAGATTAGGTTTGTCGTTTCCCATTCTGAACTTGGTGTCATATGTAAAATATTTTGTCTATTTTATAGATCATTCTTCTGGTCTTTGATCAAGTTAACAGTGTCCATCAAGAACTCCAATTTCAAAGCACTTTCTGTCTTGTTTACAGTTCTGGCATTTGTTCCAGAGGTCAGACCTGAGATTTTTTAATTTGACACCCTTAATTCTTCTCATTTCTTTTTTAAAAAAACATTGTTCATATATTGGTCTTTTTTTGTTGTTGTTGCTTCTGCCTTGTACCTGGAGTGCTATACCTGAACCTATTTAGCTCAGTCCTTTACCTTTTATAGTACTGCTTTCCCACCATAACTTTTTTTATCCCATTCTTTTCATTGATACCTTCCATTTCAATTACATTTTGTGAACCAAACTGTGGCTACAAACTAATCAAAGCTGAGCAGCACTGCCTTCAGTGAGACTGTTTGCAGTTCAGTGAGATCTAAACGTGTTTGAGTCTCTCAACAAAACCAGTGCATGTTTTTTTAAAAGTGGCTGGCGTACGTTTCACCATCCGAGGTTTCGGCAAACCACTCTGCACAATCTTCTTCCCTGTCCCTTGCCTTCCTTATTTTGTTTTTGTCTTATCTATTTCTAGACTGTAAGCCACTCTGGCCAGGGGCCTATTCATTTGTATCCTTTTGTAAAGTGCTTAACCTCCTCCTAGGTGCCATCTCAGAAATCATAATAAAAATCAAACAAGAAATGTCTTCTAGCCTAATCTGTCCTTTAGAAAGGGATCTACAAACCATGTCTGGAGTAAATACCACCAAGTGCACTTCCTTCATTTTTTAATACAAGAACAAGCAACAAAATAGAAACTTCAAGTTAGAAAGTGCCCCGTTGAACCAAGAAGAGAGAGAAAGAGGACAATAGAGCAAAATGAGGAGCTGTGACTTGAAGAGAGCAAAGGGGGCAGGGAGGGACCAGACAACGGGAAGGATCCTGGTTCTGGCAGTTAGGTAGTGGGTGCCAGGGCAGGCATAGCTTTTGAAGGGCAGGTGCAGCAGACTCTTAGCTTACAGCCTGAACCTGCCTTTGCAACTGGTGGTGCAGACATACAGGGCAGCAAATTGGAGTTGGATAGGTGAGTTGGTTCCCATGTCAAGGAGGTGTGTCATCCTTTAATCTTGCCTTCCTGTAGCCTGCCCCACTGTTTTAGGGCTTTTTTCATACTGTTTGTGTGTTCAATGTTCACTTTGACTCCTCCCCCCCCCCACATCTTGAATCAGTTGCAAAAGTGCTCCTGGGGTGGAGGCATAATTGGCTAGTGCCCACCATAGTGGGCTTTTCCCCCCAGCTCAACTTGACCCACAATGAAAAACTACAGGTGTTCCCCCCCCCCCCCCCGAGATCATCCAATGAGAGGGGAAAAAATGTACACGTGTTTTGTTTTTTAAGGGCAGCAATGATACTGTCAAACTACCATTCATAAAATGATCTGTGATCACTCACAGCTAGCCAGTGGCACCACAAGTGGCACATCTAAGCCCCAAAGAAGCACCCCTCCAGTCCGGCTCTATATCTCTCGGTGGTAGATATACACAACTCCTGCTGGGTGGGGGAGCTTCAGCCATATCAAGTCCTTGCTGGAAAGGCTGCAAGATGCTGCTGCTGCCCTAGTAAATCAAGCAGCTTCATCTCTCCCCAGCACACATGACTTGAATCGTCTGGAGCTGTCAGCTCTGCAGGCTCTCCCATGGGCTGCATCTTCTCTCTGCTTGTGACTCACTTGTTGCCTGGAATGCACAACTTGAGTGGGAAGTGGGATATAATTGGCTTTTTGCCTTTTTCCAGTTCAATGATTGGATGTAGAGCTGGAGATGAGCCCCCACCGCGACCCTGTGCTGTGAAAGCCACTGGGTGTCCCTTTGCTAGGACCGAGCGTTCAATGTGATTGCGCAAAGAGGGTGGCATTGGCTTAGGCTGAGGGGCGGGCACAGACAGGTCCTGTTGGCTGTGGCCAGCTGTAGGGCCATTCTGCAGTGGAGAAAGGGAGAAGCAGCTCCAGGGAGTGTGGGCTTCTGAGAGATCAGTCCCCACCTCCAGCTTTGGGAGGGTGCGATTGGGGAAGTTTTCCATTCCCTTGCTGTAGGGCTTCAGCCCACTTTGCTGGGAGGAGTGCAGGGGCAGTCCCAGACCCTTCCCTGGCTCCACTTATGGCAGCATGACAAAGTTGGGCTTGGACATGCCCATCCAACTATGGGCTGGTGTTGGCACTGCCTGTTCCTCTGTCCACTGGGGGGCGTTCAATTCTGAGGTGGACAGTGAGAGCCAGCTGGTGAGACTCCTCACTGCTACTAGAAGCTGAGCCTGAAGAGAAAGGAGAAAAGGGATTATCAGGGCTGCATTGATTAGCAATTAAAACAAAACCTTTATTGGCATGGACAATGAAACTCAAATATTAATCCAAGGAAACATCTACGTCATACATTGATTATATTCAGTTTCCAGAGACAATTCTTATATAAATATAATACAGATATTTAGCCATGATGGTTGATACAACCTCATTCCTGCCAGTTAGTAACTGTCTGACGATATCAGATTTCAGATCCATTAAGTGACACGAGAAGAGGGAGTAAATTACGGCTCTGGAAGTCAGAGCAACAGACACAGTTTAGTAAAATATGAGGGAGTGTCTCCAAGGAGCCACAACAACATGCTTTGGATTGTTGAGCGGTGAACCTAGCTTTCATCTCATTTGAGAGGAAAGCATTAAATCTAGCTAGGGAAAACACGCTGCGTTCCCAAGATAATCCAAAGTGAAGCGGAGAACAAGATTTTTTGGCCTCAGCTAGGAGCTCTTGTTTTTCAATATCCCATAGTTGGGCTTGTAGGGTCAAGTACTATTGTCCATGGCACCCAGCAAATCCAAGGAAAGCCCTAAGGATTACTGAGTAAGGTCAGTCCTGGGGGGGTAGAAGGAGTCTTCTAAAATATTTTTCAGTAAAAGGTCCTTTGCAGTGGCAGAGCCAATTCTGAACCAATGTTTGAAATTTGAAACCAAGCTAAAGACTCCACTTTGTGTTGCCCAGCTTGCAGGCGTAGAACAGCGTAAGGTACACATCAGGGTACAAATAACAACCATAAACACTATAGCATGGGGGTCAACAAAATAAACCTATGTAGCTCACAGATTCTGGGGGCCTTACTCATCAGTGGAATTTCCTCTTGCAAGGTTTTACAGTTCCATAAATTATCCCTCTCAAAAACACTTTGGAAATGTTTTTAAGAGGGGTGTTCACTGTGAGCAACATCTTAAGTTTTCAGGGATCACAGAGGACATCCTTAAGGGTTTGCACTGCTCAGGCAGCTTTCTACTTACTTTGGACAATCTTCAAGACAAGGTAGGATAACAAGAAAGGAGGAGCTGCCCCCAAATCGCGTTTGGCCATCCTGTGTGCCCTTTCAGTATGTTCACTGTTCATTTTATGCTCCTAGCATGTGCTTTCCAGATTTCTATTTTGATTGCTACTTCTCATTCTAGCCTGGGAAAAGCCAAACAGTGGCTCTTGGGACAAACATGGATAGAAAAAGGCTCTTATGCTCAAATACATTTGAGAGGCACTGAAGAGTTGCCTTTCTTCCCTTCCTTACATATCCGCTATGAGAAAAAGACCGAGGAAGCCCAGAAGATGGCTGAAGGAAAACCTTACAAAGATGGGGGGAGGGGGAAATGAATGCTTAACAAAATACCTTTCATGGTACCATCTACATGAAGGGGTGCTCTGCTCATCTGCTGCAGCAAAAATAACAGCATCCTGTCACCTTAAAGCAGCTATTTTCAACTTTTTCCATCTCACAGCACACTGACAAGGTGCTAAAATTGTCAAGGCACGCCATCCTTTTTTTTTGACAATTGACAAGGCACACTACACTGCCGGTGGGGGGCTTGTATCCCCCAGTGGCCCTACTAATAAATGATTCTCCCCCAAATTGCCACATTACACCTGCGGTAATGTGCTGTGACACAGAGGTTGACAATCACTGCCTTAAAGTCTAACACTAATTGTGGACCACAGTGCACTTCATCAGAAAAGCTTATGCTACAATAGATGAGACACTTTGGTAAATATAAGAAGGGAAGACCAGGGAAGCAGCTGTGGGGAGAGCAGCCAGTGAGGCCACCTCCACATATACAAATGCAATATCATGTCCCTCTGAAAAGACAGTCACTATCTCCGACTCCATTCTGCCCGTGAATATGTATAGGAAAAAATGGCAGGAAATCCTGGAGCCTGTAAGAAAGCACTTGTATGAACAGGAAGGCAGAGATGGGGTTCGAGCAGAGCTGACATTTTCACAGAAGTTGAACATCTTTCCAAACTTGCAGTTTTACCGTTTGCATTCCAAATGGGAAACTCTAAACTGGGCAACTCCAGAACACAGTGATGAAAATAGCCTACAGCACCCAGTGGCATTCCCAGGCTCTCACCATTGGTCTCTTGCATAGCTTGACCAGGTCCATCGAGGCTGGTTCCAAGCTGAAGCTTCCTCATATGCCTTACCACAGCAGTTGCATTGAAGGCTTGCTACAGATGTCAAAAGGAAAAGATCAGTCAACTGTGAAAAGTGAGGAAGACTGTAGCAAATGAAGAAGTAGTGCTTAAACAAAAAGCTCTTACTCTTTCCCCACTTCCTTCACACTAAGAAGGTGCTAAAAGAAGTTGCAAATAATGACAAACATTCCGAAGATGCTGCAAATAACTGTTCTTAGCTGTCACTGAGGGTATATCTATATATCTATACCAGAGATGTCAAACTCATTTCATACAGTGGGCCAAATATCTTTCATGACACCTGCTGAGGGCCAGAAGTGATGTCATTAAGCAAAAAGTGATGTCACTAAACAGGGCACTTTTTGTCATTTAGGAACTCATTAGCTGCAAATGACATAAGAGAAAATACACAAATCTTGATTGTATTTCAAGATATGGGAAAGCCCAATTTTCATGTGGGCTGCCCTATTATCAACAGTAACACCTCAGAACTGCTCAGCAACTAAGAGCTTGAGGTCCGGAGTTTCCGCAGGCCACATCCAGCCCCTGGGCCTTGTGTTTGACACCCCTGATCTATACGATGGGGCACACTTGTTTAACAATTTGTGCCTTCTTCCCAGGGATTCTTGGGAACTGTAGTTTGTGAGGGCACTGGGGGAGATACCTAACCAAATTCTTAACCTTCTCACCAAACTACAATTCCCAGGGTGTCTTGAGGGGAGTCATGCAAGCAACTGTGGTATAAGATACTATTCTGTAGGGTAGATATATAGTACTCTGAAATACTACACATGAGCCTCTCTTGTATTAATTATGCCACAACTGAATGCTATTAATTCAAGCTTCAATAAGGCAAATAATTCCAATACATTGGAATTATTATTGTTGTTTTTGTTAAGCGATGGTGCACTTCACTTAACAACTTTCTGCTTAATGACTGACCGCATATAAGACGGTGGTCAGAGCATAACAAAGAGGCTCTTAATGAGGCAGTTAGGACTCCCATAGCCTGCAGAAGAGTGTCCGTTTACACGACAAGGAGGCTCTTAATACAAAGAAGAGGTAATCTCCAGTAGCCTGTGCAGCCAGCTAGTGTCTGGCTACACAACAAAGGCACCAGATTGGGTTGAATGTTTGCTTAACGACCTAGTCGCATAACAGTGAGGACCAGAGGACATATCCTAAGTGATGTAGAGGTGAGAAAAGTAAGTCCCACAAGCCACATTTGGTCCATGAGAGTATCCAATCCAACCCTCTAACTCAGCAGTTCCCAGACTAAAGGTTGTGACCACCAGTAGAGTTGCAAACTGATTTTTGGTGGGTCATGAAAACCCAACCGGTGACAGCTGTGGTGCCACAAGGCATTCTGGGGTGCTACCCACCTGACAAGGCCAACAAAGCGGGTCAAGGTGCTAAAAAGATTGGGACGCACTGCCCTAACTGTACTGCTAGTTCCAGCTCCAATCCAGCCCTCCACTTTGCTGCCAGTAGCAAATACACTTCTTGGCATAGGTAGGGCCTGGCAGCACTGCAGATGGCTGTGCAAAACTTCATTGTTGCCTGCCCATATACTTTCTACTCCTATGGAAAATTTGCTATGGAAAGTTTGCTTTCCTGCCCCCTCCCTCACAGGAGGCAGAGTGAGTGAAACACACAGTCAAAAACCAGCTGTGTGAGAGATTTGTAATGGGTGGGTGAGAAATTAGGTGAATTGGCTACTGAGGGAGAGGGATGTGTATGAGTGAGAGATGTGTAACTGGAAGCACAAGGGAATCTGAATAGACTGGCTACTTGGGGGACGGGACAGGACCTGTACTTCAGTTTAATTTTAAAAACAGAACTTGTGCATACGATACTTGTAACTGGGGAAAAAAACGGATGTATTGGCTATTGGGGGAGGTGCCGAGAGACGCTTAATTAAGAACTTAAAATAAAAATAGTGAGTTTTGTAACTAGGGGGAAAAAACCTTAGGGTGGATTGGGTAGCTATACAAACAAGTATGGTAATTATAGCCAGTATGCATTCTGGCCCTCTGCACAATTTCCATAACTCAGTGTAGCCCTCAGGCCAAAAAGTCTGCCCAACCTTGCTTGGCTGCAAATGGTGCTCTCACCTTCCACTTGCTCTTGGCAAAATTCTTTTTGATCTGTTCACTGACTGACTGATGGATGTTCTTATCTAACGCAGTGTCTCCGGCAATCCTAGGAAGAAGAGAGAAAAATAGATGGGATCCTGTTAATGCTCATGGCAGGAAATCCACACATCAAAATCTCCAGCACGGAATAGTAGTAAAGTGGCTTGGAAATCGGTAGAGGAGGAAAGAATGCTAAGGTCAGGAGTGAGAAAAAATTATACATGGTGGTGGCTGTTCATGACCTGGCCACAGTGCCTTGTGCTGGGGGCCCTGGAGCAAAGCTCAAAACTGGACCTCCATGGCACCCAGCCCCACAGATGCACTGGGTGTTACTGCTGCCGCTAGTTCTGATGGTTTAGGGGTTGGACCCAACCAAGTGGGCCCCTTTGATGGGTATGGAATCTTGATCTGGCCAACCTCTGAAACCTTCCCTATCTGCCAGAATACTAAAATAATTAGAACGCCAATTCTGGACACCCAACTTCCGAGGTAGCATAGATGGCTATCAGAAAAAAGATCTTTTTGATAGTGCTTATGGCCCAGTCCTGTGGGGGGCCATACAATGGTGGGTCTTACAATCCACCACCGTAAAGACCAGAATGCTGGCACAAAAAATACATTGCTGTGGCGCACGCCGAGACTGATGGCCCAAGGCCCTGCACACATGATAGCAGCATGAAGAAACCCTGCTGGAACAGGTAGGCTGGGTGGGAGAAAATTAGGGGTGGTTTGGGGCTGGGAGGATCTGGGCGGCAGGCATGTACACCAAGATCCTATTTCCTTTCCCCACCATAAAATGTCCTCAAGTCTCCTTGGACTTACATCAGCAAAATAGCTGGCATAGGTTTAAGTAGACCCATTGGCAGCCAGGTAGCCTATGGGGAGGCAAATAAGAAAAAATTTCACTTACCTCTTGGGGCTGTCTGGCTACCCTCTCCCCATAGCATGCAGTGCGCACTCTAGTAGCACAGCTGCATGCTATGGACTGGCAGTGGATAGGATTGGGAAATCAATTATGAAATTCCTTCCCATTTTTAGTTTGTCTGACCCCAAATTTGACATCCTTTTGGGTCCGGTGGAAACCCTGTTTATGATTCTTTGCGCTGAACAGTTTTAAAATTGCTTTTCAAGACAGCACTACTAAGAGAATTGTTGTCAAAACATTAAAACTTGTGAATGTTGAACTTCTTTCAACATTAAAAGCTGAAACCGTACGTTGTGAGCAGTCTTGATTGTTCTTAAAAGACAGGATATAAATATCTTAAATAAGATAACCTGCATCCTACTTTCCAAATTCCGCCTAGGAAACCTGGATTCTGCATGCAAAATTAAAGCATGTAATTGTATGTTGATTTACACTTCTGCTTTCCCCAAGTGCAGTTCGGAACAGCCTTTTCTAAAGATTTATGGGCACTTTATTTGCTAATATACAGATGGTGCTCATTTCTTTCTGCTTCTGGACCAGATGTGAATACCAGATTCACGGCAGCATCCCTCAAAATCCAATTAGCAAAATGGTTGCTTTCCAGCTCTTTTTATACATTCACACACTGCCTCAAAACTGATCTGAACTCCCACCCAGGCACATTTATGCGAGTACGTACCATGATGGCTTTGAACAATATTGCCATCCAATTCTCCCGGGACCTATTAACAAGCCTAAGGAGACAGCCATCTCTCAACTTTGCTCAAACCAACAGCATGGTTTACATGCAAATATTACCTCCAAAGGGCATACTTTATTCTGAATCTGATTATTTTAGACAGAATGTGAGTGGGAGGGAGAAAAACAAGAAAAGGCATGAAATGGGAACAGTGGGGTCACGTGAACAAGGAGACATAATTGGAGACTATGAAGGATAGACAGGCAAAGATAGTAAAAAAAGCTACCCCGCTTTCTGCTAGAGCAGCAGTCATGACCCAGTTTTTGCTGGTTTGCAAAACCGATAGGGCAGATTAGGTGATGTGCCTAAAAGGGTTAAAAAGCAGCTACATGGGGGGAGCACCACTGCCCAATCACCATTATAGCCACAACCCTTGGCATTTACAAATCAGGAAGCAGCCTAAAAAAATTGGGTACCACTAGTCTTTCTCAAACAGCTGCTGTATGTCCAAGGCCAAAACATTTAGCCATTTTTTTTTTTAAATCCACCTTTCTGTCTCCAAATGGGACTTCAAGGTGGCATACAACACTGACACAGTAATTAAAAACAACAATCGTTAAAGTAAAATCAAAACAATAATAAAAGCAAGAAGGACCAATTGAGAGCCAAAACCAATAACTAGTCGAGAGCAATAAATGATACAAGGCATCAGCTCAAGTGAAACTGAGCGGTCTGTTTTTATCTGAGCTGTTTTTATCAGGTGGCAAAAACCAATGAAGGGACCCAACTGGTGGAGGGAATTCCACAGTCTGAGGGGCTGCGACCAAGGAGGCCTTGTCATGACCCTCCCCCCTGGAGGAACACAGGGCCAGGCCTCTGACATTGAAGACAGTGGGTGGACAGATCCACGTTGGGAGGGGTCCTTCATATATTCTGATTCCAGTTGATTAAGGGTTTTAAAAGTTATAACCAGCACCTTGAATTAAGCCAGAAACATACTGGCAAGACTAACCTCTTTCTCCACACCATGCATAATTTTGTAAGTTTCAATCGTGTCTGCCCTTCATTGCTTTTTCTCCCCAAGCTAAAGTCCCAAACAGTGTGGCTCTTCTTGAAAGGAAGGTGCTCCAGCCCTCTGATCCTTTTGGTTGCTCTCTTTGTCACCATTTCCAGCTCCACAATGTGCTTCTTGATGTATGACGCCCTGAACGGTATATCCAAACGTGGCCACACCGTCGACTTGCATAGGGGCAATATGTTAGCAGACTTAGGTCCAAATCCTATCCAACTTTCCAGCCCTGGGGTAGCGGCACCAATGGGGTGTGCACTGCATCCTGTGGCAGGAGGGTAGTTATGGAGGCCTCCATGAGGTATGGGAACATTTATTCCCTCGCCTAGGGGCTGCATTGCAGCAGCACCAGCACTGGGAAGTTGGATAGGATTGGGCCCTTACAGTGCAATCCTATGCATTGACTCCGAAGTCAGTTCCACTGTGTTCGATAGAGCTTACTCTCAGCAACGTCTGTGCAGGGCTGCAACCTTATTGCTCTCTGAACCATGTAAAGTGTGTTACAGCAGCCTAATCTAGCTGTTACTAGGGTTTGTAATTACACTGGCCAGAAATGTAGGGCTTAACACAGAGATTCTTAGAAATCCAGATTCTGCATCAGGTACCTCGACTGTGAGTCCTTAAGGCAGCAGTTTCCAAATTCTCAGGGAGAGTTTGAGCTGCTCTAAGACCTTGCGGGGGCGGTGGGGAGGCAGCGTTGGTAGGGGGGAGGCAGCAACACGATCCCCAGGATCGCACCGCTCAGGGGGGCTGCAGGGGCTTGGGTACACTTACCCAAGCCTCCTACAGTCTCCTGAGGGTGCAGGGAACCCTGTGCGACATTCTGCAGGGCTCCCTGCAGCTTCAGAAGTTAAAGTGCAGCAATCGTGTTCTACTTCCACTTTAGCAGAGGCGGGGCGCAATTGCTCCACTTTCGCTTTCAAAAGTTTGGAAACTGCTGCCTTAAGGACTCACAATCGAGGTACCTGATGCAGAATCTGCGATCCTGGGGATCGCACCGCCATCTCCTCCCTGCCTCCTGGCTGCCCCCATCCCTTAAGGGGGCAGAGGCCAGGGCCCACAGGCTGGGGTGTCACAACGCCCCAGTCTGGAAAGCCCTGCCTTAAGGGTATTGCTATGAGTCACTCATCTACTTCTTTTAGACACACGTTTAGCACTGGGACCCACTTTTTAGAATAAGAATCTGTCAGGACCCACCAGAAGTGATGTCATGACCAGAAGTGACATAATCAAGCAGGAAAATATTTAACAATCCTAGGCTGCAATCCTACCTGCACTTGCCCAGGAGAAAGTTCATTTACTATCATTGTTAAAATAATACACATAGTAGCTTGTTAAAAGTAGAGGTCTGTAATATTTCCCAAAATGCAGTAACATACTTATAGCATCAAGTCTAATATATTAAAAATAAAATATTGAAATTAATGGGGACCCATCTGAAACTGGCTTGTGACCCACCTAGTGGGTCCTGACCCATAGTTTGAGAAACACTGGTCTAGGTATACTTCCTGATGGAGTCTGTACTGCATGTGTTTGGAACTCAAGTTGAAAATATTTCTATGTAAATGTACTTAGGATTGAGGTTTGGACTTGCTTGATGTTTAATTTTTCAAAAATTCATATCCAGCCTTCTGGGACGCAGGGTGACTGACGACAATTCATTGAAATACAATATAACACAATGGAGGAAAACTTTGGTTTGAACTGACAGCCGATCAGACCAAAACCAGCATGTTTGATGCTGCCAAAAGCTCTGGGAAAGCACAAACATTCTCTTGATAGCTAGCTCCAGCTTCAGAGGTAGTGCATCCCCGAATAACAGTGGGATAGGGCTACTGGCCACATGTCCTGTGTCTGAGCTGTTCCTGCTCAGCTGCTGTGGGAAGTGCAACACTGGACTAGATGGGCCTTTGCTCTGATCCAGCATGGCCCTTCTTAATATTCCTATGAGACAAACAATTGATCCATCCATCCCACCAAAGTCTACCATGACTGACAGCTGCTGTCTTCCCAACAGTGCAGATCCTTCAAAGCTGAACTGAAACAGAGCCTTTCATATACAAATCACAGGTTCTACTGCTGAGCTAAGAGCCTCTCCCTGGGGCTTCCCAGTGCATCCTGACAACCCTACAAGGTAGGAAATTCTCATTTACAAACAGGCAACAGAAACCAAAAGACAAATTTGCCCAAAGCCACCCAAATTGCTTATTACGGTTTATCCTTTACCATGGATGTTGCAGTGCCTGCTCACAGGTGAAGCGCTTCTTCGGGTCTCTCTCCATTAAATGCTGGATGAAATCTTTGGCTGAGAGTAGAAACAATGTGAACAAGTGAGTGAGCTGTACTGCTGGTTCCCCCTGGTCCAGCCCTGCTACAACACACAGAGTTCTAACCATTAGTCCATCTAACCCAGAATAATCTACACTGATGGGCAGCAGCTCTCCAAGATTTCAGATGTGGTCTTTCCCAGCTCTATCTGAACATGTCAGGAACTGAACCCAGAACCTTCACCAGGCAAAGGAGGTCAGTTAGTTCCTCAGTTCCATCCCTTGAGCCCGGCATCCATTTCCCTCACCTGATTCCGAAATGTCGTCCCAGTATGGGGAGTCGAATTCATATTCAGCCTTCAGGATCTGCTCAAAAAGCTTGGTGTCGTTCTCATCATAGAATGGGGGATAGCCACACAGTCTGAAGGAAGAGAGTGGGGACAGGGCACTTGTGACTGTAAGGCCTGAGGGAGACACACTGAGGAAGGCAAGGTGGGGGTGGAAGATAAACTCACAGCCTGGGAACAAGCAAAACAGTGTGGAGAAGTGAGGCAACTGCACTGGGAAGGGAGAAAAAGAAAGACATCAGATTACTTCCTGGCCTGGATATCAGGGGAGTAGTTTCATAGTACGTACTTGGAGGAAATAAAGTAGGGCTGTGAGGTTTCAAGTTGCCAGGTCCTCACTAAGATGTGATGCCCACATCAAGGTACTAAGCAAGGCTGTAGCTGCTATTTCTCCTTCCTCTTACTAGGTATGCTTTTAACCAAGAGCCCACATGTGCACATGGAGGAAAGCTAATGTGTGCCAGGGCGTCCTGGGTAATGTCCAAGGACACAGCTCAGTACGAACATAAGAACATAAGAACAGCCCCACTGGATCAGGCCATAGGCCCATCTAGCCCAGCTTCCTGTATCTCACAGCGGACCCACCAAATGCCCCAGGGAGCACACCTGATAACAAGAGACCCGTATCCTGGAGCCCTCCCTTGCATCTGACATAGCTCATTTCTAAAATCAGGAGGTTGCACATACACATCATGGCTTGTAACCCGTAATGGATTTTTCCTCCAGAAACTTGTCCAATCCCCTTTTAAAGGCATCCAGGCCAGATGCCATCACCACATCCTGTGGCAAGGAGTTCCACAGACCAACCACACGCTGAGTAAAGAAATATTTTCTTGTGTCTGTTCTAACTCTCCCAACACTCAATTTTAGTGGATGTTGCCTGATTCTGGTGTTATGTGAAAGTGTAAAGAGCATCTCTCTATCCACTTTATTCTTCCCATGCATAATTTTGTATGTCTCAATCATGTCCCCCCTCAGGCGTCTCTTTTCTAGGCTGAAGAGGCCCAAACGCCGTAGTCTTTCCTCATAAGGAAGGTGCCCCAGCCCAACAATTATCTCAGTTGCCCTCTTTTGCACCTTTTCCATTTCCACTATATCCTTTTTGAGATGCGGCGACCAGAACTGGACACAATACTCCAGGTGTGGCCTTACCATCGATTTGTACAACGGCATTATAATATTAGCTGTTTTGTTCTCAATACCTTTACTAATGATCCCAAGCATAGCATTGGCCTTCTTCACTGCCGCCGCACATTGGGTCGATACTTTCATCGATTTGTCCACCACCAAACAAGTCAAGGGTTTTTGTGAGAAATTTGCCCGGTATTCTTCCCGTGATGTGCATGTCGAAACGGATCGCAGCATGATCACTGTTCCCCAATGGCTCCGTAACACTGATATCTCTAACCAGGTCCTGAGTACCGCACAATATTAAATCCAGAGTCACTTGTCCTCTGGTGGGCTCCATGACTAGCTGCTCTAAGGTACAGTCATTTAACATGTCAAGGAATCCTTTTCGTGACCAGAACACAAATTGACCCAGTCAATATGAGGATAATTGAAGTCTCCCATGATTACAACCCTGTCCCTCCTTGTCAGCTCCCTGATCTGTTTCCTCATTTCAAGGTCCCCTTCCGGTTTCTGGTCTGGAGGACGATAGTACGCCCCCAGTATTACATCACTCCTCAGGCCTGGTAATTGAACCCATAGAGATTCTATGGAGTTGGACCCACCTTCAATTTCTACTTTGCTGGATTATATCCCTTCCTTAACATAAACGGCCACCCCACCTCCAACACGCCCCTCCCTGTCCCTCCTGTAGAGTTTATAGCCTGGGATTGCGGTATCCCACTGATTCTCTGCATTCCACCAGGTTTCAGTTATGCCCACTATGTCAATGTTTTCCCTTGTCACCAGACATTCCAGTTCTCCCATCTTTGCTCGGAGACTTCAGGCATTTGCATAAAAGCATTTGTACATGGAATGCCCCAGGATGGCTGCTTATTAGCTCCTTTATCCCTGAATCCTCTCATTGTGCCAAACCATCTATCACATCCCATCATGCTACCATTCCCAATTTCTTCTCCTACTCTGTCTTTACCTTGTTGTTCTCTAAGCCTCCCCATCCTCGTCCCATAGGGATGAGGAGTCCCGAACCGGATGCCCCTCGGCTCCTGTCGGCCTTCCCCCAGGGATCAGTTTAAAAGCTGCTCTGCCACCTTTTTAATGTTATGCACCAGCAGTCTGGTTCCATTCTGGTTCAAGTGAAGCCCGTCCCTCTTGTACAGGCCCCGCTTGTCCCAAAACGTTCCCCTGTGTCTAACGAATCTAAACCCCTCCTCCCTACACCACCGTCTCATCCATGCATTGAGACCCCTGATCTCCGCGCTGGCCCTGCGCATGGAACAGGTAGCACTTCAGAGAACGCTACCTTTGAGGTCCTGGCTTTCAGCTTCTTACCTAATAACCTAAATTTGGCCTCCAGGACCTCCCAGCTACACTTGCCCACGTCGTTGGTGCCGACATGCACCACAACCGCTACCTCCTCCCCAGCACTGTCTACCAGCCTGTCTAGACGAGAAGTGATGTCCGCAACCTTCGTACCAGGCAGGCAAGTCGCCATGCGGCCCTCACGTCCGTTGCAAACCCTCCTCTCTCTGTTTCTAATAATCGAATCCCCCACTACAAGAAGCCCCCGACCCCCCTCCCGCTGAAGAGTATCCTGAGTGCGTTCAGATACGGGCCTGTCTCCTGGAGAAGGGATCCCCCCTAGGGGATTGTTTCCCTCCTCTCTGGGATGACGTCCTCCAGCCCCGAGACTTCCCACCTGGGCAGCTGAGGAGCTGCACACCTGAGGTTGGGATGAAGCCTGATCGTCCCTGGAAGTCTCCCCACAGTCCTTCTCTGCCTGCCTCTGCTTCTCCGAAGAGTAGTTCCAACGAGTAGTTCTGAAGAGTTAGGCAACAGTGAAAGGTGCCACAAAACAAACGATATTGTGGGGATAGTTTAACAATAATAGGGAAGGGGAATGAAGATAAGAAAAGGCAATGCTTAAATAATTTTAGCTGTTCATGCATAGCTAGGTCCTAATTGCAAAACCGCCGCTACAGAGCGGAGGAGACAAAAGAGAGAAGAGGGAAGGGGAGAGGAAGTTCCTGGAGGGAAAAGGGAGGGGGTGTAAATGGCCCAAGTGTGTAGGGAGAAAGAAGGGAGAGAACAGTGGTAGGGAGATTGTGGGTTTCCCAGAGATACCTGGGGTTAGGAAAATAGGGGCTTTAGGGTGTAAGGAAGGAAGAACAAGGGAGAATTGGCAGAGAAAGAACCGAGAAAGGCTCCTGCAGTTCAGAACCTGGTAAAAAGTCATAGCTGGAGCATGGCTGTGTGTAGCTTGAACCAAGGGCTATACTAGTGAGCCCATTGGCAGGCCATGAAGTTGCTTCACCCACTTGCAGTGGGGAAAACCGGTCTCTCCCACCAGATAAGCACTAGCACTGCAGCTGCTTGGAGGTGGCCCACCCCCAGTCTCCCAGACAGTTTGAGTAGCTGGAGTGGCAGTTCGGGGAGCTTGTCTGGGAGGAAGACCCAAGGCCAATCTCAGATCTCCATGAAAACAGTTGAATGCATTCTTAAACAGATAATGGATTCACTCACTCACATTCAGTCACACAGGAAGGAAGGAAATCACACATACTAAGCGTGTCATCAATTTGGCTGCAGAAGAGACAGATGAGGAAAGATAGTGGGGAGGCCGCATTGGCTGCATTGCACGCATTGCGTGTAAGGCTGCATTGCGTGCAGGAGGCACAGGTGCCAAGATAGGACAAATCTCCCGACTAGAAGCAGGGTCAGATAGCAGAAGGGGGGCTTTGAAGTAAGCCCCAAAATGTAGGCAGAAGCCTTAGTCAAAGGAGGGAAGCAGGTCAACAGAACCAGGTAGGTTCCTGTGCATTCATTAACTGCATGGCAGGAAAAAGTGACTGTTCTTCCCATCACAGTAGCCTAATCAATAGAGAAGTTGCACTTGATTAACTTCTCCCGACTTATCAATTTATTCAAGTTATAAGAATATCTTCCGTGACAAAAGTGACAACTGCAGAAAGTAGAATGTGCCACTTCTGTAGGGTAAAAGCAGGTGGTTGTGCCATTGCCAGGAAGAGATTGTGGGGGGGGATAAGCCATAGCCAAGGCACCAAAACGCAGAGAGGAGACCTTCCCAGTTTTCCAAATTCCACCCTGGTGGCCAGATTATAAGCTCCTCAAGCTGTGTGCAGAGATAAAATGAGGGAATCCCAAATGAATGGGTGGAGCATTTTTGTAAATGTGGGGCGCCAGGGACACCATGGAAAGACAAAGTTGCAGAGCACTCATCAACATTTAATCTCAATGTGGCTCCCTCAATCAATGCACCCACCTTCCCCCACCTGCCTCTCCCACCTCAATTCAATACATACAAGATGTAGGCGATGACTCCAATGGACCAGCAATCAACAGCTTTGCTGTAAGGCTTCTGTGCCAACACCTCAGGAGCTGAACCAGGCCATAGTGAGAACAGGAAAGAAGGGAAGAATGTGTCCATTAGAGACTGAGCCTGATTTCCTGGCAAATACAGCTCTTGTACCAGGAATCTCCCTCTCAAGCTTGCTGGTGCAAGAAGGCTGGCACTGTATTGGCTGCAAGGCTCCCTCATTCCCCAGGATAATCTCCAGTTTGTAGGAGCAAGGCCAGCTCTATCAAGGAATGTGTCCCGTCCAGAGCCTTTCTTCCAAACCGCTGCTTTTAGTTCTTACTCCTCCAAACCCCTTCCTATTTCAGGGACTTGCTTTTGCGGGAGGGGATGTCAGATGATAAATCTTTGTCTCAGCGGTACCACTTGCAGGTGCCCCCCCCCAAATTATTCAATGCTTCTCCATACCAAAATATTAAAAAACCCTTCACACAGAAAACTAGCAAGTCAGTGGTGTTTTAAGCCTCGCTTCTCACTAACATGCTCTTTTCCTATGTGCAGAGAATTTTTTCCCCTGCATATAAGGTTATGTGTCCCCCCACAAGCAGTCTGGAGTGGGGCAGTCCAGATGCATGTTGACCAATTCAGTGAGAACAAGGCCTTATTTCTCCTCGCCAAGCCTTCAGCCAATCATGGTTTCACAAGGCATATGCATATGGTGAGAGAGATGTGAGGTGGATGGTCACATTACAATGCCCAAGTGATCTGCATGTATTTCCTACATGCAAGTGCTATCCACATTTTTGAGAGGCCCTTATAAATTCTTCTTTTCAGGCAGGCTGCAGACAAACCACAGCAGGACATTGCTTATTAAAATCCCAAACAGCGCTGAATCATTTCTTTCCCGGCTCATTTCCCCCATTCAGAAAAGAAGCCTCTGTAGCTCACCCACATAGCCGGGAGTCCCACATGCTGTGGACATGACACTGCCTGATCCTTCAATCTTTGACAGTCCAAAGTCGCTTATCATGATTTTGGAGTCTTCATCTAGACTGTAATACAGCAGATTCTCGGGCTGACAGAAGGAAAGCAGGGAGATAGACAACATTTAAAAGGTAATTTATTGAACTCCAGTATTAGTTCTAAGGGAAAATGTACACCAAGAAAAATTCTCATGAAGAAGGACACCTCAAACTATCTTACCCTCCCCCCAAAAACCCAGCAGCAAACCCCACCATACACCCGCCCAAAAAACCCCGAGTAACAGTGATAAGCTCAGCTCAAAATAGAACACGCAAGATGTGTAAACACAACACATATTATACATTGCAGTAGCAATATTTCAGAAAGCTGGTTCCTGGAGGAGGCAAAACCCAGTCTTGCAATAAGGTAAATAATTTTGAAAGGTAACCCTAATTTTTTATGGCACTGAGAATTTGGTGTTAGCGATTACTAGATCCTTGTGGAACTCTCAAGATCCCTTGAGAGTCTTCATCTCGACTGTAATAGAGCAGATTCTCTGGCTGACAGGAGAAAAGCAGGGAGATAGACAACATTTAAAACGTAATTTATTGAATTTCTAGTATTAGTTCAAAGGGAAGATGTGCACCAACAAAAAAAAACATTCTCAAGAAGAAGGATCAGCAGCAAAAACAGTAACAGTAGAAACATTTTAAGTTTGCAGTGTTGATACCTGCAAACCATTGGAACCTGCAGACCAATGGAACAGTGAGGTTCAGAAAGTCAAAAATCTAGTGGCATACATTAAAAGTTACAACAATAAGGTAGAAGAAACAAGGAAAAAGAAACTCCTCATAGGGTTTTGGAAACTTGGTCAAGCAATGAAGAAATCAAAATATCAAATCCAGAAGTCCTTTCCGCTTTGCTGCCCAGAAAGCTTCACCACTCGAGGGATCCACTAAGAAAACATCATTTCCAGAAGAGAGAACTGGAACAGCCCAAGCCATCAAGTCACATAAAATTATTCCTTGCTATATGCTCTGACACGCTGCCACCTGGCAACCACAGTACCGCAGAAGACTTCCAAGAAATCCTGACCTGGAATTTGGAACTGTGAGCCAGCAAACCAAAGGTTGGATTTTAAAGAGACTACAGTGAATCCTCTTTATTAGATCATAAAGCCGCTTTTGATAAGGCCGTGCTGGGTTCTTTTATCATTGTAAAGCTCCTAGAATAACGTTAAATGCAATGTCAATCAAGAAAATTAATTCAATGCTTTACTTAGCAATGGATTCACTGGGTGGCTTCTATTTCAGTGGAATAGAAGGGGAATAAATGAGAAATTTAGATGGTTAAACACTTTGCGCATTAAGGTTCGAGAAAGATCCTGCTGTCATGGAGTTTGGAGGAATCAACAGGTCCAACAGCAGCAGTAGGAAAGTACAGTCTGTGCGTTAGTTTGAATAACCAGCAATATAGCCCACAGCTCACACTGCAGTTTTTCACAGGGCAAGATCAGCCTTACCACAAAGCAATATAAAGCAATTACTTGGAGCAGCAGATTCCACAGAGGGGTGCCACATTCCAGATTCCAACACCCCCTCCCCCTCTACCTACACCTCATGACAGTTTCCATAACCTTGCGGTATAGACACAAGGACTGAGCCATTAAAGGGTTAGATAAGGACTAGAGCCCAGAAGCAAAACAGGATGAGATTTCCAACCTGCTAAACCAGCTGGAATGCCCACAGGAAAAAGATAACGACAAAATTTATCAAAAGGGTGGACCTGTACTATAGGGCCATTTTCTCCAAAGGCAGTCTGGCACAGTTTCACACTCATGGTCTCAGGGTGTGTCTGTGCAGGAGCTTCCCTTACCTTGTTCAGTGTTGCTTAAAAAACTAACTACTCCTTTTTCCAGGGGATGGATGGACCCACAGTGCAAATGGTACTGGAGAACGTTTGTGGCACAAGGAGGTAGAGGCAACACAAGTTCCTCACATTAAAAAAAAAAAATCAGTGTCAGCAGACAGGCTTCCCCAGCCAGATGTGATGTCCACCACTACTAAGCTTCCCCTGGGGCCATGTGCAGCTGCTGGAAAGTACTGGGTGTGTTCTTGGAGGCACACTGAATTCAGGCAGAACTCCAGTGAGGCCCCAGAGGTCCAGCCACCGCCCCACATGAACCGATCCCCACTCTTCTTATAAAAGTTCCTCTCCCATCTGCTATTTCTCATGGCCCCTTTAAGGAACTCTCTCCCTTCAAAATACTTGGCTGACTCCTTCTTTCTCCCACTTTAAGAAGCTATCAAAAATTCATACTGAAATTTCTCTCTTGGATTTTCTTCCTAATGTTCCCTTTGACTTGATTTTTCCCCTCTGCTTTTTCCTAATCCTAAGCAATTCTTATATTTTTCAACTTCTCTTTTTCTCCCCCCCCCCTTTTGCTGGCACAATGCTTCCCCCTTTTGTTCCACATTGCGAAATGTTTTTTTAGGTTGTGAGCCTGAAGGAAGGGACTTGTGTTTTCTAATTTTGTACGTTGCACCTAGCGCATACTACAAAACGAAGACAATGACAATGTGAGCATATCTTAGATTCTAGAGAACATTGTCCAGAATCCCTGGCATGATGCAAGCGTTTTGTAGCAAATTAATTGGCACGGAGGGTAGGAAGGTTCAACATCCATCTTCCAATACAATTTTCAGCAAAGCAGACGTGGTTTTAAACAGACCTCTCCCCTTTTAGGAGTGTTCGTCTTGCTTTTTTTTTTTTTAAATAATTGCTGCAGAACCCCCACAAGACTGGAATTGGGGACAGGGAGGGAAGCGTATCATTTGCCCCGGGCCACAATCCCAATAGAAGCTTGCCCTCCCCAAGTTATTTGTCGCAGGAGGGAAGCCAACATGCAAAGATGTATTTAATGCCTCACCCAGCTTGACCTGGCTCACTCCAGAATTTTTATACATAGCATGTGAAGCTGCCTTGCCCCAAATCAGCCACTAGTGCATCTAGCCCAGCGCTTTTGACGATGACCGGTTGTGACTCTCCAGGTTTCAGAGGAAGGCATTTCCCAGCCTTCCTTGGAGGTGCCAGAGACTGAATCTTCTGCACAAAAACACATGCCCTACCACTAGGAACGTAAGAATATAAGAACAGCCCCACTGGATCAGGGCATAGGCCCATCTAGTCCAGCTTCCTGTATCTCATAGTGGCCCACCAAATGCCCCAGGGAGCACACCAGATAACAAGAAACCTCATCCTGGTGCCCTCCCTTGCACCAGTCTTTCTCCACCATACTTTGCAAACTTCGCCAAAGCGACCTTAGCTGCCACTGGCCAGCTTCTAGTAGGTCTGCTTACACTATGTAATCAAATCTTACCCTTTCGCTTTTAAGTCAAGATTAATTGGTTTGGTTAAGTTTGCCAAAGTGGGATATGAAATGGATAGCATTAAGAAGTAAAACAGTTGGTCGAACAGTTACTAATAGGAAAGTCCAGGTCAATCAGTTACAGCTTAGCTAGGGTTAAAAAGATAAATAAATAATAAAGCTGAACACATTGTTATCTCAGGATCTCTTGCAACTTCTGCAAAAGATATTGGCAATTTGGCTTTCGACCATCTGTTAACAGAAGTGGAAGGGCCTGCAGACCTCACTCAAGAGTAGGGCTGCAATTGCACATTCATCTCCCCTCCTACAAAACTGGGGTGTGCTTGTAATGGCCCTCCTCTCCTACTAAAGTGCACAAGCCCTGACAGCTCTCTTGCCACACACTGCTGAGGGCTTTACTCTTGCTGCAGAGTAAATGAGCTATTTAAAATCCCAGAGGATGAAGGTTCATTTGGTTAACGTTCTACTAAAACCCCATCATTATCCCACAATAAGTTATCAAGTGGTTCAAACACATGCCTCAGCAGCTGCAGTGTGAAGCGCACTGCATGGTACCTTACTACTTGTGCATTTGCAGTTACATGGATGTGCACAGGTTGCACCTTTTCCCTGGAGGCGCTGGGAAGATTCACACTAACAAATATGTTGACAGTGACAAAGAAATCCGGACTGTCCCTGACAAATAGAGACAGTTGACACATATATGTTTAACCACAGACCTAAGGGTCAGACTAGATGTGTACACTAGCACATGCTCGAGGGTATACTCCAAAGAGAAAGTGTCTCTTATTTCGTTGACCACAACCCTGTGGGGGTGGAAGCTTAACTCTGTCCTCTGTGTTGATTTACTCTCCCCTACTCCTCCCTGAATCTCCCCTACTCCAAAAAAGACCACTATCTGTCCCTGAAACAGCCATTTCCACCAAGTCACTGCTTGGGGGGGGGGGGGCAATTTTCAGAAGGAAGATAGTGTGAGGGAGGGGACAAATTGTAGCAGAGAAATGATAGACATGAAGGGAACGCTTAACCCTTTCTCTGCCTGCCACTTTCCCCTTGCAAACCCCACCCATCAGGGTTTTGTGCTCCTAATTGCTGCATTGTATGTTAAAGCAACTGGAGGGAGGGGTTTATAGAGGGACAGCAGCAGGAAAGGGGAAGGGCAAACACAAGCACAGTCCAGCTGTTGCAAATCAGCTCCACAGCCCACCACTGCAGCTTTTTACTAGGCTTCCTAGATCTTAGCCTGCTACCAAACTATCACTCTACCTGAGATAATCCTCTTTTGAGTGAGAATGCAAGAGTGCTATCTTGTTAAGAATCTTTTTTCCTGTCCTTTCCACCCGAGTTGAGAGAAGCCATTTTTGCCCCTCTCCGTCAGTTGAAAAACTTTTTAATTCATATTTTTCCAGGTGGAACTAACAACCACAGATTCCCATTTAGATCCTGTTCTGGTTGTAAAAACATTCTGCTTCAAAGGCCCAAGTACAAGGAAGGTCCCCACCAGAAACTTAATTGACAGAAAACTGCCCTTCTGAAAGAAAAGAAGATGTGGAAAAGACAAAAAAAAATCTCTTTTAGACTTGTCAGGTTGGCCTTCCACTTATGAGCCAGTAGTTCATACAATTTCATCAGCCACCAAGGTCAATACAACGCCCACTCCAACACCCAACACAACATCCTACAGCCAGTATTGGCTTCTGGCCCTCCCTGAAGCAAGGGCCCACCCACCAATTTTTTAAGCAGCCCCCCATCAGGCCCAATTAGATCCACAACTGCTGCAGTGTTTGCCTGTACTTAGCAGGGAACTGGACCTGATGACCTCTCAGATCCCTTCTAACATTCTATGATTTGCAGAATACCAATTCCATTTTGCCCCCTGGAGACATGAACAGCTATTGGGAGTGACTGTGCATCTGCACACACTAAGGGTTCTTTGGGCTCCGTTTTTATCTGTCATTCATATCCAAAAAGTCCCCAACCATGACAAAAGAACAACACAAAATACAACAAATTTCAAGAATAAAAATGCACGATGAAGAAACAACAATAAAACAAGGCAATCAGAAGACCAAACCACTTTGGCTCAATAGTAGAGTACAAGCTGTACAGGCAGAAAGTCCCAGATTCAATTCTTGGCATCTCCAGGTAAGGCAGAGAAAAAACATCTGTCTGGAACCCTAACAAGCTGCTGTCAGTTTGCGTTGACAAAACTGAGCTGAAGGAGCAATGATCCGATTCAGTATAAGGCAGCTTCAGCTGATGATTCCAATTAAATATTAAAGGCCCACTTAAAAAAGATTGTTTTACAGCCTTTTGAAAAACTGGAAGGGACCAGATGGGATTCCTGAGGGAGAAAGCTCCAAAACCTGGGTGTCACCTATGAGAAGGCCCTATCCTGATTATCCACCAACTTCACTGCAGATGGTGGTGGAACACAGAGCAGACAGTCGGAATGGTTCACATTCTCACATCTATTCTCCAAGCCCCAATATCGACTGAGTTAATGTTCAACAAGGACTAGTAGAGAAGAAGGACTGCAGGGAAAACACAAGAATGGTCTGAAGATGACAGAGGAACTTTCAGTCATGGCTCCAACTAGTGCTCAAATTACAGGAGGGCCAGAGGGGTCAAAAGCTCTTGACCTTTTGTGATGGTTCCCTTAATGGCATTTTTTTTTTTAAGATGAAGAGCATTATTTGTCTAAAATGTGGAGAGAAGCAGGGGGCCGGGCTTGTAAATTTCATTATTTCCACCTCTATAATTCAAGCATGGCTCCAACTCATTCCGCTCATAAGAGCCTCCTGCAGATATTTGCAAAGGGGGGCTTCAGATTCCCAATAAGATGATGACAAGAGGATGCTCCTGCACAGGTGTGCACACCCTACCTTGAGGTCACGGTGCACGATGCCCATGTCATGAAGATATTTGACAGCGTCAAGGATCTGTCGGATGAGCTGACTGGCATCTCGCTCTGTGTAAAACCCCTTCTCCACAATCCTGTCAAAGAGCTCCCCACCCGAGACCCTACAATGGAAGGAAGGAAGACAACAAATTAACTCTGTCTTAGAGGCCCCTGGCTCAGGTTAGCTCCACACAACTGCCAGTGACATGCTCAGAAGCTCAGGCCAGGTCCCCCCACACCCTAAAGTTGAGGCTTCTAGTTCCTGTTCCTCAACTCACAACTGCATGATGAGGTAGAGATGTCCCCCGCTCTCATAGATGTCATCCAGAGCCACGATGTTGGGGTGTTTGATCCTACCAGAGAAAGACAGATGGTGTTTCTATGAGGAAAGGGTGCAGGCAATCGTGCACATCTAAATTAGATGTTTAATAATAAATAATAATAAATAATAATAACAGGTATTTATATACCGCCTTTCTTGGTCTTTATTCAAGACTTTATTCAAGGCGGTTTACATAGGCAGGCTTTATTAAATCCCTATTAAATAGGGATTTTTACAATTTCAAAGAAGGTTCTTTCTTTCAAGAACGACTACATTCAAGGTGTTTCATTCCGATCTGGCTTCACATTCTGGCCTCCATCCTCCCACGCTCAGAGCAGATGGAATTGCTCGGCTTCAGCTTGTCAGCTGCTCCAAGGTCCCACGGTGCCGGTGGCCTCATACTGGCGACCTTGTGGATGTTATCTTCAGGCAGACGGAGGCTCTACCCTCTAGACCAGACCTCCTCCTTAATAGTTAAACTATGTGCTCAGCCCTTAACATCCTAGTTTCTTTTCCAGTGTAAACACTCCACAGCTCCTTCATTTCAAGACGGAGGACCTTAAGAACATAAGAAGAGCCCTGTTGGATCAGGCCAAGGGCTCATCTAGTCCAACTTCCTGTATTTCACAGTGGCATACCAGATGCCTCTGGGAGCATACAGACAAGTAGATACCTGTATCCTATTGCCCGCCTTTGCATCTGGGTAGGCTACCTCTAAAACCCAGACTTGCCTTTTTAACCCATTTCTGCTCAGCCCACAGGTGTACACATTTGATCCCTGTTGCATAGATGCAACGTTGGGCAGAAATCGTTTATATATGCTTTTAATGCACTTTTAAGACATATGTAGCCAATTAATTGTTCCCTATCTGTTTGATCAATGCTTTTATCATTGCCAGAGCTGCTGTTTTTATATAGTATTCATTTACTAAAGTTTTAATTTATATTTGTAAGCCACCCTTCATCTTTGGCAACAGGATGGGATATATGTTTAAAATAAATAAAATAAACACTAAGGGTATCGTTTCTGAGGTTCTGAGGGCTCAAACTCAGTTCCATCCTGCAGAGAGGTGGTCAGATGAGTGGAGACACCTGATGTGGCTGCAATGACCTCTCCTGGATCGCCCTGCTCAACACTCATGCCAGACCGCACAGTTCTGATGCCTTCACTGAGCATAAGAGAGGTACAGGATGGTCATGCGGTTTGCTCTGGGAATGAGAGAGGCACGGTCATGGGGTTTGCTCTGGGCACAAACAGCCATCGTACAGTGCCAACTCGAGCTATTTTCAGAAAGGCCGATGTCCCAGCTGAGATACGGGGACTAGAAAATTCTGAGCACCTGACTATTGACATAAAAGGAGATATAGATATGTGTGTATGGGACCAGCCCAGATGAGAGGAGGGATTTCTTACACATGGGCACACCATTCTATACACAAACCAAGGCACACAGCCTTGGTCACACAGCGGGCCACTGTGAGATACAGGAAGCTGGACTAGATGGGCGTTTGGCCTGATCCAGCGGGGCTCTTCTTATGTTCCTATGTTCTTAGCAGTAGGTACTTCTGTGGAGGCTGTTCGGGGGGCATGCCTTATTACTGGCAGCCATGGCTTCTCCCGACATCCTGAGCAGAAAAAAGGGCTCCTGTGATTTCTCCAGGCATTGCCTGTGCATTGTCAACCCCACTTCTGCTCAACTGTAGTAGTTGGAAACCTGATTTTTTAAAAACAAAAGCTCTTTTGGACCCTGAATTGTGTGCCCCATAACAAATTCCTTGCTTGCACAGAATGCACGCAGCCCTGAGTGCAGGGGATCCTGGGATACGTATGGGTGCTGCAGCCTGATGCACATGAAAGTGCTAAGCTGATGTGAGAAACACCACAGCTGTGAGCTATGGCCCCTCCCAGTAGCATAAGGCAGTATATTGCTAATTGGGTAAGAGGCACTTTTTCAAGTGGGTGCTCCTTTTTTTCAGCAGGGGGAGAGTAACTGGCCCATCTCACCCCAGCAGTGTCTGTTCTAGTGGCTGTCTGCTGGCCTTCTTTTGCATCTTTTTAGATTGTGAGCCCTTTTAGGACAGGGAGCCATTAGTTATTTGATTTTTCTCTGTAAACCGCTTTGTGAATTTTTAGTTTAGAAGCGGTATATAAATACTGTTTAATAATAATAATAATAATAATAATAATAATAATAATAATAATAATAATATTATAGTGTAGTGGTCAGACTGAGCTAGGGATTTCACTCACTAGAACATAAGAACATAAGAACATAAGAACAGCCCCACTGGATCAGGCCATAGGCCCATCTAGTCCAGCTTCCTGTATCTCACAGCGGCCCACCAAATGCCCCAGGGAGCACACCAGATAACAAGAGACCTCATCCTGGTGCTCTCCCCTACATCTGGCATTCTGACTTAACCCATTCCTAAAATCAGGAGGTTGCGCATACACATCATGGCTTGTACCCCATAATGGATTTTTCCTCCAGAAACTCGTCCAATCCCCTTTTAAAGGCGTCTAGGCTAGACGCCAGCACCACATCCTGTGGCAAGGAGTTCCACAGACCGACCACGCGCTGAGTAAAGAAATATTTTCTTTTGTCTGTCCTAACCCGCCCAACACTCAATTTTAGTGGATGTCCCCTGGTTCTGGTATTATGTGAGAGTGTAAAGAGCATCTCCCTATCCACTCTGTCCATCCCCTGCATAATTTTGTATGTCTCAATCATGTCCCCCCTCAAGCGTCTCTTTTCTAGGCTGAAGAGGCCCAAACGCCGTAGCCTTTCCTCATAAGGAAGGTGCCCCAGCCCCGTAATCATCTTAGTCGCTCTCTTTTGCACCTTTTCCATTTCCACTATGTCTTTTTTGAGATGCGGCGACCAGAACTGGACACAATACTCCAGGTGTGGCCTTACCATAGATTTGTACAACGGCATTATAATACTAACCGTTTTGTTCTCAATACCCTTCCTAATGATCCCAAGCATAGAATTGGCCTTCTTCACTGCTGCCGCACATTGGGTCGACACTTTCATCGACCTGTCCACCACCACCCCAAGATCTCTCTCCTGATCTGTCACAGACAGCTCAGAACCCATCAGCCTATATCTAAAGTTTTGATTTTTTGCCCCAATGTGCATGACTTTACACTTACTGACATTGAAGCGCATCTGCCATTTTGCTGCCCATTCTGCCAGTCTGGAGAGATCCTTCTGGAGCTCCTCACAATCACTTCTGGTCTTCACCACTCGGAAAAGTTTGGTGTCATCTGCAAACTTAGCCACTTCACTGCTCAACCCTGTCTCCAGGTCATTTATGAAGAGGTTGAAAAGCACCGGTCCCAGGACAGATCCTTGGGGCACACCGCTTTTCACCTCTCTCCATTGTGAAAATTGCCCATTGACACCCACTCTCTGCTTCCTGGCCTCCAACCAGTTCTCAATCCAGGAGAGGACCTGTCCTCTAATTCCCTGACTGTGGAGTTTTTTCAGTAACCTTTGGTGAGGGACCGTGTCAAACGCCTTCTGAAAGTCCAGATATATAATGTCCACAGGTTCTCCCGCATCCACATGCCTGTTGACCTTTTCAAAGAATTCTATAAGGTTTGTGAGGCAAGACTTACCCTTACAGAAGCCATGCTGACTCTCCCTCAGCAAGGCCTGTTCGTCTATGTGTTTTGAGATCCTATCTTTGATGAGGCATTCCACCATCTTACCCGGTATAGATGTTAGGCTGACCGGCCTATAGTTTCCCGGGTCCCCCCTCTTTCCCTTTTTAAAAATAGGCGTGACATTTGCTATCCTCCAATCTTCTGGCACCGTGGCCGTTTTGAGGGACAAGTTGCATACCTTAGTCAAGAGATCTGCAACTTCATTCTTCAATTCCTTAATAACCCTTGGGTGTATGCCATCAGGGCCCGGTGACTTATTGATCTTTAATTTATCAATGAGGTCTGAAACATCTTCTCTTTTAACCTCTATCTGACTTAACTCCTCGGTTAGGAGGGGCCGTTCGGGCAGTGGTATCTGCCCAAGGTCTTCTGCCGTGAAGACAGATGCAAAGAACTCATTTAATTTCTCTGCCATCTCTAAGTCTCCTTTTATCTCCCCTTTCCCTCCCTCACCATCCAGAGGGCCAACCGCTTCTCTGGCGGGTTTCCTGCTTCTAACATATTTGAAGAAGCTTTTATTATTCCCCTTAATGTTGCTGGCCATGCGTTCCTCATAGTCTCGCTTGGCCTCCCCTATCACCTTCTTACATTTCTTTTGCCACAGTTTATGTTCCTTTTTATTCTCTTCATTAGGGCAAGACTTCCATTTACGGAAGGAAGCTTCCTTGCCCTTCACAGCCTCTCTAACTTGGCTGGTTAGCCATGCGGGCACTCTCCTGGATTTAGTGGAACCCTTCTTTCTTTGCGGTATACACCTCTGCTGGGCCTCTATTACTGTTGTTTTAAGCAGCCTCCATGCACTCTGGAGAGACTGGACTCTTTTTACCCTCCCTTTCAGCCTCCTTCTAACCAGCCTCCTCATTTGAGGGAAGTCCGCCCGTCGGAAGTCAAGGGTTTTTGTTAGAGATTTGCCTGGTATTCCTCCCCCAACGTGCACGTCAAAACGGATCGCAGCATGATCACTGTTCCCCAATGGCTCAGTAACGTTTACATCTCTAACCAGGTCCTGCGTACCACACAAAATTAAATCCAGAGTCACCTGTCCTCTGGTGGGCTCCATGACTAGCTGATCTAAGCCACAGTCATTTAGCACGTCAAGAAATCTGGTTTCCTTATCGTGACCAGAACACAAATTGACCCAGTCAATATGAGGATAATTGAAGTCCCCCATGATTACAACCCTGTCCCTCCTTGTCACCTCCCTGATCTGTTTCCTCATTTCAAGGTCCCCATCAGATTTCTGGTCTGGAGGACGATAGCACACCCCCAGTATTACATCGCTGCTCAAGCCTGGTAATTTAACCCACAGAGATTCTACGGTGGAGTCGGACCCACCTTCAATCTCTACTTTGCTGGATTCTATCCCTTCCTTAACATAAAGGGCCACCCCACCTCCAACACGCCCCTGCCTGTCCCTCCTGTAGAGTTTATAGCCCGGGATTGCGGTATCCCACTGATTCTCCGCATTCCACCAGGTTTCCGTTATGCCCACTATGTCAATATTTTCCCTTGTCACCAGACATTCCAGTTCTCCCACCTTTGCTCGTAGACTTCGGGCATTCACATAAAAGCATTTATACACGGAATGCCCCAGGATGGGCTGCTTATTCGCCCCTTTGTCCCCGCATCCTCTCATTGTGCCAAACCGTCTATCACATCCCATCTCCCTAACTTTCCCAATTTCTTCTCCTACCCTGCCTTTGTCTTGTTGTTCTCTAACCTCCCCATCCTCATCCCATAGGGATGAGGAGTCCCGAACCGGATGCCCCTCGGCTCCTGTCGGCCTTCCCCCAGGGATCAGTTTAAAAGCTGCTCTGCCACCTTTTTAATGTTATGCGCCAGCAGTCTGGTTCCATTCTGGTTCAAATGGAGCCCGTCCCTCTTGTACAGGCCCCGCTTGTCCCAAAACGTTCCCCAGTGCCTAACGAATCTAAACCCCTCCTCCCTACACCACCGTCTCATCCACGCATTGAGACCCCTGATCTCCGCCTGCCTAGCTGGCCCTGCGCGTGGAACAGGTAGCACTTCAGAGAACGCTACCTTTGAGGTCCTGGCTTTCAGCTTCCTGCCTAAAAGCCTAAATTTGGCCTCCAGGACCTCCCAGCTACACTTGCCCACATCGTTGGTGCCGACATGCACCACAGCCGCTACCTCTCCCCCAGCACTGTCTACCAGCCTGTCTAGACGAGAAGTGATGTCCGCAACCTTCGCACCAGGCAGGCAAGTCACCATGCGGTCCTCACATCCGTCGCAAACCCCCCTCTCTATGTTTCTAATAATCGAATCCCCCACTACAAGAAGCCCCCGACCCCCCTCCCGCCGAGGAGTATCCCGAGTGCGCTCGGATACGGGCCCATCCCCTGGAGAAGGGATCCCCCCTAGGGGATTGTTTCCCTCCTCTCCAGGATGACTAGGTACATGATTAGGTGACCATAGACTATTCCATCTGTCTCAGTCTAATGCTCCTTGCAAGATTGTTGTGAGAATATCAAGGGAAAGATTTGGCTATGTGTGAGCCACACTGATTTTAATGGATGGGGCAGCCAGATTCATGAATTTGCACTTCAGGGGTCTATGCAAGTATGTAAGCCCTGCTAATTGGGTAAGAGGCACTTTTTCAAGTGGGTGCTCCTTTTTTTTTTAGCAGGGGGAGAGTAACTGGCCCACCTCACCCCAGCACTGTCTGTCTAGTGGCTGTCTGCTGGCCTTCATTGGCATCTTTTTAGATTGTGAGCCCTTTTGGGACAGGGAGCCATTTAGTTATTTGATTTTTCTCTGTAAACCGCTTTGTGAACTTTTAGTTGACAAGTGGTATATAAATACTGTTAATAATAATAATATGCAAGTGAAGAGGGAGGAAGTTTTCTATTTTGACACAAAATGGCACAAATGAGTAAAGAGTATGAAAACCTGCATCCTCTCCTGCCTCAAGCCATTTTCTCCCCTGCCTAGCATACCAGAAGTGAGTCAGACTGTGAGAACCCAGGCTCGAAGCAACTAAGGAGAGCAGGGACTATATCCAGAACTCCACCCATGTGCTCTACCACAGAGTTATGGCTATGGGTGCAAGGAGCTAGCCATGCTACCATTGTTATCTGGTGTGCTCCCTGGGGCGTTTGGTGGTCCGCTGTGAGATACAGAAAGCTGGACTAGATGGGCCTGTGGCCTGATCCAGTGGGGCTTTTCTTATGTTCTTAACTACAATTCCCAGGAAGCCTTGCAGGTCTCTTGTTATCTGGTGTGCTCCCTGGGGCATTTGGTGGGCCGCTGTGAGATACAGGAAGTTGGACTAGATGGGCCTATGGCCTGAGCCAGTGGGGCTTTTCTTATGTTCTTATTCCCTTACAGTGAAAAAATGGGGGGGGGGGGGGAGAATGTGCTCCTGCCCAGAAAGGAGAGACAGCTTCCAAACCACTTTCTTTTTAAATTGATTTTTGTAACTAAAGACTGAACCTGGACACAGAGGGATTTCATTTCTCTCTTTCCACTTTCCTGACAATCTATGAAAGAAAGAAAATGAGTGAACCAAGAGGGAAAGAAGCTCTTCTACAGGCACACCCTGGGAATGTAGGTGGGTGAGCAGGAAGGGGACAAGCAGCAGAGACTGGCTATCTCTGAGAGTTAGCTTCTCAGGGGTCTGAGACTGCGCCTCCTTGAGAGGAATCCGGGCTGGCACTCCAAGAAGCATCGGACTGTGGAAGCTGACACAAGACCTCCGCGCCGGCTTCCTCCTCACAAGTTGCGTTGACCCAGCTGGGCTGACACGAGGAAGAAAGGTAGGTGGGGAGGAGGCAGGAGGGAAGCAATCCTGGGTGGGGGGAGGGCGGGTGATGGGTGGCCCCATCTGTCACCTTCTCCTGTCACCTTCTCCCACCCTCTGTGCCTGGCCTGCCCAGCATAGTTCCGAGGCCAGCACACAGCCTACTCTCCTCCCAAGCAGCTGCGAACGAGCTTGCGACACGCAGCAACTGGCACAAGGGACTTGTGCTGGTTTGGGGTGGAGGGTTGGATTGTACTGTAATTCAAATCAACGGTGCCCAAGGAGGCTTAGTACACTTTGAGGACAGCCCCTGGAAGAAGCATTATGTTCTGAGGCATTTGGTAAAGTGAGGTGTGATGTTCCCAGGCCCTGCTGACTCCCTGTGCTGGTATATTAGAAGCCTGAGGACATGTAGAAAGTTTATTAGGATGCTGTGTAGGCCCAGAATGCACTGCTGGAAACTGGATAATGGTAACGAGATGGCTGGGCTTTTGATGTGATCTCGCAACGGCAGAGGGAGGGGGTGTGGGGGGGGAATGAGGAGGAGCACCACCCACTTGTGCAGCACAGCGATTTCATTCTCGATGCTGGTCTCCTTCCCTTCCAGCACCTTCTTGGCAATGCACTTGATGGCCACCAGCTTCTGAGTTGACTTCTCTTCAGCCAGCACCACTTCTGAGAAGGCACCACTGGAAGCAGAGAGAGGGACAGGCAAAAAGTGAGAATGCAAGCTCCCCGTTCTCAGCCAGGGATGTAGGTCCCTTAGTCCTTCCCCCTCCCCGAGGGGGGGGGAACAAGCCCCAATCATCCTCTGTTCTGCCATCCTGTTAGCACCAGCCCCTCCCCACTGCACCCTGCTGGGTCTCTCACCCAGCTGCTGTCACCACAGCAACCTGCAGAATCTCAGCTATTTATAGGAGAACATGTGAGAGATGGCACCGGGCGGGCAGGAGAGTATGTGCCAAGAGGAATGGATTGATTTGGGGGGGGGGGGGAGAGAAGCACCGGGCAAGGCTTGGGAAGAGTGTGTCAGGTATGAGGAGAACAGATGCTGGGTACACTGTGTCCTGGGAGGGTACAGAGCCAGGCAGATTGGCTTCATATAGAACAGCTGCTCTAGTAAAAAACCCCTGCCTCAACATCTGCAGGAACACAAGGAGAGGAAGGAAAGACATGACGGAGGAAGAACCACAGATGCCCAGCAGGCAGGGCCAGTGTTAAGGGGTCAATATTACTGACTAGCTACTACAAGCCCAGAGGCCTCAGAAAAACCCACTGCCGATACCCAGGGCCACCGCTATGCCCACAGCCTTTGTGCTGTAGGAGCAAATGCGTCAGTGCCCACCCAGGTAGGACATAAGAACATGAGCCCCGCTGGATCAGGCCACAGGTTCATCTAGCCCAGCTTCCTGTATCCCACAGTGGCCCACCAGATACCTCAGGAAACACACAAGACACCTGCATCCTGTTGCCACTCCCTTGCATCTGGCATTCGGAGGTAGCCTACCTCTAAAACCAGGACATTGCATGTACCCACTATAGCTTGAAACCTCTAAAGGACTTTTCCTCCAGAAATCCATTCCACATCCTTTTAAAGGCATCTAGACCAGGTGCAATATTCCAGAGAAAATGTAGTCACCGAAGAAGCGCTGAACAACACTGAGTGCCTGCCTGTGCTGGAGGAGCTTGACAGTGAACCAACCCTAGAAGAAACCCTGGCCTCTGAGCGGCCCGCTTGGAGGCAGACTGTGCAGCATGGCCTTTCCCAGTTTGAAGAGATACTTGGCCAACAGTCTGAGGCTAAGAGGCAAAGAAGGAAGGCCCATAGCCAGGGAGACAGACAGGGACAGACTGCACTTGCTCCCAGCGTGGAAGGGATTGTCACTCCCGAATTGGCCTTTTCAGCCACACTAGACGCTGTTCCAGAACCACCTTTCAGAGCGCGATACCATAGTCTTTCGAGACTGAAGGTTGCCAACACACAGACCAGGTGCCATCACCACATCCTATGTCAAGAAGTTACATAGATTTTAGAGGATGACCCCTGGTTCTGGTGTTGTGTGAGAGGGAAAAGAACATCCCTCTATTCAATCAAGGGCAGGAGGTCTGGCTCAGTTGGTAGAGCTGCCGCCTTGTACGCCTGAAGTGCTGAGGCTGCCAGTTCGAAACAACCGGAAGTACCCGAGAACTGACGACACGCTGATATACTGATGAGCTGACCCTCGGTGGCAGAGAGGAGTTGCCCTCAAGTGGAGCGTGGGAGGTGAAGGGCCAGAGAGAGGCCAGACCGGGAAGGAATCCAGCTGGAACGAGGAGTTCTATGAAAGTCTAGAACTATTCAATTATAAAAATCCCTACTGGGGTTTAGAACAGCCAGCCTATGTAAACCGCCTTGGATTAAAGTCTGAGGAGAAATCTGACAACTAAAGAAAGGCGGTATATAAATACCTGTGTAAATAAATAAAATAAATCCATCCAATCCCCTGCTGAAGGAGGGAATTCGCAAAAGACAATTTTGCTAGGGGCTCAAAAAATATAGGATCCGGGGATAAGAAGCACATCACCTCCTACCCTGAACTTCTTGTGCCTACATCCCCATGCACCAGCGCATGTACAATATGCCAACACATTTTTTCCCCCTCTGTAGGCATTGATGGTGCCCTCCTCAGCAGAAGTGCATGACCTGACAGAGGAATCCACCCAGATCTCCTCCCTGCTTATCTTCTGCAGTCTAGTTATTGGAGCCCGCTAGCTTCTCAGTTCCATCTAGGACAGTAATAAAAAGGGGGTGGGGAAGCAGCCAGGGCCCAGTGAGTTTCCGTGAGCTCCGTCTCTGGCACAGGAAGAAAGTCTTGTTATCTGTGGAGACACAGGCAAAAGAGCACAAGACAGGGCAGATTGTGGGGAGATATCTGCTCAGAGAACACCAAGGCACACATCCCCTCCAACAACATAGAGTTTATTCTGCCACCTGATTGATGTTGGCAAAGCCTTTTTGTCCCAGCAAAGAACCCATTTCTTAGCTGCTTTTTATGTCCTTTAGGGCCCAATCCTAATGCCTTATGTCGGTGCTTTCCAGCACCAACATAAGGGCAATGCAGCTCTGAGGAATTGAAGAATGAAGTTGCTGATCTCTTGACTAAAATATGCAACTTGTCCCTCAAAACGGCCACAGTGCCAGAAGATTGGAGGATAGCAAATGTCACGCCGATCTTTAAAAAGGGAAAGAGGGGGGACCTGGGAAACTATAGGCTGGTCAGCCTAAACGGCTAATATTATAATGCCGTTGTACAAATCGATGGTAAGGCCACACCTGGAGTATTGTGTCCAGTTCTGGTCGCCGCATCTCAAAAAAGACATAGTGGAAATGGAAAAGGTGCAAAAGAGAGCGACTAAGATGATTACTGGGCTGGGGCACCTTCCTTATGAGGAAAGGCTACGGCGTTTGGGCCTCTTCAGCCTAGAAAAGAGACGCCTGAGGGGGGACATGATTGAGACATACAAAATTATGCAGGGGAAGGATAAAGTGGATAGAGAGATGCTCTTTACACTCTCACATAACACCAGAACCAGGCGACATCCACTAAAATTGAGTGTTGGGAGAGTTAGAACAGACAAAAGAAAATATTTCTTTACTCAGCGTGTGGTTGGTCTGTGGAACTCCTTGCCACAGGATGTGGTGATGGCGTCTGACCTGGACGATTTTAAAAGGGGATTGGACAAGTTTCTGGAGGAAAAATCCATTACGGGCTACAAGCCATGATGCGTATGTGCAACCTCCTGATTTTAGAAATGGGCTATGTCAGAATGCCAGTGCAAGGGAGGGCACCAGGATGCAGGTCTCTTGTTATCAGGTGTGCTCCCTGGGGCATTTGGTGGGCCACTGTGAGATACAGGAAGCTGGACTAGATGGGCCTATGGCCTGATCCAGTGGGTCTGTTCTTATGAGGTAAGGGAACAAACATTCCCTTACTTTGAAGTGGCCTCCATGAGTGACCCAACTGCAGGAAGCAGCACATGTTCCATTGGCACAGCTATACCAGTGCTGGAAAGCACTGACATAAGGGGTATAGGACTGCGCCCTTAGAAAGACGAAGGGCCCAATCCCATCCAACTTTCCAGCACTGATGCAACAACAACAACAGTATTTATATACCGCTTTTCAACAAAAAGTTCACAAAGCGGTTTACAGAGAAAATCAAATATCAAATATCTAATGCCTCCCTGTCCCAAAAGGGCTCACAATCTAAAAATGCAGCTGTGCCAGTGGGGGGGAGGGCAGTGACAAAGGCCTTCTCAAGGTAAGGGAACACTTGTTCCCTTCCCTTTGGGGCTGCCTCAATACCAGAAATTTGGATTGGACTGGGTCCAAAATTACACAGCTAAAGATGATGAGTTGCAAAACTGCAGCCTGGTTTAGTTAACCCTCACCTGTCCTACTTGTTGGGGGCGGGGGGGGGCAGAACCTCACCTGGCCTGCAAGAAATAAACATTTATTCCGGTCAGCTTAATCCAGGATAGCTGCTACTGCCCATTTGCATACACACAACCAATATTTTGAATAATCATTCCTTCCTAGGTATGCATTTTCCTAGTCTTTAAGCACCCCTAGTTGCAAGTAGAAAGAAAGAAAGAAAGAAAGAAAGAAAGAAAGAAAGAAAGAAAGAAAGAAAGAAAGAAAGAAAGAAAGAAAGAAAGAAAGAAAGAAAGAAAGAAAGAAAGAAAGAAAGAAAGAAAGAAAGAAAGAAAATTCAGGAGTAACAGCTCTATTTAAAGTGACACTAAGACCCACATGCATAGAAATCGTAGCCCTGAATCTGTGCCAGAACCTTGTAACTTTCAGAGGGTCAACAAAACCAGCAAAGAAAGCACAGGCTTCTAAAACATTAACAGATTCCTCAAAGCATAAGCTTTTGTGGATCAGAGCCCACTCCTGTCAGGTACATTAAGGGTTATCCAAAGTTGCACACAAAATATATGCATATAAAGAAAGCACATAGGAAGTTGCCTTGTACACTGACTCAGACCCTTGGTCCAGCCAGGTGAATATTGCCTACACTGACCTCCAATGGCTTCCCAGGGTCTCAAGTCAGGGGTCTTTCCCAACCCTACCTGGAGACACCAAAGACGGTACTCGGGACCTAATGCATGGAAAGCGGGTTTTCAGCTACTGAGCTACAACTCCTCCCCTGTATACACTCATACAGAGGAAAAATGATTGCAAACAATGAAGCCAAGCAGTCATGAAATGCAAGGGGTACAGCCTCTGACCACGCTATGTAAAGTTTAAATGAGCACACACACCAAAAGCACAGTGACCATTCACAGCAGTCAAAACAGAAACAATGTACTTGTTTGCATTTTTACATGATGATGTTTTAAGACTGTGGTCTTTCCATACATGACATTGTTCCTACAATAGTTGTAAGCCACCCTGGTGGCCCCCTGCAGGGGTGGAAGGGCAGGGTACAACATGTTTTATAGAAATATAAATAGCTGTTCAATTTACATCAGGGCCTACAAGCGGGGCTGTAAAGAGAGCCCCCCCCCCCCCAAAATTCCTGGGCACCCCAAGGGTTACAATAGTGGAAATGGTCCTTGAAGACAGTTTCCTTCCCAGACTGGACACTGGCCACCTCTGTGTGCCCTCACCTCCTAATCCTTTCTGTAATTAACACATTAATCCCATCTAAGTGTCTTAGCCTGTGGCTTTTCCACTCTGCACACAAGTCAGTCTGGGCTGCTTTCTTGCCAGCCAGCCAACTTCACCTTGAGTGTCAAGCGCAGCCCTTGACCTCAGGGCTGGGACGTACGGTTCTTTGCCCTCTTTCACAGCCATGCCAGGAGAACTGTGGTGCATATAAGGGGGCAGTAGAGGCAGGGTTTGGGGTATAAGCCAAACTTGCCTCTACCTGAGCATAAAATCCATACCTGAGCATAAAATATTGACTTCTTATTTTGCTGCCACCCACAAAAACCTCACATATAAGTCCCTTTTGGTTCAACATGGCTGGAGAAAGAAGATGTTACAAATGGCTACAGAGGAATCAACGAGCCAGACTGAACCCAACCCCCCAGAAAAGTTCAGAGAGGTTTTTTCAGTGAACTGGAACAGAACCCAAAGCCAAAATGTCCTGGTTGCCTTGAACGTGAACCAAATTTCAAAATACAAAAAGTATACACTGGTTCCAAACAATTTGTTCAGTTACCAAGGACTCAGCATTCATCTGTATGATTAATCTTTTATTTTCCTGTTTATCCTGTTGTACGTATATATAGTAATACCACTGGCAATGCTGGACATCCATTCTTGGAAGCCAAGCGCTGCACAAAACATCGCTAACGTCAACATCACTGAAGGAAAAGGGAGCCGATTGGTCCTGTACTCTCAGAATGTACTGCTCCCATTGGCTACAATGGCTGTCAATCAACCCAGAATGATGTGTAATGTGCTAAAGGAGCTGACTATGTTTTGGACTTCTTGCTACCCAATTTACAGAGAGCCCCTGGAGACCATCAGGGCACTCATGAGAGTAAACAGCCTGGAGAAATTCCCACAAGCAGTAGTGGGCTATGAACTGGCCACATCCTTCAGCAGCAACCCAGCTGCCCTGTCAATATTGACCAAGGGCTGTGCTAATATTTAAGGCATCAGATTTCCCGAATACACTCACCACCTGTCAACCCAAATCCGCGATAAATATGACGTACTTGTCATAGTGTATGTGTTACAATTGAAGTGGAGGGGGAGGTGCTCCAAAGGGGCTCACCTATCCCCAAGCATGAGCTCTGGACAACCATTACATTGTCCCTTTGGGCCCATGTTCCAATAGCTCCTGTGAAGACCATGTGGCATGAAAAGTGTCCATGAGCTCCCACTGCATTGCCTAACACAAGACAGCCCAAGGTGATTGCATAGGGCTGCCCAGTTGGTGTGTGAGTGTGTATGGCACTCTGTAGCTCCTTCACCCAGTGCTATAATGGGGTACAAATGTCCATTTTGCTGTTTCGGGACAGCAAAAGGGTAAAGATGCTATCAGCAGGGTTCTGCACCATCATAATACGTGCTTACAACCTACAAATTAGAAAGATACAATCATCCCCAACCTGGTGCCTTCTGCAACAAATAAAATTTGTCCCACATTTCCAACAGCTCTGCTTAATAGGAAGGGAGGAACCAGACCTTGTGTCCAGAAGTTGGAGGAAGAGACAATGGCAGTAGAGGGAGAGAATTTTTGCTTGTATGAGCCAAAATGTCTAAAAATAGTTCTTGGAAGAGGCAGCATTTACATACTTTTCCTCCACATTCCACACAAAAAATGGCCCAGCACATCACTGCGCACAGTGTACAGACTCCAAAGCCGATAAAGACACTGGATGCTATGCAGCAAGCACAAGCTCACAGCAATCTTGCAACAGGCTGGTCCCAGGGCAGACGATGCAACCATCTTGCTGAAGCTGAGCAGGTCTTAGTTAGGTAGGTGCCAAAATGAGTTACTGTCTGGAAACCCCATATATGCTCCTTTGAGTTACCAAAAAAAGGCAGAATATAAAAGTAATAAACAAACGGGTGCCTTGCCAAGCAGGCAAATCCAGAAGGGTGGGGGAGGGAAATGAAAAAAGGGTACCAATGCCCAGTTTCATTTGCCAGCCAGCTTCCACGAGACTGTCAATGCCTCCACGCCTGTCCCTGCACTATCATCACCTCAGCCCTCACTAAAGCTGGCAGGAAATGGAAGACTCAGCACTCCCGCCTTCGCAATGACATCCCAGCTGGGGAATGGTCCAGCGCACAGCAGCTTGGCTGAGATGGTGTGCTTCCCCCCAGTTTAGGAAGTTGGCTTTCACTTCTCTAAACCCTTTCTGTTATCTTGAAACAACTCCTGAGCCCATTTCAAGTTAAATTTTAATTACAATTAAAATTAAAAATTTCCTCACGTCTCACCCACATCAGGTATGGAAATTTTTAATAGACCGTGGCCTTCAAGCCTGAATAATTTTAATTGCAATGTTAGTTAATTGCATTGTTAATTGAAATTGCATTCTGTTACGTCAGAATGCCAGGTGCAAGGGAGGGCACCAGGATGCAGGTCTCTTATTGTCTTGTGTGCTCCCTGAGGCATTTGGTGGGCCACTGTGAGATACAGGAAGTTGGACTTAGATGGGCCTAAGGCCTGATCCAGTGGGGCTGTTCTTATATTCTTATGTTAGTAGTACTGACCATGAAAGACTCTGGATGTATATGAAAAAAACCAGCCTCCAAGTGGTGAATAGTAAACTAAAGGGTGGAAACTTGCGGCTCATTGACCGTTAAGGTGCAGCAATATAAAAAGTAAATAAATTTTCAAGCTTTGTAATTATTTACCGGGTATAGACTCAGATTCCACTGAATTAAAAATGTACGCTTAATGCTCGTGGTCAGTAAAGGCATTTAAGAATGTAAATGCTTCTTAAATAATGTGGCTCTCAAACATCTCTCTTGTGGCTCTCCAACATCTGAAGTTTGTCGTACATGGCTCTTATAGTAAAGCCAGTTTGGCCACCCCTGAACTATAGCATAGCAAAACAGCTCTTGAACAAGTGAGAAGATAAAACGAATACCTGTTCTCTCTGATGGATGCAGTTCAAAGCTGTAAAAAAATACTGTAACCTGTGAATGACTTCAAATAAACAGTGTGGCTGAAACACTTGGAATCCCTTCTTCATGCAGGCAAGGACTGTTTTCTCAGGAGAACAAGCTCTTAAGGACTGAACAAACAGGTCCTTAAAGGATCAGCTCCCATCCTTGCCCAGAAGGTTGAATAACTCACGTGCCCAACACCTCCCGGAATTCATAGATCTCCCGGATATCTTCAGCTCGTTTCTTCCAACTGGGTTCATTTTTCTCCAAGGGCATGGTTCTTCCTGGGCTGCCCAATCCCCAGCTGGCCTTAGAGCAGAGGCACAGGATAGGATGGCAACTCAGGGCCTGCATAGGCAAAGACAGAAGTAAGAACGGCATAAGAACACGGCAACCTGAAATCAAGGATTTTTTTTTTCATCCTGGAGAAAAGCAGAAGAGGGTAATATGGGGCAGAAGGTTGACTGCATATTCAGCTACACTGAGTCAGCTCATCCCATAAGTATGAAGCAAGAGCTACCTGTTGCATTCCAGTGAAAGGCTTGGAAGCCATTCAACTGAACTGCATCAGCAAACATATGAAGCAAGAGTTGCTGCTGCTTTCCAGTGAAAGACTTGGAAACCATTCAACAGCATCAACAAAGAGAGATTTGGAGACCTGGAGGGCTGTAACTCACGGTAGCTTAGCGTTAAGGCACCTGCTTTGCACAAAGACAGTTCCAGGTTCAATCCTTGGCACCGCCAGGTAGGGCTGGGAAAGATGCTTGTCTGAGCATCCTTGGGGAGCTGCTGTCAATCACTGTAGACAATGTTGAAGCAGATGACTCCACAGCCTCACTCAGCAGAAAGCAGGGTCATATGAAAGCCTATTGCATGAACAGGAGTCCTCTTGAGCACTTGGCTGCCTGCCTCTAAGTTGGCAAGCCCCTTTGTGACAGTAGAACGTCTAAGATAACAGCAGCCGCCAGGGCTGTGATGCACCTGCCCTGACCTATGGAAGTCACCAGGGCAAGGTTGGCACAGCCCTTTGTTGGGGGCCAGTGCAGGTAGCAGAGTCCAGACCAACGGACTTCTTTTCCTTCAGCTCATCTCAGACACGCACAGACCTTCTTCCCAGTTCTCTCATCTTTGTGCCCTTAAGTGTGGAGATCAGACTTTAGCCTGTTTGGTAACATCACTGCTGTCTCCATGGCAACAGCTGTAGTTCCTGCAACACTAAAAATATGACTCCTCGGCCTTAACCTCTGCCTAGGGGGGGCTACACTCGGCCCTTCCCCTGCCCATCCTGGGTAAGACTCTGTCCCCGTGCAACGTATAGTCAGCATTCACAGGACCTAAAATGAGCAGCTCCTGGGGAGGCTATGAAGTAGGGCACGTTTTGCCTTTGAATGTTTTACTTCTGGATTTCTGTCATAGTCTACCTTACTATCTAACTCAGCCATTTTCAACCACTGTGCTATGGCACACTGGTGTGCCACAAATGCTCTGCAGGTGTGCTCTGGGAGTTTGAGGGGGGGTTATTTATTAGTAGGGCCATTTTTCAGATGTGATGTGTTAAAAGAATCATTTGGAAAGATAGGTTGTAACATACCTATGGGATGACAGTCACTAAGGACAAAAACATGCACCAAGAGAAAGAAAATTGGTTGATGCATCAAAGCAGGCAACAAGCCAAACAAATGTCACTCATATGAAAAGATTCCATACACACTCATATGGTGACAACAGTAGATCTTCAAAGAGACAGACTCATACCTACAGAATAGTTATATAAATGCCAACATCCAGATACGGATAGATTCAATAACAAGTACATGCTCACCTTCTCTCTCTCTCTCTCTCTCTCACACACACACTCACACACACACACGCATATGCATATGCATATGCATATCCATACATAGATGCAACTATACATGGAAGGCAGTGGAGAGAAAGGTCTCTACCACTGTCCGTGCTGTCACTCAACCGTCACACAAAAATAATTGTGCAGACACTTGCTCATAGACAGGCTTATGATGCATTGTAGCAGTGGTTCTCACACATTTAGCACCAGGACCCACTTTTTAGAATGAGAATCTCTCAGGACCCAGCAGAAGTGATGTCATGACCAGAAGTGATGTCATCAAGCAGAAATTTTTTTAACAATCCTAGGCTGCAGTCCTATCCACACTTACCTAGGAGTAAGTCCAATTTGCTATCATTGTTAAAAGAATATACATAGTAGCTTGTTCAAAGTACAGGTCTGTAATTTCCTCAAATGCAGTCACATACCATGATAACATCAAGTCTAATATATTAAAAATAAAATATTGACATGAAGGGGGACCCACCTGAAATTGGTTAGCAACCCACCTAGTGGGTCCTGACCCACACTTTGAGAAACACTGCATTGTAGACTACAGGCAGAGCATTCTACAATGCATCATAAGATGTAAAAAGGTGTGCATCACTCTGTATGGGCTTGTGTGCCCAATAAAGACCACAAAGGGGCATCATGCATTAAAGACACTTAAATACCATGCACATATGTACTTTGGCAAGAGTAAAAAGGTGCTCCTGGAGAGGGGCAAGGTATGATCACACAGAGACAGTTGTACCAAATGCTGCACACACATACCTGCATTTGCTCAGAGACAACTGTGCAGTGGAACACATGTTCATACACAACACACACACAAGCCCACCCTCCTCACCAGGGCCTAGGAGAGGGAGGTAAAGGGGGCGATTTGTACCTGGGCACAGGGTCAGAAAGGGGGCCCAGGAGCCACAGGAGGGGGCCCAGAAATTTCCTGGGATCTTACATTCTTCAAACTCACTGCCCACATGGGATACTGGGAGCATTACCGTGGGCACATGGTGATGACTACTGCCACAAGCCATACACACCGCGCCCAGGATTGCATGCATTCCTTAACAGTGTCACATCTGGGAGGAAACTGACCTGCTACCCTTGCTCTTTGGTTTCTGGATCTGCTAACCATGAAGGAGTGTGTAGGAGCTCAGCAACACAGCGACAGGACTGTAGCTACTGCAGGAGTTAGTTTTGGTGTACACAGGATACTTCCCATTCCAGTGTGAGCCTGAATACAATGATACTAACCTCCTGCAATGATTTTCTATATTTGAAAGATTTTAGAGAGACTTAGGAGTGTATTTGGTTTTCTGTATTGCTGTATCTAGCTGCCAACACAAGGCAGGCAAGTAGACCTGAGCTGTGCAATGGGAAGACTGGACTCCAAAGACTATTCTGGCTGTTGCCACTTTCCCCCTGCCTGTTTTGCCCCATTCTGCCTGCCCCCATTGCCACCCCCTCCCTCTTTGGGAAGGGGCCCAAAAGAAACTTTGTACCCCCTGATAAAATTCCTCTCAGAGGCCCTGCTCCTCACACGGCATGCGTTAACACAGACAACTGGGCAGATACTAAATGGAGAGAGCTCATCACTCAGAAGAGTCAGCTGAGAGATGTAGTATCTTTCCCAGATTTGCAACACAACCCTATGCTAGCTTCTCAGAGGGAAGTGCCATCGTGCTCAGAGGAGCTTACTCCCAGGTATGGGTAAATAAGATTGCAGTCTCAGAGAGAGGCAAGTTACCAGCTCTATAGAGTAGAGTCAAGGAAAGAACAGCTAGAGAGAGATGATGTACAGTACAGGCATTTTGCTGCAGAGAGACACCCCAACACACGTACAGTCAGATACAGGCAGGTACAAGCCCAACCGCAAAGGTCAGTGTCAGGAAAGAACAGCCACACAGAAACAACAACAACACAACACGCAGAAACAACAGCACCACAACTAGTTGGCAATTGAGCCAACTCCTTGGTCTAGGGGCACAATTCTTACTTTGGGTGTGAGAAGTCCTGGTTACAACTTCATGGGCAAGAGGGGCCACACCTTGAGAGAGGATGGAGGGATTTGTCAATGCTACAGGCACATGCCTTGCGCGCAGGTGTCAGGTCCAATCCATGAAATCTCACAACCCCTGTGTGAAATTGGGAGGGGGTGGGAAGCTCCTGCCAACCATCGTAAATACTGCCATATGGACCTAGATGGATGGAACGCTGTACGAGGGCAGCTTCCTATGCTCAAAGGCGGAGAGAGGCAATGCTCCAGGGCAGCACACGCAACACAGCCTCTGACAGTTGTGGGAACAGGTACAGCAGGCTCTGACGGGTGCGGGAGCAGGTACATCAGTGCCACCTCCATTCACAGATGTGTTGCAACATCCTGGGCAAGGGAGCCACAGAGGCAAGAAGCCTTGACAGTTGACTGCTGCTTCTGACATGTCCCCCACCCAGGGACATGGATGGACCTAGGAGTCCATGGACCCATGGATGGACCCAGGATGCCAGAGAGATGGGCAACAGTGCCATCCACCCCCGGTCTCTCTCCGCCCATCCCAAACTACCCTCGCTTTACTTACATGGGGGGCTGGTTGCAGTGGGAAGGACCGATGCACCGCCTGCCTAGCGCAGCGCCGGGAGTGGCTCCTTTGTCGTGCGCCCCCCCTCCAGCCGCTGCGCGCAGGGCTGGAGAAGGCGTCGCTCTCCCCTTCCCCTCCTCAGCGCTCGCCCTCCAGCCCCCCCTTCCAGAGATGTAACCACAAGGAGGCGGAGTTGGAACCCCAAGGCAACCAATCGGAAGCAGGCGAGGCGGGGGCTGCCTGGCGACGGGACGAAGGCTAAAATTACACCCGGCGCGGAGAGGCAGCGCGGCTCCATTCAGAAAAGCGCCTGCAGTGCGCGCTCCCCAAGGCGCCCGCTCCCCAGTTGAGTTGGGGACGGTGCAAGAGCATGCCCGGGAGCCCGAGCCTGCACATGTCTACTCGGAAGTAAGTCCCGTTAAAGGCAATGGGGCTTACTCCCAGGTAAGTGAGGATAGGATTGCAACCTTAGAGCCCAAGCCTAGGCATGTCTACTCAGAAATCAGTTCCATTACAGTCAATGGGACTTCCTCCCAGGAAAGTGTGGACAGGATTGCAGCCTCAAAGCCCAAGCCTGTCTGTCTACTCAGGAGTAACTCCCATTATAGTCAATGGGGCTTTCTCCCAGGTAAGCGTGGATAGGATTGCAGCCTCACAGCCCAATCCTATTCACACTTTCCTGGGAGTAAGCCCCACTGACTATAATGGGAGTTACTTCTGAGTAGACACGCATAGGATTGGGCTGTCAGTCTTCACCTCCTCCAGCTGGTTTCTCCTTCCAAGTCCCTCTTCAAGATCTCCTTCTTTCCCAAAGCTTTATTCTAGCAAAAGGTTTCATTTCTGCAAGCCCAATCCTATGCATGTCTACTCAGAAGTAAGTCCCATTTATAGTCAATGGGGCTTACTCCCAGGAAAGTGTGGGTAGGGTTGCAGCCCAAGAGAGGGAAGGGGAAATCAAGCTCTGAGGACCTCTTTAAAACAAGGAAAATATTTCTTTGTCCAGCATGTAATTAGCTGGTGGAACTCCTTGCCACAGGATGTGGTGATGGTATCTGGGCTGGATGCCTTTAAATGGGGATTGGACAAATTTCTGGAGGAAAAGTCCATCACAGTTTACAAGCTGTGATGGGTATGTGCAGCCTCCTAGTTTTAGACGTAGACTATCTCAGAATGCCAGGTGCAAGGGAGGGCACCAGGATACAAGTCTCTTGTTGTCTTGTGCTCCCTGAGGCATCTGGTGAGCCACTGTGCGATACAGGAAGCTGAACTAGATGGGCCCTGGGCCTGATCCAGCAGGGCTCTTCTTATGTTCCAAGCCCTTCACCAGTTCACACACGAGCAGGGTAGCCAAAGCAGGAATGCACACTTTCAGACACGCTCTTTTATTACTTCATATTGCAAGGATCAGCCTCGGCCCTCAAAACAGAGCAAGGATCAGCTGACTTTTAAACTTGCATGGTTTTACTCCCCCCCTCCCCACTAGAAGACCAATGGTCCATTTGAGTGTTTTAAAGTTTAATAAGCATGCCTGTTAAAAGATCCAAGTAGACACCCTTGTTTAAGAAACACAGGAGCAGCCTTGTTTAGTGGATTATTAGACAACAATTTAAACAGTCCAGGATTCAAGGATCCCACTAGCCAGCAGGCACTGTTATGCTGAGACTGGTGGTCTACCTCAGTGTTTCTCAACCAGAGGTAGTTGTACCACTGGTAGTACTTAAGGTGGTGTCCGGTGGTACTCACGGGATCCCCAGATCCCTGCTGCTTGGCAGCGAGACCAGCAAAGCAACACAACACACATTGGAAGCTCAGATCAGCAGGCAGAGCTCCAACATGCACTTCTTGTGCATTCAGAAAAGCCCTCCCATCTGCCCTGAGTCTCTTACTGGTGTTACTGATATTTGTTCCAAGTGGTGTAGTAGGGCACAAACGTTGAGAAACACTGGTCTATCTAGTTAAGTATCTTCAACACAGATTGGCATTTCCCCACCCAATGCTTTAATCAGGGATTGAACCATGGCCTGTCAGCATGTACCCTAGCCCCTGAGTTATAACCCATTACCTTCTTCTGTCCATCTGTCGTTAAGCTCTCTTGCCAATACCTGCTTCTTCTTTATTAACTATATGAACATCCCCTAATGCAGGGGTGCTCAATAGGTGGATCGCGATCTACCGGTAGATCGCGGAGTGCCGACCCCCCCTCCCCTTCAGGTGCCTCTGGGAGGAAACGCCGGGAGTAAGGCCCATTGTACTCAATGGGGCTTACTCCCAGGTAAGTGTGGCTAGGATTGCAGCCTCACAGCCTAATCCTAGGCATGTCTACTCAGGAGTAAGTCCTGTTATACTCAGTGGGGCTCAAGGTACACCAACATACATTGTACCATAAATGTTATATGTTATGATGGCGCGAACATTGTAAAAAAAAACTCTGGTAGATCTCTGGGCCTTGCTGGGTTTCAAAGTAGCTCTCGAGCCAAAAAAGTGTGAGCACCCCTGCCCTAATACCATCCACACAACACACCAGTCATTTCTCCTAAGGCAGTGGTTCTCACACATTTAGCACCAGGACCCACATTTTAGAATGAAAGTCTCTCAGGACCCACCAGAAGTGACATCATGACCAGAAGTGACATCATCAAGCAGGAAAATTTTTAACAATCCTAGGCTGCAATCCTACCCACACTTACCCAGGAGTAAGTCCCATTCACTATCATTGTTAAAATATACATAGCTTGTTAAAAGTACAGGTCTGTAAAATTTCCCCAAATGCAATCACACACCATGATAGCATCAAGTCTAATATATTAAAAATAAAATATTGAAATGAAGGGGGACCCACCTGAAATTGGCTCGCGACCCACCTAGTGGGTCCCGACCCACAGTTTGAAAAACACTGTCCTAAGGCTTACCCACCCCATCTGGTTCTACAGTCTAGTCATTAGCATTCAACCACCTTGCCATGAGCAGAGGTGAAAAACTGTTTCCTTTTCTGTTTGGGTGAAGTCAGAATTCAACTGAAAAGTTTCCTTTCAAAACCATGTAAGTTGACAAAGTGCCAGAAGGGCAGTTTGGTTTTAAATTTCCTCTCAAATGGCCAACTGAAAGGGAGAGTTACTAAGCAGCTCCAAAGGGTCATTTCTTAGCCGTTCACTGTGGGAACCAAAACACTGAGCTTTATTACAGCAGACCTATTTGCGAGAACAATTGCTACCAAAGTATCCCTTGCAAATAAACCTTTTCGTCAGAAGAGTTGTGTTGACTCTGCTTCAGTCCTGTCCTAAATTCTGACACTGCGCCAGGTGACCAGAGAGCAAAATAGGCTCAGGTTGAAAACCCAGAAGGAAATGTCCCTGATCCCTCAAGGCTTTGCAGAGAAGGAGACCCTGGCAAGATAGGGACACAGGAGGACAACTGGACAGGTTGGCATCCAGCAGCACAGAGTCCTGGGTTCTGACCCTACGAGAGCATCACAAAACTGTACATGATGACACCCTGCTTTGTGTGTCTTCTATTTGATGTAACTACACTACATCTATAAACCAAGGTCAGAAAGCCTAGATCAATACTCTGAAAAGCAGACTGTGTCATCCGGTGAATCTTTATAAACCTAGGTGGGTCCGGATAAGTGTATTATTTTTAAAAATGGGTCCCGGTGCTAAAACGTTTAGGAACCACTGTCCTAGGCTGTATGGTCCAACACTATATGGCAGGATAATCAGAAATAATTAGGTAGTCAGGCTGAAAGGTCTGGGAGGCAGAGTGCGATACTGTTTACATTGTACATAAGCTTCATTACTTCCTTGTGGTTTCAAGTTCTTATCTCACTGCCTCTCAATTGTGTATAACCATCCTCCCCCTTCCTTTCCCAGGTCAAAATTCTTCAGAAACGATTTGTGCAGCCAGGCATACCACAAGTCAAGTATATTTATACAAATAGGCTCTGTTAGCACAACTCATTCTAATCACCATCTCCTGCCTACACAACTTTATTTCTTGAACATTTCCTCACTCCTGTCATGCAGATAATCAATAGCTCCATCATTACACCAACTGTAATATTTAACTTTGTAACCCCCTCCTTGTTTCATCCATGCCAAGACACACCCTTTTCTGCACTCTTTCCCCTTAACACACAGAAAGGAAGGAAGATATGGTATTTTTTGCCATGGTTTGTTCATAACATTTGCTCAACTAACAGGACCCAATCCTACCCAACTTTCCAGCGCCAATGCAGCCACAGCGCACCCTGAGGAAGGGAATAAACATTCCCTTACCTTGAGGAGGCCTCAGTGAGTGCTACCACCCCCCTGCAGGATACAACACACACCCCATTGGCACAGCTGCATCAACACTGGAAAGCTGGATAGGATTGGATCCTTAGAAAATGATACTATATCCTGGACACTTCCCATTCCCTAATCTCAGAACAGTGGAAAAGCAGGTGTGGGCTGTGGCTTACAGAGTGGTGGTTGGGGGAATGTAATCTATACATACTCGATCATAGTAAACTCACCACTCCCAACATCTTGGGTAGGTATGGTTCTTTCTGCTCCCTTTTGCTGAGCACACTGCAGGTTTTGTACCAATTTTCCTCTCCTGTGACCAGTCATTTGACAAGTCACACATTAGGTCAAGAGTCTGGCTTTAGCAATTTCACTCCCCACCACCACACCAGGCCAATTAAGCCCAATACCTTGGGCAGTCGCTTGATCAAGGGCAGATTTTGCCTTCTACCCATTTTTCACTTCTTGTGATATTCGCACAGCTCAGGTTTAAAAGAAATACATTCCAAACTCAGCACGGGAAACTGCTGTAGTTATGGGTTTATTGACACTCTGGGAGAATTCCTGCAGGGCGTCATGTTGACACAGAGGACAATCGAGCACAGTGGATGAGAAACTCATTTTGATCCTTCCCCCTTATCCCAGCTCTGACTCCTAATCTCCCGTTTCAAGCTGTTTCCAATGCTACTTCATTTTTTAGACTAATGAGCTTTGACGTTTCCCCAGTACAGCCTTGAAACTGCTAGCATGTGGAAGGTAGGGTGGGGAAAGCAAAAAAGTCCCCAATGCTGTTTAATGACCACTCAAACCTTCAGAAAGTAGGTGAAGGGGGGGGGAAATCACTGGACACAATAGCAAGAGAGTATCCAGGATAAAGCCAACAGCCTGCTTCAGTTTCTCCTACAAGGTGTTACAAGTCTGTAACAATATCCAGCTATGATAAGGAAAGATACACCTGAATGCAGTGCCCTGTTACAGTATAGGAAAATGTGACAGCCAGTGGCACGAAGGCGGCAAGGACCAACGAAGCAGGAGCTGATGGAGTCCTCTCCAAGGCAAATGACCAGCTCCTGGGCAGGATCTTCTTCTCACCCCATGCTTTTCACTCAGCTTGATCAGATCTGTAGCTGCCTTGATTGAGGCTTCCGAGTGGATTCAGCCCATGCACCACTTGCAGGAAGTAGTCTCAGGCTGCTTAGTTGACCACCACCATCACCAGCCCCCCATTCTGGCTACTTTCCTTTTCCCCTCCCTGCAACACTAAGGAGATGCCCACAGGGAAGCTGTTCTTTTCTTGCTTCCCAGACTACCCTCTCAGATCTGGACATAAGCTGCCCAGAGCAAAACACAGATTCTTAGAGAACGGAGGGTGCCCTTCTTCCCTCCCACAGCCACAAGTGGCTTTCTTCCTAACAGATTCTTGCCCTTTGCAATTCCACTGCTGACGTACACAGCGAGAACAAACACAGGCAGAGCCAGGTCTCTCAGTCTAGCCTCACTCTCAAATGTCTTCTCCAGTCTCCTGTACCTGTAGTGCTGTGTGGTCCTCAGCTTGGCTTTTTGCATCAAGAGAGCAATACCACCCCTTAAGTTTGGACAGTAGGGGGGGGGGAAGGAGGAGTGCATGACCAACAACCACAGGAAGAGATGTGTAGAACAGGAAGTTGAGTAAAGCCATCAGGGCTGCCTTGCAGACTCAGCAACACCCCTGCCCACAGTGCAGCAGTCCACACCCTCAGCAGTGCTTGGACCAACAGTTTTCATACCCTGAGAGTGAAATGTTCTGCTGAGATGCAGCAAGGAGCTTACACTGCCCTCTACTGGTTCAGAACCAAGTACTACAGGCACCTACTGACACCACCAAGGGAAAATGGGCAAGTACCTGTAGGCCTAGGTAAACTGGGGAGAGCAGTATGAGCATGAGTCACTCAGACTGTTGCCAGCTGTATACCAGTCAGGTGCTTGGGGAATTCTGCTCTCACATACAAAAATCATTGTGTCTGCAACCACCAATGGCTCAATGAAACAGGGCAAAAGAGCAGCAGTTGGCGGGGGGGGGGGAATCCAAGCCAGTCCTCCATTTGTGCTGAAGGCTGGCCTTGAAAGCTGGTATGATTCAGAAATCAGATGCAAGGTCTTGTCCTACCCTCAACTCCATACTGCAGCAAACTGGCCCTACAGGCATAAAGGGGGATACCATGTCTAGTAGTAGTCGTGCCCCTATCCCCACAGCACTAATGCTCACAGTCACGTGCAGGAAAGAAATGGCACACTGTCAAAGCCCGAGCTGGACTTTGGTCACCGTGGATCTTTGGAGATGACACCTCTGAACAGGCAAAACTGCACACTGGAAAGCCAATGGAGAGAGCTGCTGTAGTCAGCTGGCAGCAGGCATCTCTCTCAGGTTCAAACCCATCCTGTAGTTCAAATGGAGAAGCCTGGCTGAGTGGCTTGCATCCAGACTAGCCATCCAGCAGTTTCAGAATGCTTTCGCGCTCCTTGAGGCTCTTCCAGGCCTGGTCTTTCTCCTTCTTTGTTGGGGTGCGTTTTTTCTGACGTGCTGCCATGATCTTGCGAAAGGCATCCATGACCTCGTTGTCTGCCATGCGTACTCGCTGCCGCAGCTCCTGCCTATGCAACTCCTCCTTGGCCAGCCTGCGAGGACAACGGGATAAGGCAATGCTTTAGTCAGACTGTGGGATCGCAACACAATGAGAGATCCCATCCCTTGAATGCAGAAGGTTTCAGGTTCAAACCCCAGCTAGGCAACCCTGGAAATCTGCTGCCAAGTCAGGTGGATAAATGACCTGGCTCCATATAAGGCAGCTTCGCAGGATTGTATGACTGGTGTCTTCCTGCTCAAACTGACAAGGGAAGGCAGTAGAATCAGCCTTTCCAAAGTAAAGGTGGAAAAGGGCTGGAGTCATTTGATTCCTCCCCCCTGCCATGTCTTACCTGAGCAGCTCCCCTTTCTTAGCTCGGTTGTGTGCGCTCAGAGCCTTGAGTTCAGCCTGCCGCTTTCGCAGTTCAGCCAACACTTCATCCTCCGAATCCTCAGCAGGTCGGTCCTCCGACTCTAGCAAACCTTGAGCGATCAGCTCTTCTTTGATGCGGCCTTCCAGGGACTTGGTATGGGGTACGCTGCAGGGGCAAGAGAAGCAAGTGTAAAGCTGGGCATTATACATGCTCAGCATGACATGCAACAGAGAGGTCATTCATCTTGACAGCCAGCACGTGGTTTGGGAAAGAGAAGACAGGACATATTTAGACTAAGGAGAGCAGCAGCTAAATCCTTGATCAACCCTGATCTCATTTGGTAAACTTTGGGCAAGTCACTCATTCTCAACCTCAGCTCATCAAGAGCTGTATGCACTTAAAAGGACAAAGAAGTCTCAGCTGAGGTAACACACCTCAGTTTTCAGATGGGGGCACGATCTGTACAAATTATGCAAACTCAAGTTGCTGCATACATCTATTTGCACTGCCTAAAACTGGGTGGGAAAAAGTGGAGACTTCTATACCTTGCCACAACAATACCTTCCCTACCTCAACTGGTGGTGGGTCTGCCCCCTATGCTCCCTTCTGACCACCAAGAAATATGCCTGACAGCAGAAAGCAAGATGCAAGCTTTAACAATGGACCAAACAAACTATACTTTAGCTTTAGCATTTCTGGGCATAAGCAAAGTTCTGACATGCTCCAAGTCGAAAAGATCAATCAAAGGACTTGTGCTCGCTTGCGGCTTTGCCCGCCAACAACCTGCATGCCAAGATCGCACCATTCCCTGCTAAGTAGTTGGCCTTATCAGCAGAGCAACCTGCGCTTGAGTTCTCTGCACCTATTATTCTAGGTGCAGGAGGAGAGCAGGAGGTCTGGTCTAGAGGGTAGAGCCTCCGTTAGCCCGAAGATAAACATCAGAAGGTCGCCAGTTCGAGGACACCGGCAGCTCCCTGAACGGCTGAGAATGGCGTGACCTTGAAGCAGCTGACAAGCCAGGCTGAGTGATTCCGCCTGCTCTTGGTGTGAGCAAGAAGCATCTTGGCTGCCCTCCATGTGAGAGATGGAGCTGCTTGTCAGCCTGCGTGGGAGAACTGGAGGCCAGAAGTGAGACCAAACCAGGAAGATCCATTCTGAAATGTTGTTGGTTCTTGAAAGAGAGAACCTCTATGATTGTAAAAATCCCCTTGAGGGATTTAGAAACGCCTGCCTATGTAAACCGCCTTGAATAAAGTCAGAGGAGTAATCCGATGACCAGAAAGGCAGTATATAAATACCGAGTTATTATTATTATTATTTAGTTATCTTTGTTTACTGGCCTAGTAAGGCCAGGCTTTCTAGGACTTCTATCTGTACTATTGCTATATTTTTTTGTAACCAGCTACAGCTTTAGTAGTAAACATATATAAAAATGCTGCTTTGTTTTGTTTTGAACCAGACTTAGTGGCTGTGTGTCACCCCACCATCCTGTTCCAGCCATCTGCTTGCACTCTTGTGTTGTAAAGTATTCTCATAAGAACCTCTCTATATGAGGCAACCTGGATCTCTCATATCATTTCCTCGGCATCCCAAAAACCTTCAAGGTCACAACCAAGTAACACAGGCCTTCAGGAGGCAAAGGAATTATGTGGGCTATGGTGATGTGAGTGCCGTTACTGCCTGCTTAAACCAGTGCATCTCAACCAGTACCACTTCACAGTATGGCAGACAGTACTAGGCCCCACTTGGCATGCTAACTGTGTGGTACTGCCCTGCCTGGCTGGAGTGGGCAAGCTGTGGCTGTGCAACTGGCCTGGCCCTTTGAAAGACACATTGTTTGGGGGAAGAAGGTGAAGAGCAAAACACAATTGTGGGCCAAGCTGCCACTCCTGTACACTGTTGACATCTTTGATAGCAGTTATGGTAGTTAGAAAAATGGTGCGTGCAAATAAAAAAGGGTGAAAACCCCACTTTAGGTCAATGCCTCAAGTTAGAAAATGGCAACAATTCTTACAGTGTTGCCTCCTGGATGGCTTAATACCTTTCCACCCCATCTCACACCACAATACATTCATCAGGCACAGAAGCTACTATTCCTCTGGCACCAAACTGAAACTACCCCGCAGTCCCAGAGCTTTGATGTAAACAATATTGATCTGCTTACTAATTTGAATAGCTGCTTATCACTGCTGTCATAAGTACTAGGCACCGTATTCCTTTTAGCTTACTTGTTGGGGTATTTTATTCAACTGAGTTAGTTGCCTCAAAGATCTAATGTAGGGAAAAAGCAGGACAGAATTTTAATGCAATTACGTAATTACTCCCACAGGAGCAAGATGACTATTAATGGTTACCTGAAGGGCTTGTTCTGGCTGCGGGGGGAGGTGCTGGCCCCATCAGCTGCAGAATCCTTGCCTGCTATCTCTGGAATTGGTGAATCTTCAATAGGGGAAATGATATTTTCCTACAGGGAGAAGACAGACAGAAAGAGGCTGCTTACATCGCCATCCAAAGCAAATTTATTCAGAAGTCAGTCCCACTGTGTTCAGTGAAGATCTCCCAAGTCCGCATCCGTAAGACTGCAGCCCCCATGATCAGAGACTGCAGAAGCCATAAACAAGGGGCAGGACAAAATCTTCTTTTCTTACTTCTACAAGTGCCTGCAGGAGGCGCTGGGTCAGAGGTCCAAACGGGCAGCCGTCCTCAGGCTGTTCATGCTGCGACTCAGACTTCTTCAGTAAAGCATCAACGTCTGGAGAGTGGGGAAAAAAGAACTGATTGCCTAGATGGGTCTGAGGCCATGTTGTTATAAGTGATGCTGTCATAATTTTGTATTCTTTGTGATCCACCTTTTTGTAGTCATGCACTCTATGACCAATGGACAGTATTGTAAATGCCTTTGAGACATGCCAGGCAGCACAGCTCACATCAACTCCAACTATGCAGGCTAACGCACATTTTGCTGTCTTCAAAGTTAGATCTATTCCTGGGTATATTTGGGGAGCTGATTCCCAAAAATGCCATCGGTTTTGCCCTGTCATGTCTAGTTTTGGAGATACGGCAGAGACTTGTTTGTGAATGATTCAAGCAGCTTCAAGCCTGCGCCATGGCTTCTTCACAAGGAAGCTGCTTGAACTATTCACTAGTGAGACTATGCCGTATCTCCAAAACTAGAGCGGATAGGGCAAAACTATTTTTGCCCTATTTTGATGCTATTTTTGGAATTAGCCCCCCAAATTCATACAAAACCACCATAGATTTTTAAAAAGGTTTTTCTGACTTCTGCGTATACACCAATAGACAATAATATGAACTATGCACACTGCTGTTCAAAGTTCCAAAAAGTGTGCAAAGTTCATATTATTGTCAGTTGATCATCCTGTCTGCCTCCTGCTGGCACTTGACCTAAGCTCCAAAACTCCACCTGGACCTCTTTCTGCTACCAAGATGCCAGGCCACAGTCTGGGAAAGGAGATAAGACTGCAAACTATTATGTAATGCTGTTCCTGTTTGATATCTGTGTTTTTAACTACTGTGGTACCATCCTGTTTGCCTGACTAGGCTTATCAGGGGCAAGTAATGTACACATTGTCCACTCTGGGAATCAGGAAAAGCGAGTAGATAAGGAACATCGTCCACACAAAGGAACATATCCCTAAATACCGATCAAAGCAATCAGGACCTCAAGTATACAATAGATTATCTGGTTAGGATCCTTCCTCTGGCCATAGTACACAGGCATTCACCCAGACTCCAACAAATACTGGCAGCCTACTCAAGTGATATGTGTTACCCAAACAGATTGCAAAGACTGCCTGTCTTGGCATCTTTCTTGGGTCTCCAAAATGCTGCACAAAACCTAGCACCAAAGCCTGGCAGGCTATCTCCAAGAACAGTAACTATTAACTGCATTTCTTGCTTCAATCCTCTCTCCGCACCCTTCCACATTCCACTTCTAGCTTAGGGACAAGGCCTAAAGGTTAGAATTTTCTCTATGTAACACCTTCCTTCCAACGTGTTTTTCCTCCTTCCTCACCTCAGATGCACTCTAAAATCCACATTCATATTACAACCACCACAGGAAGAGTGTTGTAATTTTTTGTTTTCGTTTTCTTAACAGGCCTGCATCCTTTGATGGGAAGCACATTCTCTCCCAGCCTATTCATTTAAAGGGTGTGTGTGTGTGTTTCCTTACTTCTGCATAACACTGGTTTTAGACCCAGTTTAAAATGCTTATCAAGAAACTGGTTCTCTTACTTTAACTGTGTTTTCTCAAGGCAGGGGCAGTGCTGGCCAACTTGTGTCCTTGAGGAAAACCTTTATCAAACAATCCTCCACACAGCTTGCCACTGTGAGATTCAGGAAGCTGGATAAGGTGGACCTATGGCCTGATCCAGCAGGGCTGTTCTTACGTTCTTACGATGGGCCTCTTCATAGTGCTCCCAAAGAGCAACCAAGATGCACATAAATCGTCAGGAGTAGTGGAAGAGAAGCTTCTAGTTATGTCACACCAAATGAAAGTAAACCAAAACCTGGATGAATCCTAAGAGATTTAAAAACAAAGGGAAGAACCTGTGCGGACCACTCAGCACAGGGCAGTCAGAGTTGATTGGCAATGCCTTACATCCAGCTCCCAGGCTTCAAACTCACAAGTCCTCAACTGGGGATTTAACCTAAGGCCTTGTATGCATAACTAAATAAAGCATGCACCACAGTGGTGAACTCCAGACTCCTCCAGCATATCAGGTGGATACCTTTAGTCTTGCCCATTTTGCATAAAATCCTGCAGAAAAGCTCCAGATACCTTTACTGTCCAGCTCCGTCAATGGCCCTAAGATGCCTTTTTTCTTATCAGCAGCAGCTGCAGCTCGAGCCCCATCTTTCTGCTCCTCTAGCATGTCCTCCTGAGCCCAGCGCTGGGAGTAATGCTTCCCCAAGGGTGGAATCTACAAAGGCAAGATACAACAGGTTTTAATAGCCATCATCTCAGGAAATTAGCAACAGGAGGGTAGAAGTGCCAGCTCCAAGAGGCCTGGAAGGGGTTCAGCTTTGTCTAGTCCCTTATCAGTGTCCAGGTACTTGACCCCTTCCCAGATACAGCTGCATCATTATTCTGCCTGCCCTAACAGTACTGTTTCCTCCTTTCTCCCTCCAGCTAAGTTTCTTCACCATATTCTTGCTTCCATGTCAACAAATAATTTGAGCTTCCTATTCCCAACTAAGCACGTTGAAAATCTGAGTGCTCAGAATGGGGTCTGAGCAGATACCCAGTGGTCAAAAAAATGGGGCCCTCAGATCCTGAATAGCTCTTTGCTCCTCTAGATTAGCAATGTGCATAACTGATAGAGGTCACAGAATTCAACCTTTTTGGCACAGAAAATGAATTATCTTTGCCCCTCCCTCCCATCAGAGCATGTAACTAGAGATGGGGCATTCTCAGTGGCAGGACCCAGAGAAAACCAGGCAGAAGTTCCTCAAGAAATCCAGGAATATCCAAGGTTAAGTAAAAGAGAGACCAGAAAGGGAGACTGTGCTACCCAGGAAGCATCCATATGTAGCCTTGCACCATAGATAGGATAGGGGGTCACTTGAGGCTGCCTTGGCACAGGGGAGGCATCCTTCGCTTTGGCATCCTCTGTTTTGTGCCACCTACTAAAAAAAGCTCCATCTCTAGAGGCAGCCAAGCCACTTCAGTGCCCCAAAGATAGGAACAGAGTGAAACCACTTACTATCAGGAAACTGTGAAAGAGCTCAGCTGCTTGATAGCAAGCTCTAGTTCTTAAAGAACAGGCAGAGCTGTGAATGTGTTGGAGCCGCCCAAGCAAATGGAATTATGCCAACATTACAGCCCCAGGTAAATACCCTGCTGCTGCTCCCTCTGTTTAGCTCCTACAAACTGGCATCTCAGGAACGATGGGGAAGGCTGCACTCTTAACAACACTGATCTGGAAGCAAGCCCTGATCGAGCCATTAGAGTGCTAAGCTGGTAGAATGGACAGCCAATGGAGTAAAGAAGCTGCCCTGTAGCAACTCAGACCAACAGTCCATCTAGATCAGTATTATCAACAGTGACTGGCAGCAGTAGCTGTCCACAGTTTCAAACAGGTGTCTGGAAGTGTCCACCATTCAGAGGAAAGGATGGATGCAAAAGTTGCTTCTTTAGCAACTGAAGGTTTATTAAAGAACAATAATACCTAAAATATGAACAGCGCTTTCTGTGTGCACAAAGCACTTCACAGCTGTTATCATGAAGCTGATCTTACAACAGCCCTGAAGGATGAAGCTTGGGAGCTGAGGCTGTGAGGGTTTGCCTGTGAGGTTTGCCTAAGGCCATCTAGTGAGAATTCATGGCAGAGTTGACCTGGGGGAGTTTTTGATCTGCAGCTTGATCTCGTACTCAGGATGCCTTAGGATAGATCCTGAGAGTTCAGCCTAGCAATTCTATTGCCTGCACTTGAAAGTTTTCCCACAATGTGGAACAGGATAGTTTCTTCCCTGTTGCACGTCAAGGAAATGGCTGTCGCCATGTTCTGAACTGCGGGAAGACTTCGGAGAAGCTGCCTAGATTCTGTCTGACAGTTATACTACGCAAGAGGTAACGGAGAGGCAAAACAAGTGCAGCACCTAGTGGTTAGCAGCAATTGCTTTGTCTACCAATCAAGGGAGAAAAATGAAGATGATCAAGCAACAGGTACCATCCCAGGATAATGTCTACTGGGGCCCGATGATTCAGCAGCCTTTTTCCAGATGCTGAGGCATTTTAGAAGCCCAGTACTAGAGGGGGGCTCAGGGTAAGGAGGGGGTAAAGCAGGGAAGAGTCAGGAATATTCACCACAGGCCAGTTCACACCCACTCCAAACATACTCAGTCCAGTGGTTACTCCAGCCACTAATGCAGCACATGGTTTGAAACCCCCTAGCACAGCATGTCTCAAACTGAGCTCTGAGTAGTCCTGTGACGACATGAGACCCCATCAGGGGCTCAGCAAGCACACTGTCATAAGCCCCGCCCCATTCCCAGGTGGTGTCCCTGCACTTTTCTTGGCCCCTGGGAACTTGGGCAGGGAAGGAGGGAGGGGTGGATCACTAATGAGGCTCCAGCACAAGCACCTACTGCTTTCACAGCCATCAGCATTGCTCTCCAGCATGGCTCTCAAAACCACCCAATACAACCTTGATATAAAATATCTGTCAGTAGTGGGTACAATAGCAAAAGTCTCACTGAGAGTAAAATGTGCTGACTTTCCTTGATTCTTAAAAATGTTTTATAATATGAACCAAAGCTGTTCCATTAACGATAATTCAGAAATGTTACTGGTTGCCTCTAAACAGACTTCTTTAAGAATGCTTCCAAAAATTTTGTTCTCTTTCTCCATAAAAACAGACATTAAAAAACTTTGCAAAAACGTAAATAATACAATGCCACCCTTCTCCCTAAAAACAAAATTTGTTTTGAAAAAAATAAAAAAGTAACACTGAACGAGTTACAGTTTTATTTTTATCATTATTTATCAAGTTTTATATTCTAATGCAGTGTTTCTCAAACTGTGAGTCGGGACCCACTAGCTGGGTCGCAAGCTAGTTTCAGGTGGGTCCCCATTCACTTCAGTGTGAATTTTATTTTTAATACATTAGATTTGATGCTACCATGGTATGTGACTGCATTTGGGGAAATGTTACAGATCGGTACTTTTGGCAGGCTACTATGTATATGCTTTTAAGAATGACAGTCAATGTGGCTTACTCCCGTAAAGTGTGGTTAGAACTGCAGCCTTTGGGATGTTCGGAGAATTTTTTTTTAAACACATCAGCAACTCTTTCGGTACTGCTTCTTTATTTTAAATAATTTTTTAAACTTCTACTTATTGTAAACTTTTAATTTACTTGATTGATTGATTGGGTCATATGGGTGGTATTAAAAATTATTAATAACAGGATTTATATACCCCTTTTCAACAAAGAGTTCACAAAGCAGTTTACAGAGAAAATCAAATATCTAATGGCTCCCTGTCCCAACAGGGCTCACAGTCTAAAAAAGTGCAAACGAACACCAGCAGAAGGCCACTAGAAAAGATACTGCTGGGGTGAGGAGGGCTAGTTACTCTCCCCTTGCTAAAAAGGGGAGAACCCACTTGAAAAAGTGCCTGTTACCCAATTAACAGGGTTTAATTTTTTTTGAAAAATTTTTTTACTGCTCAATGATGTCACTTCTGGGCATGACATCATTTCCAGTGGGTTCCAACAATTCTAAAAAGTGGGTCCCAGTGCTAAAAAGTTTGAGAACTACTGTTCTAATGCAGTAATCAATAAGTGGAACCCACATAGACAAAAGCTCTCTGAGGCTCCTCAATAATTTTTAGAAGGGCTCTGCAGACCAAAATGTTTGAGAATCACTGCAATAGTACTTTTATGGGTCAGTTAGCGCAATATGTTTCTCAGGGTCCAGTTAATCATACTGGTGGGGCAATGCAACAGTTTGGCAAAAGATTATGTGGCAAAAAATACTTCCAGATCACTCAGTCAAAACCCAGCTGAAAGGGTGAACAAAGGGGCCTTTACAACCATGGTTTTACCTTGTAGTGTTCAGCTTCATCTTCTGGTGGTTTCAGGAGATCTTCCAGGGTACGTACCTCCTCACTGGTGAGGTCAGCACAGTATGGCTCTACTGAGGCCCAGAACCTGTAAACATAGAGCCAAACAGAAACACTTATGAGTGTAGGGAGGCACAGTGCAAGCCGAGTGGGTTGGGTAAGCAACAGGCGGGTACAGCCTGAACACATCGTTACTGCCACAGAGAGTGGCTTGTTAGAGAGACAACCATCCTTCCCACAATGAAGAAAAGAACATCACTTGAAAGAGATAAAAAGGTCTACTTAATAACAATATTCACATCCAAAAAATATAGGAGTGAAGTTTTTTTTCCATGCATTTTGCTTTTTCCACATATTAACACTTTTCTCAGTAACCATATGGGTAAACATGCTCCAAGTGTATGAAGAGAAAAGAGACACAGCTCAGTAGGAGAGCACCTGCTATGCATGCAGAATATTCCAGGTTCAATCCCCAACATTTCAAGGTAGGGCTTGGAAACGGTTCTGCTTGAAACTCTGGAATTCAAGCAAAACCAAGCCCTACCTTGAAATGCTGGGGATTGAACCTGGAATGTGCTGAACGTTGCTGCCAGTCAGTGCAGACAAGTATTTAATTTATCCATCTACCTGTCTGACCCATCAGAAGGCAGTGGCATCTATTCTAAGATGTCACACTGTCTCACGTGAGGCCGCCTCTTCTAAAACAACAATGGTTAACCTTGCCAAATCGTAGAGCAGGAGTCAGCCATTCTGAGATCCTCTAGCCTTTGTTCCCCTTCTGTGAACCACTTCCTCAGCCATTCTGAGCAGACCCAGAGAAGACCAAGGCAGGAGTGGAGGTGGCAGTAGCAGCAGCTACTGCCACCTCTTCTGCAGTCCGAGAAGCTGGCCCCAGGTGCCAGTGGGCACTCTCTGATCAACTGCTATGGGACCAATTCATGCTGACAGCCCTTGAGTTACACATGGAGCTGCTGGAGGGCTGCCCCGACTGCACAACTATTTCTCCAACCCAGACAACTTCAAAGGGCAGACAGGAGGTAGCACTGGAGCCCTGGCATCAATCCTGCTTGCCTCCACAGCCCTGGGGATACCGGTGGAAGCCGGAGGCGGCAAGAAGCCCAGCACTGCATAGTTCTGTAAGTGCATGGCAAGAAGTTCCCATGAAATCCAGGGCTATAGGCTGCCATGCTTTTCCCTTCACTCTGTCTCAGCCCTTGCTTAACCTTGGCAAGTGTTTAATTAAAACTAGAGATAAATGTGACCCACCATTCACTCATAGATACAGTCTGTGGCTCCTATGCAGAAGAAGGCTGTCAACTCCTACTGCAAAGGATATGCCATGTTGAAGTGCTACATAATGCTTATGTGTGTATTATTAACTGGTTTCTGCAAGTCTCCCCCCCCCCCATACCTATTAGGTGCATCATTTTTGGGAATACGGGGCACATCAATTGGATCATCTTGGAACTCGTACTCTTGGATTTTAGGCTGCAAGTTCTTGGATTTGGGTCGACCAGGACCCTGTCCTGTGCTGTGGCCACCTTTCCCTTCCAGTTTCTGTTTCTTGGGTTTGCCATGCTTGATAGGAGTGCCCAACTCATGCTCCTTGCCCAGTTTCAGAAACCGCCTGTCCCCTTTTTTGTCCTGCCAGTCTGTCAGGATCTGAGAAGAAAAGGAAAAAAAACAGCCTCATAAAAAGACCACCATATCACTGCTCCACAACCATGCTTTCTGCTTGTCTTCTGTCACGCATATGCAAGCTACAGTAGTTAGTTGCCTAAGCTTGCTTGCCTAAGCAAGTTCGCTATGCTATACTGTATTTTACATACAGTCCCTCAGCCTCAGGAAACACAACGGAATTTACTTCGAAATAGACACGCGTAGGATTGTGCTGCAATCCTATATATTTAAGTATATTTCAAGTCTATCATTCAGGACCCTGTTTCTACACAGTAACGTGGAGACTGCTCTGAGAGCAGGCCTTAACAGACCTGTGGGCCAGGAGGTCTGTTTTGAGAGAGTGCCTATAGGGAGTGATGGGAATTGACGCATGGGTGCATTGAGGCAGGTTTTGAACGGGCTGCGAGACTGGTGAAGCTAGCAAGATGGGGCTCCAGTCCTTGCCACATGGACAGGATGCTGACTAGCTTCACCAGTCTTGCATCCCATATCTGTCCACATAAGACTAAAGCCAGATCCAGTTTCACTAGCTACAACTCTTCCAACAGTTAAGAAGGTCGATCATTTTGCTGCAGCGGCACAAATCTATGAACAACTCAATCTTCACCCACCTATCCTGAAAAAAAGCACTTGATTATAAAGAGAGTCTTCAACTTAAGTTTATTTAGGACTGTATCCCTTCAAAATGTATAGGACTAAGCTATCAAAAAATGCCAATGTCCTATGATTCACTCTGATAAAGGCCAATAATAGATATCCCCAGACATGGCAGTTCTGATTCAATGGGTTGAAACCACAGGGAAGTAAGTTTATACCAGACATGAGAAAGAGCTTCCTAACTGTTGGACACTGGAACAGTCTGACTTATGAAGTTGTGAGATCTCACTGGAGGTTTTCAAGCAGAGGTTGGATGACCAGCTGTGTATTGTGGCCTCTACCAAGCAAAGAGTTGGACTAAACCTCCAAGATCCCTTCCAACTCTTAATGTTCTGTGATATACCAGGTGTAAATCTGTCCACAGTGATAACAATACAACACATTCTGCTACTGTATTGTATTGATTTAACATTGCTTGCTGTGCTGTATTAAAAACAGTGTTAATTGCTTCGATTACTGTAAACGTCTCAAAGTGCTCTATGAAAGAATAGTGGAATAATACACTTTTAAAAAAGCAAGACAGTGGGATTAAAAGAAAAAGGTTCTTTGATAGGTTTGCTGTCCAAGTGCAATTGACTTGGCAACTGACTAAGAAGCAACATCCTTGAGAAACAACACAGGGACATTTTGTGGACCAGATTCCTTCATATTGTGCACAGGACCCTCAAAGACCATATATTTAGTACTTCCATATATTTAGCATCAAGTCACACAAAACACAAAATTGTCAGATGTGACTGTGGAACCATACAAACTGTACAGTTTGCATGGCAGGTCTGTGCACAGAAGTCTCCTGAGCAAAAAAGTGGTTTTAGAGCTTCCCCCCACCCAGACATCTGAAGGGTCAAATCCTGCACTTTTAGTTGTGTATCGTTAGAGCAAAGGAAGTGCCTAGGAGCCATGATTTCAAGCATCTCAACTTCACAGAGCAGCTCAGTTCCCCTCTGACCTGCGTCTCTGCCTCCAACACTCGAAGTCGGCGACTAGCAGAAGACAGCAGTGTTTCCAGCTCCAGCTGTAAGGTGTCCAGCTCTTCAATGCCAATGCCGTCATCTTCAGAACGGGCCAGTACTGCTGTGTAGCGGGGGCACACCTTCAGATGGTCCACGGACTTAAAGTCATGGAACTGCAGGGGACAGTCCTTCAGCTCAGACATGATACCCCTGGACCTGCAGAAAGAAAAACAAAACATTAATGACATACTGTACATACAGACTTATAGCCATGGAACTGTATTGGGCAGTCCTTCAGCTCAGTCATGGTGCCCCTGCAGAAAAGTAGACATTTATAACAACACACCCAGTTGCAATACAAACAAGACAGCATCTGCCAGGGTGAGAAAGAAGAGAGTTAATAAAAAATATACCTGTCAAAATTGGGCCAGGGATAAAGTGGCAAATCAGAAACTGGTCTGTAGATCAATATGCCAATAAAAGTTCTGACTGACTGACTGGTCTGTAGATCGCTTACCCTGCAGAAAGTTACTGCAAAGGGGAAGTTTTGCAAAGGGGTAGGCACAGTTTGTCAGTGACTGGGGAGGGGAGATGGGGGAGAGCTAGTGTACAGGGATTTCAATGGGGATTGATGGGAGAGAGCTGGTGGGAGGGAGATTTCAGTGGGGGGGGAGCTGGTGGGAGAAGATTTCAGTGGGGGTGGGTGGGGGGAGAGCTGGTGGGGGCAAGATTTCAGTGGGGGTGGGTGGGGACAGATGCAGGTTAAGAGGAGGTGCTACTGTCAGCTATTTGGCTAGTGGAGGGGAAAGGACAGCCCCATGAGGGAGAGGGCAGAGCTGAGCTGCAGAAGGGATGGCTGAGGCAGGGCAGAGGTGGGGGACAGGCAGAGACAGGGAATGAAGGCAGGAGGTGGTGGCCTCACATAGGAAGAGCCACCAGGGAGGCTGGAGGCTCAGGAGGCCCAGGGGGAGGCAGGAGCACCAGAGAGGCTGCTAGAGGAAGGAGCCACTGACAGAGACTGCAGGAGGAAGGGAGCTCCAGGGCACAGAAGAACAAGCCTACCTGTGCAGCTAGAAATAGGAAAGTAAATGGGGGGGAACCAAACTAGCCAGGAGGGGGGCTGGGGAAGGAGAAGGAAGCGACTTCCGTTTCCAGGGGCTCCTTCCGGGTGACACCCACCTCGCGCAGGGGTGGGAGCGGAAACTTGACGTCACCGCGTATCCCCGGGAGACGGCCGAGCGGCGCCCCCAAAAGGGGTGAGAATGAGCTCTTCCATAGAGAGCGCTTCCTCCTCCTCCTCCTCCCTTCCAGCCACGCCCACGTCGGCCGCAGTGCCTTCCCATTGGCTGAAACTTTCCGCCTCAATCCACGCTCACGTTGGCAGAGCGCCAAGCACCGGAGGGTGTATTCCCACCCACTCGCCCCGCCCCCGCGGCTCTCATTATGCCCAAATATGGAGTCAGGGAGACTGTTGGGCTGTACCAACTATGACACGGGAATAGGGGGAGGTGAAGAAAAAAAGAAGGAATTAAAATCAGTGATGCGAAGCACATCTCCAGAAAAGCCGTTTGGATGCGTTTAAATAATCCCGTTATATAGATTGTTTTAAATCCCCGTAGCTCGGAGAGAGAAAAAAAGCCAGGCTCTAGATAGCCGTCTTCTCACAAGTGGTACGGTCCAAATATCCCGGAAGAGGAGAGCCATTGGTGCGGGGGCCACTTCCGCTTCCGTTCCCGGGACCCAGACCCGCAGCTGCTGTTGCAGCCGTCCCTGCTGCCATGGTGAGTGGGTGGGAGAGATGGGGGATGGCTGGGCGGGGGAGGGCTCGGGGGGTCCCCGTCAGAGTGTCTGTTGGGAGGACTGGCTGGCCGACTGACAGGGTGGAGAAAGGGAAGGGAGGATGCTGAGTGGGTGTGGGGGAGGCGTAGCTTGTCAGTGACTGGGGAGGGGGACATGGGGGAGGCCTCAGTGGGGTTTGGTGGGAGGTGAGCAAGTGGGAGGGCGATTTCAGTGGCGATGGGTGGGAGGCCTCAGTGGGGATGGGTGGGAGGCAGAGGTGGGGGGAGGGAGGCCTCAGTGGGGATGGGTGGGAGGCAGAGGTGGGGGGAGGGAGGCCTCAGTGGGGATGGGTGGGAGGGAGGCTGCAGTAAGATTCAGTCAGGGGGCTGGGGAGCAGAGTGAGTTGTTGGATCCTTGCAGTCTAAAAGGTTTGATCTCAGGGTGCAGGGCTGAGAAAAACCCTTGTTTCAGGTCTGTGGAAAATGGCTCATCTGTAAGAGGACACTGTGAGGGTTAGATAAGTGTTTCTGAACCAGTGGTACAGGTGCCACCAGTGGTATTTGAAGTGGTGTCAGTGGTACTTGCGGGATTCCTGGATACTGCAATCCGGCAGGTGAGGCCCAGCAGGTGAGACCAGAAACGTGACACAACAAATAGCAGTAAGAGGTTCCAAAGCATGTTTTTCTGCACTCTTCTGAGACCCTCCTGTCTACCCTGAGCCTCTTACTGGTGTTTTTCACCTTGCATTGGACTCCCAACACAGAAGTAACTGGCAATGATGTCACCATTGGTTACCTCTGGTGGTATTTTGAATAGGTGGACCATGTGAAGTTGTATGGCAGAGAGCAAACATTGGGTTTGATGGAACTGTGGAAGTCTGACAGGCTGGCATGGAAAAGAGGATGTGTGGTGGTGACATGGTTCAAGCTGAGTGCATGCTCTCAGAGCTCTTGATGTCCTAGTCTTGTTTTCTTCCTTACAGACTGCCACCCTGCGCCCCTATCTCAATGCAGTCCGTGCAACTCTGCAGGCTGCCCTATGTCTGGAGAATTTCTCATCTCAAGTGGTGGAGCGGCACAACAAGCCGGAGGTGGAAGTGAGGTATGGGGGTGGGGCAGGAGAATTTTTTTTTTTTAATTCGGGGGAAGAGGAAAAGTTTATAGTGTCCTTTTCAGGGCTGTTCTTTTTTTTCTCTCTCTCTCTCTCTCTGTCAGGATGATGAGTTGTGGGTAACAAATGATCTTTGAAATTAACCATTATACGTGCTGATAGCAGGTCTAAAAGTGTGTGAGTCATTGCAGAAGTAATTGGAAAAAACAGATTAGGAGATGGAAATGGGGAGTTGAAGTGATATAGAGAAATGGGAAAATGACAAGAGAAGTCTTCGAAGAACCAATGGAATGGCAGGGAGGTTGCTATGGGGACTAGAGTGACATAGTGTCACATTGTGATATGCTGCACAGTGAAATGACATTTATCAGGATACATTGATAGCGGAAAGAGCGCACATCTTATTCTTTTGGCTTTAGTTCATGCTATGTTGTCTAAGATTCCCCATTGTTATCCGAGTAATATCCTAATTCCAAAACATCTCTACACAGACTTCAGTTTATTGTTGTACTCTGGATGCTGTCAATCATTCTCATGACGAACTATCAGACAGGTTCATTTTTAATCCCCTCTTTGTATAGTGAGTGTCATGCCACTGTTTCATTCTATATCAATACTTTTCAGTAGATGGCAGAAGTAGCTGCAGAGCATGCCCAGTGACTGCACAACCCCCCCCTTCTCTTGACTGCATACCCGTTTCTCTTCCTCTTTCTTTGTACAACAGCGTTCTCAAATTTTTTGAACTCTGGTGTCCCCATCTGAATATTTTCTGAGTCCCCAATAGATATGAGATTAAAGGGCCTACACATGGAGTTCCATGCATGAAGTCTTCCAAAGTTCTTCTTTCCCCTTGAGCACCTCCAACACTGCCTCTGAATGGCTAACTTTGCTACCGCAATTTGATCTACTGAACTTGGATCAGGGGATGGACAAAAGGCAACCATATAGGAAACAGCAGCAAAGGCATGTAATAGACAGGGATAGGTGTGGCATCAGAGGTTCACCAGGTTGGGTATCATTGAGGGTCCACCCAGCCAGCCAGTTCCTTGAACTGCCCAGTGCCAGTCAGCCACTACAGATTCCTCCCACTCATCAATGGAGAAGGTGGAATAAGCTATCTATTGCTACTGTTGCTGGTAAGCTCAAAGGAGCTTCATTCATTCATTTGTATTCTATCATTCAACCAACAAGGCTCCAAGAGCAATTTATATAAAATCAAACAATGTGCAATCATTGCAGCCAAAAGAAGGTGGTAGATAATATATGCCTTGCTTGCTGCTTTTTCATCCTCTTAGGTTTAGGCTGCAACCCTAACCACACTTTCCTGAGAGTAAGCCCCATTGAACAAAATAGGATTTACTTCTAAGTAGACCTGGTTAGGATTGTGCCCTTAATGGTGTATCTATGGCCACTGTTAGTGGGGAGGAGCCTAGTCCAAGCTTAAGGAGGCATCACCAGAAGAAGGTGTTGATGAGGTTCTTTGCCTTGCTTTTTTTCTCCTCCCAGAGAGGTTTGGTGTTTCAGCCTGCACTGGGCAAGCACACTTTGTCCTTTCCGTGTTGTTTCTAGATGGTATGTCCTCAGCTAGCCACTGAACAACTGCGACTTCTTAATCCCTGATAACTGGGCAAAGAGGCACTTTTTCAGGTGGCGCTTCTCTTATATCTAACAGAGGAAGAGTAGCTGTCCCTATTTACCGTAGCACAGTGTCTTTTCTGTTTGCTGGTGGTTTTTCCCCCTCATCCTTTTAGGGTGTGAACCCTTTTGGGATGGGGAACCACAGAGAGTTTCAGTTTTTCTCTGTAAACTGCTTTGTGAACTTTTATATTGACTAGTAGTATATAGATATTTTTAATAAAATTTGTTCAGCTGCTGACAGCGAAATTGGCAATCCTTCAAACCCCCATCCTACAGATTGCAGAACACTGCTATGCCAGCTAATGACGTCAGTGTGACTCGTTTGATTTGATAACTGATCAGTAGTGACTGTATCTGCTCTCTGTTCATCTCAAACTAAGAGACTCCCTTAGTTAGTGATTCCCCTGAATCTTTTCATCTCTTTGTCTTGCTCCTGTTGTCCTAGTTCTTGCAGGTTCCTGCTTCTTTACTTTGTCTCTTTCACCTCCATGACTTGTTGGCTACATGCAAAAAATTAGATTCCTGGTACAGTTGTGAATGTGCTTGATCGCTAAACCTTCTTTGGTCTTCCCAACACCTTTCATGTTATCATCTTTGTTCCCTGTACTCCATTTTTTTGTTTTCTTTCTCAACCCTGCACTTCTCGCATTTATTGGGCATACTGTAGTCTCCTGGAATTACATCTTTGCCCATAAGTCTGATTTCTTCCCCCTTCTCTCCAACATGCTTTTAAACAGCAGCATTGTGCATATGTACCTATTGCTTCTGTTTTAGCAGAGGGTAGGTAAACAGGTCGACACATGTTCTTTGTGCTAGGTCCCCATGCAGATATTGCCCTTTTCAGTGTTTGTTTAATCATGTGCATATCCAGCATAGAGAAATATTTAAAAAGGTACTCAACTGTGAACCAGTGTAGTAATCTCTAAATGCAAGCATGACTAATGCACTTTGATTAATGTGTCTGCATTAGCTGACCTCAAAGACATAGATGCAAATTGGAGATCTTACTATGATTCTTTTAGCATATTGTCTGCTTTATATTATAGTGCCTTATATTCAGTCAGATGTTTAATATTGCCTATGCTGGCTGGCAGCAGTTTTTTGGTTTTAGACAGGAATCTTTCCAATTCTATCTGGAGATGCCAAGGATTGAACTTGGGATGTTCTGTGTGCAATGGAGGTGCTTGCAAATGGGCTATGGCCTTTGTTGCTTGTCTCGTTTATCCTTGCAACAACCATGTGACCCCTCTGTATTCTACAAATGAGGGACAGTGACATGCCTAAGGTCACCAAGCAAGTCTATTAAGGGTGGCTATGGATTTGAAACGTGGTCTTTTCTAGCCTGATATCTTTACTTGCCGGTATACAGAGGTTCACTGTAATCGTATTTTTAATGGCTTCTCCTTGCAAATGCAGGGATTGAGACTAGTTGCATGGCAGTCCTTCCTTACTGCTGCTATCTGAATCCAGAGACTTTTGTGTTAGCTAAGGGTGCAGCCATATGTGTACTAGAGGAAATGCATGCCAATCTGCCTAGGGCCAAGAGAATGCATGCCTGCAGCTGCCTGAATGACCCTCTTTAGTTTTCTGGTTAGTTGCTGTAGTAGCTGATTCTCAAAAGAACTGCAGTGCAGTTCATTGTTAACCTGTGTACAGTGATGCGCATTTGGTCAGAGAATCCCAGCTTCACATAGACACTGATGGAGCCTAAACTGTTAATGAAAAACCAGGAAAGAGATCTTGGGGATGTGCTGAATAGCACAGTGAAAATGTTGACCCAGGGTGCTGGGGCTGTGTGAAGTTGACTGGGTATTGTTAACAGAGGCACTGAGCAATTAGTGTATCAATCACCTAGTAGGCAAAGTAACACCATTATTTTTTGGAAGTGCTAGGGTTTTCAAGTGCCAGGCCCTTTGGAAAGTGGGGTTATTTAGGGAACCCATTTGTTACCGGGTTATGGAATTCCTAGTGAGTAACTTATTTTCTGGCCTGAAATTCATCTTGTAATTTGCAAGCTATAAAAAAGTGTTTTTAGAGGCACTCCATTATCAGGCTGGACACTCCCTTTATTCTCCAGGCTCTAGAATAGGAGGGGGCGTGAAGGTACAGCTGGGACAATATCTCAATTCATCTTCTTGGGTCAGCTGCAAGGAGAAAAGTATAGGGATTCTGGGTAATTCATTGGATGGAACAGGCCACCTAGAAATGGACCACTTGACAGAGGTGCTGTAGCTACCTAGCATGAATTAGCATAATTTTGACATTTAATAATAATAATAACAACAACAGGTATTTATATACCGCCTTTTTATTCAAGACTTTATTCAAGGCGGTTTACATAGGCAGGCTTATCTAAATCCCTTATTAAATAGGGATTTTTACAATTGAAAGAAGGTTCTTTCTTTCAAGAACCACTACATTCAGGTGTTTCATTCCGATCTGGCTTCACATTCTGGCCTCCATCCTCCCACGCTCAGAGCAGATGGAATAGCTGGGCTTCAGCTTGTCAGCCGCTTCAAGGTCGGTGCCGGTGGCCTCGAACTGGCGACCTTGTGGATGCTATCTTCAGGTAGACGGAGGCTCTACCCTCTAGACCAGACCTCCTGCCAATTTTGATTGGACAGTCTGGGTATGTATATAAGGGTATATCAGAGCTGGAATTTAGCCTTTTACGTAGGCCAAAGGGGACATGCTTCTGGTCTGCTTTCTGATCCCCAGCTTCCCTCCATGCTGTTTAGAGAAATATCCAGGAAGTGAGTAGATTTTAGAAATTAACTAGTTCCTTTCTTTCTTTTTTTTAAGTACAGTTTGGGGAATTGTCTGATTCATATTCAAATTCCTTATGGGTATCTCATGCGCCTCTTAATTCTTAAATTCTTGTTTCTTTTTAAACAGTAAAATTCTTTTAGACTTTAAGCTATGTGGTTAGTTGAATGTGGGAAAATGCTGCTCAACTCACAGCCCAGTCCTAACCAGCACAGGAGCAGAGGCACTAAATGGCTACCTCTGGATCTTGCGCTAGAATTAAGCAGGCTGGAGGTCTCCTCAAAGTACCTCAAGTAATGCCCCAGCCTGCTCAGTGGGGCTTCTCAAGTCATTTAGCTGACACAGACTCGAGAAGGCCCATGTCAGGATTTCGAGCCTGACAAGGAGAAGAGGGTTTGGAGGAGGTGTTCTCCACCGGTCCCACTCCCGCCCAGGCCTCTCCCTTTCCCATTCCACCCTCTTACTGCACTCCCCACACTCCCATGCCGCTCAGCTCTTACCTTCATTCTGCCAGTGGCTGGGGCTCTGCCTGCTGCATTGATGGGGTGTTGCAGGCCTCCCCACCAGTGCTGCTTACTCATAGGGTGGCACAAACATGTCTTATGGCACATTCGCAACACCCCGGTGCTGGGGCTGCAGCCCCAGCACTGAAACGCCATTGAATCAGGCTTCCCATTCAGTCCTGACTGTCCAGGTTACTCTACCAGTCTGGGAAGCAGTGAGAAAGGGAAAGGGGCACAATAACCTATGGCTTGTTGAGAAAGTGGTGGCAGCCTATCATTTTAAGCAACTGCTAAGGTAAATTTCCCTTGAGGAACAGTTCACCACCATACTGCAGGCTAGGAGAGGAGTATGGGGGTGAAGTGTACTGGGTTAGTGTGCGCACATGGGGGTACGTGTACTAGCAGCCTAGGCAGACAGAGGAGGCAGCCTCTTGGCAGAGTGGAACCGCAAACCTCCTTTGCAGATAATGAAGAAAGCAAATTCCGCACTAGATGTTCTAAGGAAAAGCATTGAAATTAAGACTGAATATTATGTTGCATTTATTCAAATTAATGATGTAGCCATGTTTAAAATACTGTGTGCAGTTCTGATTGCAGCACCTCAAGAATGATATTGTAGAGCTGGGGAAGCTGCAAAAGATGGTAACCGAAATGGTCAGAAGACTGTATTATGTTTGTTGCTGATACGTTAGAATCAGCTCAAAGAAGAGATCATATGTGCCCCTGTATGTAGCATGTCTTTCTGAAACTAATATTTGTCTGTGTGGCTTTGCAGAAGCAGCAAGGAGCTATTGTTGCAGCCAGTGATCATTAGCAGAAATGAGAAGGAGAAAGTCCTCATTGAAGGGTCTATCAACTCTGTGCGCGTCAGCATTGCTGTGAAGCAGGTAAGCTAAGTGTCAGAGATGAATGGTTGCCACATCTTGGCCTGGAAAAAATGCTGATGTGTGTTCCTTTCCCTTGTACAGGCTGATGAGATTGAGAAGATCCTGTGCCACAAATTTATGCGCTTCATGATGATGAGAGCAGAAAACTTTTTCATTTTACGTCGGAAGCCTGTTGAGGTAAGAGGACCTGGGCTGGGTCATTGGAGTTCTGCAAGATGCTATTTCTCTTGTATTTGAGACAAAAACAGCAATGTCCTATAGGGGCCATGTCTCTAATAGATGTTGTAGAGAAGGATATGCCTCAAGCAGTGTTGTCAGGAGAAAGGTCTTTATGTGGTTTTTTAACCAACGTGAAATCTTCTGCATTCCTTCTCTTCCCCCCCCCCCCCGTTTGTTCAGCAGTAGTGATGGTTTTCTTTAGTAGTAAATAGCTTTCTTTTGCTAAATAGCTTGCAGTGAGCTTGCTTCTGACAAGACCTCAGTATGGCTCAGACAGTGTGGTTTTCTCTTCCTGTCTGGGGCTTGCTGAATTTGACTAGCATTGTAGAGACTGAGTTAGTGTGACTTTTGCTGTCTTAACTTCCGAATTTGCTCACAGGGAAATGCTGTGTGTGTTTTATAAATTCAGAAGAATGCAAGATAGCTGTCCCTTTAATTGACATAACCAGTGAGACATACCTGTAATCTATTCCTGGTACTTCACCCTGTGTGGACTATTCTCCTGATGTTTTTCAATGTTGGTTTTGATTGTGTGTCTGGCACAGTCTGACCCTTGGGTGTTTCTGTGCCAGAACTCTAAAACCTCCCTACAGGTATCTGCAGGTGGTATTCACTTCTGGAAAGAACAGGCCATTATCCTGCTAGGTGTTGATGATCCAAAACATCAGTCAGGCATTGATGTCCTTTCTGCCCATGTTGGGCAGGTGACAGAGTGAATAGGAGGAATAGTGAACGTATCTTGCTTGGCAATGTATCTTACTGATCACTCGCTGCCCTCACTTTTGTTCCAGGGCTATGATATCAGCTTCCTGATCACAAACTTCCATACGGAGCAAATGTACAAGCACAAGCTGGTGGACTTTGTCATTCATTTCATGGAGGAAATCGACAAGGAAATCAGTGAGATGAAGCTGTCAGTCAATGCCAGGGCTCGCATTGTGGCCGAGGAGTTCCTCAAGAATGTAAGGGTCTGCTAGGTGTAACTAAAGTGATGCCCAAATGGTATGCCAAAATTCACCAGTGGGTTTTGGCAGTTAAGTAGGCAGATTGTTTCCCTTTTAATATGATTATGGCAATGTAGTGTTAGGATTGCTGGTAAGAATGACAGATGGTCCATGGAAAGTAAAAATAAATTACATGACAATGGAGAACTTCATTCCACTGAAAGGAGGTGGCTGAGCCAGATATTGCTAGTTAAATGTTTTTGAGGCAGCAGAGAATTTTTGTTATGCATATTTTCTCTGTACACAAGAGCCTTGGGTTCAAATCCATTCTCAACTGTAAAACTAACTGGTAGTCTTCAGTAAACCATTATTTCTTAGCTTTTTCCCCACTTGGGAGGGGGAACTATAATAGAAACAATTCAGAATAAATCTTCGGGACGCATTGTAGCAGAAGTTTCAGTGGGAATAAAATGGGTCCTTGTAGGATTCCATGTTCTGGGTGGCAGTTTTAAGTGGCATGTAAGGTGCTGCAGGTAGCAATTACACATGAGGTTGCTGGAAGGAGGAAGTGATATGAGAGATTCTAAATGTCTTTCCTTGCAGAGTCTAGTGAAAGGCTCAAATCTCTCTTTGTATACGACATGGTCCTATAAGTTGCAGCAATAATACCATTTTCTGGGGAGATGGGAGCAGGGAGAGGTGTTTGCTATTGTGTTCTTAAGGAAAATCATAATACACCTATCCATTAAAATATTTCTACTCTACCTTTTCATTAAAACATTTAAGGTCACTTATAATAAAAGAATGAATGTGCCAAAGACCGAAACATCGATTGCAAAAATGAAATGGATTAAAAACAAATTGGGGAGATGAAAACTTGAGTCAGTTTTGAATTACTGCACCGTTTGGATTTATAGATATTTTTGTTTTTTCTTTTCCCAGTTCTAAACCAAGGGACCAGAATCTGCAGCTTTGCTTTCTCGTTCTCTCTGCACAGCCACCTTGCTGGGGCTATAGAGAAGGCCATAGCGTGAGAGTGAGATGAGAAGCAGCCAGACCTGTGGAGCTGTCCCAGCTAAATGTACTCCATGCTCGCCAGCGTGCCCCGGGGAGGGGAGGGTGCTTTTTAATGTTTTTGGAACAAAACTGTGCTGATTCAATATCCTTTTTTTTTTTTTTTAAACGACTGATCACTCGCTGTAATTTGTCTACTTGAATCTCCTAGTGGCCAAGTCCTTGTGAGGAAGTGGGTGGGAGGAGGGATTGGTTGTTCTAGCAGCCCTCACCAAGAGTTGCTGCAGGAGTTCCAATTCAACAGTGTCGCATGCAAAAAATCACCTTTAATAGCTTTAAAAGCTGCCTTTATCTCTTAACATGGGGACCAGTAAGCGAGGTGTGAAGCATCTCTGTCTTTTGAATGAAGTGGCAGCCACTCATGGGGTGTCCACAGGGTAACTACCTTGATTCATCTCCAGAGTGGTGTGTAGGAGTCATGGTTTTGCAGGCAGGCAGGCTGCTGGAGATAGCAACCCCCCTCCTGTGCCAAGTCACTCCAGTCTCTGGAAAGAGTGCTTTCTCCCCAGTCCATCTTCCTCCACCCCTGCAGGGATCAGAACATTCTGCACACAGCACTTGCCTCCTGTTCCTGCCCTTTCTATTCCCTTCCACATCTGTGCCAGAGGGAGCTGTAATGGGAAGGGTCAGGCCATGCATTTAGCAGAACAGAACGGAGCTGGAATCTGTAACTCTTGGTTCTTTTTGCAAAGGCACTTGCTGTAACTTTCTTACTCTGGGACCTTCCCTATTAAAGCCTTTTTTTTCTTGCCTCCTGAAATAAAGGTGCTTGCATGATTTCTTTCTGGGGTGATGGGTCCGGCCCGCTCTGTCTTGACATAAGATACCTAGGAAGATCTTTGAGTTTCTTGTTGCATCTCAGCTCAGGTTGACCAGTCTTCAGTGTTGTCACAAAGGAATCTTTTTCAAATGCGATATTGGCACCAAATGTGATATTCCTTCTGCATCTTGATGAAAGATGGGTTCCATTCACCCAAAGGCAAATTGCATTAGATATTTGTAAACTGCTTTGTGAACTTTTTTGTTGAAAAGCGGTATATAAATATTCTTAATAATAAAGAATAATATTTCTGTAGAGTTATCCATGTTCTTTCTGCACTGTTCCATACTTGTGTATTTATAAGAGTGCAAGTAGCCTGCAACAAACATTTCCCCAATCCCAGACAGGAGTTTTGTTCTGAGCAGGAGCCCTGAAATGGTGTTGGAGCTGAGGAGGGGGAAAGGACATATTTCCCCACCACCCTATCCCAAATCTTTCTCTACTGTTTTATATAGCATTAAAGAGCTCAACACTTCAGGGCCAGTTTCCAGCCTCAAACTTGAGTATTATATGGGCAAGGTGGTGGTAGGGATGCTCCTAGAGAATAGGAAAGGGGAAAAGATATCCTTTTATTTCCCTCCAGCCTTCCCATATAGCACTTGGAGTTTTTTTTAACCTCTTAGTGTAGACCCCCCACCCACCTCTAAATTCCACTCCCCCCACTATAAGCTATCTAGGCTTCAATCAGGCCAGTTCTCCTTTTCTTTTTCTTTATACTCAACTTTCTCATATGTCTTGAAGGCCACTGAGAAAGGCCTTGTTGACCCTCTTTGCAGGATAGTGATTGTCTTGCTTTAATTTACATACTAATATTTTGTCTGCACATGGAGTTTCCTAAGTATAGCATTGTCTTTGGGTGCCAGTGAACTTTAATTGTCCAAGTGGTAGTACTGGACCACCAAGGTTGGTATTAGTGGAGGTTATTCCTCTCCCCACAAAGAAAAACATAGTGAAGCTTTCGGCACTGCTTTCTAAAGAGCAGCTAGTTCTTGTGCTGAAGAGTCCTCTTAAGATTAGGTGGAAAAAACCTTGACCTATTAAAATCCACTTGTATGAACTGTTTAGGAATAAAAGGTCTAATATTCCTTTTTTTAAAGATTACAGCACTGTAAGAGGTAAAGTGTGTTAAAGGTTTGGCTAAACGAAGTACTCTCTTTTTGCATAAATTGTTATTATTAACAGTATTTATATACTGCTTTTTAATGAAAAGTTCACCAAGCAGTGTACAGTGAACAACAAATAACTAATGGCTCCCTGTCCCTAAAGGGCTCACAATTTAAAAAAAATATGTGACAGTATTGCAAAATACCACAATTTCCACAATTGCTAAAGCTCGTACTTGCTGCCTGTTCCTCTGATGGAAGGAGACAATTGCATCAAAGTAAAACATTTATTTTGTGCACACACATGTATAAAAGCCTCTGTGTGTTTTTGGCTGCTTATAAATGTGTAATTTAGGCAATACCCTATGTTAAGCAGAAGCAATCCAGCTAGTTCCTCAAGCTCAGCTTCCCTTGTGGTTGAGCTGTTGTCTATAAATGGATTTTAAGGGTTACTTCCTACTGCCTGATCTGATGGATTGCTGCCAGAATAAAGCCTCACACTACACTTCATTTGTTGTAATATACCCCTATGGAGCAGAGTACCTGCCACTGTGGCAAAGGGTTGCAGGGCAAAAGAGGATTCAGCTGCTTCGTTCTCTTATAGCAGCCTCAAACTGCAGATCTCTATGAAGTAGTGGGAAAGGTCCTAAAAGCTATGTAGGCAAAAATATTTGCGTCATGGGGTGTGTGCATTCTACTGTCAGGGATTGAGGCATTTTATGAGGTCTAGAAAAAACAATGACCTGGTGTGTGGCAGTTGTGAGGAAGGCAAATTCCATTCTAGGGTTCATTTGGAAAGAGAAGGAGAAAACTGTTAAAACTCCATGAATCTATGGTGCAGTCATGTTTGGAAGTCCTGTGTACAGTTGTGGTCACACCTCAAAACGGATATTGCAGAACTGGAAGGCTGGAACACCTCCCTTGTAAGGAAGTCCTACCACATTTGGGGCTGACACTAATTTAGAAGGATTTAAAAGGGAATTAGACAAATTCATGGTGAACCAGTCCATCAATGGCTGCTATTTGTGGTGGCTATATGCCATCTCTGGGTTTAGTAGCAGTACACCTTGTTGCATGAAGAATTCTAATGGCTCACACACTCCCAGGTACTCGTATATTGGGTGGCAGAAACCAGGCAGAACCAGGCTGCAGGCACACAGTGATCAAACCTTTGTTTTATTAAAGGTTTATAGTATTTATAAAAGGTTTATAATAAAGGTATTAAACCTTTATTAAAGCAAAATGCATGGGTAAGGGAAAACAGATGGAAGGAAAGTATTTCAGCTCTTATGTGGGGTGACATACTCAGGTAACATCATCCAAACTAGTATAAACATGTAGAACATAGGAAAGCATACCAGTCCAAAGGATTGGTAACTGAACACAACCAATACCCTGTTATCTTGGTAGTCTCTGTCCATGGCACTGAGTTCCAAATGATATTTCCCTTCTCTTTCTTTTTTTTTGCAATACTTTATTTATTACAGATACAGGTAAGGAAAATTGGATAAACTTAGGGCTGGGGCTACACAGGCTTACACATGAGGGTATTGGCCATCGATTACAACATACATTGGTCTAAACTAAATTATTCATTAATACAAAAATTATCATATTTATTAATCTACTAATTAATAGTTTAACTAAACAATCAATACTTTTTCTCTAAAATTATCTATCCAATCATAAAAAGGCTTCAAACTTATACAGTCTTCTTGCCACTAAGCTAATATTTAAAATAAGGTTTTTCTTATCTGATTCTTAGTTTCTAATATCGCATTAAGAGGAATGTCTCCACTTGAAATTGTAATACAGACTTCAATATCTCTTATAACATTATATATCACTTTCCAAAATTTCTTTACTTTTTCGCCATTCCACCACACATAAAAAATTCCCTCAATTCTTTACTGATCCAACATGTTTGATAATCCAAGCTACACTTTTACTATTTCCTCTAAGATAAAATACCATCTGTAGATTATCTTATATAACTTCTTTTAAAAAAATAACCCTTATTTATCTTAATACCACTTAATTTTTGCAATATTAATATTTCAAATTTTCATTTGCATCTATTTTGATTTAATATGTTTAAAAAAATTTATACTTGTTGTTCAGCCATTTTAACTTTCTGTCTTAGTGCTTGCTTTGTTCTCTGTCTTATCGGTGTTCCTTCTTACTCCTCCCGCTGCTTCTTCCATTTCTTCTTTTTCTTCTTAAATCTCTTAAATTTCTTGGTCCCTCTCTGTTTTTCTTTCTTCTTCTTCATTCTGTTGTTTTTGGATTTAATCCATAAATTCTTCCTCTTTTTGAGACAGCTTGCTCCCTGAACGTTTCCTCTTTTTTCTTCCTTAAGATTCTTAATTGTTATAGTGACAATTGCTTCTTCCGTCTCCTGTCTCATTTCAAAATACTCCTTTAATTTCACCCGACATTTGATCCATTCTTTTTTCTTGTCTATGATCTGTTCCTGCGTGCTTACGAGGGAGGAGCTTGTTTGCTTCATTTGTTCAGATAATTTTCTGACCTGTTGTTCCATTTCTCTTCTAAAATCCATCAAGAAATCCATTAATAAGGTCTGGCTTTTACTAACTTCCTTTAAATTTTTAAGTGCCATTTTTATCAATATCAAATCCAGCCACTTATTGTAGGGCTACTTTCCAATTTTTGTATCCAAAAAGTATGTCAATATTCCACGTCCAGTCAGTATCAATGCCAAATCAGTCAAACCATTTAAAGAGTCATCCAAATCTTTATCTTGCATCCCCTCTTCCAAAAAGTGTGTATCAATAATCCAGGTCAATAACACAGTCAAATTAGGTTAGTATGCCTTTAAATGACCAGGGCAGATTTCAAGCCTCTTGCTAGGAAAACGAAAGTAAAGGTTTTTTCAGCCATTGAATCTTAATTAGTCATTTCTTTTCCATGCATACTATTTCTTTTCCATGCATACTATTAAACAAAATAATCTTGTGTTTACTCCAGCAGGGGTCTTTAGATTCAGATTCGCCCACTTCCCCTCTGGGTGGCTACCGGCCAACGTAAATAATCTTAAAATTATCTTTTCCTCCTTTCAATCTCTTGATTACAATTCTTGTTTTTGCCTTTTAATGAGCCAAGGTTACTTACAATTTTAAAACTTTTTTTGCTGTCATGTTGTTGTATCTAGGCTGTGGGAGGGTGAGTTCTCAGCTTTCCGAATCTCCAAAGATGGCGACTGGGATACGATGTGATTCAGCGCAGAGCAAACGGGGGAAAATCTTTGAAATTGCCTGTTTCAAAAGACTCTCCTATTCAAGCTCTCAGCTCTTCGTACCATCTTCTTGGCAACGAAGCGTGCCTCAGTTGTTGAGGGACATGAAAAACACATGTATTTAGCAATCCCCCTGGGAGCCCTCCGAGGTTCACTGCTATTTTGCTGTTGGCTCTGCCCCCCGATATTTCCCTTCTCCTTATATAGTACAGGATCAGAAGTTTCTAGAACCATATCGTATATAATAAAACAGTCATACCTTTTCTCAGAAAGGTTCCTTCTGGTAGGGAGTTTGTGTGAGAAACTAGCTTCACTCTTTACCATTTACTCCCCTTAAGACTCCTGAGTTAAACTAACACTTTGGAAATGGGTTTAAACACAAGCATGTAAAACTAAAAATTTTCCAACAATGCCCCCACCTTTTGGACATATCTATACGTAAGGATAGGGACTAGTTCATTAATTTTCAGTTGGTCTATCCATATCTGGTGGGTCATCATTTCCATTGGTAAGAACGCTGGATTCAGGGAGTCGTCTCTATATCATTATCTTGCTTGATCTTTGATTCATGAAGGTCTAAGGGCCAAGTCCTTTCCAATTTTCCAGTGCCAGTGCTGTTGTACCAATGGAGCATGTGCTCCATCCTGCAGGGGAGGGGCAGTCATAGAGGCCTCCTCAAGGTATGGGAACATTTGTTCCCTCACCTTGAGGTTGCATTGTGGCTACACCAGTGCTGGAAAGTTGAATAGGATTGGGCCCTAAGTTAGTAGATGCTGGTGCTAAATTTCGCAGACTAGAAAAGACTACCTTTTCTCACAGGTAAGGTATGTCTGATGGTTCAAACACAATCAACTCACCTTTAGAGATAAAGCTGACATATTGACAAATAATTTTTCAGTCACTGCTGTTCACCTGCTGAGGAATGTCTGATGGGGTGACACTAAGAAGCATCCACATTGCGTTATTAACATCTTTCTTGTGTCTTGCTTGGCTTTTCCTTGAAAGTTATTGCAGCAATTTCTCATACATCCATCTCTACCTGCAGAATCATAATATTTGTCTTTTCCATATTCATGGCCATGAGATTCCAATGTGTCTTGTCATATATGGGTACCAGGATTATATTATACAGGAAGAGGTTCTAATTTTTCGTCCATCTTCTAACTCAGTGATTTTCAATGTTTTTTGTTTCATGGTGCACTGGCAAGGTACTAAAACTGTCAAGGCACACCATCAGTTTTTGGACAACTGACAAGGCACACCATGCTGTTAGTGGGAGGCTCATATACCCCAATGGTCCTATTAATAAATGACCCTCCACCAAACTCCTGCGGCACACCCGGGGACCATTCGTGGCACACCAGTTGAAAATGACTGTTCTAACTGCTAGGTACCCATCGGAAACTAGAGTTTAACTTTAAAGTCAAAAAAGGTAATAAAGGCATATGGGGTTTGTTCCCAAACTCTTTCACACTTTGCCAATGATAAAACAGCATCTACTAACTTCAGATCTCTCTCACTTTCATCAGCCATCTTTCTGGTTTCCTTCTTCAATCTTTTTGAATTCTTCAAATGATGTCTAATAGGAGGAAAAAAATTTCAGTCAGTAAGACAGTCCCCATTTTACTTTCAGTCAAGCTTTCTTTCATGCTTGCCATAGCTGAGAGATTCTCAATCTCTTTCAAATCTCTGTCTCCTGTGGAGAAAGAGTTTTTGTTAGCGTCTCTCCTCATGCAAAATGGCAATATTTTGGGGTCATAAAATGGCAATCTTAAGGCGCACACATCTAACAGAAGAGGTTGCTCATCCATTCCAGGCTTCTATATCGCTTCTCTTATTGGCTAAATAAGAGCTCCTACTGATGTTTTCCTTTTCCTTATATAGTGCAGGACCAGAAGTTTCTAGCACTATATTCATATATAGTAAAACAGTCATGCTTTTCCTCAGGAGGGAAATTTTTCTTCTGGTAGGGTGTTTGAATGGGAAATCAGATTATCTCTTTCCTTTATCATTTGCTTCCCCCCCCCCCCCAGCCCTCAGACTCTGAGGTAAGTTAACACTTTGGACACAGGTATAAACAAACATATTAAAACTAAAATGTTCCCAACCAATGTCTGAATACCCGTTGCAAGGAAGCAATGGTGGAAGAGATTTTTTCCTTCTCTCCTGCTTGATTTTTCTCTGTAAACCGCTTTGTGAACTTTCTGTTGAAAAGCGGTATATAAATACTGTTGTTAATCATCATCATCATCACCACCACTGCAGAAAATGATGCTAGATTGGAGACCTTTGGCCTGATCCCGCTGGGATATTTTTTCTTATGTGTAGAGGTGGGAGAAAATGGAGATAATGAAATAAAAACACATAACACCACTTTTTGCACTATTCGTTTTTATTAAAATAACCCAAAATCTGCAAAAAAAATTTTTTTTATTTATTACAGGTGAGCCCCCCCCCACCAGACCTGCAATGACCCAGACTTGAACCCATCTGAGTCCTTCAGAGGCAGCCGGAACTGGTTGCCTCTGGAGGGCTTTTTGAAGTCCACAGAGGTCAAGCGCATCTGCCTGTGGCCTCTGCAGGCCTCAGAATGGCCATTTTTGGAGGGAAACCAGAAGTGATGTTTTTATGCCTTATAAGGCATTCTGAGGCTCAGGGAAGCCCCTGGAAGAATGCATTATAAAGGCAAAAAAGTCACTTCTAGTTTCCCTCTGATAATGGGAAGTTTATTCTTTATTTATTTAATGAAGTTATATCCTGTCTTTCTGCCCCGCTTAAGAGCCCTCAAAGCAAGGAAGTTGCATTTTTTGGCAGAAATGGCCATTCTGAAACCCACAGAGGCCACAGACAGATGTGTGCGGCCTCTGTGGGCTTCAGAAAGCCCTCTGGAGGCAACAGGAGCACAGCATAGCTCCTGTCATTTCCAGAGGGCTTAAAGGGGCCCAAACCGTGAATTTCATTATCCACAGTTTACGGTATCTGCAGAGAGTCCAAGAACAGATGCCCCACGAATACCAAGACCCCACCTGAATTTAATGGGGAGGTGCATGGGTAATTACTGTAGCTGCATCTGCTGACACTATACCACCTATATCACCTATCTAGTACACTTTTAAAGCAATTATAATTGCTGTATAATATAAATTTTGAATAACACCGCACATAACACTGCTTTCTGTGCTTCCAATTTTGCAAAACATCAAAATCAGCGAAAAATGAAAACTGTTTTCTCCCATCTCTACTTAGGTGAATGATGCTTATGTGTATCCTTCTAATTCATGTGAATAGATATTTGCCATTCAGAAGAAACACATCCAGAGTTTGGCACGCCTGGTCTTTCATATGAGTCCTCTTGTCTCTATGGCAGTCTTGGTGTGGTCTAGTTCTGATTCTGAAACCCCACTGCCATGGCTGATGAATTCCCAATTTATTAATGGAAGTCGTGCTCATTTTTGCTGCACCTGGTCCCATCTTACCTCCAGTGAGCAATACAAAACTCTGGTAATATGCATTCCACCACACAATCTGTCCGGGGGAAAAATAACAAGATGCAGGCAAGAGTGAACCTTTCTGGCATAGTGATTACCAAAATCTTGTTGCCACTCTTAGCCACGGGCTGAGCCTGGCACATGACCCTTTGAAAGGTTAAAAAGCCTAGGAGAGTGAAACAGAAGCCCAGAATATGAAGTGGTTCTGGTATCCTTTGATGTCACAGGTGAAGCATACTGAACATTCTGTCCAGGCTTCAGGCAGTTAGTTCTTCAATGCCACTTGCCCTCTCTTTCAAGGTAGGCCTTGATCTTAAGGGCTTGGTTGTTTTCTGGGCTGCAAACTTCCCACTTCATCCCATCTAAGCTTCATACACTTAAGTGTGCCTGCGTAACTGCCCTGCGCCTCAAGTACGAGGAAAGCCGCACACGTAAATGATTTCTCGGACATAGGGAGGACAGGATGAGCCACATCTAAGGTAATGAAGGCTTATGGTCTGATCTATGCCGTTTGATGCTGCTCCAACAGTTTCCCTCCTCCCTTTCTGGAGTCTTACCCTTGACAAGAAGCAGCAGGTATTTCTTCCCACCTAGAATCTGACTTTATAAACTCACATCCCATCCTACCAGCCTGGCTTGTTCCCAGTGTTGTGCACACCATCCAACTGCTTTTCAGACAACTGCACCTCTCTCCATCTTACCAGCCAGAGATCGGTTCACTCTGAAGGAGCAAATTTCCTTAAGGTAAGGAAACTTTAATAGAGAAGGTTGGGGGCCACTTAACCATCCCCTTCGGATGCAAGAGGAAACACTGAAAATTGGAAGAAAAGAAAAAAGCCAGCATCCACCTGATGAAGACAGCAAGCTACTAGGGAAAGAAAAGAGGGTGAACGAGCATGTGTTGAAGCTCCTTCTCTGAAGGACAGTTTAAAACCCATTTTTGCCAGGCCCACAGGTGTACCTATTTGATCTCTGTTGCATATATGCAACATTGGGCAGAAATGGCTTAACATCGCTCTCATGCACTCTTGCCTACCACTTTAGTTCTAGGACCCCAAATTCAATTGATATGCGGTATGAAATATTTTTAAACGGGATACCGTAGAGCAGTAGTCCTCACCCTTTTTGTGCCACGACCCCAGTGTACAAATAAATAATGAGACTGGGGACCCCACTGGCAATCTTGCCCCCCTCCCAGGACCCTGTTTGCCCACCCCACCCCTGTCACCAACCACTCCTCACTCCCTATAATGCCCTCCCAGTACTGTTAGCTGTAACCAAATATTGTTATTGGAGTGGACAGAAAAAGTGACCCAGAAGCTGAGCACTAGTGGAAGCTATTTTAGCACCATTGCTAAGAACCTGAGCATGCCTGGGACACAATCACATAATACCTAAAGGGGTACACCAGATGTCTCCTTCACTTCGTGGTGCTCTAGTCCAGTGGTCTTCAACCTTTTTCATTCCCATAAGTTGCTGCAACTCCACAACTGAGGCTTAGCAACTCCATTAGGGTCCTGACCTCAAGGTTGAAGAACACTGCCTTAGAGGTCTCATTGCATCTATGGCCATATCATTGAATGTTTCCTTTCCTCTCCCCAACACCCCCTTCCCTTTCTTGCAAAAAGCAGCTCTTGCTGGGGGACAGACTGAGAGCCCAATCCTATGCATGTTTATTCAGAAACACTTATTTAGTAAGTCCCATGCTAGTCAGTGGGGTTTACTCCCTGGAAAGTGTGGATAGGATTTCAGCCTTACAGTTCAATCCTGTGCATTTTTGTTTCAGAAGTAAGTCCCATTCTAGCCAATGGGGCTTACTCCCAGGTAAGTATGGATAGGATTGCAGCCTTAGAACCCAATCCCATGCATGCTTACTCAGAAGTAAGTCCCATTCTAGTCAATGGGCCTTACTCCAAGGAAAGTGGTGACAGGATTGCAGCCTTACAGCCCCAGCCTCTGCATGTCTACTCAGAAGTAAGCCCCATTCCAGTCAATGGGCCTTACTGCAAGGGAAGTGGTGACAGGATTGCAGCCTTACAGCCCCAGCCTCTGCATGTCTACTCAGAAGTAAGCCCCATTCTAGTCAATGGGCCTTACTGCAAGGAAAGTGGTGACCGGATTGCAGCCTTACAGCCCCAGCCTCTGCGTGTCTACTCAGAAGTAAGCCCCATTCCAGTCAATGGGGCTTACTCCCAAGTCGCAGCCTGGATGCCATCTGCAGACCCAGGCGCTGCAGGTGCGGGTGCCAGGAAGGCTTCTCCGGCTGCGCCTGCCCGGGCTCCTTGGTTTCCATAGAGACGCCAAACAGCCGCATGGGAGCTGTGAGGAGGAGCCGGGGGCGCGCCGGCGGGAAGGGGCGCCTCCCCCCCTGCCCTCCACTCCATCGGATGCATGCGGGTCCTGGGGAGGTGGGTCTGAGGGGCCGGGAGCCGGGCTGAAGGAGGGGGTGCTGGTGCAGCTGCAACTGTGGAAGGGGGGGAGGAGAGCCTGTGTTCTGCACTCCAAAGCTGGAGCCTGCCGCTTGGAAGCTTTGGTAGAATGCCCTTTGCACATGCTCAGAGGCGCTCTTGTCTCTGTTGTTCATCTTTCAGAAGTGGGCATTGGCCGAAAAGTGTGTGAAGAGAATGGTTGCAGGGGCGCTTTGTCTTTAGTTCAAGCTGGCGTTCCTGCTAGATCAGTGTTTCTCAAGCCAGTGGTACGGGCATCACCAGTGGTACTTGAAGTGGGTACCACCGGACACCGTGGGGCCCCTGGACACCTGCAGCAAGACCAGGAATGCGAGCAGAAGAAGGCTCCAAAGCGTGATTTTCTGCGCTCAAAAAAACCCTCCCGTCCACTCTTACTGGTGTCTCATCTGGCCTCCCAACCCAGAAGTAACTGGCAGTGATGCCATCACCAGTTAGTTCCAGTGGTAACTGGAGTAGGTGGGTCATGTGAAGTGGTGCAGTGGGGGACAGATGTTGAGAAACACTGTGCTAGACAGGAATGGGAGAATTTTGGAAGGGAAAGGATTTGCTTGGAAGCAGGACAACTGGACTGGGAAGTAGTGTTTGGGGGTTGACTAGGTACATGCGTCTGGTTGAATCTGGAATGAACGGTCCTGACCTTGGGCTCAGACTTATTTAGAAACTGCCTTCTGCTCCATGTAATTTGGGCTAGTTGTGTGAAGTGCAAAAAAGGCACTTTTATTACCGTATTCTCAAAGAGAAGTCATATTAATTTGCAAAAAGATTCAAAAACGCAGTGGCACCAGGGGCTAACCCAAGCATGACTACTTTCATTGCATGCTCCTGAAAAAGGTAGGTCTACCCCTTGACGGTTGTTCAAGAGAACTGAATAGAGAACCTCTGCGCCTGCATCTAATGGTGATCTTGGCTGTAGATGTCTCATGCACTGCCAAAAGTGGATTCATTTTCTTTAGTGGAGCACCTGCTTGCTTCCTTAGAGTGGGAAAGGACACCACTCATGAAGTTGCCTATTGTGAATGACTGAACACAACCCTACTCTGCCCTGAGCTCCTTTATGGGATGCGGATATGGGGAATGGGAACCAGTTGGTTAGCTGCTGCAGTGAGCTGTCACCTTGTCCCTCCCAGGTGGCTGTGCAGTGCGCCATGACTGACATACCTGTTCACTGTGAGTTGCTGTACAGGCAGTGGAGCTGGCACCAAGAATATGCAGGTGAATGGCCCTGAAGCTCCCATGGGTGTCATTAATCAGATCCGCCTTTCCCAACCAGGGGAGACAAGACCCAAGTTTTAATGTGTTTTGCATAATTTTTTTTTTATTATTTTCCAAAATAAAAACAAACAACAAATATAAACAAACACAAACTCAATACACAACACAAAGAAAAAAAACACACAGAAACACACCATTGGAGGGTGCAAGCAATCATATATCAATATATCTAATCAATCCATCTTCTAGTCTTGTTCCTCTTCTAGTTTAGCCTCTTAAAATCATTTATCTATCATATCATATCCTGTATAATATGTCATGTATACAATATATTCATCTCAATGCCCTATTTCATACATCTACAACTTCATTTTCAACCAAGCATAAAATACTCTCCATTGCTCTATCTGTGTTGGTTTGCGCTATTGATCCAAAATCTCTGTAAGCCTATCCGTTTCCATCACATTCATTATTTTCTCTATTAATTCATCTTTCATTGAAATTTTAATATCTTTCCAGTATCTAACATATAAAATCCTTGCAGCAATTAATATCATAATAACTAAATACACATCATTTTCTTTATCTATAATATCTAAGGTAATATTAAGCAAAATTAATTCTGGTTTCAGCGATATCGTAAATCCAACATTCTCTTGTATTGGATTCCTTACCATTTTCCAATATACTTGCATTTTTTTACATGCCCACCACATATGATAAAACATCCCTTCTACACATTTACACTTCCAACAAATTTTTGATATGTTCTGATTCATTTTTACCAGTTTTACTGGTGTCATGTACTATCTATAAAACATTTTATATACATTTTCTTTAAAATCTGTTGCTCTAGTAAATTTTATATTATATTTCCAAATCTATTCCCATTGTTCTAATACAATATTATGACCTATCCATATTTAATTTTTACAATTGAAGACTTTCTTTCGTTTTTGAGGTGAATTTAAGCATTTATGTTGACAGAGTAAATACTCCATCCTCCCTTAACCATCATGTTTCTTTTTACTATTCACCTTCTCTTTTTGTCTTCTTGTTGCTATCGGTGAGTGCCTGCTTGCCCTTCTAGTTTCTTCCTTCTCTGATTCCTCAATTGTCTCTGAAACATCTGATTTCTTCCAGCTCCATTTCTACACTTTCTAATTCTTTTCTTCTCAGTTCCTCTTCCTCATTTTCTTCATTTCTCGTCTCACCTTTCATCACTGTACTCAAAAAATTTTCTGCTTTCATTGTTGAATTTATATTATATCTCTGTGACTGTGATTTCATTGTTGAATTTATATTATATCTCTGTGACTGGAATTGAAAAAACATACCTTCCGGGAGAAGCCATCTATATGGTATTTGCTTTCCTCTTAAGAATTTTTCTAGCTCTTCATATTCTTTTCTCTTCTCTCTCACTCTCCATGGGACATGTCTCAGAATTTTCACTTTGCTACCCTCCACCATCCATCCCTTTTCCTGTGAGATCTTCAATATTTTATCTCTGTAAAACGTTCTGATGATAAAACGTTTCACATGGATTTCTCTTAGTAGTTCATGTTTTCTTAGGTAAAAAGTGCTCCCTCTTCTCGCTGAATCCAGATCCATGAATATCTCCTCTGTTGGCATGTGGATCCACTCTGATATTAAATCACCAATCAGACGTTGTGTATCTTCCCCTTTCTGTTCTGGTACATTTTGTATTCTCACCACTCGAGCTGCACTCTCCATCTGAATTTCCATTAAAGTTGCCTTTCCATCATATTGGTTCTGTTCTATCTCCAGTATTGTAGATCAGGGGTGTCCAAAGTTTTTGGCAGGAGGGCCACATCATCTCTCTGACACTGTGTCAGGGGCCAGGGGAAAAAAAGAATTCACATTTAAAATTTGAAAAAAATTTACATAAGTTTGCATAAATGAATGTACTAAAGATGAGCTTATATGAATGAATGAAGGTCTTGAAATAGCTCAAGGCCTATGAAAGTCCTTGCACAAAGCAAGGCTGGCCTTTCCTTTGCTGCTGCTACTGCATCAGAGACATGAAACAGCAAGCGGTGGAGGAAGACCTCATCCCACAGCTCATGCAAGAAGTCAAACAGTCGCCCTCATGCTGAGAGCAGTTGCATTGGGCCAGTGCGGGCTCCATCAAATCTCCGGAGGGCCAGAGGCTCATTGGAGACTGGGGGCTGCCTGAGGGCCGCATTGAGAGGCTTCAAGGGCCACAAGTGTCCCCAGGGCCGGGGTTTGAGCACCCCTGTTCTAGATTGATCTTTTGTTATCTTTTCTTCTAAATTTCTAATCTTTTGTGTATTCTCATCTGCTTGGCCTTTAACAAGAAAGAGAAAGAGTGTCGGAGATCATTGAGCCAAGGTACACAAAGTCATGGACAACCTCCAGTTCATGCGCAGAGATTGTAATGCAGGGATCCCAAAGGATCTCCTCTATGGAGAACTCGTGCAAGGAAAGCGCCCTACAGGTAGACCACAGCTGCGATACAAGGACATCTGCAAGAGGGATCTGAAGGCCTTAGGAGTGGACCTCAACAAGTGGGAAACCCTGGCCTCTGAGCGGCCCGCTTGGAGGCAGGCTGTGCAACATGGCCTTTCCCAGTTTGAAGAGACACTTGGCCAACAGTCTGAGGCTAAGAGGCAAAGAAGGAAGGCCCATAGCCAGGGAGACAGACCAGGGACAGACTGCACTTGCTCCCAGTGTGGAAGGGATTGTCACTCCCGAATCGGCCTTTTCAGCCACACTAGATGCTGTTCCAGAACCACCTTTCAGAGCGCGATACCATAGTCTTTCGAGACTGAAGGTTGCCAACTAACTAAGGCCTTTAACAGCTTTCAGTTGCACACTGAGATCATTTAGTTCTGTAGTTAAAACATCCAGACTAGCTTGAACCTGCAGAAATTGATTTGTGTGCTGCTGTCCCATCGCCACTAATTTTTCTATATTGTCTTGTATTGTCTGCTTCCAAATTTTCCCTTTCGGTTCCTCTTGTGTTAGTTTTCCCAAGCTTGACTCCAGGGCGGGAGAGCCCCTAACTTTCGCTCCTTTTCCTGTCATCCTTTTTCTTCCTTCTTATGTCTTCTTTCCTGTAAAAGCTCAAATATGTTATCACATATATCACGATCAGTTACCCATGTATCGCATCACATCATCAAGAAATCAACTGTTCACCCATAAAAACCAACACAAGGAAATTTTAAGTCAAATAAACCTTTGCCTTGCAATATTTTTAACGCCACTAGATGTCCTCAGCGTATCATCCTCTTTACTTCACTTGCTAAATCCTGTTCTTATCCTTGCATTGTCTTTTTAAATCCACTAGATGTCCCCAATGTTCTATTCTTCTTATTCTATTGTTTTGATTTGCTTATGTTTGTTGCTATATCAACCACATTTCGTTCCAAGAGCTAGTGAGAGGAATTCAAAACAATAAACCACTTTTGCAAAACAAAGAAATGAAGATCTCCAGCCCTCTCCACAGGCACTCCAAGATCTCCACAGGACAATGAAACTAAGTGTTCCAAAGCAGAGTTTATATTCCAAAATGATTAATTTGTACTCCAATGAGTTTTAGATTTGTAAAGTTAGAGTTATGCTCTCATATTTCCATAACAAGCTCGGCAAATCTCCTCCAAAGCTCCACAAGCAAACAAGTGAATGGAGAAAGCCTCCCCCTTCTTTCCTCTTCGAAGAGGGGGAAAATCTGCCCCACCTTCTTCTTCCCTTGGGCAAAAGGAATTCCCTGATTAAGCAATCAGGCAGTCAATTAATCAATCAATGCCAGACACACACAGCAGAATAACACATTTCTTCCAACATCTTTCCCTGCCTGGGGCCTTCAGCTTGGTTTCAAGATGAATCCCCATACCCGACATTGATGCCTGGGTTCCCTTGGAGAAAAACAGCCCCTGGCTGGACCCTTCTTCTCCGAAATCATACACCATCTGTAGGATCGAATCTCTCCCGATCACAGATCCTCGGATCTCCTCAGACCCAGGGTTTTTTGGGAGGAAATAGCATGCTTTCCCAAGAGCTTTCAAGAGCTCAGAAAAACACAGCCATTCTGTTGCCTCTGCCCCCCCCCCATTTATTTTTTTGAAAGATTTGGGTTTTTAAACAACTGAGCTTTTTGGGAAATCGAAAGAGGGAAGGTTATAGTGTTTGAAGGAAGCTGGACTTGTAGGGGAAGGAGAGTTACAAAGAGTTGGTCTGCAGCCTTACCCTTCGGCCATTGACAAGTCCAGTGTCTGATTTCATTAAACTCCACCCCCACATATTTGAAGCCAAAACTGCAAGGTCTAGAAACTTGTAAGGTTTCAAAAAATGAAAATTGAGTTTGCTAGTGTGTTGCATACTCTGCTAGGCATCAAATTCTGTGTTTGTGTAGCAGCTGCACGGATAGATGGGATATGTACTTAGCCTTCTTAGCTTAATTTTGAAGAGACTACAGTTGTATATAAATACTGGTCATGCTTGCCCTATATCTAAGGACTATCCATTTACCTGTCATCACTCTTCCACCCTTCCTCCAACCCTGGGACTCAGAGGCAGGGATTCAAGGAAGAGCTTTGTTTTTCCAGTCGCATTCTGTAATGAGATAAGCAGACCGTGTGTTGAAGGATCTAAAAAGGGCTGTTACTAAACATGTATTTTGTGCCGAAATAGGTCAAGTATAGGTGATGGCACAGTCCTTTGCCCAGAGTCCAGATGGACAGGATAAGAGTGGAGAAAGAAACAACCATTATAAGAGAAGGTTAATTGGAAATAGAGACCACACAGTGGGTAAAGACTATAATGGCCTAAGATGCCTTTGCAAAGGGCAAAATTAAGAACATCTTGTGGCACCTTAAAGATTAACCAGTTTATTGAGGCATAAGCTTTTGTGAATTAGAGACTACTTCCGTTTACATGCGTGGTGTGAACAGTTGACAGAGACCCTCTTACCCCATTAAACCTAACACTTTGTACATCTGATGGAAAAGGTTCCAGTATGCATAAGCCTATGCTGCAATACATTTGCTGGAGTTTAAGGTGCCACAAGACTCTGACTTTCTTGCAAGAGACGGAGGGCCCAATCCTATCCAACTTTCCAGCACTGGTGCAGTTGCAATGCAGCCCCTAGGTGAGGGAACAATGTTCCCTTACCTTGTGGAGGCCTCCATAACTACCCTCCTACCACAGGATGCAGCGCACACCCCATCGGCACAGATATACCAGGACTGGAAAGTTGGTTAGGATTTGGCCCTAATATAGCTACGGCCTTGGAATTTGCAGAGGATGTTTGGGTGGGACAGCAATTGAACAAATACAGGTACCTTGTGGTATTCTCTTTTATTGATTGGAAAGGCAGAGCTGATACCGAACCTTTGCCACCAGCTCAGGGTGTTGTGTCTTCTCTGCCAACAAAACTTTAGCCTTAAAGAAAAGCAAGACCAGAACAAATAGAAATTATAGAAGTTTTAATTCCTTAGCTTTTGACCCTTGTGTCACTATGGTCATGTTTATCAGCTTACTTATACTGTACTCACTTTGTTTATTGACTACCCTCAAGACAGGGAAGTTTGTGGGGCTGCATTCATTGGTGTCAGAGTCGCTTGGACAAGCTCAGTGTCTTTACTGGTCTCTCACAGGTAGGCCCAAAGTGTAAAGCAGGAGAGAACAATAACGCTGGAGGACGCAGAAGGCATGGAAGAGGAGGTACAGTAGCTATTCCAAGGCAAACCTCTTTTCCAGGTGAGAGACATGGCAAGAATTCTACAGAATGCTGACTTGATTCTGTGAGCCTTCATCACTGTTCTGGGACCATGCTTTTGTCTTGTTTTGGTTGTGGTTCCTGCAGTGCTGTTTTCAGGCAGAAGATCTTTTTGGCCAAAATCCAACCCGCTACTTCAGAAATTGGGCAGTATTTTCCTCTGGTAGCAGCCCAGACCTATTCTTTATAGCAGGGTGTCCAAACATTTTGGCAGGAGGGCCACATAATCTTTCTGACACTGTGTCGGGGGCTGGGGGAAAAAAAGAATTAAATTACATTTAAAATTTGAATAAATTTACATAAATGAATATATTAGAAATGCAACTTATATGAATGAATGAGGGTTTTGCAGTAGTTCGAGGCCTATAAAAGGCCTTGCACAAAGCAAGGCCAGCCTTTCCTTTGCTGCCACTGCTGCATCACAGATGTGAAATAGCAAGTAGTCATGGGAGCCCTCATCCCACAGCTCAGGTGAAAGGTTGAACCGTCATCCTCACACTGAGAGCAGTTGCGTCGGCCAGCATGGGCTCCAGTAAGTCTCTGCAGGGCCCGAGGCTCATTGGAGACTGGGAGCTCCCTGCGGGCCTGATTGGGAGCCCCTGAGGGCCGCAAGTGGCCCCCGGGCCAGGGTTTGGGGTTTGGGCACCCCTGCTTTATAGGGACTTTATTATTTATTTTTCACATTTTTATACCACCCTTCATCCAAAATGCTCAGGGTGGTCTACACAGCTGCTCCCCTCCTTTTGTCCTCACAACAACCATGTAGGTGTTGAGGCTGAGAGAAAGTGACTGGCCCAAGGTCACCCAGGAAGCTTCCTGGCTGAGGGAGGATTCGAACCTGGATCTTCCATGTCTAAGTCCACCTCCCAAACCACTACACCACCCTTCTCACATATTTAGCACCGGGACCCACTTTTAAGAATAAGAACCTGTCAGGACCCACTGGAAGCGATGTCATCAAGCAGGAACATTTTTGGGAACATAGAATCCTAGGCTGCAATCCTATCCACACTTACCCAGGAATAAGTCCCATTGACTATCATTGTTAAAAGCATATACATAGTAGCTTGTTAAAAGTACAGGTCTGTAACATTTCCCCAAATGCAGTCACATACCATGGTAGCATCAAGTCTAATATATTAAAAATAAAATACTGAAATGAATGGTGACCCACCTGAAAAGGGCTCGCAACCCACCTAGTGCATCCCAACCCATAGTTTGAGAAACACTGTTGTAGAGCATAGTGAACTGTCCCTAGAAAGAGGGTACCTGAGAAGCCTAGCGCATTAATGGAGTGCATCATGTCTGGGGCTTTAGATTCCAGCCATAGTCCAAAATTCCCTTGTTCTTTTTCATGCTGCCTCTGTCAGACTTTTCAAGCTATTCATAAAGATGGGCTGTTAAATCAGATGGTCTTTTGGTCTGACCCAGTAAGTTTGTTCTTATGGGAAAGTTCCTCAGTAAAAAGTTCCTTACTCTCCATTTAAGGATGTGGGCAGTGCTTCAGAAATGATGGCTGCCCGAAGAAGAATTTCATGATTCAAAAGTCAGCACATTTCCACACATAAAATGAACTATTTTGTTAGAACAGCTTATATCTGCTTTGCACTGCCTGTATCAATAATGGCCAACTTCTTCAATCAGGGGCCCAGGCTCTCCCCAGCCAAGCTGCTTGAGGGCCAGAAGGTATCTCCCTCGTGCGCTGATGTCATCATGCCACCACCCAATAGGGAGGGTGGAGTACAAGACATGGCGCTTAGAGCAAGATATGGCCCAAGGCCCACCAGTTGATCAACTCTCACTAATATCATTTGGAAATACTGTACTGATAGAATTTAAAGACTGAAACAGACTTGAACGGCATCTGGTTCCACCCTCTCATCTGAATCCAGCATAGGTCATACTCAGACATTCATTTTGTTTTGAGATGCATCTACGCAAGGCAAAATCCACAGGTGAGTTGCATGTGAGCTGTTCATTGACATGCACCTGAACTTCAGCCAACCAGTGTGATTGCTGTGCCAGCATGTTTACGGGGTTGGAAGGGATGTCTGCTGCTAGGTGATCCTTAACCACAGTTTCTTCTTTTGGAGATTGAGGGACCTGTCCTATTCAACTTTTCAGCAGCAATGCAGCCCTGAAGTAAGGAAACAAATGTTCCCTTACCTTGTCAAGGCCTCTGTGATTCTGCCCCCAATGCAGGTTGCAACACATGCCCCATAGGCACTGCTGCATTGGCACTGGAAAGTTTGATAGGATTGGGCCCACAATGTGGTTAACAATCCTTCATTTTGCTTCATGTAATGGTGGAGAAAGCAGTCGTAGCCTGTTTTAACCATTTTCTAGCGTAGCCTACTACTAGGCAAGATGAGGCAACCTGTTCCCCACAGCCAGTAGGTAATGTTAAGGGGCAGCCTGTTATCAATTATCATTTTGTTTATTTGGGACATGAGTCCTCTCTGAATGCAAGAGAGGATTCTGATGGGGCTCAGTTAATGCCTCCTTTAACTCTTACTTTCCTCCTGATGCATGACTGGGCACACTGCAGTTTACGGGGCCATTACCAGAATGGGAAGCTCATGCATGCCTCCCATAGAGTGAGCCAGCCATCTTGCCTCATGTGTGCAAACTACTCTTGGCATCAGGGCAAGGGAAGGGGGCATTGTTTGGATTTTCTGCCTTCAGAACCAAAACTCTAGTGCTGTGTCTGCCTTATTCAGAAATCAGTCATGAATAAGGGGCACCATGCTTAGATATACATATTAACAATTATACTGTAAGGTATTCTGGCTCGGGACTTGTTTTCTTTTTCAATTACAGAAGCAGGAGTTAGACCTGCTTAGGATGAATTCTTCGTTTATGTCATAATATGACATAGGACAACTCTCTACTTCACTGATAAGTATTAGTATTTGAACCCTGATCTTTTTTTTAATATTCTGTATCCAACTGACTACAGTTGACAGACTGAAGCCTGGTAGAGACGCACCCCGCCACGATGACCGATCATGTCTGCACTCCACACGCCATGCCCCATCCACTGCTCCCAGTGACAGCAAATATAAACAGGAAGGTAAGTGGTTAGGCTGCTGCCACGGCCTTTGCTCTGGGCTTAACGACATATTATGTTAAATGTGTTTGTTGGCACTTGAGTGCTTGTTTTCCCAGCAGAAATACCTCCTTCAACACTTCCCTTGCTGCAGTCCTGATACAATCCTTGGGTTGCTGTTTCCTCCAAGAGAAAAGCTCCTATTGATGATGATGATAATAACAACCAGTATTTATATACCGCTTTTCTTGGTCATTGAATTACTTCTTTGACTTTAATCCAAGGCGGTTCGCATAGTAAAAACCCTCAAGGGGTTTTTTATAATAACAGACGTTCTCTCTTTCAAGAATTAAACATTCCAGATGGCTCTGGCTGTAGTTGTCTCCCACTCTGGCTGACAAACAGCTCCTTTTCTCACTAAAGGGCAGCCAAGACAACTTACTCACTCACACCAAGGAGCAGGTGGAAAAGCTCAGCTCAGTTTGTCAGCCACTTCTCAAGGTCTTGCAGCTCATGGAAGCTTTTGATGATCTCAAACTGGTGACCTTCAGATGTTGTCTTCGAGTTTAATATAATAATAATATAATATAATAATATACAGTATTTATATACCGCCTTTCTTGGTCTTTATTCAAGACTTTATTCAAGGCGGTTTACACAGGCAGGCTGATTAAATCCACGCAGGGATTTTTACAAATTGAAAGAAGGTTCTCTCTTTCAAGAACCACCACATTCAAGGTGTTACACTCCGATCTGGCTTCACAGTCTGGCCTCCATCCTCCCACGCTCCGAGCAGATGGAACAGCTCAGCTGCAGCTTGCCAGCTGCTTCAAGGTCGCACGGTGCCGGTGGCCTCGAACTGGCGACCTTGTGGATGTTAATCTTCAGGCAAATGGAGGCTCTACCCTCTAGACCAGACCTCCTGCCCCCAGACTTTGATGACTGTTGGGAGCTTCCTTTTCCTGGGAAATAGCAGCTGTGGGGCCTTTTCCTAATCCAGTAGCCTGGAGTAGGGTCATGGTGGTGGTGGGGAGAAAAAGGAAAGCCCCCCTCCCCTGCACCATGGATCCATTCTAGATTGGGCCCCCTGCAGCTATTATTTTCATTAGGAAATCAGCATGCAAGGACCAAACTACATGTTTAATATAACATGTAGTTTGGACTCAGGTTGCTGTGCCTGCCAGATAACAAATTCTCAAATTGGGAAAAGGCCTGAGACTCCAGCAATCAATTTCATCACTTAGAATCTTCAAGAGGTTCCCCCTCCCCAGTCACCTACCACAGGTGTGTACCACCTACCAGGTGTGTACATAGGTCTACTCTGAGCAGGAGCAGAGTCCTACTCGCGAGTAAGAGCCCAAGGGTCAGGCACTTGGGAAAATAAATAAAACAGAGGAGGATAAAGTAGAAAGCAAGTTTTTCTACTTGTTTTAAATTAACCCTATACCTAACCCAAGTTAAACTTAATCTAAGTTAGAACATAATCTAAACAGTTCAGTAAATTGGAACACAGGATCTAGGTGAGAGCTGTAAATAAATAAACAAAAAAACTCAAATAAAAATTAGCTTGAGGTTAAAAAACAGTCCAGTCCTGAAGTAGGAGGGTAAGAACCTAGGAAGTGCCAGTTCCCAATCACCCAGGCAATTTAGCATAGTCCTTGACCTTTAGGAGGTGATAAGAGCCCCATTAGGCAAATCCAAGCACCCCATTCAGGGACCTGCTGAGTAGATTAAGCCCATCAGCAGCCTTTTGTCTTCTTGATCTTTTGTAATCTCACCTGGGAAGACCAGCCCCCCTTTCAATCAGCAAGGAGGGAGGGAGGAGGAACTAGCTAGGGCCTGCCCCCTAGCTCTGCAGGGGCCTCTCTGCAGCCTCTCTGCAGAAGCGCGTGGCCTCTGGGACCCCAAGTGCCTCTGGGAACTAAGTGCCAGGTAAGGCACCGCGAGTTCAGCAGCAGGGCGAGGAGGCCAGGGCCCCAGATACTGCCCTTTCTCTTCCCTTGAGAAGAGGGCTGCTAACCAGTGTAGGGTTTTTTAAGTACCTCTAAATATAAACAACAAAAAAAGCTATGCAGTCAGACAGCCAGCAGCAGGCTGGGGGCTATTCAGTGTTCTTCATCAAGTGCAACATGTATGACTATATGCTTCTGGGGCATGTTATGGGTGTGTCCTCGGTGCAAGGAGTTCCAGGGTCTCAGGGAAAGTATCCACTCCCTTGAAGCCTTGGTGGCCGACCTGGAGAAGCAGAGGCAGGCAGAGAAGGACCTTGGGGAAACTTCCGGGGACGATCAGTCTTCGTCCCAACCTCAGGCATGCAGCTCCTCAGCTGCCCGGGTGGGAAGTCTCGGGGCTGGAGGATGTCATACCGGAGAGGAGGGAAACAATTCCCTAGGGGGGACCCCTTCTCCAGGGGACGGGCCTGTATCCAAACGCACTCAGGATACTCCTCGGCGGGAGGGGGTTCGGGGGCTTCTTGTAGTGGGGGATTCGATTATTAGAAACATAGAGAGGGGAGTTTGCGATGGATGTGAGGACCGCATGGCGACTTGCCTGCCTGGTGCGAAGGTTGCGGACATCACTTCTCGTCTAGACAGGCTGGTAGACAATGCTGAGGAGGAGGTAGCGGTTGTGGTGCATGTCGGCACCAACGTTGCGGGCAAGTGTAGCCGGGAGGTCCTGGAGGCCAAATTTAGGCTTTTAGGTAGGAAGCTGAAAGCCAGGACCTCAAAGGTAGCGTTCTCTGAAGTGCTACCTGTTCCACGTGCAGGGCCAGCTAGGCAGGCGGAGATCAGGGGTCTGTCTCAATGCGTGGATGAGACGGTGGTGTAGGGAGGAGGGGTTTAGATTTGTTAGGCACTGGGTAATGTTTTGGGACAAGCGGGGCCTGTACAAGAGGGACGGGCTTCACTTGAACCAGAATGGAACCAGACTGCTGGCGCATAACATTAAAAAGGTGGCAGAGCAGCTTTTAAACTGATCCCTGGGGGAAGGCCAACAGGAGCCGAGGGGCATCCGGTTCGGGACTCCTCATCCCTATGGGAGGAGGATGGGGAGGTTAGAGATCAACAAGACAAAGGCAGAGTAGGAGAAGAAATTGGGAATGGTAGAGTGATGGGATGTGACAGACGGTTTGGCACAGTGAGAGGGTGCGGGGACAAAGGAGCTAATAAGCAAGCCATCCTGGGGCATTCCATGTACAAATGCTTTTATGCAAATGCCCGAAGTTTCCAGGCAAAGATGGGAGAACTGGAATGTCTGGTGACAGGGGAAAACATTGACATAGTGGGCATAATGGAAACATGGTGGAATCCGGAGAATCAGTGGGATACTGCAATCCCAGGCTATAAACTCTACTGGAGGGACAGGCAGGGACATGTTGGAGGTGGGGTGGCCGTTTATGTTAAGGAAGGGATAGAATCCAGCAAAGTAGAGATTGAAGGTGGGTTCGACTCCACCATAGAATATCTGTGGGTTAGATTACCAGGCCTGTGGAGCAATGTAATACTGGGGGCTTACTATCGTCCTCCAGACCAGAAATCGGAAGGGGACTTTGAAATGAGGAAACAGATCAGGGAGGTGACAAGGAGGGACAGGGTTGTAATCATGGGGGACTTAATTATCCTCATATAGACTGGGTCAATTTGTGTTTTGGTCACGAAAAGACTGGATTCCTTGACATGTTAAATGACTGTGCCTTAGAGCAGCTAGTCATGGAGACCACCAGAGGACAGGTTACTCTGGATTTAATATTGTGCGGTACTCAGGGCCTGGTTAGAGCTGTCAATGATACTGAGCCATTGGGGAACAGTGATCATGCTGCGATCCGTTTCAATGTGCACGTCAGGGGAAGAATACTGGGCAAATCTCTCACAAAAACCCGTGACTTCCGACAGGCGGACTTCCCTCAAATGAGGAGGCTGGTTAGAAGGAGGTTGAAAGGGAAGGTAAAGAGTCCAATCTCTACAGAGTGCATGGAGGCTGCTTAAAACAACAATTATAGAGGCCCAGCAGAGGTGTATACCACAAAGAAAGAAGGGCTCCACTAAATCCAGGAGGGTGTCCGCATGGCTAACGAGCCAAGTTAGAGAGGCTGTAAAGGGCAAGGAAGCTTCCTTCCATAAATGGAAGTCTTGCCCTAATGAGGAGAATAAAAAGGAACATAAACTGTGGCAAAAGAAATGTAAGAAGGTGATACAGGAGGCCAAGCGAGACTATGAGGAACGCATGGCCAGCAACATTAAGGGGAATAATAAAAGCTTCTTCAAATATGTTAGAAGCAGGAAACCCGCCAGAGAAGTGGTTGGCCCTCTGGATGGTGAGGGAGGGAAAGGGGAGATAAAAGGAGACTTAGAGATGGCAGAGAAATTGAATGAGTTCTTTGCATCTGTCTTCACGGCAGAAGACCTCGGGCAGATACCGCTGCCCGTACGGCCCCTCCTAACCAAGGAGTTAAGTCAGATAGAGGTTAAAAGAGAAGATGTTTCAGACCTCATTGATAAATTAAAGATCAATAAGTCACTGGGCCCTGATGGCATCCACCCAAGAGTTATTAAGGAGTTGAAGAATGAAGTTGCTGATCTCTTGACTAAAATATGCAACTTGTCCCTTAAAACGGCCATGGTGCCAGAAGATTGGAGGATAGCAAATGTCACGCCTATCTTTAAAAAGGGAAAGAGGGGGGATCCGGGAAACTATAGGCCGGTCAGCCTAACATCTATACTGGGTAAGATGGTGGAATGCCTCATCAAAGATAGAATCTCAAAACACATAGACGAACAGGCCTTGTTGAGGGAGAATCAGCATGGCTTCTGTAAGGGTAAGTCTTGCCTCACAAACCTTATAGAATTCTTTGAAAAGGTCAACAGGCATGTGGATGCAGGAGAACCCATAGACATTATATATCTGGACTTTCAGAAGGTGTTCGACATGGTCCCTCACCAAAGGCTACTGAAAAAACTCCACAGTCAGGGAATTAGAGGACAGGTCCTCTCCTGGATTGAGAACTGGTTGAAGACCAGGAAACAGAGAGTGGGTGTCAATGGGCAATCTTCACAATGGAGAGAAATGAAAAGCGGTCTGCCCCAAGGATCTGTCCTGGGACCGGTGCTCTTCAACCTCTTCATAAATGACCTGGAGACAGGGTTGAGCAGTGAGGTGGCTAAGTTTGCAGACGACACTAAACTTTTCCGAGTGGTGAAGACCAGAAGTGATTGTGAGGAGCTCTAGAAGGATCTCTCCAGACTGGCAGAATGGGCAGCAAAATGGCAGATGCGCTTCAATGTCAGTAAGTGCAAGGTCATGCACATTGGGGCAAAAAATCAAAACTTTACATATAGGCTGATGGATTCTGAGCTGTCTGTGACAGATCAGGAGAGAGATCTTGGGGTGGTGGTGGACAGGTCGATGAAAGTGTCGACCCAATATGCGGCGGCAGTGAAGAAGGCCAATTCTATGCTTGGGATCATTAGGAAAGGTATTGAGAACAAAATGGCTAATATTATAATGCCGTTGTACAAATTGATGGTAAGGCCACACCTGGAGTACTGTGTCCAGTTCTGGTCGCCACATCTCAAAAAAGACACAGTGGAAATGGAAAAGGTGCAAAAGAGAGCGACTAAGATGATTATGGGGCTGGGGCACCTTCCTTATGAGGAAAGGCTACAGCGTTTGGGCCTCTTCAGCCTAGAAAAGAGACGCCTGAGGGGGGACATGATTGAGACATACAAAATTATGCACGGGAAGGAAAGAGTGGATAGAGAGATGCTCCTTACACTCTCACATAACACCAGAACGAGGGGACATCCACTAAAATTGAGTGTTGGGAGAGTTAGGACAGACACAAGAAAATATTTCTTTACTCAGTGTGTGGTTGGTCTATGGAACTCCTTGCCACAGGATGTGGTGATGGCGTCTGGCCTGGACGCCTTTAAAAGGGGATTGGACAAGTTTCTGGAGGAAAAATCCATTACGGGGTACAAGCCATGATGTGTATGTACAATCTCCTGATTTTAGAAATGTGCTATGTCAGAATGCCAATGCAAGGGAGGACTCCAGGATGCAGGTCTCTTGTTATCTGGTGTGCTCCCTGGGGCATTTGGCGGGGCTGCTGTGAGATACAGGAAGCTGAACTAGATGGGCCTATGGCCTGATCCAGTGGGGCTGTTCTTATGTTCTTACCAGCAACCAAATCCTTGTTCCATGAATTTCCTTGTCATTACCTCCCTAGGATTTAGTATCTGAATCTGTGCAGACTGGCTCTTGTCCCAGCCTAGCTTTTGGACTTTTGACTGTTGATTAGGAAAAATGGGGGGATTTTGCAATGCCTCAGGCAAAAGACTTTACTCCCCATTGCATGAGGTTAGCAGGGAAGGCTAACGCATTACGATCTTCCTTTCTAGGGTGTGCAACCTCTTTGATCGATGGACGCATTCAGCGGAGCATCAGCTTTGGCCTCTCCTTCAATCCAGAGCGCCTCAAGCAAGCCAGGCTGTATGTGGAGAGGGCCATCAAGGTGAGGGTTGCTGGCTCAACCCGTCACTACCTTTGAGCCTTTGCCCTGGCTGTCTCCCCTTCTTGGAGTACTTGTTCCATTGTTTCAGGAGTGTTGGCACTAGGACAGGCCCTTTCTAGTCATGCTCCTGCAGTGCAATGTGGTTAATCCTCTTCATTCTTCCCCGGAACCCCAGCAAAGGAAGATCTTCATGGTGCATGGCCCTTACCCTGTGATCCGGAGACGACTGCGTGGCAGGGGCTGGGTGGAGAGAAAGTTTCCCAAGTTGCCTAAAATTGCTAATAAGCAGGAACGAGTGCCTGATTGGGAGCAGGAGGAAGAAGGAGATGAAAGTGATGCACCTGATGAAGGTAAGGCCTGCTTGAGAACCTGCCCATGTCGGTTTTGTTTTGCTTGTTACCTACACATAGCTTTCCGCCTCTTTGAGTTTTTGCATACGCAGAAACTTTTTGATAGCAGTGCATAGAACAGGGGTGTCAAACTCATTTCATGTAGGGGGCCAAATAGCATTCGTGGCACTTGCTGAGTGCCAGAAGTTACTTAATTAAGCAGGAAGTGATGTAATTAATAAGCAGGTCATGGCCAGAAATAAGCACTTTGTTCTCACATAGAAACTCATTAGCTGCACATATCAGAAGAGAAAAAGTGCAGATCTTGTTCATTATAACAGGGCCGGAGAAATTGCTTCCAGGAGCCGCAGCTAGCCCATGGACCTTATGTTTGACATCCCTGTCATAGAAAGTCAATGCACTGCAGTAGTAGTAGTTGGCAACCTTCAGTCTGGAAAGACTACGGTATCGCGCTCTGAAAGGTGGTTCTGGAACAGCGTCTAGTGTGGCTGAAAAGGCCGATTCGGGAGTGACAATCCCTTCCACACTGGGAGCAAGTGCAGTCTGTCCCTGGTCTGTCTCCCTGGCTATGGGCCTTCCTTCTTTGCCTCTTTGCCTCAGTCTGTTGCCCAAGTGTCTCTTCAAACTGGGAGAGGTTATGCTGCACAGCCTGCCTCCAAGCGGCCCGCTCAGAGGCCAGGGTTTCCCACCTGTTGAGGTCCACTCCTAAGGCCTTCAGATCCCTCTTGCAGATGTCCTTGTATCGCAGCTGTGGTCTACCTGTAGGGCGCTTTCCTTGCACAAGTTCTCCATAGAGGAGATCCTTTGGGATCCAACCATCGCCCATTCTCACGACATGACCAAGCCAATGCAGGTGTCTCTGTTTCAGCTATGCATACGTGCTAGGGATTCCAGCACGTTCCAGGACTGTGTTGCTTGGAACTTTGTCCTGCCAGGTGATGCCAAGGATGCGTCAGAAGCAGCGCATGTGGAAAGCGTTCAGTTTCCTCTCCTGTTGTGAGCGAAGAGTCCATGACTCGCTGCATTACAGAAGTGTACTCAGGACGCAAGCTCTGTAGACCTGGATCTTGGTATGTTCCGTCAGCTTCTTGTTGGACCAGACTCTCTTTGTGAGTCTGGAAAACATGGTGGCTGCTTTACCGATGCGTTTGTTTAGCTCGGTATCGAAAGAGTGTCGGAGATCATTGAGCCAAGGCACACAAAGTCATGGACAACCTCCAGTTCATGCGCAGAGATTGTAATGCAGGGAGGTGAGTCCACATCCTGAACCATGACCTGTGTTTTCTTCAGGCTGATTGTCAGTCCAAAATCTTGGCAGGCCTTGCTAAAACGATCCATGAGCTGCTGGAGATCTTTGGCAGAGTGGGTAGTGACAGCTGCATCATCGGCAAAGAGGAAGTCACGCAGGCATTTCAGCTGGACTTTGAACTTTGCTCTCAGTCTGGAGAGGTTGAAGAGCTTTCCGTCTGATCTGGTCCGGAGATAGATGCCTTCTGTTGCAGTTCCAAAGGCCTGCTTCTGCAGGACAGCGAAGAAAATCCCAAACAAGGTTGGCGCAAGAACACAGCCCTGCTTCACTCCACTTCGGATGTCAAAGGGGTCTGATGTGGAGCTATCGAAGACAACAGTACCCTTCATGTCCTTGTGGAAAGACCTGATGATGCTGAGGAGCCTGCGTGGACATCCGATCTTGGGGAGAATCTTGAATAGGCCGTCCCTGCTGACCAGTTAGAAAGCCTTTGTGAGATCTATGAAGGCTATAAAGAGTGGCTGTCGTTGTTCCCTGCATTTCTCCTGCAGTTGTCTAAGGGAGAATACCATATCAGTGGTGGACCTGCTGGCTCGGAATCCGCACTGCGATTCTGGATAAACGCATTCTGCAAGTACCTGGAGCCTCTTTAGTGCAACTCGGGCAAACAGCTTTCCTACAACGCTAAGGAGAGAGATGCCACAGTAGTTGTTGCAGTCACCCCTGTCGCCTTTGTTCTTGTACAGCGTGATGATGTTTGCATCCCTCATGTCTTGAGGTACTCCACCTTCTCTCCAGCAGAGACAGAGGATTTCATGGAGCTCAGTGACGATGATCTCTTTGCAGCACTTTAGGACTTCCAGCCACACTCGTGAACCAAAAGGCAACACTGCCACCTGGCGCACGGCTGAGCTTCGGAAAAGAGCAACGCTGCACAGCTGGCCATCAAAGGGTTGTCGGAGCATGACGGGAAACTGGGCAGAGTTATGCAGATCCCATGCTGGCGGTGAAATTGCGGAGGGGAGAAGAATCCCAGGAAGGGAGCCGAGAAGTGCCCGAAAGGAGGGTGTTTTTCCCCCACGGTGTGCAAAGACATGTTTGCAGAGTGGATTCCACGTGATGGTGAACGAGGCCGTGCCGGCTGTGCCACTGGGCTCCGGAAGGCAAAGTGCTGCTCTTGGGTGGCTGGAGGAGGAGCCACCAAGCAGGGCTGTGGGGTTTTCCTGGGCTGTAGTATCGCTTCTCGGCCTTTTGGCTAAGATCAAGTGTAGTATCTGTTCTTATCAGTTTAATATCTGATACGTCCTCTATTTGAGGACTACATATTAAATGGATTTTTGGGACTGGGAGATGGAATAGGGGCTTGCTCCGTCCACTCCACGCATCGGCCTGGTATTGCAGTACCTCCAGGAACGGTGCACCCCCCTTGGGGGGAATCTGCTGGTGTGCAAAGACAGACTGAAGTGGCTCTTCTCCTCTCTTCTGTGGGGTTTCTCCTCCTACTCTCCAGGGCTCTGCTTCTCTTTCCCTGGAGGTATCTGGGTTGCTTAACCTGATGCTGCAGAAGCTGCTGCATTTGTGGGCTTCCTCACTGACTGATGTGGCTCTTCACACCTCTGCTGGGGTCTCTCCTCCTCCTCTCAAGAGCCCTGCTTCTGTTTCTCTGCCTCCCACTACCCTGGAGGGCCCCTGAACCTGATGCTGCTGTATTTTTAGGCTTTTGCTTCTCTAAAGACTCTTATCTAACTTAATGGGGGAAGGGTGAATGGCCCCTCCCTACCCACACCTCTGCACACCTCTCCTTGAATAAGAAATGGGGCAGTGATCAGGTCTGCATGTCTGCAGGCACTGTTTTTTCTGCCTCAAGACACAAGATGGGTCAATAAGGGTCAAGAATTGAGGCCTGCATTCACAAGTGATACTTTAGGCCTTTGCAAATACTGTTTTGCATTTGCAAGCTAAAAAAACACTGCGGGCTTTTTTTCTTGGATGATTTCAGTGACCTGGAGAGGGGGGATTTGCTGCATGAGTAACAGCCTGTCCTCCATACCTTCTTTACCCAGGCTTCGCACACTGGAGAGGACACTCCAATGCACTGCAGTACTGGAGTCATATAGACAGCCTGTTAACCACCAGTGGCATAAAAATCATACTTTTCTTTACAAGAATCACTGATATTCTTGTAAAGAAGAGTATGTAAAGCCAGTGCCTCTCATCGCTTCCAGTGGCATACCACTGGCAGTAGTTTTGCTGCTATGAAGTTAAAGCCCTTCACAAACTTCTGTAATCATGTTCACAAAACAGTAAGGCAGAGATACAATCAATTCTGTTGTGTAATGTGAGTGTTGGCAACCTTCAGTCTTGCAAGACTATGGTATCGCGCTCTGAAAGGTGGTTCTGGCACAGCGTCTAGTGTGGCTGAAAAGGCCGATTTGGGAGTGACAATCCCTTCCACACCGGGAGCAAGTGCAGTCTGTCTACACATGAATGTCCTGAGCCTCCAGAGCTTTGAGAGGAAAGAATGCAAGTTGAGGTGGCCCCATGAGAGAGTTATTCTCACAACTGGGTATGCCCTGTTACAGCTGGGTTTGAACTGTGCAGGACTCAGAAGCTCTGATGCAGCCCATTATTAAAATACTAGAGTTGATGATAATATTAAAGATGCTGTTCTCTGGCTGCTAGAACAAATTAGTAGCTAGAACATCGTAGCAGAGACTGTAGGCAATTTCTAAGCTTCCATGAGAACTTACTCTGTCGTAGAAAACAGAAAGGTTAGCTTCAGATGCATGGGCTGTGTTGTGAATGAATGACACATGGATCCCAGCAGGACCTACAGCAGTATATTGGTTGAGAGGAGGACTTGTTTCCCAAGTGCCAGCTAAGGATTAAAGAAGAAAAAGAGAGCTGGGTTGTGTATATCTTTATGTAGTATTTAGATGCAAGCAATAAAGAAGTAACCAACAGGTATAAAAATAGATTTATTGTGTTTTGTTTTATGTTTTAGAAAAAAAGAAATTAAAGAAAAGAAAATGATTAATTTTGGACATACTGAGTTTAAATTAGTCCTTTATGAGGGTAAAATCCAGAGGAGGGGAGCTGCAGATGGTTGCAAAGGCTGGCTGTTCGTTAATATACCAACCTACATGGGCAGCCTGTCTGTTGATTTACCTCATATTTTTATAACAAGATGTACCTCCCAAGCCTTCAACAGACCTAAGGATTGTGTTTTTAGATCAATGCTAGTGAATCATTGTGTGTTACTTCCCCAATTTTCTTGTACTGCTTCTCTCTACAGAGAGAAAGCATTCCACAATTTCAGTGTTATGCAGTGATCCAGTACATAAAACTGTTTGTTGATTTGAAATCTGCTCTTGGCACCTAAAGATTTGTGCACATGTATTTGTGTAAATGGCATTGTGGATTTGTAGCATTTTACCATTTCCATTCTGAGTGCACAGGATCAGTCATTATAATTTTCCCTCACCTCCCACTTCTTGCCAGAGTCTGCCCCAGTGGCGTCTCTAGGGTTCGTGTCACCTGGTGCAGGATGTGCGTCACCCCCCATTCAGTAGGTGGGGCAACACCCCAGGTGGTAGGCGTGGTGATGTACCATCACTCCGCCCCCACTGGTTTTTTGGCTGTACCTTTTGATAGAACAAAGATAGAACACATTCTGCATGAAATTACACATTGATTAATATATAACATGAACGTATTATTCCTCCAAACTGTTATTTTAGTGATTTTGGTCACCAGTGGTCCCACATACACACCCCCAGGGTGTCAACTTACTAGCACCTTATTGCAGCAGTTCCCAAACTTTTTGCACTGGGACCCACTTTTTAGAGTGACAATCTTTCCAAGACCTACCAGAAGTGATGTCATGGTGGAAGTGACATCATCAGGCAAATTAAAATAAATAAGTATAAATAAAGTAAAACAAATAATTAAATAAGCAGAAGCCAGCCCTGTTCCACCAAGTAAATTTCCTCTGTAGCCTGCCTGCAATAACACCCCCCTCCAAAATAAGTAATGTTTTTAGCCCTTTTAACAGTGCCCAGTTCAATTTAAGAACTTCTGTTCAAACCAGATCACTGTCAGGATCCACCTGGCTTTGCATGTCTCAAAACAGTTCGCCTTATCAGCTGAAGCCTCTATTTTGATCCTTTTTAGTGGAAGGGGGAGACTGCCTTCTGGAGCACTTGTTTAGCTGCAGGTGCATAGGATCAGGACCATTCTGGTAGCCTTGCACTCTCCTTCAACTGATCTCCCACACCAGCCAAGGCATGTTTGCTTACTCATGAGTAAATGCAACTGTGAGGCTTAGTTTCACTTTCCATAGGACTCAACACATTCATCTGCTTGGAGGGAGGGACTTCCTTCTCAGGTGTTTTTGGGTAGCTGTGTTCATCGGATCAGGACCAGTCTGGTGTTGTTGGATTCCTTTCAGCCTGCCCTTTCTGACGGACTAAGACACGTTTGCCTACTCACGAGTACACACACTATACAGCTCACTTTCACTTTCCATAGGGATCCACGCATTTGTTGTTCTCCAGTTTTTTGGCCATAACGTTTGATAGAAAGGAGATATTTCACTCAGGTTTTTTGCATTGCATTCCACTTGAAATTCCGCATCCAATGGTATATAATATGATGGGGTTACTCCTAACCACCACAATTTTAGCACGTCACCCCCCCAGTGCACATCACCCCCCCGTGCACGTCACCCGGTGCGGTCCACACCCCCTAGCGACGCCACTGGTCTGCCCTACTGTCAAACAAAGTGAGATGACCCACATAAGTCTACAGATTTTGGGGTACCATCAAAAGACAGCAAATTGTCAGTTATTTTGTTTATATATTTTACCATCATAGGTAAATATTATAGGATATAGCATTACTTTTCTACGTAGTCCCAATATGGGTCTTCGTCCTGCTCCTTGGCACACTATTTATTAAGGAAATAGAGTTCCCATGGCACCAAACAAGAGCTTTTCTCTTTCTCTTATTAAATAGCAACTGTGTAATTATGTGGGGGGCATAGAGTTAACACTACTGCAACATCCCTATAGCACTCTCAGTGCAAGGTACCCTGGTCTGGCTGCTGTTCAGTCAGTTAAAAACAAGCTCATCAGCAAGAATAATAGGTTTAACATCACATGTAGTTTGACCCTAATACAGATGACACAAAATGAAAAAAGAACTTGAAGGAAAGAGGAAAATGTGTAAACTCAGATACCAGTTTTGTGTGTAAATTTACACAGAAATAGTGAGTTCTTGTGTTGGGTCCACAATAAAAAACCCAGAAGCCTTTCTCTCTTGGTTGTTCTTTTGGTGGCCCTTATCCCAACTATTGCTCTACCAATACTTTCACAGATGATGATGATGATGAAGAGGATGAAGATGAACTGGATGATGACGATGAAGGGACCTATAGTCTCATGGTTAGTTTGGCTTCACATGGTGACCCACGCCTTAAATTCTTGATTTTCAGCAGTCCTCCCATTACATTTTTCAGCATGATCCTTACATCACCTCCTCCACTACCAGCATTGTTGTCTACACTGACTCATGCCACCCACCTCTCGAACAACAGTGCTATTACGCCAGGCTTAAGGGATGGGGCAGCAGCAGGTAGAGTGGTAGAAGATGTGGTTCACATGCTGAAGGTCTTGGATTCGGTCCCTAGCCTCCCCAGGTAGAGCTGGAAGAGACCCCTTTCTGAAACCCTACTGCTGCCAGTCACTGCAAACCAGTCCCCAAACTGGCCAATAGCCCACATCGAGCCCATCAACTGACTGGCCTGCTAAGCATTATAGGGCACAGTCCTAACCAGCTCTGGCATAGCTGTGCCAGTGGGGCATGTGCTGCATCTTGCAGTTGGGGGGCAGTCATGGAGGCCTCCTCAAGTGTAAAGGCAATGTTTGTTCCCTTACCTCAGAGTTGCATTGCCCTTACCTTGGTGCTGGAAAGTTGGTTAGGATTGTGGCCGTAATTATGTAACGCCTGCTGGTGCTCCTCCTTCCTCTCACCGCCATGCACCCTCTTCCTCCTGGTGGATAAAACAACTGCTACACTGAGAGCTCCACTGAGAGAGAGAGAGGGAGCAGCTCCACAGCCACAAATATTTTTCTAATATTATGAAAATTCTTAAGAGTTACGTACAAAATGTATGTATTATTTTCTATAACTGACACAGTCCATCCCCCCATAAAAGAAAGACGGTGATGTGCCCATGGCAATTAGAAGTTTGGGGACCCCGGACTGGGCGATACTGAGCTAGATGGACCAGTGGTCTGACTTGGTACAAAGCAAGTTCATACGGCTTTCACACCTCTTTACTATTTCTCTTTCACCAACAGTCAAGGCTGGTTCGCAACCAGACCCCCTACTTCATCTGGACCAACCGGCGTGATGTCATTGACTGCCGTTTTTTGCGCAAAGACCAGATGATGAATCACTTTGCCAAGGCAGGCTCTTTCACTACCAAGGTGGGCAGAGTTCTGATCCTTATGAACCTAATTTCAGCAACTTGCAGGAGCTGGGCAGAATGACTTGTATAGAATGAATGAATCAGGAAGCTCAGCTGTTGCAAAGTTGTCCCTTCTTTCGCAGGTAGGGCTGTGTCTTAACCTACGAAATCTGCCATGGTTTGACCAGGCTGATGCTGATACATTTTTTCCACGGTGTTACCGGCTGGGAGCTGCAGATGAAAAGCATGCCTTCATTGGTGAGATCTGTGGTGCTTTTCTTGGGGAGGATGAGGGGAAGAAACTCCTTGTCTTTAGAGCAGTGGTTCCCAACCTTTAGGAGCCCATGGATCACTGAGGCAAAAATTGACATCATATTGTGGATCACAAGCAACCTCCCCTCCCAGTTCCCTACTCACAAAAAAATGGTTCTTAATTGTCTCTAATTGAGAGTTTCCTTGAGGATTTTGTCTATTCTTTCATATTGTGATGTAGGGCCAGCTCAAGACTTCCTGAAGCCTAAGACAACATGCCAAATGCTACCCTCCTTACCCAGCGTTCTCAGCCTCTGCTTCTCCTACTCTCCAATGTTCTAGCTCAGTACTCTTCTCCTCTCCAAATTCCTCTTCCCCGCAGTCCTCATCTTCCTTTTCCAATCCAAGGAGTGGAAGGAGAAGAATGAGGAGCAGTGGAGGCAAGTAGGTGGACAGAAATAGGAGCCCCTCACTGTTCTGCTGTCTAATTCAGGGCCCGATCCAGACCATCCAGCAGTGGCCTTCTGCCAGCACTGAGCATTGCAAATGTGCTGTAAAGCGACACTGGGTCAGCTGGGTCAGCGCTGATGCCAGCTCAGTACTAATTCAGTGCGGAGTTAGTGCTGGCTGGAGGCCCATTGCATGCTGCACAGAGCTCTTTCCTTGCTCTGGCCGGTGCAGAGGTGGGGGGGGGGGTTGCATTCCACGGAGGAGGGAAGGTGGGGCAGGTAGAGGGAGCGGGACCAGCAGAGCTCTGTCAAAAAAGGAAGACGTCATGACATAAAAAAAGTCATGTCCCTGAAATGTCTAAATTTTGACAAGGTCAGATGCAAATGGAGATGACAGAATGTAGGAATGGTGGTCTTATTGCATTTGGGTAGGATTTTGCCCTGGGGAAATGGCTTTTGCCAAGCTCTGTAAGTCCTTGTACAGCTTGTCTTTTAATGGGGAGGAGTAATTCATGTGAAATAGTTCTAATCCATTTTTTATACCCCATAACCTTGTAAAATGTATTCTTCAGCTGTGTTTTAAATGCGCTTCCCTTAAAATTATTATTACCAATGCTGAATCCTTTGTAAAGGAGTGAGATTAGAAACTGAAATAAATATACCCTTAGAACATGAGTCCACGATCAGTGTCTTTCTTTCTCTCATGGTAGAAGATTTTCAGCTTACTGCAGCCAGGAGCCTTCTGAAGGTGGTGGTAAATCGATACTGGAATGATCCCTCTGACATGGCAGCACTGGATTCTGATCAGAATGATGCCCAGGAGTCTCCAGGTAAGTATAACTGGTGGGAGTTCTTTGTGCATTTAAAAACCAGCCAGGAATTAGCAAGTGCATTTATGCCTGGAAGTTTGGGTTCCATTGAGTAGCATAAGCAGGGACAGCAGAAATTTTGCTTGTCTGTAATTATGCAAGGAGTTTGCAGCAAAAATAAGAATATTTCTGTATGTGGTGTTAGTGCATTTTCACATGTAATGCTTAAATGGTCTTTGATTCTCTCCCTTGCTATTTGTCTTAGTCCATTGTTGGGTAGGCCCAAGATCTTTTGCTCTTCAAGTTAATTAAACTTTGCCTTGTCCAAAAGTGAGCCTCAGTTGTTTGACATAGTTCCCACCATTTTAAAGTACTTTAACAACATTTGCATAGCACCCAGTCCTTACAGAAATTCGGGTCTCCTTCATTTCCTGTCATTTAATTTTGTTTGTCACCCACCAGCAGCCAGTTTGTAAGTTCCTTCTGTTTTCCTCTTTTGAAATTCTAATGTTTTTGCTGCTCAGCTGAAATGTAGTACCCAGCTCAGGGTGCATGATGTCATTCCTGATTTTCCAGGTGCTTAGTTGCCCCAGAAACATGGAGGTACGATCTTGTTATGAATCTGAGACTTCAGAGGTTTGAAGAGGCAGGGCCAGTAACTCACTCGTGTGCACTGCTCTCTTTTCCTCCTTTTAAAATCCTGTACCTGCTTGAGAACAAATGGCTTGGCTGAAGCTGCTCTGCACTGAAAAACCACGCAGGAGCCATTTTAGATTCCTTTAATAAGAGCATTTCCCTGAAGAGTATCTCAATCAGTGCTGCATTTTATGAAATCCTGCCTAGCTGGATTGGTTATGAGCTTCTTGAAAAGAGCTTCATATGCACGTTCACTCAAAGAATTCAAGATATTCACTGGAGTAATTGAGATGAAAGCAATTCTTCTTCTTGATCTCTCTTTATTTGGGATATCTAGAATGCCCTTGCAGCTTGATGGTAGTAGTTGTGGTGAAATAGGATGTGCTAATGGTTTACATTTTTAAATGGTCTTGGACTGAGTGTTTTACTCCAGAACAAATACATCTTGGAATTTTAAAGGCAGTAGTCTGCCATTGTCTTTATTAGGCTAATATAACCCTACATTTTATTGGACAAATACAATTCTGAATTGGGGATTTCTCTGGAACATAATAATGGTTGGCAACCTTCAGTCTCGAAAGACTATGGTATAAGCCTACAGCATCCGGTATTCCCATCCAAGTACTAACCAGGCCTGACCCTGCTTAGCTTCCGAGATCAGACAAAGAGGCCACAATTGAGCTTGGTGTAACCTCAGGTAACCTCTCCTTGAGAGGAGGGGCTAAAGTGAGAGTGTCAAATTTCTCCCTTCATCTCTTGGGTGGGCAGAGAAAAGAACAAAGAAAGAGCTAAGGTGACAGTTTCTGGAGTGTGTGTGTATTCTAAGCAAGAGAAACCAAATTGATCTCGGAGATTGAGGTATACACCAAATGTGCAAAGACCCACATGGTAGCTGGCATTTTCCACAGAATAAGCGCATGTTAGGAAGCAGTACCTACTGGGGCTTCCTTATCCTGTGGATTGCGTACATGGAATATCCAAATATCTCTTTCCCTTTTGCCTCCCCCCTTAATCCATGAGTTCAGAACCTTCCATGTAGGTTTTTTTAACCATTTGCAGAACCCAAATTGTTCTTGATATCTGTGAGTTTGGGTGGTAAGATGCCATCCTCGACTGTTCTCCTGGTGAGCACTTCTTTGCCACAACTCCTTCTTTTTTCGCTTTGGCTTTAAAAGCCAGTATTCTCCTCTTCACTTGCAGCAAGTTGGAGAGAAAGATGCAAAAATTGTGTGCATCTGAACAGCGGTTTGAGAACATTTGCCTCCATTGATCTTAAAACATCGGTTTTGCTCAGAGTGAAGCGATATTCCTGTGGCTGAAGTTGCAGTCTGTAGAACTGGTGTGGGAGGGGGGCAGGGTGTGTGTGAGAGGCATGCTTGACTTGCCCCCACTGGGCGCAAATGAATTTTCCTAAGGTGATTGAGCTTGCATGGCCACCCAAAAGCTCCCTTCCTGGGTTTTGAATGAGAGGTTTGCCTTGGAAAAAACCACCAAACCACCCACCCACCCCCATTAACTTTTAATTTTGGGGGAATTTCTTGCTTGGAACCAGGTGGGAGAGCCCATTTTTTCCATTCAGGGGAACCTTGTTTCCTTGGTTGAAGAACAGAGGTATAGAAACATGCGGGGAGCACCCAGCACCCAACACAGGGGGGAGGAAGTCCCCTGTGAATGTCAGGGTAGGAAATCACTTTATATGCAAGTGTTGCTGGGATTTCTGCGAATCCAAGAAAGGCCACTGCTGAAGGATGATTGGCAGTGTGGGACAGCCCAACTTGTGTGATGAAGAAAGCCCTGATTGCACTGAATGTGTGCCCACATTCTATGAGAGTCAAAACTCCTACCACGCATACTTCTCTGATTCTTTCTTCCTTCCCTCTCAGTCTAGCATCCTCATCGCTATAGCGATGGAGTCACTACTTACAATGCTCCAAGCCACTTGATTTGACCTTGATCAGTTTCCACAGCCTGTCTGCACCTGCGCGAGAGCCAGCCGTCTGCTCCCGAGCTGGAAGCACTTCCAGCAAGATTTTTATGTTGTACAATCAGAATTGTACCGTATATACCACTTTTTCAACAGAAAAGATTCTCAAAGCAGTCTATATAGGAAAAAAGATCCAGATGACCATTCCTAGTCCCCAAAGGGCTCACCGTCTAAAAAAGAAACACAAAGGAGATACCGGTAAAGAACCACTGAATACATTGCTCTGCTGGGATGAATAGAAACAATTGCCTTCTCCTTCCTGGGTATAAGAGAGCTATCACTTTAAGTGGGGCTTCTTTGCCCAGTTAGCAGAGGTTTATTCTTGACAAAGTTTGCTTTGATTCAGGTGTAGAACCAGGCACAGCATTTCTGCCTTTCCCACAAGTAAGCAGTCCTACATCCACCTACTACCATTTGTTGCATCTTTCATTTGCAGAACCCAAGCATCACACCAGCCGAAAGAAAGGGGCCATAGTCTCAACCCGGCTGATCGAGACAGCGATCCATGCCTGTGAGGAGCACCTGAACAGCCTGAGGCATCAGGACATTGACAGAGATTATGGCTCTCCTCTGCTAATGACCAAGTCACACTGGGAATATTTTTTACATGGCTACTATCAGGTAGTCCAGTAAGTACAGGCGATCTGGAAGTCAACACCATAAAAGCACTAAGCTCCCAAGGCCAAAAGGCCCACATTTTGCAAGTGGAATGTTTAGCCCATTGACCATATTAACATGAATTTGCATTATTTATAATACACAAACACACTTATTTTGGCTGAGCAGAATAATCCTGTTTGCTTAGTAGTAAGATACTTGGTGCTGTTAGAAAGAACCCTGGTTTTGTCGCTTGTTCCTGAGAAACACAAATCACATAGTATCATCTCCCTAATTGCCCTTCCCCATATTGTCGCTTTCTTTCTCTTTTTTGAGCATCCTTGGAAGTGTGATTATTTTTTAATGGAAAGACATTTTTAATTAAATTTTTTATTGAAAGCTGTTATTCATGATTGTGATATGGTATCTCTAGGCTCAGAGGCAGTATGCTTCCATCCCAGTTAGTTAGTTGTAGGGAGCAACCATGGGAGTGGTCTGTTCCCTTCATACACTCTTGTGTGCTTCTGGTTTGCCACCGTGGGAAACAGGAGACTGGACTCAATGGGCCTTTGTTCTGATCCAGCAGCGCTCTTCTTTCAGTCTAATCTAGATCAAGATTTGGGGGGAACCTCCCCCATGTTATTTTTCCAATGAAATTGCCTTCCCCAAGCCTTTATAACAGCTTTGGGAGAAGGGGAAAAAAAATTTCAGCATTTGGTTAAATTCCAAACACAGGATCTGGAGACATGACAAATGTTATGTGTAACAAGATCCTGAGACTTGGGTTGAAAATGCCCACATATCTTTGATTTTTCCTTCTGCAGCTGAGGGGGTTGAAAACTTGTTCATTATAAAATGGCAATACTCAGCATTCTGGGATTTGCAGTCCATTGCACTGCTGATTCCAAGATGGCATTCCTTCCCCTGCTCACCCTTGAAACCTGATGTAAAGTTTGTGCCTAGAGCAGTTATTTGCTCAAATTGAGTAGGATGTGAGGTCAGAAGAATGGTGGGGTCATTGCTCTGAGTGTTTGTGATTGCAGTGAAGGAGCACAGTTCATGCAGACCGGTGCCCATGTTCAGCGATGCGAAGATCTCTTATACCGACTAGCAAAGGTCATCCCACAGCTGGACATGGAAGGTGACAGGAACATCTGGATTGTTAAGCCAGGAGCCAAGTCCCGGGGCAGAGGTAAGAGTGTGTGCGGCATGTGGGATTTGTTTGTGTATGTGAGTCCTCTTAATCTCCAAGATAATCCTATAGTGTACAACAGACTAATACAGAAGTACTTCTCGAATTCATTCCTCATGAGAAAAGATGCCATTATTTCCCCCCCCCCATGCATCTCATTTTTTTTGCTTTATACTATTGTGTACAACTTATACAGGGACTGGAAGCTGGTCCTTTAGTAAGTGGAAGGCTTTGGTACAGAACTAGAAAAATCTGGACAGACTTGAATTATCTAATAACAGCCATATTTGTGAGGGACCAGGACATGTTTTGCAGAAGGTGAATTTTTTTTTGGGGGGGGCGCACAGGAAGAAGCTTACCACCTATATAGAAGTTGCATCCATGTTTGAATAGCTGAGAATGAATTGTCTGTTGCCCTCAGCTATCCTATATTGTCACTTTAGCTAAAACTCATTTGTGCTCAAGGTTATCCACTCATGAACCAACTCCAAGAGAATGTTGGAGCCTTGCCAGCCTTGGTGACAATCTGGTTATCCCAGGACTCCTCATCCTGATGGTGTCACGGGCAGTATTCCCTGTAAGGGGTTCATGCTGGTGTGCAGGCCGCTCCTACAGCTGCACACATCATTGCTGAGCTCTGCACTGTGCGGAGCTCTGCAGGAAGGTGTGTAGCTGCTCAGCCACACAGAGCGAACACACTCACAAGCACAGTGGAGGAAGATTCTACATTAAGCAGCCCTGCAATTGGAATAGAGCTTCATTACCGGCACCACAAGTGCCCATGGTGGCCCCTACGAGTTGGCAGTGAAGTCTTTTGTGGGATCTGATACATCAGTTGTCACTTGTGAAGGGATCTGTATCTAGCTTTAGTCACTGCAGAAAGGGGTTATGAAGTTTAGCTGTGCTCTGAGCTGATTTGAAAATAGATGAGGTGGGACTGGACTGTCTCTGTTATGGCCATGAGCAAGCCTTTTCTAACAGGCATCATGTGCATGGACCGCTTGGAGGAGATTGTGAAGCTAGTGGACTGTGACCCCATGATTGTCAAAGATGGCAAATGGGTGGTACAGAAATACATCGAGAGACCGCTGCTCATATTTGGTACCAAATTTGACCTGCGTCAGTGGTTCCTGGTGACTGACTGGAACCCACTTACCATCTGGTTCTACCGGCACAGCTATGTCCGCTTCTCTACACAGCCCTTTTCCCTCCGCAACCTGGACACGTGAGTTTGCATTTCCTATCTATTCCTTTTTTGGAACCTAGCAGCTTCATAATGTATGTGTTACCCTGCAGATGCCTGATCTCGGAAGCTAAGCAGGGTCAGGCCTGGTTAGTACTTAGATGGGAGACCGCCTGGGAATACCAGGTGCTGTAGGCTTATACCATAGTCTTTCGAGACTGAAGGTTGCCAACCAGGTGTGCGCACAAGGTAGACATACAATACAGGGATTGACATCTTTGTTGGGACTTCATCAAGGAGATCTAGTCAATCCACTCACAATCTAAAGTGAAGTCTCATTAAAACCTGCAAAGTTTTCCACAACACACCAGAGCAGATAGTTTATGAACAACTGCTTTGAAAATTAAGCCAATTATCTGGGAAATACCTTTTGCCTGAAACCTTGGAGAGTCATTATGGCATCATGTAGCCCAGTTCAAGACCCAATTACCTGAAATACTTTAACTAGAGATATTATTTAACTGGATATTCTAGCATTGCGGTGCACCTTGGCTGCATAACATGTAGTTTCACCTGTCACCAGGAGGTGGAGACAAGGCAGGCAGTTGTCAAGCAGCAGTCACACACTTCTGGCCTTGGAGAGCCTCTGGAGGGAGGGGACTGGGCAACAGTGTAGCAGAAAAACGGAAGTACTGTACTAACTAGAAAGTGGAAGCAAATGGAGATCTATTTAGGGAGGATGTGAAAAAGAAGGTGCTGTGGAGTTCCAGGGAGCAGAGCTGGTCCATTTGTGAAGCAGTATGAAGTGGTTGCCTCAGACAACAGATTAGAGGGAGATTCCTTCCTCATTCCTTCTCCCACTCTAACTGGATTTGAAAAGGGGAATGGCAGGGGAGAGGAGAATGAGAGGAGCTCCTGTGTCCACATCCAGTATCCGTTGCATAGAGTTTCTCCTTGGGGTACTGATCCCATCATCCTCTTCAATTCAGCTCCATCCATCTTTGCAATAACTCCATCCAGAAGCACTATGAGAATTCGCTGAACCGCCATTCTGAGCTCCCTCCGGACAACATGTGGTCATCGGAACAATTCCAGGTCTACCTGCGGCAGATGGGTGCACCGGATGCCTGGTCAGAAGTGATTGTGCCTGGCATGAAGGCTGCAATCATTCACGCCATACAGACCTCGCAGGATGTGGTAGAGTTCCGCAAAAACAGCTTTGAGCTCTACGGTGCAGACTTCCTTTTTGGGGAAAACTATCAGCCTTGGCTAATTGAGATCAATGCCAGCCCCACCATGGCGGCCTCCACTGCTGTCACCACCCGGCTTTGTGCCAGTGTGCAGGAGGACACTCTCCGTGTGGTTATTGACCGCAAGTATGACCGCACCTGCAACACAGGAAATTTTGAACTGATCTACAAACAGGTTAGTACTTCTGTCTGCCCAGCCTCACCCACAGGGCCTGTGGCTCTTGTGGAGCAGCTTGGACAAGGCAGCCACCCATGCTGCCTTACATGCCTTCTGGTGGCCCTGTCTCCCTGCCTTTGGGGTCTTCACTATGCATTCCTCCTGTAGCTTTGGTGTAGATGGTTCTTTTCTTCATTGAGTGTTTCAGATCAATTAGATGTCTAAGGAGCCAAGCAGCAGGAGCCCTGGATGTCCAACAGAAAGGCTGGGGATGCTCATTTAGGGCCATCTTCAGCGCTTAAAGCACTGTGCTAGGAACTCAATAAAAGGAACAGTTCATGTCAAAAGAAGCACACTTTTTTTTTTCCTGTCCAGTGTGTCCCTTGACCTGTTGGGAATGCAGTGCCAGCTCACCAGCATCCAAGCACTACAGCACAAAAGTAGCTACTGTTTGTCTTGATGTTTGGTGTTGGGAATTAAAGTGGGTAAGCCTCCAGTTTCTCTAACCTTTTTTAAGTCTCAGAGGTTTCTCTCACAGGACGCTGCTCCTTTCTGTATGGTTTTTTCTGGTTTGCTTTTTCCTAGTATGGAGGTCAGGGTTCCCAGCCTGCCCATTTCTCTTTTTTTACCATCTTTGTTTGCTTGACCTAAAGATGCTTATCTCAGACAAAGTTTGAGGACCTGTGGAGCAAAGGCACCTGGTTCACAAGCAATGAGGTGAAAAAGAGATCCATCAGTAGAACTATATTTTTGTCCAGAACCTGGTTTTTGGTTATTCCAGCCAAGCTATTTGATAGAACCATAGAGCTGAAAGAAACAAAGTGATGAACCTTTAGCCCAGTCCCACAACTCCCTGTGCAATGATGCAGCTGCACCAGTTTTGGTCTCTCGAGGCTTTCTTGGGGTAAGGGAACATTTGTTCCTCTGATCTGGGTTAAGTCCAAGCCAGCTTGCTGGGTCTACTTGGACTTGCACCAGCTATATCGCTGGTGCAAGTCCACATGGACACACGACAGGGGATCAAGGCTGGGAAGGGGTATAGGATATCTGCATGTGCTGCTGCCGCCAATATCACTCACTTCCCAGCCTTGATTCTTCCTCCTTCTCACCTTGTTCCATCCCCTCTCTGCCTCCCTCCCACCCCCTGCTCTGACTTGCCAGTGAGCGTCCTTGATCCGCTGGTGTGCAGAGCCAGCCACTCACCGGTCTTGGAGGTGGCCAGGCCATGCTGAATGGCTTGTTGCGTTCTGTGTGAGCTGTAAGGGGCATTGCATAGCCTGGATGCTCATTCTGGCTATATAATAGGATTGGGCCATTGCTCCAATACACACCCAAGGAAGGATCCTCTGTACACCCGTCATTAAGCAACATCCTGGTTCTAGTGTTTCTTTTGCAAGGGACAATACTATGTGATGGGAGGTGTTTGCTTTTTCCCCCAAGCTACACATTGCATTAAGCCCATTGTTAGAGCTGGTGAGCTTGTATTTTGTTCAGGAAATATCTGTTGTGAGGGATCATGTATGGGAAAAGGGGGACTTTAACTTGTTCCCTGTGGTGATCCAGTGAAGCTGATGAAGCCCCCCTTGCAGGGATGGGGAAAGAAGCAAGGCACACAACCCATGCTCTTCACCTTCTCATGCATCTCCAAATACCTTCTGGGATGACGGACATACACAGCACAACTGTAAAGGGCCTTGCGCTGCTGGAATGAGTGTCGCAGCGGTGCGAGGCCCATTTAGGATCGAGCTGCCAGGCAAGGCAGTGTCAGGATACGTATGCATAGGAGCTTTCGTATTAAGGTAAAGGGTTTGTCTATGCCACAGTTCCAATCTGGATCTCTCTTTCACTCAAACAGCAGTGGCTGCCTATTTGCCCCAGGAAGAAAGTTTTAATTTATCCTAGTGGCAAGTTTCTTCCAGGAGTAAACAGCACCTGCTCTCTCGCTCTCTCTCTCTCTCTTTCTCTGTATATGTGTATGAGAGGTGGAGGGCTGTGGTGGAAGCAAAGTGTTAATGTCTCCCACATTGTAGTCCCAGTTCAGACTGGACATTCCCTGCAGCTGCTGTTTACAGAAAAAAATAGTTCCACCTGCTGGTCTTTATTACACTGTAGATTTCTATTTGTGTGTGCTGCTTATCCCAGTGCGTATCCCAGTAGATATCTGCCCCCAAGTTACTATTTTATATTTAGCTGTAACTGGTGAACCTCTTGGGTGTTCTACTAAAACATTTTTTGAAGGTCCTACAAGCCTGAAGCTTACTCTGTAACCCCTAACTCAACAGCTTGAGCAACTCTTGTGGCAGCTACACAAGCCAAGGGCCTTGGGAATCTCTGCTGCCTTTCTTTCAGCACCTGAGCTGAGTTCTGCTTAGATTTCTCACCCCGCTTCTCTCTTTTCCTCAGGCTGCAGTGGAGGTTCCCCAGTATGTTGGCATTAGCCTTTTGGTAGAAGGCTCCACAGTCAGGAAGCCTCCGTCTCCGTGCCAAAAAATCGCTATACCAGGTGATATGAAGAACAGTGGTGGCCCACAGCATCGCCAGGTCCCTAAACTGACTTACCGACATGGCAATCACAGTAGCCCCCGGGCACCTACCCCCTGCTGGGCAGCAGGAAATGGAAAGTCAGCAGAGCTGGTTGCCCCTGGAAAGGAGAACAAAACGAAGGAGAAGGCTCTTTCAGCTAAGGTCACTTCTTCATCTTCAGCAAAAGTCAAGCTGCCCAACAAACCAGAATTCCCTAACAGGAAGGTGTTGATAGCACATGGCGTGGCTACCTCTACTGCCAACTCAGGGGAGAAGTTGGCACGCCCTGCTCCTCTCTGTGTCAAATCCAACTCCCAGAAGCTGACCAATCGCGCTCCCCGTCACGCTACGGAGTCCACTCCCCGTCACGCTAAACTTTCCAAGTGCACCGGTGTGATAGTGCAGCTGCCTGGCAAAGAAACTCAAGTGCCAGGTAGGGAGCTGTGTTTGAAGGGGCAAGTGCAGGACATGCATCGCTTCTCTGCCTCTAGGAAACCGCCAGCCTCCGGTGCTCACCTCTCTTTCTCCCACTACCCTGTGAAGGCCAGAACGCAAGAATACAGGTGGAACTGTGGGCAGTCCTACATGCGTAGCATGCCCTTGCCTGCAACTCCTCCATTCCCTCAGGGCTTGACTCTTTCGTCAGCTGCCCAACTCAATGCCATTCGGACATCTATGTTCCGAAGGTGGCGACCAAGGAGGGACAGGACTTACCGGTGACACAGGAGCAACCCTGACCTTGAGGTTGTTGCTTCAGGCAGGAATCATGATATAGAGTCTGGGCAACATGCGGGGACAGGGGCAGGGCACACTACATGGGTAGGAAATCATGTTTCTAGGAGCTGGACTCTCCGTCTCAATAAAGAACTTTGAAGGAAAGCTGACCAGAGTCTGTAATGGCAGGGGGAACAGCAGATCAGGGCGAATGGGTATGAGGAAGTTGGATGGACTGCCTTTAGTGTTGCATGGATGGAAGATTTAAGGCTCAGAGGAAGAGCACAGAGAGTCTGGGAGATAAAGACCAGGACTTTGGCCCCAGGGATGGCCTCAGAGTGAGCAGGGATGCAATCGGAATGCAGCCTATACAGGGTATGTAGTGATTGCAAGCAAGAACAGTTCCACTGCCACTGGCAGGCATCATCCAAGGGGTTTAAGTCATTTCTGCCCAATGTTGCATATATGCAACAGGGACCAAATGCGTACACCTGTGGGCCAGGCAAAAATGGGTTAATCCAGAGTGCAGAGTAAGTGATGTGGCTCAGCTGGTCAAAAGCTGACTAATCAAGCAGAAATGGATTCAGAACTGGAGGGAGAACACAGCAAACAAACAGAAACAATATATGTCTGCATGTGCCATTGAGCCCTGTTTACTTGAGATCTTTGGTACATAACTGGAAAGGGCAACAGGCAAGGAGCTCCAGCTCTTCTCATGACTATAGCACACACAGTAGCACCTCAAATGCTGACTCTAGAAGCAGCTGCATGATGTTTCTGGACCACATGGTGATGCAGAACAGCCTGAATATACCGAATGTGGACAGCACTAAGGTGTCAGTGTTGAATAATGGAGTAGCAGTATGTCCTTGTTCTTGTACCTCTACATCTCTGTTGCTCTTTCCCAAAACTACAAGTGCATACCACTGTCGTTTTATTGGGTGAACAAATTTCAAACATTTCATCAAGGACTGAAGCAGAGTGCGTGAACAACCAACAGCAAATGTATTTTATTTTCTTTATTTTAGAAAATATATATCCTGCCTTTCCAAAGCTCAAGGAGACTTGCAGATCATGATTAAAACAGCAGCAGATAAATAGTAAAAATAAAGCAAAAATCAAAACTACACTGCAACAAAACACTGATCACAAACAGGACAGACAGTAAATGCAAAACACTCTGATCTGCTGAAAAAGTCAGGTCTTTAATAGACATCAAAGGGCGGGCAGGCAGACTGGGCAGCAAGTGAGTCTCAGGCAAATTCAAGTGCTGAAGTCCAACTGCTGTGCTACACGTATCTCTAAATAACCAAAATATAGGTTTCTGTCCCAAAGGGCTCACAATATAAATAGGCACAAGGAAAAAACAGAGGAAGGGAAGAATATGCTTTTATTTCATGTACATGTACTTAAGTTTCCTGGCCAACAGGCTAAGGGCACAATCCCAACCAGGTCTACTCAGAAGTCAGTCCTATCTTGTTCAATGGGGCTTACTCTCAGGGAAGTGGTTAGGAGTGCAGCCTCAGGAACTACTGGGAGGAATGCCACTTCACAATAAAGGTGGATTTTGATGCAGGGTTTGAAGGAAGTATGAGAGGAGACATTTCTGAGGTGATCTGGGAAGGGGTTTGGGCATAGGAGACAGTGAGGGAGTAGGGGTGGACTTTTGTAACTGCAGGAGACCTTTAGGCAGCTGAGGATAGTGTACCTGAAGGTCACAGACAGGTGTGTAGTGGGATAAGAGAACACGAGAGATAAAGTGTGGAGAAGCCATGGAGAGATTGAGGTTAAGGACAAGTATTTGTGCCAGATCTGGGAACAGACTAGAAGCCAGTGCAGGCATTTAAGGAAGAGCATGATGTGATCAAAGTGATGAGGGAGGACAGTGTTTTTGGTGGCAGGATGCTGGATGGATGCAAGGTAGCCGAGGTGAGCCACCAAAAGAGCAGAGCGGAGCAGGTTGACCAGTGGTCAAGGTGAGAGATGAGCAAGGCTGTGAACCAATGTTTTCTGTGAGGGACAAAAGAATGTCTGAGACCACTGTAGGCCGTCTGCCTTTAAAAAACATTCTTGTACCTTTTAAAAGAGACAGAAATCTGTGCAGATGAGAACAGATGGCAGTGAGTGCGTGTACCCATTTAACAGCTTCATGCCAGGCCTCCCAGCTTATCCTTCCAAAATGTACAGGGTCAGAGATGCAGTGCTGAGAAAGCAGGAGTTGGCTGTGTTTCAGCTGATAAAGAGTCCTGTAAGAGAGAGAGAGAGAGGTTGATTGCATCCCTGTGTTACTCCCTGAAGGTACTAAAATAGGCATTGCCATTCCAGTGCTTTCTCTCTCTCTGCCATAGGGAACTACACTGAAATCCCTCCATCAATAAAATCCCACAGCATGCAGGCACTCAGTCCCCTTTTCCCTACAGTTTCCATGAAAGGCTCCTGTGAGCATCTTTTCAAACCCTGGCCTTGTTTTCACTGCTTATAGAAGTTTGGTGCCCCTCATCATGACCTTCTAGCAAGGCATTTTGTCCGATGGTGTCTCTCCTTTGAAGGGCCTTTGTCCCTTGCTGTGACACCTGTGTGTTAAGAGCAGTGTGTGTTTCAGTCTACAGGTGTTGTCAGATATTTCTCTACTGCCAGCCTCAGAACTGGCTCTGTAGTTGTGCATACAGTGTGTACTAATATTTTCCTTCTCCCTGTATTGGCTGTTGCTTCTTAGAGCTTCAGCTTTATAATCTGCTGGCAGCTGCAGGTGAAGGTAAGTTGAGTTTGGAATTAGGAATAGCCTCTTGGGCCCCCCTTCGGTGTTGCAGGCTGGAGCTGCCCAGAGGCTTTTGTCTTGCTTTGGAGACTGCTGTGCATTTTGTTACTGTTTTCTACGCGTGCCTCAGCAGCTGGCCATCTGCATGCAAGTGTCACCTTGGGGAGTAGGACTTTTCTGGGTTTCTTCATTAAGTCCATGTGCTGTATTATTGGTTCCTTCCCAGGCCCTGCTGCACCCCACAAGCTGCCCTGCCTCTTCTGCAAAGATGGAAAGCCCTTGGCAAGTTTGCAAGTGTTGTGCCGCTGCTCCAGAGCTGGGGCTATGCTTCCGAAAGTTCACAAACTCCGCTACCGCAAGAGGCTCACCCCTTGCCAGGTACAGGTGTACAGGGGGTCCCTGGGAGCCTCTGGGACAACTCTCTTCCCTTCACTCCTACCCTGAAGAAGACTTAATGATGCTTTACTGACCACCTCTGCATACTGAACTGCCTCTCGTTGTCTCCTTCTGCATTGCTACCTATGGGGAAGCCTTTAAAGTTAACTTTTATTCTGACGTCTTGCAGCTTCAGGCAGCAGCCATGTTGTCACCACTTTTATTTGGATATGTTTCCTTCACCCAAACCAGTGACCCTTGATTGTTCCCACACCTACATTCCTAGGATGACTGCAGCAGCAGTAGCAGCTGCTTCTTGTGGTACCAACTTTTGAATGTAGGATTTGTTGCATGTGAGCCGGCAGTGGTAGAAAGACTTGGAAACCATGTGGAATAATTTCCCCACAGCAATTCTCCCATGGATGGCAGACCCTGTGGCTTCAATCAGGTAAAAATAGTAGTCACAGCTCCATGTGAGACACACGTAGAAATATCCTTGGGTCTGGAATTTCTAGAAGACATCTAGTGGATAATGTAATGTCTGAATCAGCTCCCTAGACTCTCAAGACAATTTGGACTCTTCAACTTCCTTAGTACAGCCGTCAAGACAGATAATTTAGTTTCCTGCTATGCCTCTGTGCTTGAGTGTGACTCTTCAGGTGGCTGGATGACTTTCTGAAGCATTTGATCCCTAATCCTGAGAACAGAACACTCTTGAGGCACCTCCTCAACCAAGAAGGTAAGAGACTCCAAGCGGTGGGGGGAAAACTGAGGCTGACCTGAGTGAGAGAGGCTTGCAGGAAGAAGAGCGCACACTGACCCTTCTCCCATCTACTTATGGCAATATCACTCAACTCATGTACAAAAGAAAAAGTCCTTTCAGGAGAATATCTGCTTCCATTGCACCACCTCACATGGTAAATCGAGCCACATTGCTGGTTATAATACAACACATGTTATGGCTCTTTTGAGTATTTAGGGGCTTTGCATGCATTAATGTGTAACCCTTGCACCTACTATGTAATGGGAATCAGTATTATTATCCCCATATTACATATGGGGGGAAAGCTGAGAGGGAGTCACTTCCCAAAAGACCTTACAAATTCATAGCAGAGGTAAGGTTCAAGCCAGGGACTTCCCGATTCATAGCTAACCCCTGCTAACTGAGTAGAGGGCACCTTTTAAAGGTGTGTCTTTTTAGCAAGGGCGGTACTTAGCAGGGGGAGAAGAGCAATGTCCCTCTTCACCCCAGGACAGCATCTTTTCCAGTGGCTTTTGCTGTTGGCTTTCTTGCATCCTATTTAGATTGTGAGCCCTTTGGGAACAGTATTTTGCTGTGTAAACCACTTTGTGCACTACTTCTTATTTGAAAAGAGGTATCTGAGTAATAATAACAGTCCAGGATCTTAGCCACAGCTCTGGAACAGTTTGTGATCCCCTCTGCCCTTGTTACTTCTTAACCTTGGAATCAATAGCAGCAGCCCCAGAGTAGAATTAGGCACCCAAATCAGGCCACTTCTCTTGTCGACTCAAAGGGAAGAGAAGGATTGGTTGACTTGGGACTGGAAACAAATAGGCAGCTAGTGCAGTTTGCTGGAGCAGCAGTACAACAGAGTCAAACCACCTAGCTCAAGTAACCACCTGGGCCACCACATTCTGTACTAATTGCTGCTTCAGAACCATCTTTAAGGGTAGCCCCGTGTAGAACATGTTAACAATAATCCAGTCTTGAAGTCACTAAGACACGGGCCACAATGGTCAGGTCTGATTGACTCAAGTACGGCCACAGTCAAACTGATACTATATTATCACCTGTTTGCACTTTAAAGGTATATATTTAATGGGGAACTACTAAACTAGGGGCCAAGAAGCCACAGACTTTAGTATAAAAAAATATAATCCTTGTGGTAGGTCTTAGTTAGGATTGCCACTTTTTTCCCCTGTCTGTGCTCATGTGACTAATAGCTCCCAGACAGGTGTCACATATTTCATAACTATATCTTTAATTCAGGGAAACTTTCACCTGTTGATTGTTTTCCTTTGAGTAACCATTCAAGGCCCAAAAGCCAGGTGAGCCAAAAGCCAAACCTAAGCTTTGACTCAAACATGTTAGATTTACATATCTAGTTTTAGAAAACATCCCACAAGTCTACTTACGTGGTGCATACATATACGTGCATAAATTGAGTGGTGAACCTACTCGAAGTAACTCATCCTATTCTGAACACACACAACCTTCTCCTGCAGACTGAACTCTCACCAACCGGATGGCTACTTCAGTGGTTGGCATCTTGACCGTCAGCCAGACCCTGAGTCTAACTGCAGTTGTTTCTGCCCTCTCCCTCTGGAGGAAAGAGCCTATAACCTGCTGGGCTGTGCCATCAACAGCCAGAGGCCAACACACCCTATTCCACCACATATCCATTGTCTTTAATTGTATTGTACTTTTGTGTTGAATTTGATTGCAAATTGCTGTGGGAGACAATCTTGGTTGAAACATAATATAAATTAAATAAGCTGAATTTATACAGCCATGTCTGGCTGGCTTTTTTGACAGTGACTAAGCCAGCTCTCTCCCCACACTTCTCAGAAAAGTTTTTCAAAAGCCAAAAGAAAAGTGGTTTAAAATGTATTTTGGTAGAGTGAGTGCCAACCATCTAAACCACCCAGGCGCCAGAAACAAAAACTAGTCCAGGTAACCCTCCTGAAGTATTATGGGGAATAGGAACAACCAAATGGGATTCAGGCTGCAAACTGAATGTATGTTCTCTGGGGAGTGAAGGGATAGTGCAAAGCTCATTCCTGATCAGAAAATGTAGCACATGCTCCCGTTGCCAGTGATGTCTGTCAGCACCTGTGGTTTTTTAAAGCTAGCTTTTCCTCCAAAGTCTGTATGCGATTTTAACCTAGGATTGTGAAATTTTACTAAGCAGATAAGCTCACTTTACCTCCTCCCCCACCTCTCTTTTTTTAGCCTTTGTGCTCTGCTGTTGTGTTTATAAGATGGCATTGGATTCCTACAGTCTGATTTGATTTCATCTGGGGGTAGTGCCATTTTGTTCAAGTGAGTACCACCCCGGAAGAAGCCCCTCTAGGCACCCGTCACCATAAATACTGTTGTTAATAATAATAATAAAGCCTCTTTAACCCTTGCAGCAAAACAAGAAAGCAATGGGGCTGCTGGGAGGAGGTCTTCTGAAGCTGCCTTCAGACTACTTCAGATCTTGAGTCAGACCATTGATCCAGCTAGCCCAGTATTGTCTGCTCTGGCTGGCTATGGTTCTTTAGGTCTTAGGCAGTCTTCCTCCTCACTTGCTACATGAGCTTTTTAATTCTTTTTTTCTAAATGTAGGTGCCTGAGAACCTGACACATGTATGTGCTCTACAATTAACTATGACCCCTTCCTCAATGCAACCCTTCCCCTGAAATTTTACCAGCAGTTTGTAATAGTCAAGGGAGGGAACCAGGATGCAGGTCTCTTGTTATCTGGTGTGCTCCCTGGGGCATTTGGTGGGCCGCTGAGATACAGAAAGCTGGACTAGATGGGCCTATGGTCTGATGTAGCGGGGCTGTTCTTAGTCACATTCCCAGTTTTCAATCTTGACCAAAAAAAAAGGAAGGTGACACCAGTATGGTGGAAGAAGAAGCAAAAACCCGTACACTGCTTTTGCGAGATCCTCTCAAAAGTGTTCAAGTTTACAGCTCATTTGCTTTGGCCTCTAGAACTCAGTGGGAAGGCATTAGAAAGCAAACAAAGCATTACCTACACAGCCCCATCTGGGTTCCTTTTTTTGGTTGCCAGAGCACTGATTTTCAACCTTTTCCATCTCACAGCACAATGACAAGGTGGTAAAATTGTCAAGGCACACCATCAGTTTTTTTGACTATTAATAAGGCACACCATACAGCCAGTGGGAGGCTCACATCCCCCAACGGCCATACTAATGACCACCCCCCAAACTCCTGCAGCACAGCTGCAGACCATTAGCACACTGGTTGAAAATTGTTGTGCTAGAAAGTGACAGAGTGTTGAGAACTCACTAACCCTATGTAAACAGAAAGGAGTGCTGCTGCCTGTCATTCCTGGTTCCAGTGCAAAGCACTATTACTCCATAATAGTATTGTCAGAAGGATTTAGCAAATGCTGACCTGTGAGAGGTCTCATAGAGATGTTATGAAAGCAGACATTTTTAAAACTTCTTCCCATATAGGCTTGATATTGGCTGCAGTATTTAATCAGACTAATGGAAAAACACTTTTGATTGACTAAAAAGGCACCCCAATTAACTGGGTAGATTATAAATACTACAACTGGCATGTACCATCTTAAGAGGTGTGCTCCCCTTCTCTTGTAGGTGGGAATGTCTCTTCACAGCACCTCGGAACAAAGCATTATATATTTCTAGTTTCTCAACTATTGTTTTACTCATATACAAGTTTATTTAAAAGACTAACAAGCCACTGTACATAAGATTAATCAACTATGATTTCTTTAATTAGGTGACAGTTCTAGATGTTACAGGAAGGTTTCTGGAAGTCAGTGTGTGTTTTCACTCAAGAAATGTCCACCTAAAAATGAAATCATTACCTTTGTGTTCCATGATGCAGCATACTGACTTAATACCTGCCTTGAGACACTACTTAAGGTTTTGGTCTCTGTATCTTTACTGATGATTTTCATATGAAGAGGGCATGGCAGAACCCTTGTGTGGCTGCTCTGGAACGCCAACTAAATCTGTACACCTGCAAGAAATAGGATTTTATTTTTCATGATCATTGCAGATATTTTAGAGGCTGTAGCTTCTGTATTTAGTTGTAGAATATCTTTTGGTTACTATTTCCCTTTGTATTCTGTCAGATTCTTACCCACACTTTCATCCTTTGTTTCTACTAACTCTGTTCTGGGCCTTTAACAGAAGCCCAAGATGCAGACATTTAGCAAGTGATTTTTTTCCTGCTGCAGAGTTCAGCATGGGAACTTTGGCTGCCAAGCTATCATTAAAAGCCCAGGAGCAGAGCCAGTAGAAACTGTGGCAATTCTCTCCATTCTTAACCATGATTAAGAAAGTTTCATTTGCTGTTTTTACAGTTCCTTGGTCTCTGAACTAATGAAAAGAATCAGTGTTTAGCATCAGTGTTTAATGAATTTTCCAGTCTCCTGGGTGGTTTTATGTATTTCATCATCAGTACCTCTAGGTGGAATGGTTTGTGAATTCTAGTCTGTTAAAGAGAATAAACTCTTTTGTGTTCTATTAAACTATGCACTGTGGCCTCAATTTTTATGATGCTTGGTTAGAAAGGTGATTGTGATTTTTGGGGGGAGGGGGTTTAAGCCATCAAGATGGAAAAATTTAATCTTAAATAAATCTTTTTTACTTAAGGGAAAAGTCTAGACCTGCAGAGTAATCTTACGCATGTTTATTCAGAAGTCCATTGTGCTTAATGTGTTGAATCCCAGAAAGTGTGTACAAGATTGCAGCCTCTGTGAATTGCAAAGAAAATCCCAGTAATCATTGACACTATTGCTTTTTAAAGGGTCTATGTCTGAATAAGAATTCAATGGCTTGCAGTAAAGACTTACTTTTTTTGCTGTTGCATGCAAAAATGGTTAAGAAGTAAAATTCCCTAAACCCCACTTCTCTGTCTTCGGTAAGGCTGTTCCCCAGTGCCAGCAACCATCATTTTCAGGCATAAAGTCAGAAAAGGATACGTCTACGAAAGTAGACGATTAGCAGGGTGTTATGCTGGCTCAAAAATCTCTCTCAAAGGACATGGATACATGTGTATAATGACACAACTAGATTTTTCTAACAAACATTGTATGGGTTTGGACTCAGCTTGTATCTCCTCATTCCAATACAACCTTAAAGAGCAGAGAACATGATGCTTACAGCCTTCTGCCATCTCATTTTGAAAGTCCTTTCATGCTCAGTGACCTAAACAAAGCTCTCAAGTAACTCTACTGGGTGAAAGCTACCACAGAGTAAGATAACCATATGACAGTGCAAGCCTAAGATGGTCTACTCAAAAGTAAGCCCCACTGAACTCAATGGGACTTACTCCTAGGTAAGTGTGTATAATATTGCAGAGTAACTGCTAAAAACCCACATTCAAAATCTATTTACAGTAGCAGTGCACTCAAGTCAAACTGTAGCAGCCTGCTGGTTTGCAAATTAGTCTTACCACTCAAGTATTAAATATGAAATAGTAAAAGCAAACTTATTGAATCAATTCATTAGTACAGCAGTAGGCAAACTTTCAAATTAGGCAGAGCCCTTCAGAAAGAATGGACAGATAGCTGGATGCAAAGTGTAACTCAGCACCCAATGCTATCACGATGTCCTCTTAACAGCTGCAGAATACTCAACATTGCCCCTGCCAGGCAGCAGCACCAGATATCAAGGGAGAGAGGTAAGCTCTTTTTTTCCTTTCACACAAGAGGAATGAGAGATGGAGAGGGCAGGCTGGAGCAGGCAGCAACTGGGCTTGAGGTAATCCCTTGTCAATTTACCACCTGATGCAAAGTTTTGACTTGTGGCATGGATGGACCACCTCTGGGTAGACGCATACTGGTTTGCATGTATTCAGGACTGCAAGGGCAAGGGCTAATTGATGTAATTATATATAAAATTTATTGAGAGCCATTTTGAAGACCTGGTATGGGTCAAAGGGCAGAATACAAATATTTAAACTATCTTGATTCAATAATGATACCAAACAGGTGACAAGACATTAATTACACACACACACACACACACACACACACACACACACACACACACACACACACACACACACACACACAGAGGACTGTACCAAAAATTGAAAGCATCTTCTTTGCAGTTTTCAGGTCTGTGATTTTCATGTGGCAGGCAGGTACTTTATCCAGGCAACCTTGGCTGCTGCCCAAAGCCCTGGAGATCAAGGGGCCTTATGGCGAGCAACCTAACAGGTAGACGTTGCCACTGCCTCTTCTACCATGTTACGTGCAGAGCACACATCAGCACTAAAACAACGTGTATAATCCCACAAGTGGGATTTAAATTGCAGCTAAGCAATTGCTATCAACTGCATTCGGATCTGGGTGAGCTCATCCCTCCTGTGGTCTATGCCCAAACTTTGCTGTTACTTTGTGCTGCCATGGTGGCATCACCTCCCTACCCAACAGGTAGATGGCAGTAAAGAGCCCACTGAAGTCCACTGCTTGGAACGAAGTTCTTAGAAATCAACATTATTCCTCAAGTTTCTTTATCTGTGATCAACACAAGAAATCCTGAAATAGTTCTGTCACCAAGACAGACAGCAGAGACTACAAAGGAGACCTTCACAAATATCTGTTATACAAAAATATCTGTTATACACGCTTCAACAGATCTGGAAGCATCTTGCCAGCAGGGAGCAGTATTGTTCTGCCTTTTCTTGCCAGTGAGGCCTGCTCTTGGCTGGAACATTACCATGTCCACTGCATTGGGCTAAAAGCTCCAAATGCCTTTTCATTGCCTGTCTGGGTCCTGTGGCAAGGTAAGTCCCAGAAGATGAAGAGTCTGCAGGAAAAATGATGGAGGAGGAGCCGTGAGCACCATGCTGGATGAAGAGGGGCTGGCAGCAGGGAGAAGGAGTTGGTGCAGGTGGAGGTGAAGTGGTAAGCGATGCACCTGTTGCTGCTGGAGCTGAAGCTTGTCCAGCAGAAAATTATCCAAGACCTACAAAGAGGAAAGAATCAGGATTGTCAATAATTTGTGTGACAAAGTATTTTAACAGTCCTTTATTTTACCTCTAATCTTAGGTTTTTGCCATCCAGCCCCAAGGTATGCTGGATTTTATCCTTACAACAAACATTCAAGGTGCATTAAGCTAAGGAACAGTGATGTGCCAAAGATCAGACAGTGAGCATCTTGGCAAACCTGGTGTTGCTTGAGTTTTTTACATCCAAGCACAGTACTCAAAAGGATTTGCATATGCATGTGTACATGCATATGTGAGAGAGACTGTGCAACATGTACTGGCACACACAACTGGTCGTGGGGCTACCAACTTAGAGGTCTCTATGTAAAGCTCTATTACTGCTAATATTAGAATGTTCCCTCAGTCATGTTCTTTCTCCCTACCCTACAAAATTGCTCTATAAATCATGAACATTAAGGCAGACAGGATCAGATTATGGTACCTGTACGCGAGGCAAGGTACTCTCAGCAGGCAAGAGGAAGGGCTCTCCCAGGACTGTCCCGACACGGGAAGAATATACGTGGTCTCCTAGCACGGGACTCAGTATCAGGGTCAGGTGCACCAAGAGCTGTTTTGGGAAGGCTGCCAGAAAGAGAAATGTGTTAAACTTCAAAGGAAATAATGATCTTAGATATCCAGCATTTCTATTACCATGAGGGCTAGAAACTTGATCCTCAGCAAAAAAAAAAAGAGGCCAGGGATTTCTGCGTCAAGTTCAAGATCATTCACTGCACAACTTTAACCTTGAGCTAAAAATGCAAGGGGTATGCAATTGGAGAGACAGCAGCTGAGTTTTTCAAGGAGTTCAACTGTTTACTTTCTGCTCCTGTCTGTTTCTCCATTTGCATTCTACACCACAGTGCTCATCCCAATATCTCCACAGGGCCTGCTCTGTGGCTGCAGCTCTACTACACCTGTCAGAGGCTGCAGCTGCAGCAAGGCACAGCCATTACACGAATCCAGTACTTTGAAGCGCGTGAGTGTGTTTTTAACCTCCTTTCTCTGGAGGCTATTTCGAGATGGGGAAGCTACTGGCACCACCTGCAACACAGAGAGGCCACAAGTCAGTCACTGATAATAGCAGCAGCCAAAGAGAGCTAGACTCAGCCCTATTGCCCAAACCCAGATAGCTACTTCTTAGGTATAGCAAGACCAGATACATTTGAGAGTCTTTTGGGTCCAGAGCTCCTTCAGCAGGGACTGTAGTGTACATAAACTGATGGGGCACATGCTGCCCCATCAGCAAGCTCCCTAGAGCCATGGTCTAACCCCTCCATTAACTCTTTCCTCACCAGCTCACAATCTTCAACCTGCATCAGCTTGAGGCCTGTGCGAACTTCCCCCTCCAAGGCTGCAGGGATTCTGGTAGTGACAGCACTGAAAAGAGAGAGTTCACTGTGAAGCCAGTAGGGCCAACAATTTTCTGCTTGGAAAGATATAAGGAAGGCAGGATGGTATGTTACAATCCCAACCTTTTAGGATTGTTTTTCGTCTCATCAGGGAAATGGAAAGAAATTAGAAAGTCTAACTCACCAGTAGGTAATTTCTGGTTGTCCTGCTTTTCGGCACTGGACATAGAAGTCTTGGAGATGCTGGATGGTGTCCTGGCAACTCGAGAGCAAAACAAGTCCAGAAGTTTCCCTGGGGATATACAAAGTACAACTTCTTATTCACTAGAACAGGGGTGTCCAAAGTTTATGGCAGGAGGGCCATACCATCTCTCTGACAGAGTCAGAGGAATTAAAAAAGGGGAAACTTTTTAATGACAGAGGGAAAAAAGAATTAATTTACATTTCAAATTTGAATAAATTTACATAAGTTGACATAAATGAATACATTAAAGATGAAGTTATATGAATGAATGAAGGTCTTGCAATAGCTCAAGGCCTCTAAAAGGCCTTGCACAAAGCAAGGCTGGCCTTTCCTTTACTGCCGTTACTGCATCACAGTCGTGAAACAGCAAGCAGTGGAGGGAGCCCTCATCCTACAGCTCACGCAAGAAGTCAAACAGTTGCCCTCAGCGCTGAGAGCAGTTGTGTCAGGCCAGTGCGGGCTCCAGCAAATATCTGGAGCGCCAGAGGCTCATTAGAGACTGGGGGCTCCTTGCGGGCCGGATTGGGAGTAACTGAGGGCCGCAAATGGCCCCTAGGCCGGGGTTTGGGCACCCCTGCACTAGAAAAAGGCACTAATATTCCCATTCTACGGAAGATTATGACTTGTTAAAGTCCACTCAATGGCTGAGATGGGGTTTGAATCTAGGGCTAAAGTCCAAAATACTTTCCCATTGTCCATACTGAACTGCCATCCAATGTACATGTCTCAGATCCACAGCTAAACAGAATCATCACCCCCTCCTCAACAGGTCGCTTTAAATCTAGGCCACTGGAAACCAAAAGCAATAGCCAATCACCTACAAAGAGACCCTTTGAATCAGATACTATTGGGTGTGGATGAGGAAAGGAATAGCTGAAACTGGTTTGCAGGACATAGGAAGGAGCTTAGTACCTTGTAAATACTTCTAGGAAATCCCAGACAGTTTGGGGAGGTGCTGGAGCTTCTCTCTTAGGTTGTTGAATTGGCAACCTTCAGTCTCGAAAGACTATGGTATCGCGCTCTGAAAGGTGGTTCTGGCACAGCGTCTAGTGTGGCTGAAAAGGCCAATCCGGGAGTGACAATCCCTTCCACACCGGGAGCAAGTGCAGTCTGTCCCTGGTCTGTCTCCCTGGCTATGGGCCTTCCTTCTTTGCCTCTTAGCCTCAGACTGTTGGCAAAGTGTCTCTTCAAACTGGGAAAGGCCATGCTGCACAGCCTGCCTCCAAGCAGGCCGCTCAGAGGCCAGGGTTTCCCACTTGTTGAGGTCCATCCCTAAGGCCTTCAGATCCCTCTTGCAGATGTCCTTGTATCGCAGCTGTGGTCTACCTGTAGGGCGCTTTCCTTGCACGAGTTCTCCATAGAGGAGATCCTTTGGGATCCGGCCATCATCCATTCTCACGACATGACCAAGCCAACGTAGGCGTCTCTGTTTCAGCAGTGAATACATGCTAGGGATTCCAGCACGTTCCAGGACTGTGTTGTTTGGAACTTTGTCCTGCCAGGTGATGCCGAGGATGCGTCGGAGGCAGCGCATGTGGAAAGCGCTCAGTTTCCGCTCCTGTTGTGAGCGAAGAGTCCATGACTCGCTGCAGTACAGAAGTGTACTCAGGACGCAAGCTCTGTAGACCTGGATCTTGGTATGTTCCGTCAGCTTCTTGTTGGACCAGACTCTCTTTGTGAGTCTGGAAAACGTGGTAGCTGCTTTACCGATGCGCTTGTTTAGCTCGGTATCGAGAGAAAGAGTGTCGGAGATCATTGAGCCAAGGTACACAAAATCATGGACAACCTCCAGTTCATGCTCAGAGATTGTAATGCAGGGAGCTGAGTCCACATCCTGAACCATGACCTGTGTTTTCTTCAGGCTGATTGTCAGTCCAAAATCTTGGCAGGCCTTGCTAAAACGATCCATGAGCTGCTGGAGATCTTTGGCAGAGTGGGTAGTGACAGCTGCATCGTCGGCAAAGAGGAAGTCACGAAGACATTTCAGCTGGACTTTGGATTTTGCTCTCAGTCTGGAGAGGCTGAAGAGCTTTCCGTCTGATCTGGTCCGGAGATAGATGCCTTCTGTTGCAGTTCCAAAGGCCTGCTTCAGCAGGACAGCGAAGAAAATCCCAAACAAGGTTGGTGCAAGAACACAGCCCTGCTTCACTCCGCTTCGGATGTCAAAAGGGTCTGATGTGGAGCCATCGAAGACAACAGTGCCCTTCATGTCCTTGTGGAAAGATCTGATGATGCTGAGGAGCCTGGGTGGACATCCAATCTTGGGGAGAATCTTGAAGAGGCCGTCTCTGCTGACCAGGTCGAAAGCCTTTGTGAGATCTATGAAGGCTATAAAGAGTGGCTGTCGTTGTTCCCTGCATTTCTCCTGCAGTTGTCTAAGGGAGAATACCATATCAGTGGTGGACCTGTTGGCTCGGAATCCACACTGCGATTCTGGATAGACGCTCTCTGCAAGTACCTGGAGCCTCTTTAGTACAACTCGGGCAAACAGCTTTCCTACAACGCTAAGGAGAGAGATGCCGCGGTAGTTGTTGCAGTCATCCCTGTCACCTTTGTTCTTGTACAGCGTGATGATGTTTGCATCCCTCATGTCTTGAGGTACTCCACCTTCTCTCCAGCAGAGACAGAGGATTTCATGCAGCTCAGTGACGATGATCTCTTTGCAGCATTTTAGGACTTCAGCAGGGATGCTGTCTTTTCCAGGTGCCTTGCCAAAGACAAGGGAGTCCAGGGCCACGTGAAGTTCTTCTAGGGTTGGTTCACTGTCAAGCTCTTCCAGCACAGGCAGGCACTCAATGTTGTTCAATGCTTCTTCGGTGACTACATTTATCTCTTAGGTATTCAGCACGCAAGTGCAGTTTTGGCTGAAGCATTAATTCACATAGATACACCTGCTAACCACTGCATGAAGGAAAAAGTCTCACATGTGGCAGGGGCTAACATATGTATTTGCTTCACAGAGACACTTTACTTTCACTGTTCTGATTTTTCAGTAGCTGAAAGCCAGGACTCATTGAAACGCCACTCAGGCCTCTAGACGCACAAAAGAACTAATCACAAGTCTTACTTCCCTTTGGAAGCCCAGGAGGGAGGACATAACTAAGAGAAAGTTCTAACTAGAGAAATTAGACTAAGCACCAGCTCTACTCTAAGGCAACAATGGAAATGGTTTTTACCTGGCACTCTACTGTTTCTCTCCCAAACCCAGGACCTGGAACCCAATATCACTGCAATATAACTATAATGTAGCTCCTCTGTTTATCCCCTGTACCTCAGACATTCTTGAAGCACTCCAACTTTAACAAAATTCCTTTGTTGACCACCCCACTCTAAGCAACCTAGCACTAATCTCTCCTTTAAGGTAAAAGAGGACTCTCTATTGTTTGTGTTGCAACCGACTAAATGGCTACTCCTGCTAACTGGACCCCTGCCAACTGGGTAAGAGGCACTTTTTCAAGAGAGTGCTCCTCTTTTATTTAGCAGGAGGAGAGTAACTGGCCTTCCTCACCCCAGCAGTGTCTTTTCTAGTGGCTGTCTGCTGGTGTTCTTTGGCATCTTTTTAGATTGTGAGCCCTTTTGGGACAGGGTACCATTTAGTTATTTGATTAATCCTGTAAACCGCTTTCTGAACTTTTTATTGAAAAACGGTATATAAATACTGTTAATAAATAATAATAATAATAATCCTCTAGAATGTAATCCATACTGTAAGCAACTGTTTTTCTTCCCAACTCCCCAAATACTGTCTTAATTACATACTTTCCTGCAGCTTTGATCACCTGGAGGTTCTCAGGGAGGCCCAGTTTCTGGCTTAGATCAGTCAGAAGGGACAACAGAGTCAACTCCCCTGGTTTGCCTGTAAACACATACAAACAGGTCAGTGCCACATGGAACCAAGCCAGGGCTTCCCACTACTACTGACCGATCCTTTCCCATTCTGGCAGAGGTTTGTTGGCCCCCACACTGCAGCTAGTTTCACTTTGGGAGCACATCTGTCTTCCCAGTATGACTTACTCATATCCCAGAGCACTGTCACCCCAAGCCCCATGGGCATACATACCTGCCACAGGCAAGCCAGAGGGTTTGCTGATGGCCACAAGGTCACCTGGAACACAAAACAGCCAGATGCTTCAGGGATGGGTATCCAGTATTAGTGTGCTCAGTAAAAGGTGTAGAGAACAACTCCAAAACATGCTGGTAGTTCCTGCTACAGCAAGAACACAGCAAGAGTGTGGGTGGGATTTTTCAGTAGCTGGAAGCCAGGACTCCTTGTGATGCAGTGCTCCCTCTACAGCTTTACTCTCATTCCCTTTTCAGATGTATCCCTCTTTTCCTAATATCAGTTTAATAGCCTAGATTGGGGGGGGGGGGAGAGATATACAATTGTTTTAGACTGTGAGCCCTTCAGGGACAGAGAATGTTTATTTATGTTGATATGTAAATCACTTTGTGAACTACTTTTGGTGAAAAGCAGTATATGCATATTCTTTTATGAAAAGAAGAGTTACATTATAGACCCTAAGACCGGACCACCAACATTGTGGCAAGAGACATTCCACAGGAACAAGGTAGGAGTTAAACTGGATAATGATACCAAGTAATAGAAATCTACACTGCATTTCCAACAGAAGATTAATCTATCATCATCAGTTTGTAGCACACAATTCAGAATATCTTCAAGGTGGCTCATATCTACACAAAATCAAAATATCCCATACAAATTCATAAAACAGTATAAGTCCACAATCACAATAACACAGCAGCAAAAAAAACAAGGAAGGAGCAAGATCTCTGCGGGCACAAATTTTAGTGCTGGTCATCTTGCTCTTCAGCACAGGATGTCTCATGGGCATCCCTCCTTCACCTCAAGAGAACAAACTAAGATAGCTTGGCCATCACGCCCTCCCTCTAACATACCTTCTGCATGCACTAATGATGCTTCCAGCAACCTCAGCAATTCCTCACGGCCCAAGGGTTGCGCTGGCCCCAAGATGCTTACTCTGCTAGAACCCTCTGCTACTGGTTTTTCCAAGCCTCTTTGCTTCTGCAGCATCTGGTACCTGCAAGAAGAGAAACTGTAAAAAGAGTCAGTCAGCCACTCAGCCTCAGGGTCCCTATTTCCATCTGCACACAGCTTGCTCACCACTCTCAACCCCCATCAATACATAAATACTGATTTGGATTAACATCCTACCCTAACCCAAAAACTTAGCTATGCCAACAGCACTCTCGATGTTAATGGCTCAGTTTCCACTAAAAGCTTTGCAACAGAAAGAGAAAACAACGAACAGGTGCAAAAAGGGAGCAGGGAAATGAAGAAAAACAGATTCTTAATAAATACGTGCATAGAGAACAACCTGGATCTTCTGAATACAGGCAAAGTGCAGCAGAAGGGGAAATTCTTAGCATATAGGGGAAGGGGAAATTCTTAGCATGGACGCTGTCCATGTCTGTCTCCATCTCCAAGTCGCTGACCGGTCAGTTGGTGTTATATGACCAGTGTATGTGTTATATGGTTCATTCTCTAAATCTTACTGAAATTCATACAACTAATGAGCAAACATGAACTTTACTCAAGGACTTTACTCAAAACTTTAGTTTTGGACTCGACTCCTAGATACAAGACTTTGCTATTCCCCAAACTTCAAATCAGGTGACAAAACAAACTGAAAGTCCAAATAAATGAGTCCATTTTGTTACTTATTTAAGATATTCATGAACTGCTTTCCCAAAGTGATAAACATAACACTGACAGACAACAAAATAATCATAACAAAATATAGTATATGTAGGGGCCATTAACAAAAAGTAGCCTCTCACACTCCCATCTCTCAGCCCACTGTTCATCCCCCAAGACTTGGAAAACCAGAGAGTCAATGTTGCCTACAGAGCATACCTAATCTGGCAACAAAGCCTCCTAATAACTGATACTGGGTTCAATCCTATCCAATTTTCCAGTGCTGATGCAGCCATGCTAATGAGGCATGCATTGCATCCTGCAGTGGGGAAGCAATCACAGAAGCCTCCTCAAGTGAAGGGACTGTTTGTTCCCCTACTTCAGGGCTGCCTTGCAACTGCATTAACTCTGGAAATCTGGATAGGATTGGGCCCTGTATTTACTAAGTGGGGAAATGCACATGCTAGAATTACTTCTCAGAAACCATCCTTTCTGAGGGTCCAGGACTGAGCCTTAATGAGCTCTGGCTCCAACAGATCCTTGTACAGATCTCACCCCACGTCCCATATCGGTGGGGGAGGTCGGTTTAAATGGGAAGTGTGACTGTATGGCAAGGGCAGAGATAAGAGCTTCCACCCAGTGACTTTATTGCCACCCATGGAAAACAGTCTCCATCTCTTGAACTCACTGTTGTTGCCATTTTTGTTTGTGGCAGAGAAGCAGAAATGCTTCTCCCCATCATCACTGCATCTCCATGTCAGGGCAGAGGGATGCCCCTGGTGGGTTTCCAACTGTCACACAGCATGGAAGGGTTTGAAAAGCTACACCTGCCCAAACACCCTCTTCTATACAGTGGTTAAAAGTATAGCGGGCACTCTGTCCCCCTGTGTGTCTGGTCACCCTAGCCCTATGCACATTGACCTGGAAAGAAGCATCACAGGGTGGCCAGCCTCAGGCAGCTCCCACTAAGCCACAGCTACAGTGTGAGGGATAATAATTAGGGTGACCAGATGCAGAGGGGGACAGAGTGCCCCCCATACCTTTAACTACTGTACATAACTGTCTAATTACTGTATACAATTCCCACTCAGTCTCAATTGCAATAGGGGAGGATAATAATTAGGGTGACCAGATACAAGGGGGGTGGGGTGGGGACAGAGTGCCTATTAAACACTGTATAGAACAGAGAACTGGGGCAGGGGCAGCTCAACATGAAAGGGCTTGAATAGCTGCCCCTTCCCCAATTCCCTCTTCTATACAGTGGTTAAAGGTACAGGGAGCACTCGGTCCCCCTCTGTGTCTGGTCACCCTAGCCCTATGTATATGCGTATACATATACATATATGCATATACACCCTAGATGTGTATGCGCAACCTCCTGATTTCAGAAATGGGTTAAGTCAGAATGCCAGATGTAGGGGAGGGCACCAGGATGAGGTATCTTGTTATCTGGTGTGCTCCCTGGGGCATTTGGTGCACCGCTGTGAGATACAGGCAGCTGGATTAGATGGGCCTATGGCCAGATCCAGTGGGGCTGTTCTTATGTTCTTATGCACATTGAGCTGGAAGTGCCACTTCGTGGCTGGCCACAGGCAGCTCCCACCCAGCCTCAGCTGCAATATTGGGGGGGGGGGAATAATCAGGGAGAGCTGCCCCTGCCCCAGTTCCCTCCTCCATACAGTGGGTAAATGCATAGGGGGCCCTCTGTCCGGCCAGCCTAGTCTTCTGCACATTGACCTGGAAGGAGTGCCTCAGGGTGGCTGGCCTCAGGCAGCTCCCACCCAGCTGCAATGGGGGGATAATTAGGGTGACCAGATGCAGAGGAGGACAGAGTGCCCCCAAACCTTTCCCCAGTGTAGGGAGGAGGGACTGGGGCAGGGGCAGCTCAACATGGAAGGGTCTGAAAAGCTGCCCCCAGGCCCTCTTCTATAAAGTGGTGAAAGGCATGGGGGGCACTGGTCACCCTAGTCAAGGCCCCAGTGGCAGAAGCCCCGCCCCCAAGGGGGTGAGTGAGTGGCAACCTGGCTCCCCCCCCCACCTTCAGCCTTCCTCCTCCTCCTCCTCGTGAGCCTCTCACCAGGCACGGGCGCTAAAGGGCGCCTGCGGGCTCCTGCGCCCGCACAGCCAGTGCCAGCAGGGGCTACTGCTGCGGGCCATCGCGGCCGACCTGAGCAAGGCAGAGAGCTCCATTCAGACACACACGTGTAGGACTCGGAGGGGGGGAGAACCTATCAGCGCTGAGGCTGAAGGGCGGCCTCTTCCACAGAGCCTCGCTTCCTCTTGCCTGGCGCCATCTTGAGGGCGGGCGAGCCGCCTATAAGAACAACGCGAGCAATCGCCGTTAACCATAGAGTCTGCCCTCCAACGGGGGGAAAGAGAGGCCCGCGCTAGAACAGCGTGTGCGATGGAGAAACCGTTATCTTTCACGCATGCGCACTGTAATTTCTACCTGTGCTGTCGTAGGGCGCTCGAGGGGGCCGTTAGCTTTCACGCATGCGCACTGTGCTTTCCAGCTGTGGTGACGTAGAGCGATGAGAGGCAACGTTAGCTTTTACGCATGCGCATTATGCTTCCCACCTGTGGTAACAGAGTGATGAGGGGCCCGTTAACTTTTACGCATGCGCACTTCCATCTGCGGTGACGTAGCGCGACGAGGGGGAAACGTTTGCTTTTACGCATGCGCACTGTGCTTTCCACGTGTGGTGACACAGTGCGTTCCAGGGGGGCCGGTGGCCTTCACGCATGCGCACTGTGCTTGCTGACGCAGACCTGCGGTCGCCTCTGCCCGACGCCAAGATGGCTTCCCGCGCGGGTCCTCGCGCTGCGGGCACCGACGGCAGCGACTTCCGACACCGGGAGCGCGTGGCAAAGCACTATCAGATGAGGTGGGGGCCGAGCGGGGGGACGTGTGTGTCCTGCAGTCCCCGTCCTCCCTCCCCCACAGCCCTGTTCCAGCGGGGACCGGCGCATTGGCTGGGTCGCGACCCACCGGCAGGACCTCTGAGAGGGGGGCAGTGAGGGCAGGCAGAGCGGGGGGCCATAAGGCAGCTGGAGGCCGCTGACAGCCGCAGGGGTCCTTGGAGCCCAGGTCTACGCGCCCCTGCAGCACTGCCAGCTCCATCCAGCTCTATGGGAAGCCAGACACCACCAAGCCTCTCTTAAACACTCATTCCCATCCACTGTGCTGTGGCACGCTGGTGTGCCGTGAACTGTCCCAGGTGTGCCGCAGGAGTTTGGTGGAGGGTCGTCTGTAAGAGGCTTTTGGGGGATATGAGCCCCCACCAGCAGCATGCTGTGCCTTGTCAGTGGCCCAAACACAGCTGGAGCGCCTTGACCATTTCAGCGCCTTGTCTGTGCCGTGAGATGAGAAAGACTGGAAATCGCTGCTGTAAAGTCTTTGAAGTGTAGGAAGCTCATTGCAGAAAATGAGCATCTGTATCTCTCCTTTAGAGAGATTTGTCTGGTGTGCTCCCTGGGGCATTTGGTGGGCTGCTGTGAGATCCAGGAAGCTGGACTAGATGGGCCTGTGGCTCTTCTTATGTTCTAGAGCTACACTGTGATCGGTTGTCATATGGCTTTTTCTGTGACACCAAAGTGTTCTTGCTTCAGTCCCTGCTTTTCTCTCGGGCTCATGTTCCTGTGATTCACTGCCTTGGTGCAGAGAGCCCAGGTGCATGGCTGGACTAGATTCATGTATTTCTTTCCAGCTGTTGTTCTGCTGTCTCTGGCTGTTTCCAGCCTCGGCCCAGTCTGTAAAAGGGGATACAGAAACAAAACTTTTGTAAGGATATGGTACGAGAATAGTAAAGCGTTCTGCACTTCAAAAGTGCTGTACGATGGATTATAAACTGTAGTTGTATAGAGTTGTCAATTACAATAATTGAGTTGTAATAATTACAATAATTACAATAATAGAGTTGTATTGTGCCATCCTCTTATGCCAGGCTTTTCGCAGCACCCCAGCCTGTGAGTCCTGGCCACTTTCCTCTTAAGGGGTAGGGGGAAGGCAGCAACGCAATCCCCAGGATTGCATTGCACAAGAAGGTTGAGAAGGGCTCCCCACACCCCGGGAGGGCTGCTGCAGGGACTGGTGAGTGCATCCTAGTCCCTGCAGCCCTGTTAGCGACACGATCCTGGGGATCACATCACTACCTCCCCCCCACCCCCACAAGAACTTACTGCGGTTCAAACTCTCCCTGAGAGTTTGAAAACCACTGTCTTATTGACCATGCTTCTTTTAGCATAAGATAGTGGTTCTCACACATTTAGCACCGGGACCCACTTTTTATCTGTCAGAATCTGTCATGACCCACCGGACAGCACCGGTGTCTGTCATCAAGCAGGGAACCTTTTAACTATTATTATTATTATTATTATTATTATTATTATTATTATTATTATTATTATTAATAGTATTTATATACCGCTTTTCAACTAAAAGTTCACGAAGTGGTTTACAGAGAAAAATCAAACAACTAGTGGCTCCCTGTCCCAAAAGGGCTCACAATCTAAAAAGATGCAAAAGAATACCAGCAGACAGCCACTAGAACAGACAGTGCTGGGGTGAGGTGGGCCAGTTACTCTCCCCCTGCTAAAAAAAGAGGAGCACCCACTTGAAAATGTGCCTCTTACCCAATCAGCAGGGGTAAACAATCCTAGGCTGCAATCCTTCTTACACTTACCCAGGAGTAAGTCCCATTTACTGTCATTGTTAAAATAATATATATAGTAGCTTGTTAAAAGTACAGGTCTGTAACTTTTCCCCAAATGCAGTCACATACCATGGTAGCATCAAGTCTAACATATTAAAAATAAAATATTGAAAACAATAGGGACCCACCTGAAATGTGCTTGCAACCCACCTAGTAGGTCCCGACCCACAGTTTGAGAAACACTGGCATAAGATATTGTCTTGCAGACACTTGCTCAATTTTTCCCCATCATGAAAGTCAATGAAATGAAGCGTGATATCACGGTAGGGATTTAACATCTAGAAGACCAACTCTGTTTTTCAGTATTTAAGGCTCTGGCCTTTGTCTTCTTGCCTGGCCTGGCATGCTGCACCTCACCAAAATGCTTGCAATTGCCCTTAGCACTGTTCCTTGCTCACTATTGTCGCCTCTCTTCCTGTTCTCACAGTGTGGCCCTCAAGTCTGAGATTAAGAAGTTGATCTACATGCAGGTGGCGTTGTGGCTACTGGTGGTGGCACAGATGTGTGTAGCTCACTTCAAACTATTACCTCACGACCAGGTGGCCATGCCTTATCAGTGGGAGTACCCCTACCTGCTCAGTATCATCCCTTCACTCTTTGGCCTCCTCTCCTTTCCCCGAAACAACATCAGCTATCTAGTGATCGCCATGATCAGCACTGGCCTTTTCTCGGTGGCACCTCTCATCTACGGCAGTATGGAGATGTTCCCTATGGCACAGCAGCTCTACCGCCATGGCAAGGCCTATCGCTTCATCTTTGGTTTCTCTGCCGTCTCCATCATGTACCTGCTGGTAGTGGTAGCAGTGCAAGTTCATGGCTGGCAGCTTTATTATAGTAAGAAGCTGCTGGACTCCTGGTTTACAAGCACACAAGAGAAAAAGAAGAAATGAACATGCGATTGGGAGATTCATGCTTGCAACACTGTCTTGGGGAAAGGGGCAGGAGCTAGGAACCGCCCTCCTCAAGCGAAGGTAGATGGTTCTGCTTGAATTCTCTTTCATCCTCATTCAGCCAAGCTGATGGAAGATGACAGGTGTTCCATGTAAGCTGGGCAAAAACTAAGCCATGTATAGGTGCCTTCTACCTGAACTAACAGACTGATGGGCTGAGAGTTGCAGGCATAGGCAACTTGCATTGGGAGGGATTACAAGAGTCCTCTGGCTACAGGAGTAGTAGCTGGTGCCCTTGAAAAAGATACCGTCTTCAGTCAGCCTAGCTGATGAGCAACTCTGGAGGTTCCTGATAACTTGAATGAACGTTGAATTCTTCATAGGCATCTTCAAAGTTAAGAAGATTGACCATTTCCATCAACTTGAATTTTGCTGTGGATGAGGGGATGCAAGTTGGGTGGGAGAACAACAATGGTGAGGACAGGATCTTTTGTATGCACCCATCCTAAGCCTCCCAGTAGAGAATGCTGCAGGCTCCAACCCTATGAAGTCATCCTATGAAATCAAATTCCGGGGGGGGGCGGGGCGTGCTTCCCTTGTTCTGGTGGTAAAAAGGCCTCTTGCCTTGCTGATCTTCCCGGAAAAGATGAAAGTGGCTATTGCCCACATTTTATCAATTCCCTTTTTCCTTCTCCTATGAATAGTGGGTCTAGTGTGTGCCTGGCACTGAAATTGGTCTGTGGTACTGATACTGCCCCTCTGAACCTGGCCTGTTTTCTCTGCTCCTGTAGGCTGCCCATCCCTTGGGATTCCATCACTGCTCAGATGCCCCTTTACCTTTTCCTTAGATTGTGTGAATGCCTCAGAGACAGTTGCTACCTTAATGTTCCCAGTCAATGGGCTTGGCACCCCTCCTCTGTGCGTGTATACCAAATAAAGTGCTTAACTTGAAAAATCTTGCACCTGGTCTTTTGTGGAGTGGGGGAGAGAGTGTTGACTACATGTAGTAGCCCTGGACACAATTATGTTCAATCTTGTATGGGGAGAGGGGCCTTTTAAGAACTTGTGGCCAGAGGTTAGGTATAGGAAAAAATTCATTTTAAGGAGAGCTCTGAAGAAGTAGAGAAATCATACTGTATATTTGTTCAGGGAGTTTGGCCTACATACCCTACATACAGGGCAAGACTGGAGAATGGTTGAAGAGGAACAACCTTCTCCCAAGTTAGAGGGATGGTGGTACACTGGCACGTCTTCTCTAGTGGTGCCACAGCTATGAAATTACCAACCAGGGGAACTAAGAACTACCCTTTCATGGCATCAGGGCTCAAAATATTTCTGCTTAGTCTTGTGTGTGTGTGATGTGTCATCTGTCTGCCTCTGTATGCCCTGATTTTTTTATTTGTTGTATATAGTGCGGTATTTTTGTTTGTTTTTGTCTAAAGTCTGAAATTGTAAGCTTCTGCTTGCTCTGGCAGAAGAAAGGCAGGGAATAAATATTTTAAATAAACAAAAATAAATGATAGAGCAGGATTCCTGCAGGCGATAGAGCTGAAGGAATGGAGGATGCTGGAATGAGAAACCATCATTGAAAGGTAGAATAGGATGTCTGTGCTGAATGCAGGAGAGAATGGGAAGCTAGTGCAGGGTAATCTTTTCTGCCACTTTTGGAGGTGTCAAACTTCCAACTGGCTGGAGCTTTCAGGAAGGTTGGGAAAAGGTAAAAGATGGGGGGCACTTTAGGCCGCAATCCTGTCCTCACTTACCTGGGAGTAAGCCCTACTGACTATATTAGGACTTACTTCTGAGTAGACATGCTTCGGATTGGGCTCTTAATGGCCATCCGTTGCTGGACCCAGCCAGTTGCAATTGGTTCTGGCATTTGACACATATAGTATCCTGAAGCTGCGTTCCCAAGTTGAGGTCAGCCAGTAACATAAAGCTTAGCTTGGTTGTTTTATGTTTGCCTTTGTATTATCTCCCAATTGTATTCTGAGTTTTGGGTTATTCTTTTCTTTAATAAATAAAGAAACTATCTCAGTTGTATATGATTACTGGATGGGGAGCTCTGGTTCAGTCTAAGTTCAGTACTGACAATTAAGAAATGTGTTTTTGCTGGTTCTTGGGAGGGAAAAAACCTTCAGGTTTGAGAGAGTTACTTGGTAAGTAAAGGGGGTGAGCAGACTCCAAAAACACTCCCAGCCCACCTGCTGCTTCAGAAACACCAAGGAGGGGTGATTTGTTGCCATGATATAGCTTCCTCCAGCAGTACAAGAGGAAGAAAGGAGGGAGATGCTGTGCCTTGCACACACTTTTCTGCTCTCCCCCTCATTCATGGGGGTGACCTGTGTAGGGGTGTTATTTGGGGGGGGGTATGCAATATGCTTACGTACATACCACCGCTGCTGTGGGATGTTCTCCAAGAGTATTCCATTCAGAGATCAGATATTGAGGAACTTTACAAACAGCTGACCTACTCCTGTATAACAACTGGAACAGGAAGACAAAACTAACATTCCTTACTAGCAGCATGGAATGGCAGGATTGGGGCAATCTTGCGTCTGCACAGGAAGGAAGAGAAAAACCTGCATCCGATGGAGTTTGCAAGCTGGCATGCGGAGGACTCCTCTCCAGAATGGAGTGCTAGAGGAATTCTAAGCCACAGTATTCATTTCTCAGTATTAAAACAGCTTCTCTGGCTGCCAGTTCATGTCTGAGCACAACTTAAAGTGCCAGATGGGGCTGACCTTCAAAGCTCTACAGGGCCTGGGCTGTGGGTACTGGAAGGAGTACCTGCTCCCTTCCTTGTTAGTCCTGCTTTTACCTTAAGATATCCATCAGAAACTTTTTGGGTGCCCTCTGCTTCAAAGATGGAGGTGGGTAGTGACTGGAGAATGGGCCTTTCAGGTGATGACTCCCCACCTTTGGAATGCACCTCCCTGGAGGCTCTCTGCACACCTGGACTGACATCATCCGACACCTGGGCAAAGACCTTTTTATTTCCCAGGTTTCTTAACTGAATTTTAAGTTTGTGTTCATCTGCCGCTATTACTTTTTATTGCTCTGGTGGTTTTATGATTGCTGTTTTGCATTTACATATGGTAGTTGCTTTGGGGACCTGTGGGTCGGAAAAAGCAGGGTGTGCATTGTATAAACAAATTACAACCAGAAAAACAAGTTTTCTGTTTTTGTACTTGCAAACGAGGAAAAACTTGGTGGTCAGTAAAGCAAGTACAGTCATAAAAATAGTCTTAAATGAGTCTTCTCTCTATGTGTCTCTCTCCGTTTTAAACTTAGATTACTTTTCCAGTTTTATAGACATTGATAGTAGTATATAGTATGACCGATTATAACCTATGATGTCCCCCACCCACTCTTTCATACAAAATGTAAGATTCTAAGACTTCTCCCCACCCACTATTTGGTTCTGTGGTTATATCTTAACTTTGCTGTTGTCTCTCCACAGAAATTCCAACAGTTTTCATTCCTGCTGTCTTTGCTTAGTTTCTCAGTTGCCTATACATGCCAACTTGGCAATTGCTTCATTTGCGGCTCCCCTTCACAACATGGGTTCTTTCTGCGGTGCTGCATTTCTGATTTGCCTTTCACTTCCTGTAGATACATCCTGTTGAAGTATTTAGGGCACAATCCTAACCAGGTCTACTCACAAGTAAGTCCTATTTTGTTCAATGTTCCTGTTTACTCTCAGGAAAGTGTGGTTAGAATTGCAGCCGAAGGGCACAATCCTAACCCACTTTCCAGCACTGACGTAGCTGTGTCAAGGGTGAGATACAGGAAGTTGCACTAGATGGGTCTTTGGCCTGATCCAGCGGGGCTCTTCTTATGTACCTAGAACTGAGTCCATGTGTTCGCACACCTTGAGCATTCCATATCTTCCAACTTCCAACTCACCAACCAACCACCCTTCTAAAGAACCAAATGGGTTGAGACCAAAGCTTCTGAATTTAAACCAGCTTAAATTTAAAGAGGTTATATTGAACTAAGGACATGCAGAGAAAACAGAACTGAAGTTTAGTTGTACAAAAAATTGTATTCTAAGCA